>NC_133469.1:29864556-30464556 GCF_048565385.1 Saimiri boliviensis | reverse complement strand
AATTTACACTGAATTACATCCAAACACAAAATGAATTGATGAATGGAAAGAGGGAAAACTAGTTGGATAGGTATGTGATAAAGCAATTTTATTGAAATGTTAATGATAACGGGCCTGTAGTCTCAGCCACTCAGGCGACTGAGGTGGGAGGATCCCTTGAGCCCAGGAGTTCTGGGCTGCAGGGTACTGTGCTGATCAGGTGTCTGTCCTAAGTTCGGCATCAATATGGTGACCTTCCAAGAATGGAGGGCCAACAGGATGCCTAAGGTGGGGTGAACTGACCCAGGTCAGAAATGGAGCAGGTCAGAACTCTGGTACGGATCAGCAGTAGGACTGTGCCTGTGAATAGTGAGTAGCCACTGCACTCTGGCCATGGCAACGTAGCAAGACCCCATGTTTGAAAAGAAGCTAATGATAGAATCAAGGCCATAAAATATGGGTATTCACTATAAAATTATTTGAATTTTTTGTATGCTTAACTTTTCACAGGGAAATTTTGGAAAAATATATAAAGTAGCATGTATATATTGATCTTAAAAATATAGGATATAGTGGAAAAAAAGAATGAGCTATGTAAGGTGATATCATATATATGATTAAAATACCTATATACAGATTTGGGAAGAGAAATTCAGGCAAAATGATATACAATAAACACATTAGAAAGCCTGTAATCCCAGCACTTTGGGAGGCCGAGGCGGGTGGATCACGAGGTCAAGAGATCAAGACCATCCTGGTCAACATGGTGAAACCCCATCTCTACTAAAAATACAAAAAATTAGCTGGGCATGGTGGCTCGTGCCTGTAATCCCAGCTACTCAGGAGGCTGAGGCAGGAGAATTGCCTGAACCCAGGAGGCGGAGGTTGCGGTGAGACGAGATCGTGCCATTGCACTCCAGCCTGGGTAACAAGAGCGAAACTCCGTCTCAAAACAAACAAACAAACAAACAAAAAACGCATTAGAATGGGGGTCATTGGGGAAAGGAATGTGAGTAGGTCCTCAGGTTGACGGGATGAGTGACAGATGGGTGTTGATATAGATGGCCTTGCATAGATTAATGATGGTCATGAGGAGAAGGGAGAGGGTGGATGAGTGTGTGGAAAAGCATTAAACTTAGAGGCAAATCTTGTCCTTACACTTAACTAGTTATGTCATTTGGGACAAGTTGTTTAACATTCTTTAGACTTACTTTTCTCATCTATAAAATGGGGGTTATGATTGT
This sequence comes from Saimiri boliviensis, assembly GCF_048565385.1. Classification (NCBI taxonomy): domain Eukaryota; kingdom Metazoa; phylum Chordata; class Mammalia; order Primates; family Cebidae; genus Saimiri; species Saimiri boliviensis. The sequence goes on along the minus strand of NC_133469.1, from coordinate 30,463,333 downwards.
TGCCTCATAGAGTTGTTGTGAGCCTTAACACTAAATAGTGTCTGGGAGATCCCTAGCACAGCCCTTAATCTTTGGTGGACATTAAGCAAAGATGTTTTTCTTCTTTTCTTCTATTCATCTAAATCTTTTTTTTTTTTTTTTTTTTGAGACGGGGTTTCGCTCTTGTTACCCAGGCTGGAGTGCAATGGCACGATCTCGGCTCACCACAACCTCCGCCCCCTGGGTTCAAGCAATTCTCCTGCCTCAGCCTCCCTAGTAGCTGGGACTACAGGCGTGCGCCACCATGCCCAGCTAACTTTTGTATTTTTAGTAGAGACGGGGTTTCACCATGTTGACCAGGATGGTCTCGATCTCTTGACCTCGTGATCCACCCGCCTCGGCCTCCCAAAGTGCTGGGATTACAGGCTTGAGCCACCGCGCCCAGCCTCATCGAAATCTTTGATGTCCTTCAAGGGGCTCACCTTCAACTCCAGAACAACATATCCTTCTCCTTTGTTTCAAAGACTTTTAGCACTTTTAGTCGTTCCATACCTCTCCCATTTTGTCTCATGTATAGATAGAGTTTCTTTAGAAGTACTGGTTTGTATATACCAATCTTGCTCTTCCACTAACCGTTCTGCAGGTTACGGAGGACTCAGAGTGTAGCTTGGAGTATCTCTGTGCTCAGTTGTTACTCGGTGTTTTCTTGACTAGCTCCGGGTGAGCGAGAACTGTGTCTGTTACTCCCTATCTTTTCTCTAAATGTTCTATGCAACATTTGATGGGTGAATGAAAGAATAGACATTACCTGTTTTCACTGCTTTTTAATTCAGTAATGTCTAATAAACACATTGATTTATCATTGCTTTTACCCATCTTTCATATACTGCCAGACTTGCTGAACTTATCCCAACAGATGGAGTAGTGTGAGTCCAACCCTGATCTGCTGCAGGGTGTGGCTCCAGAAACACACTGGACTCAAAGATAGGGAACTTCTCTTTACCGCGGATGCTCTTTCTGCTATTGTGTGAAACTATGGATAACACTTTAGAGCTGGAAATGATCTTAGATTTTGTGTAACCAAACCCTTGAATGCTAAAAGTTAGATGAAAAGGATTTGTATGTTCAAAGCCAGTTGGGATTAGTCAGAGAGATTGCCTTCACGGAGGAGGTAATATTAAGCATGGGGATGCTTAATTTTTTTTTTTTTTTTTTTTTTTTTTTTTTTTTTTTTTTTTTTTGAGACGGAGTTTCGCTCTTGTTACCCAGGCTGGAGTGCAATGGCACGATCTCGGCTCACCGCAACCTCCGCCTCCTGGGTTCAGGCAATTCTCCTGCCTCAACCTCCTGAGTAGCTGGGATTACAGGCATGCGCCACCATGCCCAGCTAATTTTTGTATTTTTAGTAGAGACGGGGTTTCACCATGTTGACCAGGATGGTCTCGATCTCTCGACCTCGTGATCCACCCACCTCGGCCTCCCAAAGTGCTGGGATTAAAGGCTTGAGCCACCGCGCCCGGCCGGGGATGCTTAATATTAAGATGGGGAAAGATGTGGGTTGTCTAAAGAGAGGATGGAACATTCCAAGGCTGTAGAGTGACATGAGCTGGGGATTGGAGATGGCAGCAGATATGTGTGGAGGAGAGCCCACAGGGAGGGTGTTGGCTGTATATCAGGATGATCACATTACATAAAGGGGACAAGATGGCAGGTGGATGAGTTGGAAGCCATCACCACTCCCTCTCTGCTCTGCCCTTTGCAGCACTCCTCGCTTATCCTTGATGTTGTCCTGACCTCCTTATCCTTTTATCTGGGCCAAAGACATGGCTCAACCCCTGATTTAAAAATGAAACCCAAATGACACATTTGGAACCCTACATTTCAGCCTGGAAATGTTGGTTTTGCCTTGTGTTTGGCACACATAGCAGCCAGCTGACATGGCCCAAACCCCGAGAGGGACCACTGGCACAGCCTCAGCCTGATATTTCCATGTCTTCAAATCAATCCAAGCTACTCATTAGGCAGCCTCATTTCATCAAGCAATCTGCTGCATGCGGGACCATCCTGGGATCACCAGTCTTCCCTTTGGTCCATCTCATCATTCCCTCTCCATTCTTGCCTTCACCACATTTCTGGATCATGAAGGATAGCTGCAGGAAACAGACTTCTCACTTTCTCTCTAGGAGGGCCAGATACACCCAGCATTTGTGCCCTTTCTTCCCCATATGGGGTTGTTATTCTATTTTCCTAACCGAGATCACCCGCTCTGACTCACTCAGTGTATCAGGGATTTACTTAAGTCTTCCTTTGGCTAACAAGCATCAGGATGCATTTATATTTAAAAGAAGAAGGTGTAATGTGTTCTTAAAAACTTAAAAAGCAAAAGTGGCCAGGAGCAGTCATTATTTTTTGCTCTAAAGGATACCAATGAACAGTTTCTCCAGGTAAACGCTGTCTTTCCAGAAGAGATTGCTTCTTTCTTTCCTAGGTTTTTTTTAGCCCTTTTCCCCCCCTCCTTTCTGTAATTATTAAAAAAGAAAAGAAGAACGTCGCTGTCTCAGTAACTGCTTTTCTGGATTCCAGGGCTCCTGGAATTTGTGCCATCAAAGGCAGGTGATCAGTGAAAGACTTCAGAATTAAGGAGAGGGTACAGTTCATGGTTTTAGGGATTCTATTTAATGAACAACAGCATTTCTTCATTTAACATTGCTTCACAATTTATGCAATGAAAATAACTCTGGAGGAATCTAAGCTGTTATTACCCTTGCTCTTTGAATTTTGATTTTCCAGTATTCCATCCTGAGTCTTAATGATGCAGATGATTGCAATTTGTCACTTCTTATGATGCATATAGTAAATCCTGGATTCAGACAGAGGTCTCTGACCCTATCCTGTCTTGAATGGAAACTACTTTTCTTATTTGACTTCTCAGTAGCCACTATCTGATTATGCTTCTTTAAGGTTAAAAAACAAAAACAAAAACAAAACAAAACAAAAAAAACATATAAACTACCAGCGGAATAATTTGGATACGTGTGGATTCTGTGCAGATGCCCAGTGGGAGACGACAGACTGTCCTGCATCCAGAAGGGATGATGGACAAAGCCTCTGCCTCACACAGCTCACCAAGGACTGGTTTTCAAGGCTGACAAAGCAGAAGGCATTTCGTTCTTTGCATTTCTTTACGGCCAACATGCCGATACGTTTGCTGAGTGATGTAGACAATTTCTCTAGCACCAACAGCTTTTATTCCTGCTTCTACCCTGTTGTAAACCTAGAAACAAATATTTAGCTGGCTGTGGAGTGCCATCCACATGAGTGCTCTCTCTCTGGGGGTCTGCTGCACATACAGCGCCTGGCTGGTCCTTTCACGTCGCACAGGACATTTAATATATTTACGTCTCGTGTAACCATAGAAACCTGTTGTGTCGGAGAAGACTTTATGATTTTGCTGCTCTCCAGAAAGAGATGAATAAAGCCACAGGGCAACCTGCCACCTCTTGTTTAGTTACTTTGTAATCATTTAGCAATTAAAACTGCAGAACATATTTACTATAATTTTCACATCTGTAGACATTTTATAAAGTATTGAATATACATAAGGAAATAAAAACACTCGAGACATTATTTCAGAAGCCCCATAGCCAACACAATTTTTTTGTATTACCTATACAATTTGTACTTCATTAATTATTATTGAAATAGCTGGTCTTTTTTTTTCTGTGGTAGCATTTCCTTTAGTATCCTTGGCATAAGGAATACATAAATTTTGTTATGCTATACAATAGGGCGGTAGAAAGAACACCAGTTTGGGAGTTGAGAAGACAGATTAGATATAAAGCCTACTTTAAATCTGGTCTTTTCCATTCACTGGCTGGGGTTCCTGGGGCAAGTGACTGAATCTTGCAGAGCTTTTGGGGGTGGGGGGCTTTTAACAAAAATCTACGAAATGGGCATAATAATAGTATCTACCTTGATGGGGTCATTGTGAGGAAAGCAATAATTTAGGAAATGCCTGGCACTTGCTAAACGGCCACTGTATGGCATTGCTATCATTGCTTATTCTTAACTTTTATGTCTTTTGTTCAAGTACAGAATGCATTGTAAGTACATTCTGATGCCAGCAAAAGCTTGTTTTGTTCTGCACATATATGGTACTTTATACTTATTAAAGACTTAACAAATATTTATTAATTATAAAACCCCCAAGGGAGCTGGAAATACAAATTCCATCTCTTTTCCAATTAATTCTGTACCTTTCTATTTGGCAAATACATGTGTTTCAGGGCTTTTAATACAGCAAGGAACCCCCTTGGCTCTTTTGTCTGTGCCTTGGATTTTTTTTAAAGGAATTATTGAGGATGTCATGGAAGCTCCGATTTAACTGCCAGATGACTTGGGCGACCCCTGCTGGCTGGCTGCAAAATCAGACGTGCCCACCAAGCCAAAAGCCATACGCCTCACCCTTAGGCCCCATATAAATTCGCTGTAGACTGTGTGGACGATGGGTGGTAGGGTATAATCATGGCTTTGAAGGCATGGAGTTTACTCTTATTGTTATTATTTTCTTTATTATTGTTATTTAAATGGAAGGATTAGAATGCAGGGGACGTTTCCCACTAGCTAATAACCATTTAAGTTGTGTTTGGGGGCTTTCATGACTTGACAACAGCTTTTCACAATCTCAGGCTGTTAAACCCCCTACTGGGTTAATGTGGCAGAAAAAGACAGGAACGACAGCAGCCAGCAGCTTTTTGTACAGTGCTGTATCTCGAGCATCTGGAAGAGAGAAGGGGAAACAGATCCTTGTAGAAATCCAATTAGAGAGAGAAGGAAATATGCTTTGCTGAGAGAGAGAGAAAAAGAAAACAGATTCTCTCCCAGAGGTAAAAAGACTTCAATATGTATATATATATATTTTTTGTTGTTGTTGTTGTTGTTGAGACGGAGTTTCGCTCTTGTTACCCAGGCTGGAGTGCAATGGCGCGATCTCGGCTCACCGCAACCTCCGCCTCCTGGGTTCAGGCAATTCTCCTGCCTCAGCCTCCTGAGTAGCTGGAATTACAGGCACGTGCCACCACGCCCAGCTAATTTTTTGTATTTTTAGTAGAGACGGGGTTTCACCATGTTGACCAGGATGGTCTCGATCTCTTGACCTCGTGATCCACCCGCCTCGGCCTCCCAAAGTGCTGGGATTACAGGCTTGAGCCACCGCGCCCGGCAAAAAGACTTCAATATTAAGGAAGGAAATCCTATGTTACTTTGACTTGTTTCAGAAAACCGATGTCTTTGGATATCCTCTCAGAAAACAAATACTGCAGGCAAACAGGAAACTGTTTTCACCCAAATTCAATTTAGATAATAACAAATATGACTGTTCAAAAAACATCAGAGATGGGGGATTGCAAAGGCTTTCCATGATTCTTCCCAGGAGCATGGGGGTTGCACTCTCCCTCTGACTTGTTGTTCAGTTTTAGGTGGTTTTACAAAAGATCTAGGGAATATGGAGTAATTTTAAAAGTCAATTCTAGCTTTTAAGGACCATATCCCATATGAAAAATAACTCCCCTCCCCCTGGTTGTTCCCTGGCATTTGGTTACACCCTGACTTTCTCTGTTAAGTGGTCTCTTATCCAGACCAAATAGATTTGGTTTGATAGCTCTTGGTGACACTATTTGTATAGAAACTCAAAATGTGTGCAATTTACCTAAATTTAGAGGATTATAAATAAAACTACCACACACCCCCTCCAGTTTGCCTCATTAAGGAGATCATGTTGTATTAGAATATGCATTTTCATTATGACATATTAGGGTTTGTTGTATTTATAACAACTCTGAGGGGGGCATTCTTACAACATTACGTGGAAGTCTCGCTGTAGGACTCCCATTAGAAGCAGGCACAGTATGAGTTTTGCTATAATATTCTCATTATCCTAAACCCTCATCTCTTTTTCATTTGTTAAAGGGGTCATTTGGCTTTTTAATATAACATGTGTTAGTGCATGTGTAGGAAACAAAAATCTTTAAACACTGACTCAGGCAGGTCTCTTCTAACAGCTGGTAAAATGTATGCCCATACTCCCCACACTCTACCATCATGTGTCTCAAGCCATTTGATGTATAAATGTTCCTAAGTAATATGTAGCATGTACATAATCTATGCAAATGTTCTTCCCAGGGCCCTTGTTGGCTCTTAGTGAACAAGGGAAATGGACCTCATGGTGATCTTTGAAGACCATTTTCAGTTATAGTAGCCTGTGTTTTCTACAAGAACACAGAGTCAGATGAAATTTAAAAGCATTCATAGCATGTGGGAGCTGATGCCGGTAAGGAGGGCTGTGCTAATGGAAATGCCTCTGTGAACTTTGAGCTTCTCAGCCCCAATTGCCTTTAGAAAATGTGTTCCTGGACCGGGTGCGGTGGCTCAAGCCTGTAATCCCAGCACTTTGGGAGGCCGAGGTGGGTGGATCATGAGGTCAAGAGATCGAGACCATCCTGGTCAACATGGTGAAACCCCGTCTCTACTAAAATTAAAAAAAAAAAAAAAATAGCTGGGCATGGTGGTGCGTGCCTGTAATCCCAGCTACTCAGGAGGCCGAGGCAGGAGAATTGCCTGAACCCAGGAGGCGGAGGTTGCGGTGAGCCGAGATCGCGCCATTGCACTCCAGCCTGGGTAACAAGAGTGAAACTCAGTCTCAAAAAAAAAAGAAAACATGTTCCTGGATTAGGTGGCTTCTGAGCCCTTAGAGGCTGGGATGGTGACATGGGAACGAACAGGCTGGATTCAAGCTCACCTGGCTCCATGGCCTATTTCTGCTGTTATTACCTGTGGGACCCTGGACAAGTGCCTGAGCTCCTCTGAGTCTCCCTTTAGGTGTCTTTAACACAGATAAGATCTACCTCCCAGCTGTGCTATATCATGGTAATATGCAAGTAGGAACCTGACACTCATAATTGACTTCAACTGTCATTAATAATGTGTCTCAACCCTGTTGCCCTTTAGATTTGGAACTGGGGAGCCCTACAGATGAGAATGGGTACTTTATTTCAGAGACCCAGTGGAAGGGCCCAGAGCTACTCACCTGATAGAATGCTTTTCCCCACAGGCCCTCACTTCCACATACACACTTCACAGAACATGCACTCATACACAGCTCTCGTGTGCGAAGGCCACTGCACCCCCCTCACGCATCAGTGTGCTTGCACACACCCCTCACACACACTTACCTTGTGCCCTTACTACCACACACTGTAGACACCCCACCTTCACAGCTGCATATGCTTACCACCTCACTTTTTGTGTATATGCTCACAAACCCCATGATTAAATGGGGCCATTGTGACCCCTTATCCAGTCCTCAACTGGCTAGGGGAGGGGAAGGAATAGCCAGGTGCCGTGGATTTGGGACCAGCCTCCAAGAGCACTAGTCCTCTGTTGCTCCAGAAACCTGGCCCCAAACCACCCCTGCTAAAATAAAATTTAAAAAAGTTTAAATTCCTTTCTGTAACAGTTTCTCTTCTCTCTGATCGCCTCACAGGAAGAAACTTTAAGATTCTAGACAGGAAATGGAAGAAAGGCATTTTACAGTTGCTACAAAGCCACTGTTTACTTAAGGGTGCCGATTTTGTTTTTCCAGTGACTGACTTGGTTGTCCTCGGGAGGGGACAGAAGCTAACCTGTGTGGTGGGATTTAAAACCATTTTGCAGCTGTTCTGAAGGTGGTGTGCTGCTCCTGTGGCATGTCTCCCAGGTGCAGGTGACGAGGTCAAGGAGGCCTTCGGGAGTCCTTTTATAGCCACCTTATACAGCCTGTGCTGAGCTCTGCTGTAGCCAAGGCCTGATGCTAGGCCTTATGAGCATCAGAGACATATGAGACAGGGTCCGTGCCTCCACACCTGTCCATGCAATCAGGGGCAAAGATGGGCAGACTGAATGCTCCTTATGGTCTGGATCTTAAGGAGTTATTCACCTAGTAGGTGCTTCTGGACGTACACAGAGAATGGAGAGCTCCCTTTTGGCCAGAGGTGTTCACGGGAAGCGTTCTAGAAGGGAAGGCATTTGAGCTTGTCTTGGAGGGAGAGGCTTAGTTTTCACATGCATGGCAGGTCAGGGTTGATGGAGAGGGAGAGTCTAGGTTGAGGGAATGGCCTGAGCAAGACAGAGAGGTGGCCCACTGCAAGGTGTGTTTGTGGAATGGAGAGTGCTTGGTTTGGATGGAGCAGGCTTGTCTCAGGCAGTGATGGGAGGTAAGATTTGAAAGCTAGACTGCTACTAGATGACAGCAGTCTTCCACCAGGTTCTGCAGTGTCCTCTGGGTGGTGGACAGCATATGTGGACTCAGGCAGTTAAGGCCTAATCCAGGTGCTGCTTCTTGGAAGATTAATTTGAAAGGATTTATGTCTTTTATCTTAATGCCATGTCTGTGGTTTTGCTTTAGCTGTGTCTTAGCCCTGCCCCCCTCCCCCCAGATAGCCTACACTGCTGTCCTAACTTGCTCCAGTCCTGGCTCATTCTTCAACTCATCTCAATTGCTGATGCCTCTGAGAGGACATAAAGGGCTTCCCTTAACCAGGTGGCACCTCTCCCGCCCCAAAGCTCGTGTTTCTCTGCAGTGGACACTTGCTACCTTCTGGCTTGTGGTAGAGGCACATCGGTCCACATTCAGCTTCCTTCCAAGGCTGAGAACTTCTGGGGGCACAGACTCTGACACTTGGTAGAATCTCTGATAGCATCTTGCTCTTTACAGGGTCTCCAGAATATGTGGGTGAATGAGTCCATTCCATTCTGGACACTTCAGGTTCCTCACCTTCACTTCTCAGAGACCAGGAGCCCAGTCTTTCTACTGCAGGTTGAACATCCCAAATTCAAAAATCCAAAATGCTCCAGAATTCAAAACTTTCTGAGCGTCAGCATAATGCTCAGAGGAAACACTCACTGGAGCATGTCAGATGTCAGGTTTTTGGATTTGTGGTGCTCAGCTGGTAAATATTCCAAAATCCAAAAAGATCCAAAATTCAAAATACTTCTGGTCCCGAGCAATTCAGATAAGGATACTCAGCCTGTACTAGACAGCATTCATATTGGTTGACTGGAGCCTTATTGATATGATTAAACCTAATTGGTGGAGGAGAGGGCTTGAGAGCCACATTGTCAGGGGAAAACTCCATTGCCAACACTTTCTCAGCAAAGATTTCAAAAATAAGACACCAAGTAATGGGGCCTTCCAATCTATTGCAGTCTTTCTGTATTCATGCGTGCAAGCTGTTGAGCCAACGGAAGTGAAACCGTCTTATTTATTTGATCACTATGTTTACTGAAAAACGAAAAGCTAGGGGAAAACCTATATTTCTTCTTTAACACTTAAGTATAAACTAGATAATTCCAGGCCATGAGATAAGAAGGATGTGTACAAAAATGCTTCTGAGTTAAAAATGCACAATTGTTCTGGATCCCAGAGGCCAGAAGACTTTGTTTTTTTTTGTTTGTTTGTTTGTTTGTTTTGTTTTGTTTTTTGTTTGTTTGTTTTGTTTTTTAATTCAAATGCTCTTAAGAAAGCATTCTGGAAAAGGACTTTTATTATTTTATCAGTTTAACAACCAAAGCAGATAGAATTCATTGATTGTTCATAGATGTGTTTTGTGTTCATGTGTGTATAGATTCTCAGCAGGTTAATGTAATCATTTGCCTTTCGACCAACAGAAGGTTTGTTCTATAAATAACAAATGTTAGATAATAGTATAAATTACAGCCTTGAGAGGATACAGAGAAAAAGCAATTTCTAGAGTAATGTACAGGAAGAGAAAGGAATTAAATCTAGCATCATCCAAATATAAGCATTTCCAGAGAGACCAGTGAATGTATGATAGTGACTGATCTTCTGATGAGAAATTGTTCATACTCCTGGACAATGTCAACAGCAAATGCTAGAAGGGCCCCCACTACTGGCCCCTGCAGTGGGTTTGAACCAGTGGAGTTGACTTTGGAGACTGTGCTGGCTGTACATTTTCTCTGGACGTGAAGTCTGGAATATGATATTGGGCGCACTGGGAGGAATTTTCTGAGGAGAATGGCCTTCACTGGTCCCTGCCCTCCTGGATGGTTCTAGCATATCCCGCCCTGGTGTGCGGCTCATACTCTTTCTACCCACTGACTCTCCACCATGACCCATAAGTTTGAATGATGCCAGAGCAACTAGACAGCTGTGGCTTTGGGCAGTAGAGACACTTAGGTCCCTGAGGACACTTCTCTGCCCTGCCCTTCCTCTCCCCCGACAACAATCCTCCACAAACCCTGCTTAATCCAAAGAGGGGGATTTCTAATAAGGTTATATGAGTGAAGAGTCCCATGAAATCCAAGGGCAAACTTGGAACAGAAGAGGAAAGCCGTGGGAAGCCCTGGGCTGTGGGAGGCAGTCTGGTTCTCATCACTGCTCAGCTGCTTCATTTGGCATGTCCCGCTGCAGGCCTCCAGTTTGCAGCTGGAGGTGCAAACTACTCTCTGCTCCTAATCCCAGAGTGGGAAAATAGCCACCTTGGTTGGTCCTGTGCTCACCCACAGCCTATAGAACTAGCGACAGGAAGTTACATTCAGCTCCCCTGAATTCCAGTGTGCAGATTTTGCGGAAAGGAATCTGATAGGCCAAGCTTAGGACAGGAATCCACCTCTGGCACAGTCGCCATTTGGGGGAAGGGTGGTCACCATATGTGACCCTTTGAATCAGGGAGGCAACTTCTAGAAGTAGAATCTTTATGGTCCGAGCACTTGCTGCAAAGCTGTCTACTCCACTGCCCGCTTCTCCTCATCCCCAACGTGTAGCCTGTATTCCTGCTTTAAACACTCACATCCGCTTCTCTGTTTCTTGGGTTCTTCTATGTGAGACAGCCCATAGGGTAGGATGTCTCCCAGTCTTTCTTTGCTGTCCCTCAAAGTAAGCCCAGACTCCTTTCATCTTAAAAGTTTACTAATTGTCAGTAAGAAAAAACAGACAGGGATTGGTAAGTAGTCACATGGGAAAACCTCAGAGGTCTCAGAAATCTTGAGTTCCCAAAGTCTTAATGTCTTTATTTTCTGCCACTCTTGCTAAGTGACTACGGGGAAAAATGGGTGGGCCTTTTCAGCTGTTGGCAGACCAGCCCATGCAGAAACTAATAAAGTGCCCATGGTATTGTCATCTGTGCACCTTTGCAGATCTCCAAGATATCCTCTGCTTCCTGATTGTAGAATCCCAACATAGGGTGCTGGCACAGTTAGACCTGGCCTTTCAGAATCAGAAGGCAAAAAATGATTATAGGCAATGCCAGCAAATGTACTAACTCTTGCTTTCTGAAGTTTCACCGATTGCAACGAGATCTTCGCTTTGAGAGAAGGAGCATTTTGCTGCCTTTGACCTGCTCCCATCGGGCATGGGGCCAGTGGTGTAGACGCTGCCTCACTGCCCTGTGCACAGAAAACTCAGAGTGGAGTGTCTTGCCCATCATTTCCAGCTTTAGGGCTGCAAGTGGTTGGTCTTTGGCAAATAACTGGTTATCAGTGCACAAGAAGCTTGGAGGCGGGTGGGGAATGGAGACAGAATGAGTTAGTAAAAAGATGTTGAGACATAAATAAAAGTGTGCCTTGTGGAGCTTCAGTTGCAACTGTCAGGGGAATGACAGAGAGCATGTTCTTGGAGAGATCAGGTGGCTATGCTTGCAAATGAAAATCCTATCTGGAGCCTCTTGCCAAGCCCTGTCCCCAAGAACAGGATGAGCTCTGGCACAGCTCCGAGGTGCTTGATTCATGGGCCATTTCCATCTCTCTGGGGAAAGCTGCATGTGAACAGCATTTTGGAGCCTGGCTCTGGTGACGGCATGATTTATATTCCCCAGAGCAGGCAGAATCTGGGCTTCTTGCAGGGTCTCTGGAACAGATGCTGGCAGGGCAGGTGGGTACCATAAGCAGCTACTGCCTGCCTCTGGACTGCTCCCTCCCTCTAGCTCCCCTCTCAGCCCTCACCAGGAGGTATACCCTGCTGCCCTGCACTTAGGCCAGCTTGTATTGACTTTGATCTTTTGCCTTCACTGTTCTCCATGATCTTCAGACCTCAACCTTCTACCCAACTCCAGGCAAAGGACTAGGGTGAAGTCCAGCCGGGACTCTGGCTGATGGACAAGGGCCAAGTCAGAGCCTTAGAACAGGAACAGAGTTCTCTTTTACCCTCCAGAGTCCAGGAGTAGAAAGGGCCCATGAAGGACGTCTGAGCCAGAATCCTTAGGCCTAGAGACCCATGAGGGAAGGAGAAATAGAGTGTGTGGCCAAGTCTGGAGGGCAAGACAGGTAGGCAGGGCCAAGGGTCCAGAGCTGGCTACACAGAAGTGGAATGTAAGCAGACTGGGAAGAAAAGACAGGCGGAGCCTTAGCTTTTGGTGCCTCCCTAGCTTGCCAGGGCTGGGCAGCTGGTGGGTCAGGAGTGCCCTCCTTTTTCACTCCTCCTGCCTTGCCAGCCAGCGCACAGCCCTCTCTCCCTCAGCTTATCCTCTGCTGAGCTATGTCTGCCAGTTTTGTCTGCAAAGCCAGTGTGTCTCTATTGTTTCTTCTCTGGTTCAGATCGTGGCCATCATAGTGGCTAAAATCGGGGCCGTGAGATTAAATGCTTCAGGGCTCTTTCTGCACAGCCACTGTTTATTCACAATCTCATATTTATTCTCTCCTCCCTTTCTTTTCTTGCCCTCTCACCCACTCATCCTGTACTGATTGTTCAGTCTCTATACATACATGTACTACTATGTAATAATTTATTTTTCAAGTTGCAGAGATTAGCCTGCCTATCTAGCAGCTTCTTTGGGCTTCTCAAGGGCAGAAGCATCTTTATTTGAAGTAATCCCAGCCCCAACTGAGTGTCCGGCATGTACTGGTTGCACAGTGAGTTTTTGAGGATTGCTCAGCCTGATGACCAGATGAGTGAGTGAGTGGCACCAAAGCTTATCTTAGTTTTCTGACTTCCTCCCAGGATTTGGTCATAGCAGGATTTTATTTATTTATTTATTTATTTATTTATTTATTTATTTATTTTTTGGAGTCTCGCTCTGTCACCCAGGCTGGAGTGCAGTGGCACAATCTCGGCTCACGGCAACCTCTGCCTCCTGGGTTCAAGCAATTCTTCCACCTCAGCCTCCCAAGTAGCTGGGATTACAAGCGTCTGCCACCACGCCCCAGCTAATTTTTTGCATTTTAGTAGAGATGAGGTTTAACTATGTTGCCCAGGCTGGTATCAGACTCCTGACCTCGTGATCCACCCGCCTCAGCCTCCCAAAGTGCTAGGATTACAGGCGTGGGCCACGACCTGGCCTTATTTTTTAAATTAACATACAGTATGTATCAGTCAATATCAAAGCAAGAATAAGAAATTGCACACCAATTTGAACAGAAATAGTTAAAGAATTGTTAACTCTGATAGAGACTGGAGTAAAAGGGATTGGCTAGTAAGAAGGAAGAACTCTAAAGAATACTAGTCATACTAGATAGTAAGCGCCTTGAAGGCAGCTCTTATGTGACTCTTACCTGTTTAGCCCGTATGTTCTTACATGTGGGCCCCACCCAGTAATCATTGTTAAAGCAGTGTGAATTGAATCAGGGCCTGTGGTGACTAGATGTGCCATCTCTAGAAAGTCATTCAGAAAAGTGTAGGAGAGTGGGTGTACTGTGAGGACTGGTGGCAGGGCACTAGGGACTCCTACTATAGAGATATGAGGCTTGTTTTGTAAATGGGAGATCCCCTTATCTGTGACATCGCCTGTTTGTTTTTCCCTTCAGTGTTAATGCTTTGAAGGGTCAGGAAATAGGAAACAACCCCATTAAGCAGGAGATTCTGAGGGCTCAGTCTGTGGCTGACAGTAAGAACAGAACTGCAAGATAATGGAGGCTGATACCGGTCCCAGGCAATTCTTCTCCCCTTTGCAAAGCGCTGAATGACAAGGCGATTTCTCAGCTCCAAGCAGGCAGTTGCATTCAGATGATAAATGTGTCCCTGGATAGAGGAGCTTGTTGAGTAATATTTACCAGCATCTCTGTGAAGGACCCTCAGCTCCCAAAGGAGCCTTTCAAGCCCTCACCTGCTTGCCTGTTCAGCTGACGTCCAAGAGGCAGTGCGAGGGGTGAAAGCTCTCCAGCGTGATGGAAGCCTGGTGACTTGTTTCTATGCTGGAAGTTTCCTGGCTTCTCCTAAGTCCTATATTCAGCCCTTCCCTGTCAAAGCCAAACCCCAGGAGAGAGAAGCATGGCGTCTGTGAGAAGCTTAGCGCCTTTTAGCGGCAGGGGGAGGGAGGTCAGTGAGTGCCACAGATCTAAGCTTGTATCTTATAAAGAGCAGATTTTCTCTTTCTCCACACTTTTGTTCTGTCCAGGTCTTCAATGGATAATACTGCCACCTAAGACAACTTTAGCCAGGTTCCTTGGCTTTTCGGAACCTCTGTCACCTTAGACGTAAGATAGAGATAATAAGAGCTACCTCACAAAGTTGTCATAGAGATAAAATTAAATCTGTGTAAAAATACTTTGTACGTTGTAAATTCTTTCCAGCATAGGTCATCCATTCATTCAGCAATTCCCCACTGCATACCTGCTGCATGCCAGGTACTGTGCTGTGTTTAAAGAGCCAGTTCCAGACTATGAAGGCTGGGAAGAAAAGCAGGCTAATAGCCAGGACTTTACCCGCCATCAGTGCAGCTCTGAGATAATTCCTAGATATTTTTAGCTGCGTTCTCCAGAGAAACAGAACCAATAAAAGACACACACACACACACACACACTCTCTCTCTCTCTCTCTCTCTCTATATATATATATATAGAGTGTGTGTATATATATAGTGTGTGTGTAATATATATTGTGTGTATGTATATAGTTTGTGTAACCAATAAAAGACACACACACACACTATATATATATATATATATATATATATATATATATATATATGTATCTCTCTCTCTAAGATATATATATAGTGTGTGTATATATATGAAATATATATATATTGTGTGTGTGTATATATATATATATATATATATATATATACACACACACAGTACTTAGAGATAAATAGGATGTGCTTGTATTTTTATCTGTTTTTCTAAACAGATAAAATAAACTTATTATAAGGAATTGGTTGATGGGGTTACGGAGCCTGAGAAGCCCTGGGATCTGCCACAGCAAGCTGGAGACCCAGGAAAACTAGTGGTGTACGTTTCAGTTCAAGTCCAAGCCTGGAGGCAAAGATTGATGCCCCCGCTTGGAGCCAGGGCAGAGAGAGCAAATTTTCTTTCTCCGCTTTTTTGCTGTATCAGGCCTGTAGTAGGTCAGCAGATGAGGCCCATTCATACTGGGGAGGGCAGTCTACTTTACTCAGCCTACTAGCTCAAATGGGAATCTCATCTAGAAATACCCTCACAAACACACCCCAAGTAATGTTTAAGCAAATACCTGGGCACCCTGCAGCCCAGTCACATTGACACACATTAACCATCATAGCAGGGTTGGTGTTCATATAGAGCACTCAAGTTTGCATAGCAGCTTTTTACATGCCATGTGTCATTTGACCTCCAGAATGAGCCAGCAAGGAGCTTAGTTCCCTTCTCTGTCACAGGTATCACCAGGCTGGTCATTTAAAGTGGGTGATGTTTGCCTTAAACCCAAATCTCTATGCACCAAGCCTTATTCCTCTTGGTGACAGGAGGCCTGCCCCTTTCCAGAGACCCACCTGCATAGCACATGAGAGGCTTGTGAGTCTGTCTGCTGCCTGCAGTGCCCTGGTGCCCTCCACTTCACGCTGGTCCTTGGTTAGCAGGAAGGTCTGAAAGTAGTTTTCCTGTGGGCTTAGAATTATCTGTGGGTGAGATATCAGTAAGCATCTCAGCAAAGTCGGAATGTGGCCCTGATGCCTAGGATAGGTGAGGGCTCAACATAGAGCTGCACCTTTGTGAGCCTCAGTTGGTTGGGAGGTGTGGTGTGGTATGGGGGAGGATGGCTGCAGGCGGGCGGCGCTCCCACAGACACATTTGCCCCAGCCTGGCTGGCTGTGTCTCATCAGAGCACGGTGCATGGCTATCACATTTAATAAGCCCTTCCCTATTTGAATCATGCTTATGAATCAAGGTACTCCTGGGTATTTCTGTTTACTTAAAACTTGTTGTGAGATGTTCTATTAAAGTCTGTCATCAGGGAAATATGAATCTATTAATTCAAAAATGGTCACCTCCTCCTGCTGAGCTTGGAAAATGGGCCAAATCAGTGGCAGTTCTCAGGTTTGTGTCTCCAGCAGTGCCTGCCCTGCTAGCATCGCGGATACTTGCCAGCATGTCTGTCTTCTCGTCTGGAAAATGCTATTTTAGGCTGCACGTCCCCCTTGCCTAGACAGTGACCAGCACAACGTTGGTGCTTAGTTACTGTTTCTGGAATGAACCGGACTGCAGCCTGTGGAGGGAGGATCGCTTCACAGCCGCACCTGCCTCAGCTCTACGCTGGGGAGAGTGCCTGGCCAGCCCATCACAGCTAGCACCTCACCTGGTCTGTCATGCATGTCCTGGACGCTGGGAATGCAATTCTTATTCAGACATAGCTCCTGCCTGTAGAGAGTTCATAGCAGAGCTGGGGGTGACAGGCCATAAACAACGAACCAGAGTTCATCTTGAGAAGCAGTGGACAAAAGCAGCTCCGGAAGAGGGCACTGAGGAGGGACTGGGGGGATGCTGGCATCTGGAGCCATCAGCACTGGAGGTTCGTTTGGTGACAGAATGGCACAGGACCTCAGAGCCGACTTCCGTAGCTCAGTGCTTCCTTTTTCTGATTGGCTTTTTCTGCGATTTTTCCTGCAGGGCCTGTGCCAGCAGTGAGACGGAGAGTGAGGCAGGAGACATCATGGACCAGCAATTTGAAGAGATGAACAACAAACTCAACTCGGTCACTGACCCCACTGGCTTCCTGCGGATGGTTCGCCGAAATAACCTCTTTAACAGGTGCGTGTGGGGCTCTTTCCGCAGGCCCAGCGCAGGGCAGGGTGCTCTGAGCACAGATAATGTGCTTTCAGTGGATGCTCCTTCCGGCTGGTTGGGCTCCTGGCTCGTGTCATGCATTTGCAGCAGCAGGCGTGATGCCTCCGCAGCCCCATGCCCGTCAGGGCCTCTCCCTCACCGCAGCGTCTCCCGCTCAAGCGAGAAAACAGTGACAGGCTTGACGGGACAATTCTCATTTGGCTGGGATGGGAGTCCCAGGGGACAGTTGGCTGCTTCTTCACACAGCCTCAGAGCTGACTTTCCCAACATCAGGCAGAAGCCAGAGTAACTTCACATACTTCTTTGCTAATTCTGCAAGTAACTCACGGGCCAGGTACCTGCATTGACTTCCTGGCCTGACATTCAGGGAGGTCAGGGAGAGTGAGAATGCCAGCGCTGTTGGAGGGAGAAGCTGGGCCTAGGAATGCACTCGACCAGACCCAGGCTCACCAGTCTGTGCCAAGACCTCACTTCCCTGTTGCCTGACCAAACAGGACTTATGGCTTTAAGATGAATCAGGTTTAAAATTTCCAAGCCAGCACACCCCTTTTTCTCCTCAGGAGTGATACCCGAGCTGGGTCCAGAGAAACAGGGCAGGCGGTTGGGGTTGAGGGACACCTGTCCCACTGTCATTTGGTTGCCAGGCAACAACCTGGGAGTACATTTTGATAGACCTCCTTGGAAAGACATCACAGACTCCGTAGGTCCCTGCCACCACCTGAGGGCCTGCCGTTAAAGGGCAGCTGGCTGACCCTGGAACACAGGAGGGAAGTGACTGTGCGCTGGGTGGGAGGCAGCCTCTGCTTGGCAGCCCTGCCGTGCAGGGCATTGTGTGCCCTGTCTGTTCCTACTCCAGGCCCTAGTTTCCTCTCATTATTGTGCTGTCAGGGTGACAAATGTGTGTTGACTTTCCCAGGGCTGAGTTGAGTGGGAAGGGAGCCAAGGGCAGGGGTTGGAGGAGCTGGCAGCCTGTCTGTAAGGAGGCCAGAACTTCCAGCTAGCTCGCCCCCGGCGCCTTCTCCCCAGCCACCTTCACAGGTGTCTCTCACTGCTTTTGGTTTCATGCAGGGACACAACCAGGTGTGAGGAGGCCTGGGACTGGGCCTGGACTCATGTTCTTGCCCTGCCAACTTCTCAGCCAGTGAGGCAGGCGACACTTGCCTCCGCCGTGTGATGCGAGCTGAGGAGAGCTCAGAGCGCAGCCTCAGCCTCTGGCCTTGCCACTCACGAGCTGTGGGGCACTGGGGAGGCAGCTTCCCCTCTGTCAGCCTCAGTCTCACCATCTGTGAAATGGCAATGGCTTCATACCCTGCAGGCTTCCTGTAATGTGGGAATAAAGGAGCAAACGTATAAATCACACACTGACTGACTTAACACATGGAAGGCACTGTACAATTGTGGGGTTTCTGCTGTTTTGAGTAAAGTTGGAAGAATAGTGCTGAACTTAAATTCTTAAGATCACATGGCGGAGTAGGGGGAGGGGCGCGTTGGCTCAGCCTATAATCCCAGCACTTTGGGAGGCCGAGGTGGGCGGATCAGGAGGTCAGGAGATCGAAGCCATCCTGGCCAATACAGTAAACCCCCATCTCTACTAAAATACAAAAAAATTAGCTGGGTGTGGTAGCGCACGCCTGTAGTCCCAGCTCCTCGGGAGGCTGAGGCAGGAGAATTGCTTGAACCCGGGAGGCGGAGGTGGCAGTGAGCCGAGATTGTGCCACTGCACTTCAGACTGGCAGCAGAGTGAGACTCCATCTCAAAAAAAAAAAAAAAAAAAAAAAAAAAGCTAACGTTGGGGAGAAACTTTGGAAGGAATGCGACGTCTGTGTGCCTGTGCAGCAGCTGTTGGCCACTCTTATCCTTGTTCCCTTCCTGCCTCAAGTCCTTCACATGAGAGAGCTGCCAAAAGACCGTCAGGCATCCATGGTGACCTGCTTGCAGGCACTCAGGCAGTCAGAACCAGTGCCCAGGACCTCAGCACTATGGAAGAACAGGGTCAAGCCAGACATACCTGGGGCCCTAGCTTGTCAACCCTGGACCTGGGGGTGGTGTGCATTTTGAGCGGTGGAGTGCTCATTTTGAAAAGATGGGTATTTTTGTTTTTGTTTTTGAGATGGAGTCTCACTCTGTCGTCATGCTGGAGTGCAGTGGTGTGATCTCAGCTCACACCAACACTCACTGCAACTTCCGGTTTCCAGTTTGAAGCAGTTCTCCAGCCTCAGCCTCCCGAGTAGCTGGGACTACAGGCACTACCACGCCCAGCTAATTTTATGTATTTTTAGTAGAGATGGGGTTTCACCATCTTGGCCAGGATGGTCTCTATCTCTTGACCTCGTGATCCGCCTGCCGCGGCCTCCCAGAGTGCTGGGATTACAGGCGTGAGCCACCGCGCCCGGCCTGGAAAGATGGTTTTTGTTCTTCCGAGCAGTCCTGCAGTAGCTTCAGGGAGCACAGTACTGTAGATGAATTTGTTGATTCATTTACACAACACAATCTGTGCCCCCAGCCAGGCTGAGTACTATGCCCAGCCCTGGCGACTGAGTGGTGAGCAGCAAGGCCCACAGCCCCGGAGCCTGCACCCAGCTCCCTTGGCAAGCTGACCCAACCCAGTCCCACTTTCTGAAAAGCAAAGCAGTTGAAAGGGTCTCTGCAGACTCTTCCAGTCCTGTCCCTTTAGAGGATACCAAGGGCAGATTGGATGAGGGAGATACCCGGCATTCTTCCCACTTCAGTGCAGTGAGCCCTTAAGGCCCAGGGAAGTTTGCAACACTGCATGTTCTCTGGTACCTCTCTTGGAAGCCCAGGAAGGGGTCTCTGGCCTTCATCCCACAAGAGTGTGGAGCTACTGCTGACGGAACCACAGAGGCCAAGGTATCCTTGTTAGAACAGTGCAAACTTCCCTTGCAGACTTTCCGTGCAGCCTCACATGTTATAGCTGAGCACACATAGGCCAGAGAGGAGGGAGACCTGCCCATGAGCAGGTGCCAAAACACGCCTCACAGCTTCCCTGCCAGCCTGTCCTGGCCCTG
This sequence comes from Saimiri boliviensis, assembly GCF_048565385.1. Classification (NCBI taxonomy): domain Eukaryota; kingdom Metazoa; phylum Chordata; class Mammalia; order Primates; family Cebidae; genus Saimiri; species Saimiri boliviensis. Next base: position 30,443,303 of record NC_133469.1, on the reverse strand, counting down.
CTGTGGGGTCCCAGGCCTCCCTCTCTGCCCCATGTATGGCCAGGAATCTGGGCTAAGAGGTGCACTGCTTGTGACTGAACAGAACGGCTAGAAGTGGCTTTTCTGCAGATTGCTGATAGTGGCTAGCATTTGCGGAGTGCTCGTACCCCGGAGCCAACAGAGGTGACGTGGAAGCAGCCATGTGTGTAGGGCCTGTGTGCTGGAGCAGTAAGGGCTCCCCTCTCCAGGGGCTCTCTAGCTCAGCGATTTTATGGATTCCTTGGCCCCTTTGTTCCTGGGTGGTTTGCTGGACTGATGTGGCAATGAGGCCACCGTAGCTAATGCAAGTCAAGTGAGACTTGGCTTTAGGTTTTCCTCCCTGGCCACTCCAGGAGAGGTCTTTGTTCTGCTGTCATTTTTGAGGTCTCTGCAATCATCATTTTTCTTCTTGCCTATTGGCAGAAAACACATTTGCATTTTGAACTCAGCGTAGGTACGGCTGTTGAATGAAAAACAAAGGCTCTTCTCTTGGCTAGCACCCTGACCTTGGTGTGAGCCCCAGGGGCAGAGCAGCAGCCCTACCCTTTGAGAGTGATGCTGAGGACTGGTAGGCCAGCATGTGCATGTAAGTGTGTGTGTGGGGGGGGTCCTATGGGAATGGATGTATATGTTTGTATGTGCAGGGGTGTGTGTGTGTGTTTGTGTGTAGTATGTGTATGTGGTATGTGTGCATGTGACTGGACCTGGGGCAGTCAGCAGATCTCATTTGCTGTAGAAAAGAGAAGAAAGAACAGGACAGGCTTTTGTCTGCATCTTGGATCCTGGACTACAGGGCGTGCCTTGGTATTAAGGTACACCCAGCCAGAGTCATTTAGAACCAGTATTTTCCTGACTTCTGTAGCCACCACTGATGCAACAAGCATCCTGGATCTTTAATATTCCATGTTGTATCTGTGTGGAACACAATGTGGAGAGGGACTTTGTTATTGTCCAGAGAGCAGTGACTAGAGCCAAAACAGAGGACAAAGGAGTCTCCTTATTCTAAAGACAGGTGTGCAGCAGGGCCAGAGCCCACCCTCGGGTCTCTGCAACTTCCCTCCAGTGCCCTGCGACACAGTCCGGGTCTCTCACAGGAGACTGGATAAGGAATCAGCAAGAGAACCTCAGCTTGGTTGGGCGTCCTTCCAGAGAATCCCCAGCAAAAACCGGGGTCTTGCTAGATGGGGAAAGAGGCATCTTCATCCCATGGGCCCAGCCTCCATGACTACAGGGCAGGGAGAAAAGAAAGAAAGGAAGGTTCCAGGTGGGAGTGGGCCAGCCACAGTGCTCAGCTTGCCCATACTTAACATGGCATGGGTGTGTGTGTGTCCTGCTGGGTGGATCACATGGGCCCAGCGCCTTACTGGTTCCCCGCCCAGGAGGTTGTCTGCTAGATGGGGACCTCAGCCACATGTTATGAAGTGTGCAGCCAGTGGCAGGGTGGAGGGGTTCTGGGGGAGCTGCAGCTGGCTGCCGTGTTGAGGGGTGCAGAGGAAGCCCCTGCAGAGCTTTCCCCTGCCCCTTTCCCCGCTGCCCTCAACACTTCAGGGTCAGGCCCTGAAAGTGGAAAGCATTAGTGTTCCTAGAGCCTGCCCTGCCCTCCAGATCTGTGCAGAAAGCCTGGCCTGCAGTGCAGATGGGAGAGAATGCGGTGACTGTAACACACAGGAGGATTTCCTGAAAGCTTGGGCAGGAAAGCGTCAGCAGGACAAGGGAGAGAAGAGCCATCTCCGCAAGGCCAGCCTGGCCAGTAAGCTGGGACCTGGCACACACGTGTCCTGCTGTATGTGCATCTACATGGATGTGTAATTGGAATTATTTCCCCCCCCACCCCCACCCCCAGAGACAGAGTCTCACTCTGTCACTCAGGCTGGGTTATACGTGGTGCCATCATAGCTAACTGCAGCCTCAAACTCCTGGGCTCAAGCAATCCTCCTGCCTCAGCCTCCTGAGTAGCAGGCACCACAGGTGCGCACCACCTCACCCAGCTAATTTTTTGAAATTATTTGTTGTAGAGACAGGGTCTTGCTATGTGGCCCAGGCTGGTTCAAGTGATCCTCATGCCTTGGCCTTCCAAAGTGTTGGGATCACAGATGTGAGCCTCCATGCCTGGCCAGGCTGTGGTTCTTTGTGAACATACATGTGGGCCACCCTGCTTTGGGGCCAGACAGAGGCGCACCGCAGCGATACTGCAAAAGCCCAGTGTAGGCCTGCGATCTGCTCGTCACTGCCTTCCCAGGACTAGGCTTTGTCTGTGAAGTACACGGTGCAGAGGAGAAATCTCGGGCGCTGGGGCCAGCCAGACCTTGATTTGAAACCTGGCTCTGCTCTTTAAGGTGCCTTCAACTTTTTACTTCTTTATCTGGAAAATGAAGGTGACCATGCCTACTGACAGAGTTGTTCCTAAGACGCAATAAGTGTGATGATGACCAGATGTATCCTGCTGTGTAGCTGGTAGTTTCTTTCTCTCCCTACTGTGAGTCTGAGGTTTCTAGGGCACCAAAGGCTCTTTTTTGAGGGGTGAACCTACCACTCAAATGATCTAAAAGATCAAAAGTTCACCAAGAAACCTGATAGATTGATGCTTCTTCCTGGTACAGCCTCTCTCGGCGCCACCAGAAACACTTTGAATAAATGCAGAGTGGGGGCCCAGTCTGCCGCCAGCTGTAGCTATAGCCCTGGCTTTGAATCCCCAAAGTTGCATACCCACCTTTCTGGCTGGGGTCCTGATCCCCGTCCCCTGCTCCTTGTTGGTACCTCTGAGGCTTCTGGCCCCAGTAAGGAGCTAAGTGTTCTCTCCACCCCTGACCTCCAGGTCACCTGTGCCACATTAAATGTGGCATGCAGAGCATGTCGTGGCTGGCCTTCATCCATGTTCACCTCCCTGTGACTATTCTGGGCAAGGATCTTCCCTGCCTATTCTGATACCTATCAACAGCCTCAAATGGTTGCTGGTGCTCAGCAGGGTGACTTGCCCCAAGTCTGCCCTCTTGTCAGTGGCAGAGGTGAGATCTGCCCCTCACTGGATGTGACTTTCTCCCTCACATTGATCCCATTGCCACCCACCTGGGGCAGGCTGATGGTCTTCACTGTCCTCCGTCTGGTTGGGGCACAGTTTTGATTGTGTCCCTCTCTCGCCAGGAGTCACAGGTGCTCTGGTGGAGTTGGGTGGAAGTGCGGAGCTTGACATCTGAGTACTCCACAGTCTCACCCTGACACGCTTTCCATTTCCTGTTCCGCTTTCCCCCACCCTCTGTCCTAACCCAGAGGAACCCTGGACCTGCCCATTCACATCTCAGGGTCTTCACTTGGGCATGGGGACATGGCTAAAGAAGGCTTTCCTTTGAGGTATTGTTTCAAACACAGCGTCTTTCACAAACACACCTTGGATGGCCCCAACTGGAAATCACTTCTCCCTTCTGTAAAACTTCCTGGTGCTTTATCTGTGGGTAGGGAGCCACCACCTTGCACGTTGCATTTGTCACCTGTGTCCATGCCCTCTCCCCTCCCAGGCCGTGCACTCGCCCCAGGCTCTCTGTATCCCACAAGGAGCCTAGCAGGGTGCCTTGTGTTAAGTAGGTACAGGCAGTTGCTCAAGGAAGGGAGGGAGGGAGGGAGGGAGGAAGGCAGGAAGGGAGGGAGGGACAAAAATGGTAATGACAGCAGTGAGCATCTGTTGATGACTTCCCGGCACTCAGCACTGTGCCAAGTGCTTTATGTGTGTTGTCTCAGTCAATCCCTACAGCAGCCATGAGGGGCGCCATGATGACACCAAGGTTTACACAAGGTAAATTAGTGCCCAGGGTGTCCCAGCTGGACAGTCACAGAGCCTGCATGAGGAGCTGGATCTGCCAGAGACGGTGAGACGGTGCTGCAGCCCCGCAGACCCCCATCCATCTAACTCCCTTGCCAAGCGATCACCTGTCTTTTGCCTAAATTCCTCTCGGACAGGGAACTTATTACCTCCCGAGGCAGTGAATTCTGTCTTCAGACAACTCTGACTAATCCAGCTCTGGAGGTTCTCTGTGAACGAGTGAATTAGACCCTACAGGTTTGTTTTCAGGGACAGGCTTGGACCCACAAATTGCTTGAAATAGCAAAGCCCTTTGGAAGGGGATTTTGCTGTATTGCTGGATGTGCATCAGCTGGGCAGGCTGCCACACACAGGGCTGTCTTTTCTTCTCTCCATCCCTGAGCACTTCAGAAGCCCGCCCCAATGACTGCCTGGCTCAGGCCTTTGTTCTGACCTCTGAATGGGGTCAGCAGGAAACACCTATGCAAGGCTGGCCTGGGCATCAGGTTCTTTTAAGGTGAGCATCTCCAGGCCTGGCCCCAGAGCCTCATACCCATTACAGCAAAGAGCAGATGGCCACAGCACAGTGCCCAGAGTGGGCAGAGGCCAGGCACCACCAACTGCTGCGTGGCTCCTGCAGGAGGGCGGGTGCAGGCCCTCTTGGTGGAGGCGTGTGCCACAACCCTTAGTGCAGGCAGGGAACCTACCGCGGACCCATCATGCCCAGGAGAGTCCAAGAGCAAGGAGAAAGAAGCCAGACATAGCTCCAGACTCATTCCTGGACTTGAGAGGAGCCAGGCACCGCCAGAAGAGCCAGGGTCCCTGGGTGCACGTGCCCAGCTCTGCGGCTCTTCTCTGGAGGAGCAGCCAGGCACATGGCAAGTAAGGAGTGGAACGGGCAGAAGTGCCCACAGCTTATTACATAAGTACTTAAAATGCAGTGTTCGCCAGGTTCATCTCCCAGAGGAGACAACCTTTCGTGTGAGAGTGTTCATGGAGGGAAGTCACTGAATGCTTTCAGAAGGTTTTTAATTGAATTGAGACATCTCTGGTTACTTGAATATAATGGATTTGCCAATTCATTTCTATTAATGTTTTAAAACTCAGGTTCAAATCTCAGGCCAGCTTCCTCAGAAGATGCAGCTCAGTTGAGAGCCCCAGAGGGGACTAGGGAGCATCCTGGTTAGGGCTCAGTTGAGGGAGGAAGGAGCCAAAGGATTTTCCAGGTAGCTCAATCCCAGCAGAGCAAGAGCTGCACTCAGTCTGCCAGGTGCAGTCCTCGCCGGTGAGGCAGGAACCTCCAGCGCAGAGGGGTTGAGGGGCTCACCTGAGTGAGTGTGAGCAGGTGAGCGAGTGAGGGACACAGGCAGGATCCCCGCAGGGCAGCCTGACCACCGAGCAGCACAGAGGGCATGGCAGGGGAGCATGCGTAATAAAGACATCCTGAGAAGGTGAGGACCGTGTGTCTCATCAGAGGAGAAATGAGAGGGCTGAGAAATGGCAGCCATACCTTGAGCAAGCCACCACCGCTGAGGCCCCTCCCTGACTCCTGCAGACCTCTGACCTGGGGAGAGTGCTGCTCAGATGGCCCCTGAACTGGTGCTCTGTGCAGTGTCTTTCTTTCTGGGATAGAGGGCACAAACCAGATGAGGGTTCAGGGCTGATGCCACAGCACTAGGCCTTGGGCTCCCCAGAGAGCAGAGGCCCCTCAGGCCACAGGCTTTCTGCTGCCTGCCTGTGTGGGGCAGTGGGGCCCTGCCCTGGTGTCGCTGCCTTAGAGGGAGGGCAAGGACCAAATTTCCCCGTCCACTAAAGTGCCCCCTGCAGCTTTCCAAGAGAGTACCTAGCCCATGTTGATGGGTGAATGGGCACCACCTTTCTCTTTGGTGCTGTGAGGAGCAGAGCCTTCCCTCAGGTCACCTCTTCATGCGTTCCTCAGGTGGCACCCTTCCTAGCTGCCCCTCCCTACCAGGCAGTCTAATAGTGCTGCCCCCAGGGTAGTGTCTGCCTCTGGGTCGATGTGTGTGGAGCAGACAGCTCCAGCCAGCCAGTGAGGCTCTTCAAGATTGCACCAAGCTCTAGCATGCTTGTTCCTTCCTCCTGGCCACCTGGTCAGCCCTACTGCAGACACAGGAGGGCTGGAATGTCAGGGCTAGGTGGGCCCCGCCATCCTGGTCGTTTCTTAGCCTCGCTGAGGGAGAGTCAAGCCCCTGTTTCTTCATCTGCCGACCCCATATAGATACTTTTCTCCCCAGGAGGCAGGGCTGTTCTGCACGTGGGAGACCTGATTCCTCGAGCCCAGACTGCTGCAGAAACACTGCCTTAGAAGCCAGGCGACAGAGCAGAGACAGGGTTGAGGTGGCAGCCTGCCCCACGGAAGGCAGGGCGGACAGACTCCACAGGCAGGTCTGCTGGGTCCCAGCTGCCTGAACTTGTTTGGCCCAAGCAGAGAAAGCTGTGTGTGTGTGTGTTGGGGGAGGGATGTGTGTGTGTGTGTGTGTGTGTGTGTGTGTGTGTGTGTGTGTTGGGGAGAGGAGTGTGTGTTGGGGAGGGGAGTGTGTATGTGTGTGTGTCGGGGGAGGGGAGTGTGTGTGTCGGGGGAGGGGAGTGTGTGTTGGGGAGGGGAGTGTGTGTGTGTTGGGGGAGGGGAGTGTGTGTGTCTGTGTGTGTGTGTTGGGGGAGGGGAGTGTGTGTGTCTGTGTGTGTGTGTTGGGGAGGGGAGTGTGTGTTGGGGAGGGGAGTGTGTGTGTGTTGGGGGAGGGGAGTGTGTGTGTCTGTGTGTGTGTGTTGGGGGAGGGGAGTGTGTTGGGGAGGGGAGTGTGTGTTGAGGGAGGGGAGTGTGTGTGTGTGTGTTGTGTGTGTGTGTGTGTTGGGGGAGGGGGATTTGCCCAGGCTGCTTTCTGCACCACGAATTAACTCCCCTCTTTAAGCTGAGCATGGGTGGGAAGCCGCTGCACAGCTGGGCAGGCTCACACTCGCTTGAAGGCACCGTCACAGCACGGACTGCCCAAAGGAGTGTGAGCAGTGCACTGGCTTCCTTCTGCCTCAGGAATAGATCCCTTCAACCTCCCTGAAAGAGAGATTCATGAGCAGCAAGGGCGGCCCAGGCCAACTGGCGTGTGTCACCATTCCAGAGACAAGACCACACCCCTAATGCCTCTGCCCGTCGGCTGCTCTTCACAGACCCTCTGTGGCCTTGCCTCTCTCTACATGCATGCTGGGCCCTCTCTTTTTCCACACAGACTGTGTGCCATGGAGAAAACGAAAATGTTCCTGAAGTAGGTTAATTAACATCATCTAAAGAATGAACTAATAATGACAGTGTGGGGTGAGAAGATCCTCTGCTGAGAGCTAGGCTGTCAATTAGCCCAACTGGGTCCCGGGAGCCACCGGCCGGGCGGTGAGAAAAGTGAGCCACTGCCACCTGCTGGAGTCCTGGGGTAGTGCAGCTGTGAAACCCGGAGCCGCAGCCCCCAGGAGGGGGGCTGCCCACTGTCATACCACCTTTAGGGACTCAGCAGCTGGGAGGGCACAAGCCCCTACCCTGCCAGTTGGGAGTCCTGAGTCCCGCCAGCCTGGTGGCTTTGTGCAGGTCTATTTCTCTCTCTGGTCCTTGGTTCCTCATCTAAAAAGGAGGAGTAACCTCACAGGCTCTGAGCGGGTGAGGCTGCCATGGCAGGCCTGGCTGTGCCAGCAGAGGGGTACATGTATGCCCTCCCTCTCTGGACTGCCTTCATTTCTACATGGGCAGCACAGCCCCTGCTGCAGCTCACACTCCTGCCACGTGGGAAGCATGTTTCCACCCCTTTCCGCGCTCCCATTCTAGCAAGCAAAAAGCACTGTCTTCCGGAGTCCAGAAAGCTGAGGCAGAAGTCAGCTAGGGTGAAAGGCCTGTAGAGATTGGAGTGATACTGTATGTGCTCTAGGGCGCTGCCTTGAGTAGCCCCCGCGCCCTCGGTGGCTGTTCCATGAAGCCATGAAGCACTAGTTTGTCATGACACTGTGGGAAGGATGGCGGCAGAGAGCAGGTGGTCCCTCACACTCCAGTGCACACCTGTCAGCCGCTGCGAGCCTTCTGCCGCCTGGGGCTCATAGCCCAGGGCACCCACTGCCAGCCACCACCGTGACTCTGAGGCCCAAAACCACACTTCACCACAAGGACATGTATCAGCAGTGCCAACTCTCCTGGGCAGATTGCAACACCAGAAAGCTGTGCCTGCATCCTGACTGTCCCATGCCTGGTTCCCACACAGGCGAGACACAGGAAGGGCTGAGGCTCAGTAGAGGGGTTGAGGGCTTGCCTAGATAGAGATTTTTCTTCACTTTCTAAAACTAGAAGTTCCAGTTGGATTGATCATCAGTTTAAAAAAAAAAACAAAAACAGAAAAAAACCCACACACACACACACACACAACGTAGAAGAGGCCTACAAGAACTTTAGCTCAACCCTTTATTTTACCGGCAAGGAAAAGAGGGAAGAGTCACAGCTCTTTGGTGACCTGTCTAGGCAAACTGGTGGTCCACTCCCATCTATGAACAGTAAGGCTCAGGGCTAAGGAGCTGGCTGCTTTGCTGTTTCACGCTGTTGGGAATATATCTTTATGCAGATCTCTCGGCAGAGGTACCCCAGTAAGATAGCTGCAGTGGGTTGCTTGAACTGTTGCAGTGAGAACAGAAGCTGCATGTGAAAGGAGCTCACCCGTACCAGCTCCCAGCAGTCCGCACAAGGCAGCAGCAGCACCAGTGATGGCGGAGGCAAGGAAACCTCAGGTTCACCCATGCAACCAGAGAGGGGCTGTGTCCTGCCACATCCTGTTCTCGGAGTCCCAACCCAACACCCTCCCTGCACGCGCACCCTCCCCACACGCGCACCTCCGGCAGAGGGCTCCAAGGGTTCAAGGGACCATCAGTCACTCTTGGCCTTGGTTTCCTGCCTGCTCCCTCCCCCGACACTCCCATTCTCTGCCCCTGAGCCTGTCACTCCCAGGGCAGTTCCCCAATGGGGACCAGCTGCATGAGGCTGCTGTCAAGGAGAAAGCAGAGGTCGCTGCTGCCTGAAGAGCTACTAAGGAATAGGCATGAGCAGGAAGGCAGCACGGGGCCCAGCAGATGCCGGTCTGCGAAGGCTGCTGCCACGGGGCCAGACGGCTAGCCACAGGTGCCTCCTGCTCAGGGAGAAAGTCTTCATGGACTTACATCGACCTCAAATCATGGTTTCAGGCTGGTTGGTTTTTTTGTTTGTTTGTTTTATAATTACCAGCTATTTCTAGGCTTTTGTTTTTATTTTGAAAAGGATATCTCTAGTGACAGGTGACCCCCCCCCCCCACTGAGTAGCAGCACAGATCAGAGGGGTATTCTCAGAGGACCGCCTGCCTGAGTGCAAGGGCCCCGTGGCTGGGTCCTGCTGGGCCCACCCAGACTGGGCTGGCCATGGTCAGTGCCCAGGAACTGTTACTCCAGAGATAGTTGGTCTGCGAGCTGCCAGGTTGCAGGAAGGGCCAAGGTGGGAGGCTGAGAGCTAGCACTTGATGTGGCATCCAGGGGGCAGAGGTCAGCAAGTGTTGTTGGGGCACAGGTGGGCTTGGTGGCCTGGAGAGAGCAGGATCAGGTTAAGTTCCAGGCAGGGGGTGCTCAGCTGAGGCTCAGAGGCAGAGCCTTTACTGTAGCTCGGGTGCCCTGCCCACCCCATCAGGATCTGGTTCTTCTCTGTTTTTTTTCAGCTCTTGGCATCAAGATGATCTTGTTGCATAGGATCTGGTTCTTAAAAAATCTGCACTGTCTCGAAACATACCCAGATGCCCAGAGAGGGTCTTTCAGGTCTCCCTGAAATGGCCATGTGTTTCCTAGCCCTGGTCAAAGTGTCTGACTGGCTTCCTAGCTGAAGTTAGCCAGGGTGAGGGCGGTATATGGTCTGATCATGGCTACTCTGCAAAACCCAGCTCTGGGGGCAGGGGGAATGTTCTCAGGGGAGGGGTATAGACAGACACAGCTGGCCTTCTTATGCTCATCCCCTAGGAAAGAATTGGTAGCCTAGGGAGAGGAACTTCCTGATCAGGCAATCCTGGTTGTTTAAAGAGGTAAGAGGTACTGCTTCTTGCTGTAGATAACTCCAGAGCCTCCGCCCAGGCCCATCTGGCCCACTTTCTTCTTCAGCCTGTGTCCCCAGTCCTCTGTCCGCATGACTCCTCACACTCACTGGCCCAGCCACCCCAGTCTCTGTTTCCCTATGTGGTTCCTCTGTTCAGAATGACCTCCACTTTGTCCAGGCAGGCTACCTCCAAATCGACCCTCATAGCCCAGATCAAATGGTGCCGTCCCGAAGAGGCTTCCCTCGGCTCAGCTCGACCAGCTGTGAGAGTTAGGGACTTGTCCCCGGCACTGCCCCACCACTGTTGGAACCCAGGGCAAAGACCCGTGGCCTGGGTGGCATCCACAGTGTCTGGCACATCATGGGCAGTGACATATGGGATGGATTGGCGCCACCGGGCCCCTTAAATGCCTCTGGCACTCATGGCATTTTCATTAAGACGACGCCACTGCCGTCAGCACTTAGGCCTTGGAATCTGCAGCCTGGTCTCTGCCTTCCCGCCCCAGGCCTGTCTCTAGCTCACACGCCCAAACGTTGCGTGGCTCTGCTTGTGCCGAGGCCATCCTCTCCAGGCCCACACTCCCTGCCCCTTGGTGACGCTGCCCCTGACTGCAGGGCATGGAGCAGTGCCCAGGAGTAAATGACTTGCCCAGGGCTGGGATTTGAGCTCAGCAGGTCTGTTTACCACTTCCCTCCAGACATTTTCCTCTTTTGAATTGCTGGCTGGCATCAGACTCCAGCCCTTCCCTGACACTCCTTGTGCAGTTCAGCACTGGCAGTAGGGGTGCCCTGCCCGGACCTCCAGGGACTGCCCAACCTGACACCTTGTACTCCTCAGGGAGGATCAGCTGGGCTGGGTGTTGGGTTCTGACATGTTGGAATAAGTAGCGTGTTTTGGAGCAGCCGAAGGAACTCCTGGGTCTCCCTGGACAGCTGGGGCTGTCCTGAGAACTCCCTAGAGCTGGTGTCTCTTTCTCTAGTAGGAGCCTTTTCAGCTCAAAGCCGAAGGGCCTTGAAGGTTTGTGGAGTGTCCCCATCAGTCCTCTTTAGGACCTCAGGTCACAGCATTGTCTGGGGGCATGGCATTCCTCCTAGTCGCCCTCAGCTGGACTGATGAGACTTAGGCGCCTCAAGCTGGGGATACAGGCGCCCACAGTCCAGGCCATCATCTAGATTGTGTAACGAGGTACACAGGAAGAGGGCACCTAGCGCTCCTTCTGCCACCCATCTGCTGCCTGGATGGCAGCCTGGGCTCTTCCGGGCCATGCTCCCTGTCTGCTGAGAATGTGTGTGTGTGGTAACAGACTGCTGTGACAGACACCGCGTGTCACGCCAAAGCGCCTCCTCGGGAGAGCAATTTGGAAATCTCTCCTTAAGGGGAGAATTGCTCTTTGCAGTGTGTTCTGTGGAATTAAGTGAGCCTCTGAGTGTCACTCCGGGGTTATCTGTGCTTCACTGGCTCTGATGGCAAAGACAGGCTTCGGCCCTCGTCACTTGTAATTACACATTTCCAGAGTGAGCAAGGCCAGGGAGCAGACGAGGGTGGGCTCTCCAGCCCTCCAAGTCCTGCTGCTCTGCTCTCCTCTCGCAGGCTGGAGGCTGAGGGTGCTGAGAGCTTGGCTTGGTACAGCCCTAGAATTTAGGTCAAGTGGTGCACTGCCAGGAAGAGTGGGAGAGAGCTGGGGGTGGGAGCCTTACCTGGAAAACACACCACTGAATCTTTCAAATAATTTATTTTGATGTCACAGTTCCTGGCCTGGACCAGCAGAGAGGAACAGCCTTCTGTATTTTTCTTAGGCACCAATCTAGTTGCTGTCAACTAGACAGCAATTGTATCTGGTTTAAGGCAGGGTCTTTCCCCATAAGGATTCTAGAATATGTAGCAGAAACTCCAACACTATGCACAGTGTCTAAATCAAGGTGAAGAGATCACTAGTGGTAGGGTATAGTGTTTCACGCCTGTAATCCCAACACTTTGAGAGGATTGCGTGAGCCCAGGAGTTCAAGACAAGCCTGGGTAACACAGTGAGACCCCATCTCTTCTAAGAAAAATTGTACACATTAGCTGGGTGTCATGGTATACACCTGTGGACCCACCTACTCAGGAGGCTGAGGTGGGAGGAGCACTTGTGCCCAGGAGGTTGAGGCTGCAGTGAGCTGTGTTTGCACCACTGCACTCCAGCCTGGGCCATGGAACACCTCTCTCTCTCTCTCTCTCTCTCTCTCAATCTCTCTCTCTCTCTCTCTCTCTCAGTTTTTAAGCTGTCTTCTACAGGAAGGATGACACCTTGTCTGTCTCAAAAAAAAAAAAAAATCATTGTCCAATAGGCAGAGAATGTCACTGATGGCTGTGGTGCAGCCGCCCTGGCCAGGCCACAGGGCAGGTTCTGAGAGGATGAGCGTGGGCAGCCTTGCTGCCGCACTGGAAATGGATTTGTTTCCCCTCCCTGCTCCTCTTCTGCCCACTTGTGCATTTTGTCCTCTGTAGGTTCCCAGAGACTATGCCAGTGCCTGGCAGACAGCCTGCACTTGGGGAAAATTTTCCAAATGAATGAATGAATGAATCAGTGAATGCTCTCTTCCCATGTTGGTAGTATGAAACTTGGGGTCCTTGGGGTTGAAAATGCTTCTGTATTAATATATGCCTGGAAACATTGGAACAGAAATTGAAAAGTGAAACAAAACTACACAGCCATACTCAAACCGACCCACTCTGCAGCTGCTGCCTGGTCAGCCGCTCCTAGCATGTTCCCAGTGAGGCCGCGGGACCAGGGGTTTCTATTGCCTTGCCACAGAGCCTGTGCTGGTGCTCAGGTGGGTGCCCAGCAGCTGCTCTGAGCCCAAGGTGGCGGCTGACATGTTCTTTGTCCTGTCTACAGCCCCCACGTGGTAAATTAATTGGCATTAGGGCACTGTCCTCATCAGCTCGGTGGCTGTCTCTAATTTCTAATGGTCCTCACGTTTGCCTACACACAATTGCTCCACACAGGATGTAATTAAATCCTTTGAACAGCACTTAGGGACATTTGACTATGCAGAAAAAACTCCATAGAAATGTAAGCTGTTGTGTGCAGCTGGTTTACCCTGCGGTTTCTGACAGTGCTCACTGTAGTGTGAAAATTACCTGAAAGGGAAGAGAGGGGACCGGAGCTTGGAGGGAAGCTGGCGGGGGTGCTGCTGTGAAGCCTCGGCCCACCTTCCAGACAGGGGCATGGCTGGGAGGGCTGGGGTGATCCTCACCTGCCTGCGTGGCCCTGATTGATCCCTCGGCCCTTCCTTCCCCAGGAGCTGCCAGAGCATGACGAGCCTGTTCAGTAACACTGTGTCACCGGCCCAGGACGGGACCGCCTCTCTTCCCAGAAGGCAGAGCTCGTTGGCCAAGCCCCCACTCCGTGCCCTGTATGACCTGCTCATCGCGCCTATGGAAGGGGTAAGCACTGCCCGGGAGCACGAGGCTCCTCCGCGTCAGAACACATCAGTTACCAGTCAGTGCCCACATGTAGCCCTCTTAGACACCAAAATGGGCTCCCGAGACAACCACAGTCTTTCCAGAACACAAGTCCTCTCTGTCCAGCTTCTCAGCAAGCATTTGAAAGCTACGGTGGAGCCCAATCTGGGTCAGTTGATTGGTCGTGGATGAGGTCTTGAGCTTCAAGTTGCAAATCTGGGTTCAAGCCCTAGTTCTGCTCCCTACAAGCTGGTGCATTCAGCCTCAATGACCTCATGTACAAAACAAAATGATGCCCCCTTCCCAGCCTGTCTACCAGAGTGACCGTGCAGCTCAGGGAGGTGCAGGGCTGTGCACATCTAAGCACTTGTCATTAGGGCCCGGGCATCAATGTGAGGCCGAGGCTGCCCGTTCCCACCTAGCAGATGCCTCAGGGATGTGGCCCTGGCTGTGCCCTTCCCAGAGGGCTTTTTTCCCAGAGGACTTGTGCCCACACCCTACTGGGAATGATGCTTCCCCACCTCCCTACTTCTCATTCTAGAATCTTGTCTGAGCAACTTCAAGCCAGGGCTGTGCTTTCCGGTGAGGTGGAGTCTCAGAGAATCAATTCCCACCTCCCTCATTCCCTCAGCCTCAGATATTGTTCATCACTGATTCTACCATAGAGTCCAATGTTAAAGACACCCTTGCATGAGCTGCCACAGACAGGCTTTCTGTGGTGTGTGTTGCTTGCCCGGGTCTTTGCACATCACTTTTAATTCAGACACAGCCCTCTGACTGAGCGGAGAGTGCTGGAGGGCTCAGGATCTTTGCAGTCCCAATGGTAAGCCCATCAGATACCTTTTCGTAGACTGTCAGGGAAGCCCAGGGAGGCTGCAGCGGGTGAGCAGGCTGCTGTTAACCAGGCTGCATGGCCCCTCTGTCCCAGCGATCTGCAGCCAGGTGGGAGATTTGTCCCACAGCTGTTGGAGTGGCCCTCAGCAGCTCTCCCTTCTGCTCCAGCCAAATGACGGAGGTGAAGAGTATCCCCAGGAAACCACATCTGCACAATGATTAATTTGTCCTCAGAAAATGCCTATACCTTTCCCTACCTGGCCTTCCAAGGATGTGTCTTGCAATATTTGTCAGGAGGCTGCACTGCCAGTGCCCTCTGGATGTTCTCTGCCTTGGGGAGGCAGGGTGTGGCGGATAGCACAGAGCCTTTGGGAGCCAGCAGGGCTGGATTTGTGTCTGGCACTGCCCTTTTCTGGCTGGGTGATGTTGGCAAAGCTGCTGCTTCTCCTGGAGTATCTGTTTACTCATTAGAAAATGAGGACGATAATACCTAATGCAACAGGTTAGAGCAGGTTAGACAAGTGTGTGAAGTACCTGACCAAGCACAGTGGCTCTTGCCTGTAATTCCAGCAATTTTGGAGACCAAGACAGGCAGATCCTTTGAGCCCAGGAGTTCCAGACCAGCCTGGACAACATAGTGAGACCTCATCTCTACAAAAAATACAAAATTAGCTAGGCATGGTGGTGCACAACTGTAGTTCAGATACTTGGGAGGCTGAAGCAGGAGGATCGCTTGAGCCTGGGAGATTGAGGTTGCAATGAGCCATGATTGTACCACTGTACTCTAGCCTGGTGACAGAACGGACTGTGTCTCAAAACCAAAACCAAAAACCAAAAGGCGTAAAGCACCTGAGGCTGCAGCAGCAGTGAATGTGTGCCTGGCGAGCAGTGGCTTCTGTGCCCAGATACCTCTTCCGAGTGCCAGGCCACTGCCACTGTCCCTCCAAGCCTTCCCTGCACTCGTGGGCCTCCCGGATCCGATCACGTCCTTGCAGGCACATGCTTGCAGTCCTTGCACGTGCTCAGTTGTCCTTCCCTTCTTAGGATTATGACCCTCTCCTGCACCTTCCTTTTAATGAGATGACCAAAACTGCAGAGAATTCTCCAGCTTAAAGCTTCTCCGATACCGTAATCACTTACCCTGATTTATGTGCCATAGCTCAGAGGAAGAAATATAAACCTAACACCCTTGCTTTTTCAAGTTTTCTTTACTGCTATTGACTGTCATGCAAACCATTTCAGTGACTTACTACCAGCCTTCCCTCCTGCTCGCCCTGAGGTCTGCGTTTCCCAGGATCCCCGCTCCTCTAAAGGGTATTTGGACTCTCCATTCTTTACCCACTTGACCTTCTGAGGCCTTTGCCTGTCTCTCTTTGCATTTCTCCTTTTGCATTCAGGTCCCCAGATTACTTGTTCCATTAATGTTGCATTGGTGCTTGGGGACCAGGAGGGGAGCAGAGGGTGAAGATGGAGACTGGCTGTGACTGCCACCTCTGTCCCCGTGAGGCTCAGGTCATCTGGGGCTGGCGGGCTCCTCTCATCTCTCTGGCCCCACCTCTTCTTTGAAACGTTCCTTGCCTCTTCTCGTTGCCTTCCTGGAGCCTTTCATCCCCTTCCCCAGCACTGAGATAATCAGGCGTCCACGTCCATGGGTTCCTCATCTATGGATTCAACCATGGATTGAAAAATACATATATATTTTTGAGACAGTCTTGCTCTGTTCCCTAGACTTGAACGCAGTGGCAGAGATCATAGCTCACTGCAGCCTCGACCTCCCAGGCTCAAGCAGTAACCCTACCTCAGCCTTCTGAGTACCTGGGCATGCACCACCATGCCCAGCTAATGTTTATATTTTGTATAGGGACAGGGTTTCACTATGTTGCCCAGGCTGGTCTCAAACTCCTGGGCTCAAGTGATCCATCTGCCTTGGCCTCCCACGGTGTTGGGATTATAGGCGTGAGCCACCACGCCCAGCGAAAATATATATATTTTAATTCCCCAAAGTTACAAAAAGCAATACTTGAATTGCTACATGCCAACCACTACACTGAGTCCATGTGAATGAAGTGATATGTAGGCATTCTGTTAGTAATCTAGATTATAAATAATCTACAGATGGTTTAAAGTGTACAGGAGGATGTGTGTGAAGGTTAATGCAAACATCATGCCATTTTATACCAAGGACTGAAGCATCTGAGGACTTTGGTATCTTGAGGGGTGTCCTGGAATAATCCCCCAGGGATACCGAGAGGATCCCTGGTTGGACTCAGGGCTTAGCTCTGTGCTTGCTGCCCACCCTACAGTCCCTGAAAGCAAGGACTGCCCCCTCCTCTCTGTCCCCAGCAGCTGTCACTGGCCTGGTACATGCTGGTGGTCAGTGAAGTTTCTGGAATGGTATGGGGTCCAAACTGGCATTGCATTTTGAGTCAAGTTTGGCATGGAAAGCAGAAGAGCCAACTTAGAAATTAGCCAGTAGGCTTTTCGTGGTCTCTCTTGGGCTGAACCAGAGGGCTCTCCCAAGAGGATGAAGCAGAAGGAAGGGGCTGGGCCTGTTCTCAAGGAGCTTTGAATCTAGCAAGCGCCCTGCCTCTGCCAGCTGGCACAGTGATTTCAGGGTGGGAGCATGGGCCAGTCGACATGCCTGCAGGCCCCTCCCCTAAGCATGGTTTCACTGGCCAAGGTGTCCACGCTGAGCCAGGTGAAGGTGTTGACTCTTGTGGGGGCTTCATACTTGAGGCGGAGATCTGCTCGGTGAAGGCCATGGAGAGATGGAGGGCGGGAGGCGGCCCCGCCCTGGTCCATCCCAGTGCTTCCCCAGCGCCACGGGTCATCCTGGAGGGGTCCTCTGAGTGTAGAAAAGCTGTGCCATGTGTTTCAGAGTTTTTCTCTCTGTGGACTTCCCCCTGTGACTTAAAGAGTAAAAAGATGCTGTCGGGATTAGTGGTAGCTGGCTTCGGGACAACCTAATTTTCCTGTAGGGTGCTAGCAAGGGAGAAGAGTATGGACTTAAGCCTCAAACAAGTTAGAACAATGATCAGAATGATGCCTTTATACTCTAGGAAAAGGAAAGAGCCCTGTCACCAGCATTTCAAAAAGTGAAATGCTGCCAGCAGCACCCTCTGCTTCTGCTGCCCTTCAGAGCTGGTTGTGTGGACAACGTGATGGGCCCCTGAACCAGCCCGTGGGGCCGCGGTCTGGCCTGGGGTGAGGCGTGCAGTTGGAAAGCACGTCCTTAGATCCCGATACCTACAAATGCAGTCTCTCGGGAGTCAGGTATGTGAACACAGGGAAGGAGTTTGGCTGCTTGAAATGAGACAGTGGAACCTTTTTAAAGGTATTAAAGTAAGTCATCAGAGCAAGCACTGTTCCTTGGCTAACTAAAATGATCCACTGTGAGAAGCTGGAGTCTAATTAGGAGTCCTCTCCATCCCCAGTTGTATCTATTCATTCAACAGATATTTACTGACTTGTGCCAGGCACACACTGTCCTGAACCTGGGGGGAGACAGCTGAAAATCTGGGCTAGGGTCCTGTGTTGTCATGTCTGGTCACTCACAGACTAAGGGTGGGGATGGAGGCCAGCACCCAAGGCCGGTGGGCCATGCCGAATTGTGGCAGTCAGCCTCGGTGACCCTGTCATCTCGGGAGGGTCCAGCACTCCTCAGCAGGGCTGCCCGGGCGCAGGGAGAGGAGGCCTGGATTGTTCTCCCGCTCTGGCTGCAGGCATGCCACGCTGCTCCGGAGGCCACGAGAGGGCGACATGACACCACCAGCCGGCTCTGGGGCTGCCGCTGTCAGCTGCCAGGCAGAGCCAGACCCTTCTCCACATTTTCAGCGAGAATACACATCAAAGCCAAAAGTCCAAGATGGTGAGTCACTGACACTTCAAGACTAGAACGATTGGCCTCTTCACATAGGGCCTATAATTATTTGAACAACTGCCTTTGTTTAGCCGCAGTCCTATTGCTCAGGGACTAGGTCAGACGGAATGAAAAGTGGAACAGACTAATACGTTACCATAGGCCTTACACCAGTATGTGATTTAATTTGGCTTAAGGGAAACGCTGTCCTGGCTCTTTCCTGGAACCATGCTGTTCTTTGCTGTCAGGATGGGGCGAGCATGTCCACTTATCTTTGAGGAGGGCCTGCTTGTATGAGCACATGAGCCATCATCAAACATTAAGTCCAATCCTGTGTGATCCCCAAAGGAGGAAATGTCACTGAAGAAAAGTTGCAAGTGTGTAGCGTGAAAGGGACTACCGGGACGTGTTTGTGTCTGTGGCGTTAGTTTTTAATCCAATCAGAGTGAAGGACAGTAACCCATGTCTCTGACCTGGACTTGCTGCTTCTTGCCCTGGACTGATGCTGGACCAGTCCCGTCCCCATCACCGAAATGCACAAGGTGCCTCAGGGTCCTCCCAATGTCCCCGCTCAGCAGCAGGTTCGTCGCAAGGCCCTGCGGGGCTGCTACAGGCAAAGCCGTTCTTCTGCTCAGATCCCAAATCACCCCTCAGTTTTCAGATGAGCCCTTTTTCCAGAGCCAGCAGCTGCTGTAATCAAGGAACCCGATTTCAGGACTGCCTGACATCTGGTCAAGTTATTCTTCAAAGGCCCAGATTTGGCGATCTTTCTGGATCCTTTGAGTCTGGACTTGCTCTAGTTGTAAAATCTCTATCATCCGTATTTTTATTTCCCTTTACTTAAATTCCCTGTTTCCTATATTTAAATTCAAAAACCAAGGTTCTAGGACAGGTAGCAAGAGCGAGTGACGTTGATCAGAAAGAAAAGTACATCTCGTTCACCTCAGCTTGTGATTCATGAAGCTGTGGACCCTGGAAGCTCACTCAAAACTTGTTTATGTCTGTTAGGCTGGTGAACTGCTTTCCAAGCACTGGAGCTCAGGGAATTCACTGCAAAGTCTCATCTAAGAGTGAAAGCAGGAGTCTAGCTCTGCCGAGGGCTCCGCCAGGAGGCTGGCTCGGTCTGGGTTGGGTCAGGACTGTAGTCACTGCCCTGGGGGAAAGGACTCCCTGTGTTTTGTAAAATCAGGTAGCAGAGTAAGTCGGCTTATCCTGGAACAGATGCCACAGGAATGTGGCTGCCTGTTTTCTAAATAGATTGGGGGACTTGGGTATAGCCAGGGAATTTTTGTCCTTAGAAACAGTCAGACCTGGATTCCAGTTTGGGGTAGAGGATGAGGCCCTTGAGACCAGCAGCCCCACCACCAGGCTGTCTAATTGATTTCTGATTGAGACATCTGTAGTGATATTCAAATGAGGACAGCCGTCACCCAAGGACAACAAGCATTTTCACAACTGATTAGCAGGAGGAAAAATGGAGGTAATTACTGGCAAGCTGTCTGACTAAAACCAGTGGCGACAGCACCCAGGATAACCGGCAAGTTCTCACATGGTAAATGGCATTCTCACCTGGATGGCGGCTGTTAGGTGAGTGTCATCTGGGTGCTGGCTTTATTCTAGTTGGTGTTCAACGAGCAGCCATCTTAGTCTTACCCTGGCAGTTTCCAGGCAGGCCAAGGTCTTCTGCCACTGAGGGTGGAGGGATCAGGTCAGCCAAGATAGAGAGCGAGCCACCCACCCTCACTGCACAGAGGACTTGAACGGTCCCTTCAAGCTGATTTGGCTGAAGTTGGACCCTGGGTTTCAGGCAGGCCCCTCTGGCTCTTGCTGGCCATAGGTCACGTTTCTCCAATACTTTCTTCTGTTCTTCAGGCAAACCAGTGGGCTGTTGTTTGGCCAAAGGACGCAGTTGAATGGGTTGAGTGTTCACTTTTCCATTTCTGGCTGGAATACAGTATCTGCAGTCTTGGTAGGCTTCAGTCATGGTTGAGGGTGATTTCCAGGTGTGTGATCTTTGCCCAAACTGTATGTATCTACCCATGACGACAGGATTTCCCAGAAGCATCATAGAAAGGGTTCCTCTACCTTAAACGGTTCTGTTTGATAAATTTATCCCATCAAAAATATGAGTCAGGAAAAAATGTGAAGCCCTATACACAGTTCTGAGGTACCCGGATACCCTGCAGCCCTTTGCCTCTGGAACCCTTATGGCAGAGAGTACCGTCTGATTCATCCCGAGCCTAATCATTCTGAAAGCTCATGGGCTCAGGCATTTTCTTTCCCTCCCCCACGGTGATCAGAGACTTTCATTCCTCTTGCTTGTGATAGATACTGTGAACCCCTGAGAGGCCTGCTGTGTCCGCCAGTGAAAAGGAAACTCCCTGGTACAGCATGGAGGTCGCCTGCTGATCCTCTGACCTTGGCGGTCAGAGAGATCACGTCTTTCTTAAACCCCAAATTAGGACACAATCAGTGTACCATTTGATATGAGTGCTTTCTGAAGAGCTCAAGTCCCATGCTCACCAGGGCATGTACAGAAGGTCCCCGCTGACCAAAACGGCAATCAAATCCGAATCGGGATCCGTGGGGGTTGCCTGGGAGAACTGTAGGCTTGGAAACTGGACTTCGGGGTAACTGGTTGGGGGTGGCTCAGTAAGTAGGTATGGATGAGAGTGATGGTGACGTGAAGATGAGGCAGGGGAATGTGGTGGCATCTCTCTTAGTCTCTGGGTTAAAATTCGGAGCTGGATGCTCCAGAGAAGCCATTTGTGTGTTTTAACCCCATGAATGTGTATAAACACCAGAGGGAAAGGGACTGAGTAACACTGGAAAAATGACTGTGGCCCAGGAGAAAATAGTAGTATAAATAATGGGGGCGGTGTCACCTTATTCCCTTCACTGTAGGCAGTTGTAAATTCACATTACACAATACATCTGGAGTGTGTGCCAGTGCCAGGCCTGGGGCTAGATGCTTCAGCAGCCCTCTGTGCAGCTACCTTGGCCTCATAGGCCTGTGAGGAACGGATGCTAGCACTGTCCTGTGGGTTTGGAAACCACGGTGCAGAGAGATTAGCGTCTTGTTGGAGTGCTCAGAGCCCCTACTTCCACCCCTACTGGCTTCTCACCCCTCGCCTACCCATCCAGCAGTTCCAGGGCTGGGAGCACCCTGACTTGGCAGGCTGACCCAGACTCCGTGCTGGGGCCTCCCCTCAGGCCCCTGTTCCTTCCCCAGCACGCAGCTTCCCTTCCCAGGCCGCTGGACACGGCTGTTCCCCTGGGTCCATCTGGAGACAGAAACCACGCCATAAGCTAACCAGGGACTTTCATACAGAGAACGAACGATTACCTGTGAGAAGTGAGTAAGTGTAAGACAAAGGGAAGCTGTGTTGTTTTTCTCTAGGGCTGAGGGAGTGTGCCCAGTAAAGAATGAACATGGGAGGAGGTATGGTTCAGGCCACAGGACACAGAGATGTGTCCACCGTTTGGCTGGGCCGGAGCCAGTCTGGAGTTGCTGGCAAGCAGTAGCCCCAAGTGTGGGCGGGAGAGCAGCCGTCACCTTCCAGCCATGATGGGTGCCAGGGGGTCCAGGCACCTGCAGAGGCAGGAGGCCTTGGGAGTGTGGGGCCTCTGGTTTCCATGTAGAGAGGGATGTGGGAAGATTATCACCATGCCGAGACTGCAAGGTGGCAGCGGGACAGAGTTCTGGGCCCGTGGCTGGGCAGGCCCCTCCGGATGTCCTCCCCCACCGGTGACCCAGGCTGGCAGGAGAGCTGCTGCCTCCTCAGCGCCCCTCAGCGCCCTCCTCTGACACAGCTCAGCACCCTGCACGTCATGGGAGAGACAGCTGAAGGACGCAGCCTGTCTCGGAGTGGGTAGTGACAGGGGCTTCAGGACCTGAGGGGCAGTACACTGACAAGCGCTGCGCAAAGCCACCTCCAGTGCACTCGCCACCCGCCCTGTCAGAGAAACAACCCTCTCCTTGTACAGAGACTGCACCTTTACGGTACCCACCATCACTGCGCCCCAGGGCAGCCCCACAGTGCTGCGCATGCTGGCCTGCCTGCCTGGCACTGTATCTTTCCCCTTTTCTCTCACCAGGCCTGGCATAGAGAAAGTTCTCAAGCAGCATTTGCTGCCTGAACTCACATTGCCACAGTCAGGGCCACAGCCCCTTGGTGAGAGCGAAGGGCAGCACCTGAGAAGGGACAGATTCTAGTGCACCTGCCCCATCATGTTCTGCTTTCAGAAGTCCCATGACTAGAAACTGCAAAGGTCAGAACATCTGAGTCTGTGATGGAGTCTGTTGGAGACGCTGGTAGTTGCTGCTCTGTGAGCCACTTTATTGTTCAACCCTAAACCTTAAGAAACCAGCAGATGCCCTTTCCGAGGCTGACAGGCCCAGGTGTCCAGCAGAGTTTCCTTGAACGTCTGTCTTTTGCAGTATAGTTGATGATATGTAAGCTGAATAGAGATGTTGCTTTCTTTGCCCTCTTCAAGTGCACAATAGCTAATCTTTCAGTGCAAGGACAGCACACATATACCAGAGGCAGAACTCAGAAGTTTCCTGGGCATTGTCTCTAGCATGTCCAATCAGTTTCCCTGTGCCTTTTAACAGGAGCTGTCAGCCTGCCGTTCTACCCGTCTCTCCACAAGCCCACACATTTCAAAGAACAGCTGCGGCTGTCACCTGCCTCCTTTCACACAGTTTGGACAGGGGTCCCATATGGGGGCCTTCACCCAGGTTTGTATGCATGTGCCAAACTCATTACCAGCTCCCAGGCACTATGCAGGGAGGGCTCAGACCTGTACATTCGGATATGAGGTTCATCTCCCCGCCTGGACTTCAGACTTCTCCTCACCCACTAAGATCACTCTCACCAAGTCCCAGCAAATCTCCTTGTCTCCTCTCTTGGTGGGCATTGCCCTTGTCTGGATTGCTGCAGGGCATAGCCCCCTCTCCCACAGGCAGGCTGCCTCTCAGTGCTTTGCAGGGCTCTGCTTGAGAAGGTGTGGCGGGTCCTGACAGCCAAGAACCACGCTTTGTTACCGGACCTTCAGCGCCCCCACAGTCTGGCTCCCATGCCCCTCTTTAGCCTTGTGCCCAGCTCACCTGGCAACAGCATCTACCCAGGCTGGGTCTTCTCTAGTCCTCATAGACCAGAGCAGCCTCCTGGGTGGGCCCAGCATCAGCCGAGGTAGGCGCTCTCCATTCTGGGGTGACATCTTATGCTGCTGTGGGGCTGTTACGTTAGACGATACTGAGTCTCACTCAGCAGTGGCCTCTTGCGTGTATCGTATTTTTCTAAGTACAGGTTTCCAAGCAGGGACCATGTGCTAAATTTAAATGACTTCCCTACAGTCCTCAGTAGGCACATGAGGGACACCACTCAGTGGCTGATGAGAAAGCCGAGGGCCAGCTTGGGAGACTTCTGACAATAGGGCCACAGGAGATGCCCCCAGCCCTGGTGGAGTGTTGGAGAAGACAGACAAGCTGCCTCCAAGGCATGCATTCACTCAATCATTAGGCTTGTGCTGCAGGCGAGGTTTTGTGGGTAGAGTTAGTTAGCAGAGTTCTGCAAAGACGTGCTGCCAGTGAATGTTTGCTCTGCGTGGATTCCAGCCTCTCCCCGTTTTTTCAGCTTGCCCAGCTTCCCTCTGGGTCACGCGGTTAGGTGGTGTCACAACCAGGGACTTGTCAGAGTGGCATGTTTCCTGGTGAAGGCAGTAGCCTGTGGGATGACATCTGGCAGAAACTTACTATGGTTTGGGCCTGGGTGGCAGGAGCCCAGCGAGGACCTACAGGGCTGGGGCTGGCATCTTGTCACAACAAAGACCTTCGACTCTGCAACAGTGGAGTGTGGGTCCAGCTTTGTGCATGGCAGATGGCTGAAGCCTCACACTGCCCATTCTCAGGCAGCACGGCTCTCACCGAGCAGCAGGGGGTCACCAGGGTCAGGGCACCATCCGCTGTGCCACTGCAGCTCATTCAAGGTTCACTGGCACACTTGGATGGCATGGTGGCACTGCCCTCCCGAGCAGCCCCCGGAGCCATCTCTGCCTGCGGAGCCAGGGGCTTCAGATGTGGCCCATGGCAGGCCATGGGCCCAGGTGCCTACAGCTCGCTCTTTCTCCTCCCTGTGCTAACCTAGAGCTCATCCGCAGACAGTGTTGGGGTTACTGTGACATACCCCCACTTCTTCCTGCCTGGGTTGCATAATCGCACAGTGATTCGTTTACCTCCTCTTGGGAAATACTGTAGCTCTTTTTTGAGTCTTGCTGTGTCACCAAGGCTGGAGTGCAGTGGTACAGTCTTGGCTCACTACAACCTTCGCCCGGGTTGTAGTGGGTTCAAGCTATTCTCCTGCCTCAGCCTTCTGAGTAGCTGGGACTACAGGTGTTTGCCAGCACACCTGGCTAATTTTGTATTTTTAGTAGAGACAGGGTTTCACCATGTTGACCTCCGGACCTCAGGTGACCTGCCCACCTTGGGCTCCCAAAGTGCCAGGATTACAGGTGTGAGCCACTGTGCCCTGTCCTGTAGCTCTTACAGCAAACAAACGAACAAATTGGCCTAATCATTTTTATTTCTGCTTTTGCTAGATGGAGCTAGAATTTTATTTTTAAAGGAAAGAAAAAAAAAAAAAAACATAGGGGTTTACAAAGACTGAACGTCCGCCAGGCATGTGTCACTTTGGGTTAGCCAAGTGCCCTGCCACCCTCAGCCAGCTGCCCATGGCTGCACATCAGACAGGTCAAGCGAGCACATTCGCTTCCCCGGGCATAGTGGCACCCTGGTGGGTGTCCACTTGTCAGCCACTCCTCAGCAGATGGGGTTGGGGGGGGGGCAGGCCAGCTCCACCCATGGCACCCGGTGCTACACAGGCTCTGTGGACCTGGTACCTTCTCGGCAGGCTCTGGGCTGCAGCAGCAGCTTCCATGCCACCTGTGTTCACCTCAGCCTGTGCGGACCCAGCTCCAAGATCGTTGCCTGCTGCTCCCCCTAAGAGCCCGCAGCCCTAGCCTTGCTCTACAGTGAACGGGAATGAGCCCGTGTCTGCTGTGGTTGTGTGCACACTCTGCCTTGGGTCTTCATGCCAGCCTTTCAAGAGGGATGGGAGTCATCTGTGCTTTGGGTCCTCTCACGTCCCCAGAGGGAACAAGTGGGGACAGCACCACCCAAGCCCAGAGCCAAGGGGCCACTCTTTCCTCAGAGGAGGTCACAAAAGGTCCTAGAGCCCAGACCCTCCCCTTCTCCAGGGGCTGTCATGCCAGCCCCCAGACCTCCCGTACTCACTCTGAATTTCTAGCCTCTTGTCCACTGAAATGGAAAACATCCTGTTTTGAGAGGAGCTATTCCCACCCATTCTCAGGTGTGCAGTACAGGCCCCTGCACTGGTCCTTTGGGGTACACTGCAACTCCCAGATCCCTTTGTGGGACAATGCCCTCTGCATTCATTTCCTGCCTCCTGTAGGAACATCTGGATCTACCTGGGTCTGCTTTTGTCTTTGTGGGCCATCCCCCTCATGGCCTGTGACCTTGGTCTCCCACCCACTCCAGGTTCCTGTGAACTTCCAGAAATTCTCCTCTGTCTCAGGACTGTGAGGCAGATGGACACTGCCAGGTCAGCCCTCGCCAGTCCGTGAGCAAGCATGCCTCTTGGTGACGCTCCTGCAGGGCTGTGACCTGGCCCCTGCCCCATGGCCCTCCACACACCCACAGGTCTTGCCTGCTCAATCTTGCATCACCAGGCTGCGGCTCAGGTCATCTTGGTGCCTGCTGGGCCCATGTCAGCCTCCCCATGCTTGCTCCGCAGGGCCTGATGCACTCCAGCGGCCCCGTGGGCCGGCACCGGCAGCTCATCCTGGTTCTGGAGGGGGAGCTCTACCTCATTCCTTTCGCCCTCCTGAAGGGAAGCTCCTCCAACGAGTACCTCTACGAGCGCTTCGGCCTCCTCGCTGTCCCCTCCATCCGCTCCCTTAGCATGCAGTCCAAGGTAAGGCTCATACACATGGTGGGGGGCCGGGGAGCTTGTTCTCGGGTCACGAGACGCTGTCTACCCGGTTGGACTGGGCTGTGTTACTGAGGCATAGCTGTGCTCTCCTAAAAGTGTTGGTTTTATGATTTGCACACAAGTAGCATGACTTTAGAGTAGGTCTGTCCAAAAGTGGGGCATGGCCCTCAGGACCCCTGGCCATTCTCTGCTACCTCGAGAAGCCACAGTTTGTGTCATTTCTAAGTTTCTTTGCTGTGACATCAGGGTCCTGAGCTGCTCTGAGGCACACAGCCAGGCTTGAGGCCTGACTGAGCACCTGAGGGAACTGGTCACTTCCCATCCACACAGTGCCCAGTGGGCACAGCAGAGCCACCCAGTTCACCTGGCCCTCGAGCTGACTGCTCACCGGGACCTAGGTAGGGAGGGCAGACAAGCAAAAGTGGAGTTGAGTGGAAAACAGCCTGACGGGCCGATGGCACTGAGAACAAGTCAGGTGGCTTTCAGGGGACAGGCGGGGACACAGCAACACCCCCAAATCAAGAGAGTAACAGTGGGCCGCCCTGAGTTATGGGTCTCACCCCACAGCCACCCTTGGCCCTGCCCACCTGATTAGAAACTTCTGAGCCAGGCTTTAATTTTCTTCCCCTTCTCCAAACTCTCAGACCCCCAAATCCTGGCTTCCCTGTGAGCCCTCCAGTCCCACAGGGCCCTGCACCCGCCTGGCATTCCGCCTGCAGCATCCCTGCCTGCCCGGCTGCAGGACTGTCTTTACCACAGGGGTCTGCATTGCTCCGTCCTCCAACTTCCAGATGCCCTCGAGCTGTCAGTTGCTCTTAGGGCCCTCACACCCCATCTGCCCCCAGTACCCCACGGCAGGCCAGGTGGGTCTAGTCAGATGGGCCTCTTCACAGTGGTGGAAAGCGCTGGGAATCTCAGATAGGAAGTGAGCTTCCTTCTGGGATTCTCGATGCTGCCACCACCCATCGGCCCACGGCACCAGCTGACAGCACTCAGGGTATCAGACGCCACCACCTTCAGAAAGCTTTTATTTCGATGACAACAGCCAGCTAGCTAGCTGGTGGTAGCTTAACCAGAGACCTGGAAGAGGCCATCTCCTCCAGGCACCTGGTGTTTCTCTTACCCAGAGTTTAAGGAATCACCAAGCAGAGGCACTAAAAAGTTATTTTGAAATACTTCATACTTAATGTTTCCCAAAAAGTATCAAAAGTCATCATAGTGGAAATTCAGAGACGTGACTGGGCTTCTTTATGCTGATTTTCTCATTCAGTGATACTGTTTACTTTGCAGCATGTAAGGCGGAAGGGAACTAGAATTTTGTCAGTATACAGAGCTTCTTAGAGGACTTTGTTTAGCCCTCTCCCGCCAGGAGTGGTTTGCTTGCTTGCACCATTTAAATAGAATCACTTCTCAAGGCCCCCTGACTCCCAGGACTGGGCCTCCTCTTAGGAGCCCCACAGAGAGGTCTGTGGGAACGAGGATTGTGGAGCAGGCTGGCTGTCCCAGGTTCCACGGCCTCTGTCCACTCTGCCATGTCGGGGCCTCCTCCTCCTGCAGTCCTCTCGGGACTCCCACCATCCAGTCCTGATTTTCAAGAGCTCATGATGGCAGGCGGGATTCTCAGTAAGTTAGGCACCTGTGTCAAAAAGAAGTTGAAAAATAAGAGTGAATGAAGTGACCCAAGCTTGACCAGCAAAGAGCTGGTCACCCCTGTACTCGGCTGACCACCGCTGGGCAGCCTGGCCGTTCTGACGTGTGGTCTGCTTTGTCCCCTCCCCTCCTAGTCTCACCTACGGAAGAACCCGCCTACATACTCCAGCTCCACATCCATGGCGGCTGTCATCGGCAACCCCAAGCTCCCAGCGGCCGTGATGGACAGGTGGCTGTGGGGGCCCATGCCATCAGCCGAGGAAGAGGCCTACATGGTGTCCGAGCTGCTGGGCTGCCAGCCCCTAGTGGGCAGTGTGGCCACCAAGGAGAGAGTCATGAGCGCCCTGACCCAGGCGGAGTGCGTCCACTTTGCCACCCACATCTCCTGGAAGCTGTCGGCCCTGGTCCTCACGCCCAGCACAGACGGCAACCCTGCGGGCAGCAAGAGCTCCTTCGGCCACCCCTACACGATCCCCGAGTCCCTGCGGGTGCAGGACGATGCCAGTGATGGAGAGAGCATCTCGGACTGCCCGCCCTTGCAGGAGCTCCTGCTCACGGCCGCTGACATCCTGGACCTGCAGCTGCCCGTGAAGCTGGTGGTGCTCGGCTCCTCCCAGGAGTCCAACAGCAAAGTCACAGCTGACGGGGTCATTGCGCTGACAAGGGCCTTCCTGGCTGCCGGCGCTCAGTGTGTCCTTGTGTCTCTGTGGCCTGCGCCAGTGGCTGCTTCCAAGATGTTCATCCACGCCTTCTACTCATCCCTGCTCAACGGCCTGAAAGCCAGCGCTGCCCTGGGGGAGGCCATGAAGGCGGTGCAGAGCAGCAAGGCCTTCTCGCACCCCTCCAACTGGGCAGGTGGGAGCTCGGCCGGCTGCGGGCGCCTGTCAAGGCCTGGGCCTCAGTCCACATAGTCCTTCGATTTTATTCTCAAAGTGGGGCTGGGGAGGGCAGGACAGGGGCTGCCTGTGTGCCAAGGCTTGCTTCTGTCAAATGAGTTTTTCCTACTATTGAGATCATCTTTGGACCAGGAAGCAACAAAACCATTTGCCATGAAAGCATGAATGTAGAACCCCTCCAGATGTCAGGGTGCACTGGATGACCCATTCCGTGGCACCTCATTTAAACCATGACCGTAGAAAGGGGTGTGCGGTAAAGACTCAGGATGGATGTCGCTCCCCACCCTGGCAGTGTGGCCTGAGATAGGTTATTTCCCTCTCTGCAGCTGTGTCCTCAGAGGTAACAAGGGGATGGCGGTGGTGCTCATGACGCCCCCCGGTGCACCTTGGGGCGGGTCTGTAGGAAGTGCACCGAGTATCCTGTGAAGCTTCAGGCCCTGCATGTTCTGGAACACATGCTTTTAGTTAGGCTGCCTAGAGGGTGACAGACGGTCTAGGGTCTAGGGAGCGAAGAGAGAACGTTCCTGTGATTTCTGGTCACAGGGGCGTGGGAAGGGAGGCACCCCTCCGGTGTACAGAGCTGCCTCTCAGCTCCAGGCACCAACCTGCTTCCCCTGGGGTCCCTGTGGGAAGGTGCCCACAGCAGTCACTCAGAGGGCTCTGCTGTGCAGGAGACCCTGCCAGGCCAAGACTCAGAGTGCAAACTACTCTCTGGGCTTGTTCCCTTACCCAGAAAGTAGAGGTGAGCCCTGTGGTTTCCATTAGTGCCTTCGCCATACAAGTCCTGTGCTACATGCTCCTGGCAGTCAGACGGGGCTCTGGGCCCCACAGAACCTGCTGCAGGGCTTGTGGGAACCCCCTCTCCTGTCTGTGCAGGCCTTCCCGTGTGCCATGGAATTTTGAAAAAGGTCTTTAGTTTTGCTGACACATAATTTAAGTTCTAACTTTGTTCTGGATGAAACAATTTTTAGTGGTGCTCTCCTGTTACCTTTAAAAATAGGTCATTCTACCAAAACCTAAAATGCAATTAAAAAAAAAAAAAAAAAAGAAAAAAGAAAAAAAAAATAGGTCATTCTCAGGCTGGGTGTGGTGGCTCACACCTGTAATCCCAGCACTTTGGGAGGCCGAGGCAGGCTGATCACGAGGTCAAGACATCGAGACCATCCTGGCCAACATGGGGAAACCCCATCTCGACTAAAATACAAAAATTATCTCGGTGTGGTGGTGCACGCCTGTAGTCCTAGCTACTCAGTAGGCTGAGGCAGAATTACTTGAATGCAGGAGGCAGAGGTTGCAGTGAGCCGAGATTGTGCCATTGCACTCCAGCCTGGCGACAGGGCGAGACTGTCTCAAAAAAAAAAAGGTAGACAAAAGGGTGCCCCATCGTTGCCCTGGAGTCAGATGCTGTAGTCCAGCCTGTGAGCCACTTGCTCTTTCTGCTGGGTTAACTGTGAGACGCAAGTGAGCCCTTGAAGCCGGGGTGGGGCTGGGGGTCTCCAGCCACCCTGCTGAAGTGCCCTCCCGTGCTCTCCGCAGGGTTCATGCTCATCGGGAGTGACGTTAAGCTGAACAGCCCCTCATCACTCATTGGCCAGGCCCTCACAGAGATCCTGCAGCACCCAGAGCGCGCACGGGACGCCCTGCGAGTGCTCCTGCACCTGGTAAGTGGGCCGGGCTGCACAAGAAGGGGAAGGCAAGGTTTCCTTACATTGGGATGTGAGCAGTTGGAGAGGACATCATGACTGTGGCCGTGTCCAGGATGCCCCTGGGTTGAGCCTTCTTGGGAGACCCTCATCCCAGCAAAGCATAAAGTGGGCAGCATCCCCAGGATGAGCCCACTGGCCTGAGTAGTGGGCACAGTGTGTGGTGCCATATAGGTGGCTTAGCAGTACTCGCTGGGGTCCTGGGGGAAAGGCAGCCACTGACAGTGACCCATAGCCTAAGCTGCTTCTAGGCCATGTGGCTTTGGGAAAGTCACTTTGTCTCTCTGAGCCTCAATGTTCCCATCCGGAAGGGGGATAAAAGTTTAACATCTCAAGGTTGTTATGAGGATTTAAGAAAATTGAGCACTTGGTGCATAGTAGTCTGAAGTGGAGAGATAGTTTTACCATCAGATGACGCTAGTCTGCCCCTAATGAGTCCACGTCTGATCATGCCCTTGAAGAGCCTGCGCCAACATCTGTGGAGCCCAGGCGAGGGCACCCGTCTACATGTGTAAAAGTCATCAAATGAGTCAAACAGTGACGTAAAACTTGTTTCATCCTCCTACCTTGGTAACATCCTGGACAGCCATTTCAAATCATTTAGAGTGCTGTGTCCGAAAGACCAGCCCTGACCCACCCCATCTCTTTCTGGCCCAGTGCCAGCCTTGGGCCCCTGCAGCATGGGTGGGCAGCTATGCCACAGCCAAGCTCCTTCCAAACCTGCCAGACCCCAGGGCCTCCTTGCAGGCTGGTTACTGCACAGTCTGGCTCTGTCTATGGTTAAGACGGAGGACCCGGGGGCAGCATCCATGCAGGCCTGGGAGCGAGCATGTCTTCTGGGCTGTGCAGACTTCTTGCCCATGGGTTGGGCCTGAACAGGAGGGCCTTAGACCCATGGCACCTGGGCATGGGCATGGTAGTTCTCTATGCACTCCTGAGGATAGAGTCACACACATTTCTTAAGGTTGGGGTCTCTTCAGGCCTGAAAGCCATCAATATGTGAACACTGGCCGGGCGCGGTGGCTCACGCCTGTAATCCCAGCACTTTGGGAGGCCGAGGCGGGTGGATCACGAGGTCAGGAGATCGAGACCATCCTGGTCAACATGGTGAAACCCCGTCTCTACTAAAAATACAAAAATTAGCTGGGCATGGTGGTGCGTGCCTGTAATCCCAGCTACTCGGAAGGCGGAGGCAGGAGAATTGCCTGAGCCCAGGAGGCGGAGGTTGAGGTGAGCCGAGATCGCGCCATTGCACTCCAGCCTGGGTAACAAGAACGAAACTCCGTCTCAAAAAAAAAAAAAAGTGAACACTGTGCCCAGCAAGCCCCCAGAGCTCAGACCAGGTTCGAGACAGCCCACACCCAGGGTGTTGGGAAGCCCTCTCCACTGTTCCGTGTGTCTGGAAACTGCATGGAGCCTTTCAGTTCTCAGATCCCTGTCACCCCCAAAGTCCCTGCATCCTTGCCGCCACCGCACACTGCTTTTTTGGGGTAATGGAACTGCCCTCTCTACCCATTAGGCCACCTCCTCCCAGGCCAGGCCTCTCAGCTGCCCCACATGGCCTTGAGGCACCTCAGGCACATTGAAGGGTTTTCCCTTCCTTGGCACTATCTCAAGTTGCCCAGTCCCTACCTTCTAACTCCTCTTGGAGACTCCTGACCCACTGTACAGTGTGTCTTGGAGGTCCCACTGCTCGAGGGACAGCCGGGGCGGATCGTCTGTCCTCCCAGGCAGGCTCATTTCCTCCTATCTGGGACGCTGAGCCCCGGCATCCCAGTGTTTACCCACTTAAAAAGTCTCAAGTGACATCTTGGACCACTCTTGCCCCTCCAGTGAGGGCACATGTGCCTCACAGGGCATTCAACATCCTAGAGTGGACAGGGGTTTCCACCAGAGAGAGGCCTACCCAGGGAGGCCTGATGAAAACTGCACTGCTTTCTGGTGTGGTTCTTTTGGGGGGCAGAGTTGGGGTCTCACTATGTTGCTCAGGCTGGTCTTGAACTCCTGGGCTCAAGTGATCTGCCAGTCTTGGGTTCCCAAAGTGCTGGGATTATAGGCATGAGCCTCCGCACCCCTCAGCTGCCCCCACTTAACCTTGAGGACCTGCACTCCTGTTGAAACACTCATGTAATTCATGCAGCAGTGACTTGGGCGACTCCAGTGTACAAGTGCCAGGCACCTGTTCAGGCCCTGGAGGACAGGAGGGCACTTCCCAGTGGAGGGAGGTATAGGCTCCAGAGGCCAGTGTGGAGGGACCAAGGCTGAGTGGGAGCAACAGGGAAGAAGGGCACTGCCAGCCAAGACCCCATAATGGGGCTGGGCTGTGGCAGTGAGGGAAGGTTCTGAAGGGCCTGAGGGTTTATCTTAGTGGGCAGGCCCCTGGCCTGTGTGTGGAGACAGCGCTTTACTCTCTGTGGAGTGTGTGGAAGGGGTGGTTTAGGGGAGGGACAGAACCCTTCTGTTGTACCAGCCCTTGAGGGCTCGGGTTGTAAAATCCTTCCTCCGTGCCCTCCCTTGCAAAATACCTGGCCAGTGCCCCAGTGTTATAGCCTCAGGCCTGGCCACGTGGGCTAAGTGGGGTTGCAGCAGTCAGCCTTGCTTCGCTCCTGGGGCTTTGTGTACCCTCCAAGCCACATGGGCAGAAACCAGGGCTGGCCCAGGTCTCTGACTCACCCCCAACTCCCCCAGGTGGAGAAGTCCCTGCAGCGCATCCAGAATGGGCAGCGCAACGCCATGTACACGTCCCAGCAGAGCGTGGAGAACAAAGTGGGCGGCATCCCTGGCTGGCAGACCCTCCTCACTGCTGTGGGCTTCCGGCTGGACCCCCCGGCCAGTGGCTTACCAGCGGCTGTCTTCTTCCCAACCTCTGACCCGGGCGACCGGCTCCAGCAGTGCAGCAGCACCATCCAGTCCCTGCTGGGTGAGCTGTGGGCGCAGGGCTGGGGTAGCAGGCGGAACAGTTGGTGACCCTGGGCCCTGCATTCATGAGGATGCTGGATGTCAGCTAGGAGCAGGAGGGTGTCCTGAGAAATGGCAGGGTGCCCCAGACACGAGCTTCTCCACACCTGGAGGAAACGAGGGCCATTGACCTGCTGTTGCCATGTGTGATGGCAGGCATTTGTGCTCAGCTTGTGCTGCCTCTTCCCGGGACGACGGGAGGTCATGCTGGCAGACACTGGCCATTTTTGCCATTGTCATCTGCAGCCGTGTGGCCAACCCCCGGGTGAAGCTAGGCGCTTGACTTGTGGTGCTGCCTGGGTCCTGGGAGTGTGGCCATGCCTAGAACTGTGGCAGGGTCAGGACTCCCCCCACGTCCACCCCCCTTCCTGGGAAACCACACTGTCCCTTTCCGAGTCCTACACAGACACATGTGTCCAGCTGTGCTGAGCTTCTGAAAAATGCCACCAATGCAGAAGATGTAGGGTTCTTTCCCGGGGAAGGTGGCAGTCTGTGGGTGCGAGGCCCTTCTAACTTCTTCCCTTTTTTCTTGAGTTAGGTCTGCCCAATCCTGCCCTCCAGGCCCTTTGCAAACTCATCACTGCCTCAGAGACGGGCGAGCAGCTCATCAGCCGGGTAAGTCAAGCCTGGAGGGCTGAGGCAGGGCCTGAGCCCCATGCCGATTTGGAAAGGCAGAGCAACTTGGCTTAAATAGGAACCTGTAAGTTCATGTCGTCTGCCTTTGTGATTCGGAGGAGGTGGTGAGGGCTGGGAAAGAGCAGCCCTCCCCGACAAGTGCCGTTTCCATCTATGACGGCAAGGCATCCATGCCAGGAGCGCTGCCCCTTACTGGGATGACGGCAGGATGTGCTATTAGCATTGTCATGGGCATCTGTGGCCTTGATGAAGCTCTGCAGCCAACCCCATGGTAAAGCTGGGTGCCTGAATCGGGCACGGAGGGGCAGGCTTGCACAGTGTTCTCACCGGGTGCTGAGCCCAGAGCATCAACAGCCTTCAGAGGATGCTTCTGGGGCCCCCATCACCTGTGGTCTCAGGGCGTTTCCTGAAATCTCCATTCAGTGGGCTCCTGAACCTTGTCCTCCTCACCACCTTTTCAGCAGATTGACAAGTGTTACAGCCACTCTCCCCCCGCTACCAGGTGTGGGCCAGCCCGTCAAGACGGGTGCAGGTGCGCCCATACTTTAATCAGAGGTCTTACCATGCCTGAAACAAGACAGTCACCGAGGCGAAGCAGGGAACTCTAATGCAGGATACTGCTTAGCAGATGTGCTTCCTTTCAGGAAAATCGAGCTCTAGGTCAGGAGTTCAGGGGGTTCCGATTCTCAGCACCATGTAGGTGCTCTGCAGCTTGGCCTGGGAGCTTCTCAGTACCTATGCTCTACCACTCTACTCTGGCCAGTCAGAGTCCAGGCCAAGCTCCAGGGGCACAGCTGTGGGAAGACTTCTGGCGGTTGGAGCAGCTCTTGAAGAGCACAGAGCTGCTTTTCTGGCCATATTGGAATGTCACAATTTGAAAAAGTAATATACATTGTTATTGGAGATATTTGCCAGCCAACTTCACTTAAGCAAAAATATTTCTATAGAGAAATAAAGCCACTCCATCCAGTATTAGCCTCTGAAACTGAGTGCTGCCTGGAGCTTCCTTTCACCTGGGGCTGTTTCCACCTGGATTTGAAACTTAGAACCAACAGTGACCTGTCCCCTTGGCTGAGTCCCTGCTCATTTTGTAATAAGTGTGTTATGCCTGCTTGTTGAACAGCTTCAGGAAGACACTTCCAGAACATTGCACATTAAAGCATCCTGAACCCAGGCGCTCTAGAGGTCTGTGTTCTACAGAATCTGAAAGCCAGAATTGTTTGCAGAGCTATGCTGAGAGGCCAAAAGAGCCAGTTGCTTAATTTCTTGCTTTTGATGGGAGCACAGGGGCTTTCTGCCTGATATGCTGTGGGGCCCTAGGGACATGTCCCGCAGCTGCCCCCAGCGGCGGCAGCTGGTGGACCTTTCCTGGGTCACTCGGGAACCAGGGACTTTGGTTTCTTGAGCCGGCTACAGATGCCCGCTGCGCTCTTTCCCTCCTGAGCCTCTACTGGCTGGGGAGGGAGGCCTGGCTGACGCTGCCCCTGAGCCCCTGGACCCGCACGCGGCTGGCCTGGGTGTGGCTGTCCGTTCTCCTGTGTGTCCCCTGCTGACTCTTGCTCCTCTCCCCTCCCGGTCAGAGCCCGGGCCTGGTGTGGCGCTTCCTAAACAGTGATCAGCTCGTGTTGCATAACAGCCTGTGCTTGAGTCTAAACTCTTCTCTCTCTCTCTTTTTCTTTCTTTTTCTTATAATCTGCTGGCCGAAGGCTGTTAAAAATATGGTTGGAATGGTGAGTACTACTTTAAGTAGCAACTGTCGTCAGGTGAGCCCCTCCACCCGCCCACCCCCGAGTCTCCCTGGGCAGTCTGAGCTCGGGGTGCACGTGCTGTCTAACGGAGCCACGCAGGCTGTGGCGCTCCAGGCTGGCGCCCACTGCCACTGGCTCCGGCGGCCTGTCCCCTCCTCTGCTCTGGCTCCCCTCTTCCTGCTCCACCCTTCTTGTGTCCTTGATTTGACCCCTTAAGGTCTACCAGAACAGCAGGGGCAGAACCAGCTCTGAGTGAGTGACACTCCGTGAACCCACACACAGACCCCTGAGGAGAAGTCACAGACCCCGAGATCTGAAAGGAAATGGACACTTGAGTGGGCCACGTGGGTTAGTCCTTGAGCTCCGAGGCTCTAGGATGTAACCAGGTTCCTCTTCGCCATCCGCCTCAAAGTTCTAAAGATGACTTAAGAGGGAGGTGGCTGGTCCCCTAACTCATCCCTTCGACTCTCCACGGCCCCTCCTCTGAGGCTCTCCCACACCCGAGGGAAGACGCGAGTCTGGAGGTAGAACCAGGCCTGGGCCCCGGCCCCCGCAGGCCACACAGCCTCTTGTCCCACTGCCCCATGAGCTTCCCACAGAGAGGACAGTAGGTATGACGGCACCCGAAAAGGAATTTCAAATGCTACACACACGTGAGGGTCATTAGCGATGCCAGTGACAGGTGACATGAGAATAATGGGTCGAGTCCTGAGGCGGGGTGGCGGGGAAGGAGACACAGCCTGCTCATGTTGTCCTCCCTCCCTCAGCTCCACCAGGTGCTGGTTCAGCTCCAGGCTGGCGAGAAGGAGCAGGACTTGGCATCAGCTCCCATTCAGGTCTCGATCAGCGTCCAGCTGTGGCGGCTCCCGGGATGCCACGAGTTCCTGGCAGCTCTAGGTAGGCCGAGCATCCTTGACTTAATGGGTTCTTTAATTCAATTTTTTAAGTCTCTGTTTTTCCTGCTGGTTTCTACCAGGCAAAGTATCTCAATGTCTTCTGAAATATTATTTTAAAATAGTTAACGCAGGCTGGGTACAGTGGCTCATGCCTGTAATCCTAGAGCTTTGGGAGGCTGAATGGGGAGGATCACTTGAGTGGAATTTGAGTCCAGCTGGGCAACAGAGGGAGACCCCATCTCTACAACAATTAAAAAAAAAAAAACAGCTTGGCATGGTGGTACATTCGTGTAGTCGCAGCTCCTCAGGAGGACTCAGGCAGGAGGATCTCTTGAGCCTGGGAGTTTGAAACTGCAGTGAGCTCCACTGTCCAGCCTGGGTGACAGAATGAGACTCTTTTTTTCCTTCCAAAAAAAAAAGTTAACTTAGATTCTAGTGGGTTAGCAGGAAATGGCTTTGTGCCATTTCCCCTGCACTGTGATTTCATCTCTCTCATTTGTGCCCATTACCTTAATATGAATCTGCCAGACTCTAGTATTACGGGAGGTCAAGTGTGATTAGGAGCTAAAGAAAACCAAAATTAGAGTCGTAAGATGGTAAGTTTCAGTATTGTCCTCTGTCAGTGGGTGCTCAAAACTGGCAGGAAAACAGTACTATTAAAACCACCTGAGTGGCCGTGGGCACCTCGGACTGCACACAGCAGGGCCTCAGTCAGTACAGCACACTTGATTTCCCTTTCTTTTGCCATTTGTAACGTGCAGACGTGGCTCCCGACATACTGTCGTGGACCTCTAATAGCGCATCTGTTGATAGAACACAAGAGGCTGTGAGCTGCTCCTCTCCTGCCCCACTTAGGGGACCAGTGACCAGCTCGGGAACCATTCACTCCACAGCTGTTATGTGCCAGGCAGCGTTCCAGGCACTGGAGATGCAGCAGCGAGCAGAAGACTGGATTCCTGCCGTCCTAGAATTTGCACTGCAGTGGGAGAGCACAGTCAAACCAGTACAGTGTCTAAGGGACGCCTCAGGGAAGCGCCTCAGCAGGCAGAAGCCAATGGGTGGGGCAGGGGCCAGGGCAGGCCCGCAGAGACTGGGGTGTTTGTGGGAGACAGTGCCAGGCTGAGCGAACAGCCACGAAGGGGGCCAGGGGTAGGGGGGCAGAGGGCAGGCAGATCAGTGGACTCCGAGGCCAGGGAAGGCCTTTAGGTTTTAAACTGAGAGAAGTGGACAGCCTTGAGAAGATGACATTGTCTGACCTTCCTGTTACATGGATGAACTATCAGACATGGCCGGACAGAGAATCCTTAAAAACGCTTCTTCCTGCTCAGGGCCCCACTGTCTGACCGGTTTTGTGTACCTCAACTCGAGACCAGCTCCATCGTTTATTGTGAAGGTAAAGCAGGGAGCTACAGGGCCTCACAGGGGTTCTGAATCCCTCTGGATTAGAAGCTTGGTACCCTTTACAGGTTGCATTACTTGATTTTTAATTTTTTTCTAACCTTTTTTGTAGAGATGGAGTTTCACCATGTTGCCCAGGCTGGTCTTGAACTCCAAGCAGCCCTCTCATGCATCTCCCCAAGTGCTGGGATTCAGGCATACGCCACCACTCCTGGCCTATGTGCTTTTCTTCTGTGGGTTTAAAGCATCATTTTCCTGATGTAAACATGGTAAATAGTTCTATGTAGTCAGCAGCAGATGGCGGCTAGACTGAGAAGGGCCAGCTTCCCACCCGGGATGCTTCTCTCTTCTGTGAGAAGCTGAAGGGCAAGCCTTGGGGGCATTGCCATAGTGAGCGAGTCAGCAAGACGCAGCTACAACCTTGCCTTTTTTTTTTTTGGAGACAGAGTCTTGCTCTATTACCCAGGCTGGGGGTGCTGGAGTACAGTGGCGTGGCGCAATCTCAGCTTCCCGGACTCAAAGTGATCCTCCCACCTCAGCCTCCCAAATAGCTGGGACTTCAGGCATGCACTACCCATGCCCAGCTAATATTTGTTCTTTTTGTAGACACGGGTTTGCCATGTTACCCAGGCTAGTCTCCATCTCCTGAGCTCAAGTAATCTGCTTGCCTAGGCCTCCCAAAGTGCTGGGATTACAGGCATGAGCCACTGTGACTGGCCAAGACCTTACTTTATAAAGGAAAAGCTCTCTACCTCATGGGGCCTGAGCCTCCCTTGGGTTTGGGGGTGGTGGAGCCAGCCCTCCTCCTCCGCACACTCCCTGCTTTTGAGGTCCTTTGCCAGATACATCAACAATAGTATAGAAGGAAAACCAAAAAATCTTCACATGGGCTGTCTTTCGTGTTAGGATTATGGGTGGCTTTAGTTGATGTTCCAGTTATTCTCTGTATTTTCCAAGTGCTGTTGATACTCAAGGGGTGAATTGGTGTGCATGCGTCGGCAACCTTTATTTACAGCCTTGACGTAAAGCTGGGAGAGGAGAGCAGGGTCCGGCAGGCCTGTCATGTGGAGAGAGGTGGCTGGCTCACTCCTAGGGCTCTAAGGCTCCAAGAGGTGCCCCTTTCCAGTGCTCAGCCGTAAGCACACACCTTCACAACCCAGCATGGGCTGCCAGAGATTTTAATCATTTTGGTAAAAGTCGAGGTTTCTAATGGAAACTTTACATTGATACTATTCATTATTTGTTTTTAATAATGTGGAGTTCTCTGGGCCTGAGCAAGTCTTCCTCTTGCTTTCAGAGACTGTTTACTTTCAAATTCAGAGAGGAAAATGTCCCATAACAACCAGAATGTTCCTCTACTGAACCTAAATTCCTAAAGGAGTGATAGTCTCCGAATCCCCAAGTACAAGTAAAAAGGCTGGCTGGCTGGCTAGATAGCCGAGAGAGGGAAGGGTGTGCCATTGTAGGTACCCAGCCCTTTGCAGTGTTTCAAGGGGAGCTCAGGGACAAGGGATGCGGAGTGAAGATTTTCCATGCTGAAGACTCTCCAGGCCCTAAATTCTTGCTTTGTGGTCCCCGTCTGTATTAGTCTGTTCTCACAATGCTATAAAGATATCACACGAGACTGGGCAATTTATAAAGAAATAAGGTTCAATTGACTCACAGTTCTGCATTGCTGGGAGGCCTCAGGAAACTTACAACGATGGCAGAAGGCGAAGGAGAAGCAGGCACCTTCTTCAAAAGGCGGCAGGAGAGAGAGCACAGGGAAAATGCCAGACACTTACCAAACAACCAGATCTCATGAGAACACCCTCACTATCACGAGAAAGATCCAATCACCTCCCACCAGGTCCCTCCCTCATACCCAGGGATTACAATTTGAGATAAGATTTGGGTGGGGACACAGAGCCAAACCATATCCCCATCTGCGGCCATAGCATCTGCGCTTGGCTTCTCCCCAGGGTGACATACTTGCTGGTGCGCCTGTGTCTCTTAATGTGTTACGGTGCTGTGCCCACAGCTTGTTAGCCAGCCTCTTGCTTAAGAAGCTCCAGACCCTGTGTTGTACCTGCTCTGAGTCTCATTAGAGTCTTCTACTTACAATCAGGGAGCAGCACCTCTGGGCTTTGGTAGAGGCAGAGAAGTCCCTGCAGATTCCCCATTGTCAGAGAGCGCTCATTTCAAAGCCCACGGGGGGCAGACACTGAACATGCATGAAGGCATTGTCTTTGTCCTTGAGACACTTCACCTCACCATGTACCAGCTTTAAATATTGCTCTCAGTGCTGAATGGAGTGGCCAGCTTTTGTCCTGGACAGCCTTTACATAGACTGTACTTCTGTGAAAAAATGGAAAAATCATGTGAGTGAGCCTTACTCAGTTCTGGTCCATAGTGCTCAGTGAAGGGACAGAGGAGAGCCAGGCAGTGAGAGCCATACCCATGCCATTCGGGGGCTGCGTGGAGTGGATGTTCTGGGTGGGGCAGTCCGCCCCCACTGTCTACCACAGGACTGACCTTCATGGAGACAGGGGAAGCCCCGGCCCAGATGCTTCCTGAAGGGCCTTGCAGGCATTCTCTGAAGTTGTACAAGGAGCCCTATAGCGCTCATGTTCAAGATCTGGAATCTTCCCGAAGGAAGCAGATGCTTATATGCTTTGCTCCTCTAGGTTTTGATCTCTGTGAAGTTGGTCAGGAGGAAGTAATCCTGAAAACCGGAAAGCAAGCCAATCGGCGGACCGTGCACTTTGCGCTCCAGTCCCTGCTCTCTCTGTTCGGTAAGAGCCTGCCGTGTTCTCCCTGGGGGCCGACATCAGCACATACGTTTTGGGAAGCGGAAGAAAAGTGAATCAGCATTTTTTTGGGTATGTTAGGGAGCAGTTAGGGACTGTTCTGGAGCAGTAAACACAACTCCCTGCTCTCATGGAACCTGGAGTGTACGCGGTGCTGACAAGTGCTTAAGCAGGACACGGGACTGGAAAGTGCGAGGGTGGCGGCGGAGCAGATGGGAACGCGCTGACAGGCGTGGCTGTCCTCTGGGGCCGCAAGGCCTGACGGGAGCAGACACCCCGGTCATGTGGGCCTGAGAGGAGATTTTCAGGCCCCGAGGACACCCCCAGCCCGACTGATGTTCTTAAGGGCTGAGCTGGCTACAGTGGGAAGAGCGAAATGCTGGCTTGGAAGGCGGTTATGGTTTGCAGGCAGAACCCACAGGGGTTGCTGAAGGTCAGAACGGTATCCTGTTTGGAAGAACTGCCAAAATGGCCACCCTCTGCTGAGGTCAGGGCAACAGCAGGAGGAATGGGCTTGAGTTCCATCGGGGAGACCTTCGGTTTGGGGAATCCATTAGACACCCATGCAGGGAGCTGCTGTGAGAGTCTGGAGTTTGGGGACAGGTCAGCATGAAGACGTGCATGGCATCACCAGGGTGCATGCGGGGTGGAGGGGAGAGGACGGTGTCCTTCGGGCATTCCAGGCTTCAGGGTGACTAGAAGGGCGCTGTGGAGGAGGGGCGGGGAGGGCAGGCTGTGTCCCACTGCAGAACTGAGCAGTGGACTCTGGATTCGGCAGTGTGGACCTCATTGGTGACCTTTATAAGAAAGATAAAAAATAGGGACAAAAACCTGAGTGGAGTAGGTTGAGAGGGTAGGGGACGCTAGAGGGACTTGTGGGAGGGAGCTGGAAAGGAGGGCAGGAGATACCACAGACTGCTCACAGGCCCCAGGAGCACAGAGGAAGGAGCCCTGCTCAGAGGAAGGCAGATACAGGGTCCCGCTGCTCACCCTGACCCTGCATGCGACAGGGAGCAGAGTGGACATGGGCCGTGGTGGTGGTGGCGGTCCAGGGTGTGTGTTCCTGTGAAGCCTCCTAGAGTGATTTTTGTACCTATGTTAGATTTACTTTTTCTAACAGGACCGTATTTTTGAGGATTGTAAGATTAATTCAAGTAGTGTATATGAATAGTTCTTGTATAATTCTTTGCTAGCTTCTGTGCATATAAGGATGTTGTAATTTTGAGAGAAAAATCAAAATGCTAGAGTTCTGACTGTCCTTTGGGCCCTTGTGTTTTGTGCTTAGATTCCACTGAGCTACCCAAGCGCCTCAGCCTCGACAGCTCCTCCTCCCTGGAGTCTCTGGCTTCTGCTCAGTCTGTTTCCAACGCCCTACCCTTGGGCTACCAGCACCCCCCCTTCTCTCCCACTGGTGCAGACAGCATTGCGGCAGATGCCATCTCTGTGTACAGTCTGAGCTCCATTGCCTCCTCAATGAGCTTTGTCTCCAAACCCGAGGGTGGATCAGAGGGTGGAGGCCCGGGAAGGCAGGACCATGACCGGTCCAAGAATGCTTACCTGCAGAGATCCACCCTGCCTCGGAGCCAGCTGCCTCCCCAGACCCGCCCTGCAGGCAACAAAGATGAGGAAGAATATGAAGGGTTTTCCATCATCAGTAACGAGCCCTTGGCAACCTACCAAGAAAACCAAAAGACAAGCTTCTCACCAGACCACAAACAACCCCGAGCTGGGGCAGCCGGAGGTGTGAGAGTCTCCGTGAGCTCCAAAGGGAGCATCAGCACTCCAAATTCTCCAGTGAAAATGACTCTGATTCCCAGCCCCAACTCACCCTTCCAAAAGGTGGGAAAACTAGCAAGTTCAGATACAGGAGAATCAGACCAGTCTAGCACAGAAACGGACAGTACAGTGAAATCCCAAGAAGAAAGCAACCCAAAACTTGATCCACAAGAGTTAGCCCAGAAAATTCTAGAGGAGACACAGAGTCATCTCATTGCGGTGGAGCGTCTTCAGAGGAGCGGCGGCCAGGTCAGCAAGAGTAATAACCCTGAAGACAGCGTTCAGGCGCCCAGCAGCTCCGCTGTCTTCAGAGCGTCAGAAACCAGCGCGTTCAGCAGGCCCGTCCTTTCCCATCAGAAGAGTCAGCCATCACCTGTCACGGTTAAACCAAAGCCCCCAGCCAGGAGCTCCTCCCTGCCCAAGGTGAGTTCCGGATATAGCAGCCCCACCACCTCGGAGACGTCCATCAAAGATAGCCCGAGCCAGCACAGTGGCCGGCCATCGCCTGGCTCCGACTCGCAGACGGCCCCGCTGGACCAGCCTCTCTTTAAACTGAAGTACCCCAGCTCTCCTTACAGCGCTCATATTTCCAAATCGCCAAGGAACACGTCCCCAAGCTCCGGCCACCAGTCTCCTGCCGGCAGTGCACCCTCCCCAGCTCTCTCCTACTCCTCAGCTGGATCTGCTCGCTCCAGTCCGGCGGACGCTCCCGACATAGACAAGCTGAAAATGGCAGCCATTGATGAAAAGGTGCAGGCTGTTCATAACCTGAAGATGTTCTGGCAGAGCACACCCCAGCACTCCACGGGGCCAGTGAAGACCCTCCGGGGGGCCCCTGGCACCATGACTTCCAAAAGAGATGTCCTCAGTCTGCTGAATTTGTCACCACGGCACAAGGAGGAGGGGGTGGATAAGCTTGAACTGAAGGAGCTGTCCCTGCAGCAGCGTGACGGAGCTCCACCGAAAGTCCCTCCCAATGGACACTGGCGCACTGAGACCACCGCGCTGGGCGAGCTGCCACTGCCCGCTGGTCCTCCCGCCACGGCCCCCACGCGCCCTTTGAGACTTCCTTCTGGAAATGGCTACAAGTTCCTGTCC
Organism: Saimiri boliviensis; assembly: GCF_048565385.1. NCBI lineage: Eukaryota > Metazoa > Chordata > Mammalia > Primates > Cebidae > Saimiri > Saimiri boliviensis. The sequence goes on along the minus strand of NC_133469.1, from coordinate 30,399,702 downwards.
CCAGGAAGATTTTTCCCTTCTTCCAAATGCTAAAGCATCTTTTATACCCACTGGCTCTGAGCAGCCCACAGACGGGGGCCAGGCATTTGCTGCAGCCGTTCCCTGTCTAAGTGTAGCCCCCGTCCCCCCACAGCTACCAGCACCCTCACGAAGCTGTGCTCTCCAGGCGAGGGGCACTACCACGTCCAAAGGCTGCCACACGCGCTGGTGGCTTTTCTGGGCCTCTGGACCACATTCACCAAAAGCCAGGACTTCGTGGGGTGGTCCAGGAGGCTGGTGGAATTTCCTACACACTTCACCAAATGTTTGTTTACCTTCCAACTCCCTGCTTCTCATCTGTGATACGATTCTTCACCAGGATTTTGTACAAAAATGGTCATGGTTCTTGGGTGGGGGGCGGAAAGGGAGCACATATTTTGCTAAGAGGTATATATGCGGCACCTTTTATACACAGAAATACAAACAGAGCTTTTTTTAAGGCTTTCAGGTGCTGGTTGGGGGTGGGAGGTATGAAATTTCTCTTAAGTTGAATTCTACAGGAAAGTGTTATATTAGCCAAAAACAGAATAATGGTTTTTAAAATGCCAATGATTTCTAATTAAATTGTAGCAATTTTGGTCTCTCGATAGTGTAATATCTCAGCAACAATGCAATAATTCACATTGAAACAGCGCTTCCTTCTGAACTCTGCTCTGTAAATGTCCGTTGGGTCCCGCTGTCAACCAAACGTGAATTTTCTTAAAAAAATTTATGTGACTCTTACCCAGGCATTTTAGAACTATGCAATTGTGATTTAAAATGCAACTTTGTGCTTTTAAAACATTATTGACCTTTTTTGTACATGGATAAACAACTTGGTTTTATTATCAATAGTACTTTGCATTTATAAGCTATTATTTTTAAAAACTCAAAAAGTTTTTTAAAATGTCAACTTTTGAATAGTCATCAATAAGTAATTATCAAGTTTGGAAGGAAAGGTTGAAATGACTCAGTTTCCTTATAAGCAAAAAAAAAAAAACAAAAAAAAAAAAACAAAAAAAACTCCATGGTTAACTTAGATTTAACCAGAATCCTGCCTTCCAGCTCCTGTTCCCTTTTATTAGCTGCTGAATTTTACTCTCTTTTCTCAACTCCAGGTCCCTCAGATGTCTTCTGTCTAAATCCATTGCCAGGTCCCCACAACCCCAGCACCTGCCTCTGTGAGCTGCCCCCAGCGCCTCGCCTTGGCCCTGGCCAGCCTCCTGCGCTCCTGCTGTCTGAGGGACTGGCCCCTCCCCGACAGCTGAAGCTGCTGGTCCAGATCCTAAGCAGCAGGGCCTTTTGCTGGGATGTATGCCTGGATTACGGCCAACTGAGGAGAGAGATGTACCTTAGAAAGTGAAGGTGGACTTTCCCTACAGCTCTGATAGTAACTTGGATTGTTGCCAACTTGAGGCAGGACAAGGGCATCACCTAGTTAGGGGTAACCATTAATTTATTTTAATAAAGGAGATGCTGAAAGTCCTATTAGTACTGAGTTTAGTTGGAGAACTGAGATAAGGATCTTTGAGGTAATTCTAAAATTCAAATCCTACCAGCCTCACTGTGGGGTTCATCACGAAGGTGGTCGGCCACCAGGCCTGGCAGGGGTGCTGACCTCAGGATCCCCAGGTGGGGGTTTTACCCTTGGGTGGGATCTCAGCTTCTGAGCATACACTGACAATTTCACCTGTTCCGCAGTGTACTTCTCTGAAAAGAAGAAAGGATAATATTTATCCAATCTGTGTTCTTCCCCTGAGCTCCATCCGAGGGGTTTTTAATTTAACCAACAGCCATGTTGACGAAAGCCAACAAAAAGCATGTCACATTCTAGCCCTGATCCCAACACTGAAAGCAAAGTACTTTACAAAGAAGTCAGCGATTATGCAGGTTTCTTTACATTAGTAGGGGAAAGAATGGTAACAAAAGTACCAGTGTAGCAAGTGAAGACCAAATTTATAGCACTGTGCATTAGATAGCAAAATCAGGTTCCTAACAATGGAAAGTAAACCTCAAGTTTCCTAGTCCGTATGCAGATGGTTAGGCTGTCCCTCTCTTAGCAAATCTCTCATGGCCTCTTTCTTTCCCAAGTGCCAAGGGTCCCTGGAGTAAAGCTCTGGGGTCTGTGCTCTCCTTCCGTGAGGGGAGGGGTACGGCCCTATTTGCCCCCCTCTAGCCAACACCCCCCCGCTCCACCACTGCCTGTGGTTATTGGGCCAGCTAAGCAGACTCATGGACCCTAACCTGGTTTTAGTCCCATGTACATTGTTATTTTAGGTTTCATATTGAAGAGCCAAATGGTTTACGTGATTTTATTCTGTCTTAGATGTAAGTTTCAAGGAGGGGAAAGCAAACGTGATAAAATGATAGACCAGTCTAGAGATCACTAGAGTCACCACTGCTTTATGTCACTGTCAGTCTTGGTGTTCCTATATGAGTAAAATGGATGTAAAAATCATCAACTCAAAGTGAATGTTTCAGGCTACACTGAAAAAAGTATGCACTTAAGAATGAAGGGAAACTGTATAAAATTCACCAAGATTTCTTCATTAAGCTCAGCAACTATGACCCACAGGCTAACTCAGGTCAGTGGTCTAGTTTTTCACAGCCATGAGCTAAGTTAACTTTAAAGGGTTATATAAATACTTAGATAATATTCTTGATTTTGCCTTTGGCCCACACAGCATAAATAATTTAATACCTGGCCTTCCCCCCACACCACCCCGAGATGGAGTCTCACTCTGTCACCCAGGCTGGAGTGCAATGGTGTGATCTTGGCTCACTGCAACCTCTGCCTCCTAGGTTCAAGCGATTCTCCTGCCTCAGCTTCCCCAGTAGCTGGGGTTACAGGCACTCACTACCATGCCCAGCTAATTTTTGTATTTTTAGTAGAGATGGGGTTTCACCATATTGGCCAGGCTGGTCTCGAACTCATGACCTCAGATGATCCGCCCATCTCAGCCTCCCAAAGCGCTGAGATTACAGGCATGAGCCATTGCGCCCAGCCAATACCTGGCCTTTTAAGAAGTCTGCTGACTCCTGGTATAGATGACAGAAAATGGATTCGCATTTTGTTTCTCCAGTCTAGGAGGAGCAGTCAGGTAGTGGACTGACTGACTGGCATCCGGGGAGCCCAGGGTATGTGAGGGCCATGTGGATGGAAGCTAATGCCTCCTGCATAGCCCTTGGCTCTCTGTCCCATTTGGGAGGAGTCCATGGATGTGGGTAATATTTATAAAACAATGTTTTGCTTGCCATTTGTAGAAAGCATTGCATATATTACCTTTTAGCTCAGGAAACTGGCATGTGCCACCCTCTGCTACTCCATCAGATGTAAATACAATGACAGTAAGCAGTACAACTCCCCTCTCTTAGAAAACTCAGCAGGACCACAGAGCAAGGGAGTCAAAGCTTTCTTAATTCTCTCCAGTAAATGGCTCAACTAATCTGATGATTTCTTAATTAAGTCAAAATACCAAGAGAAAATATGCTACTAAAACTCACATTTTGATCCACACTGATATGCAGCACAAAATGAAAAATAGTTTTCTCCTCCATCCCATTGTTTAAAAATTCACGGTCCACACTGAGACTTGCTGGGTTTTAGCTGGAGATAAACGTGCCACCCACGCTGTCCTGATCCTGCCGTCTCCATCCCAGTGACTCTCCAGTACATGGCCGTTGCAGCAAGTCCCTGGCCCTGTTAATCCTGCGCCTCCCAGCCACACACACTTGCAGACCCACAAGAAGAACTGTAGCCTTGATCGTTTCAGTTCAGGTTGGAAAAATGCCATGCAATAATCTGGTTTGCTCTCAGTAAGCAGACAACAAGTGGAAACTGTCTAATTTTCCTCACCTGTTCTGCTGTTCTATCTAAATGAGTGTACCTGTGGTTTGTGAACTGGGTCCTTGTTTGTGCCAGATCCTTCAAAGTTGTTCCCTATCAGGACACCCGTGGCCTCCCCTCTTCAGACACCTTCCCCACTGGCATTCACGTTCCTTATATGCAGTGTTAGCCATCTTTGGCCTACGTGGACTTTTTTTGTAAATTACACAGTTTCCAGACGACATTAAACTTTTTATATTATGAAATTTACCATGTAAAAAGAACTTCATATTTTTATTGAGATTGCTAAGGCACTTGGCCTTCTTCCTTTGTGATTTCAGTGTCTATTAAAGCATGAGTTCCCTCGGTTTTAACTGCGGTATCTGGATCACTTTTTATACACTTTCCACACTGTCTGGGTTTCTCTGCAGTACACGGAGCGGCCGTGTGTCATTACTGAGCACGTCTCTCTCTAGTTTGTCCCCATCTCTCCTCCACAGCCTCACATCCCCCAGGCAGGGAGCAGGACTGTGCCCGGCAGAGCTGTCGGGTCTGGGGGCACTGTCGGTGGGGGGTGATTTAGATGCTACTCATGATTGGAGGGCCAGAAAGTTCTACAGTTGAATATGTATTTAGACAGACAAACACACAGTTCATCACCACCAGCTCCCTACATCATCTAAACAAACTTCCAAGGAAGTAGTTCAGAAAGAAGGAAGACACTTCTATATGCAAAAATGGCAAAAGTGCGAGAAGCATGAAGGAATAGTGAAGAACTGGGTGAATGCAAATGCATCAACACAAATCTTGCCTTTGTAAAAACAGTAATGTCTCATTTGAATAACAGTAAAAAATACTAGCCAAATGTAAAACAAGGGAGTTAAAGTGCTATAAGTTTGTGAAAAAATTGGAGATTATTTTAGAGTAAGTTACATATGTGTAGTCACACACTCAGAAATGGAAGGAGAGGGTTATACTTCCAAACTAGTTAGTAGACGAGAAACAGATTAACTCTGGAAAACCGTGGTTGATGTAAAGGAATAGAAAAAGGAACGAACAACAAAAACCATCTAAAAGGACAAATATATGATGAAATAATTTAATTGTACATTTCCAAATAACTAAAAGCATAACTGGATTGTTTGTAAAACAAAGGATAAATGCATGAGGGGATGATACCCCATTCTAATAATGATGTCATAATTATGCATCACGTGCCTGTATCAAAACATCTCACATACCCCATAAATATATATATACATCTATGTTCCTACAAAAATTAAAAAGACAAATGAAAAATATCAGTAATCATTGTAAATGTAAGTGAACTAAACAATTAACCAGCAGACTGACAGATGATGGCAATAAGCCACATGCTCTTTAAAAACCTATATGCAGCTGGGCGCAATGGCTCAGCCTGTAATCCCAGCACTTTGGGAGGGCCAAGGCGGGTGGATCATGTGGTCAGGAGTTCGAGACCAGCCTGGCCAATATGGTGAAACCCTGTCTCTACTAAAAAAAAACAAAAATTAGGCATGGTGGCACACACCTGTAGTCCCAGCTACTCTGGAGGCTGAGGGAAGAGAATCGCTTCAACCTGGGAGGCGGAGGTTGCAGTGAACCCAGATTTCACCACTGAACTCCAGCCTGGGTGACAGAGTGAGACTCCGACTCCAAAAAAAAAAAAAAAAAAAAAAAAAAAAAAGCTATATATGCTCTTTGAAAAGAAAACCACCAAAGCATAAGGGCCCCAAATGGCTGAGAGTAAAAGGATTGGCAAACTAGATACTAAAGTAAGAGGCACTAGTAAAAACAAAGATCCTAATGACAAAAAAGCAAAATTCTAAATTTGTATCTAGCTAACTATATAGCTTCAAAATTCATAAAGAAAATTGGTAGAACTACAAGTTTGAAAAAACATCATCATAGTGGGAGGTTTGAAGCCACTACTCTCAGTAACTGATAGATCAAGCAGATGAAAAGTGAGAAAGCATATGGTAGGTTTATACAATTCTGTGAACAGGGTTCTAACAGGCCGTTAAGGAGAACCTGGTCTCTGATAGTGAAACCACGGTCTTCACTTGCACACATGGAGTATTTCATGAAATGCGACCTTGCAAAGTCCACATAGCCAGTCTCAGCAAATACAAAGAATTCCTACCACATAATCAGAGCACAGTACAATTAAGAGTCAGGCATCAATAACAAGAAGATAACTAAAAAGTAGCCAAATCACTTAGACATTTTTAAATGGACCACATAGCATATGAACCATGGAATAACTCCGAAGTGAGAAAATACAACATATCAGAACAGGCGGATACCCCCAGACCTACCTTGGGAGTTTCTGAGGTTTTCTTAAGGATAGTGGTGTTTATTTTTTCTATACAAGCCTAGAATTTGCACAGTGGACTACAAACATGATCACTTTCACCCAATAAAATAAAATTACAATTATTTTTATTTCTGCTTACATGCTATTTTCAGGAAATGTATACATTATATGTATGAAGAATAAATGAACTTACAATTCCATAAAACTAGTGGAATACAACATATTAAAGAAAAATGTATAACCTCAGAAGTTTTATTCCAGGGTGATGTTTAAATGACGTAACTGCAAGAACCCCCAGGGAGGAAGGAGCACACTGGTGCCATGCAGCCAGCACAGTGACACCGGAGTGCTGAGGTGTGCTAGGAAAGAACACGACTACTTACTGAGCTAGGTGACCAATTCAAGAAGTTAGAAAAAGAATAAAACACCCAGAGAGAAAAGAAAAGAGGGAATAAGAAAGGTCAGAAATAAAAGAAGACAATACTGAAGGTTAAGAAGGGCAAAGTTTGCCAAAAAGACAGATACACTGATTTCTGGGAACGGTAATCGTGTGTGTGTGTGTGTGTGCGCGTGTGCGTGTGTGTGTGCGCGCGCGCGCGTGTGTGTGTGTGTATGTGAGTCCAGAGAGAGAGAGAGAGGGAAAGAGAAGGAAAATGGGCTATAACTAAAGATGCAGCAGAGATCAAAGAATAAGAAAACACTATGAATGATTTTATGCCAATATACATGAAAGTACAAAATAACACCTTCCATGGTCCAGGCACATACACGCAGTGGAGGGATCTAGGAATGCTGGGAATGAGGGCTCTCAAAGGCCAGAGAGCGGTACCATCGTGCAGCAGGGAAGGCGGTGGTGAATTAGTGTCAGGAGCGGTAGGTATGTGGGCAGCTTCAACTGCAAAGCACTGTGACACACAACTCTACCTGCTTATACATCTGAACTACTTCAACATAAATTTAAGAACCAGTGAAAAGTATCATCAGCAATTATATGGTAATAAATTACATTACACAAACTTTTAGAAAAAGACATTAAAAGTTTTGAAAAAAGATAAAGTACCAAAATGGATGTAAGAAGGAAAAGACACTTACACTGAAATGGTAATCACAACTCTCTGCCCTTACCCAACTCTCCAAAAATAACAGGCCAGGTCGTTTACATGTATTTCACCAAACTTTTTTTTTTTTCCAGCTAATATCTCTTCAAAATAAACTGTTTAGAAAATATAAAATGACGTCCGAATCAGTTTGTGATGCTATCCTTAATTCTGAAACCAAAAAAGAGTATAGGAAAATAATAGGACCATTCCAGGTATGAACCCAGACATAAAGATCCCAAAGAAAATATTGGCCATTAAATCTCTGCATCTTATTATTTATCTACTTCTTTGAGACGGGGGGCTTGCTATGTTGCCAAGGCTGACCTCAAACTCCTGGGCTCAAGCAATCCTCTTGCCTCAGCCTCCTGGATCAGTTGAGACTACAGGCGTGCACCATCACCCCTAGCAAATCTCTGTATTTTGAAAACTAAGAAAACAACAGACTGGACGGGGCACGATGGCTCACACCTGTAATCCCAGCACTTTGGGAGGAAGAGGCGGGCGGATCACAAGGTCAGGAGTTCAAGACCAGCCCGGCCAACATGGTGAAACCCATCTCTACTAAAAAATACAAAAGATAGCACGGTGGCATGAGCCTGTAATCCCAGCTACTCAGGAGGCTGAGGCAGAAGAATTGTTTGAACTGGGACCCGGGAGGCGGAGGCTGCAGTGAGCTTAGATCACGCCACTGCACTCTAGGCTGGGCTACAGAGTGAGACTCTGTCTCAAAAAAATAAAAAATAAAGCAAAGAAAACACAGGCTGAAAAGTGGATCTACCTATGTGTTAGTTACTTGGGAGTGTTAGTCTTTGCTACTGTACACACAACTGGTATTCCTAAGGGACCAGAGCTCTGGCCCTAACGGGATACCTATAAACACATTCATATGTGGAAAACCAGTAAGCATTCAATTATGGAGAATATTATGACTCTGAGAACCAGGGTGGATGAGTTCTATGGTTTACACTGTAATTATACAAGGAGCAAAATCTATTATCTTCCCATTATAAGAAAATAAAATATGAACGTTAATGTAAAGGGAATTCCAAGTGGTTCTACCATGTGTTAGGTAACAGTATAAGAACTACACCCGGCTATTGCTGTTAAAGTTGACTTTTACTTTAGTATAATACAATAATCTACAGACTCCATCTAAGTATGAAAGGTTAATGAGGCATAATGCAAGGATTTATGAGCACAATAGTGTGGGCCCCCATATCTTGGGAAATCCAATTTATGTTCCCTGTTACAGCTAAGGAATTTGCATATTCTGTTGGAGAATATACATTGTGTTGGACGCTTCCTTTGAAGGAGAGAACGGCCCTTAATGAAGGTTTGATTATGTGCTTTGGGATCTCAGCTAACAGCTAATACAAAAGATGGTTACAAGTGGGATTGCTCTTAGCTATTGCAGCTACTTTGAGGATTCGAATGCTTGATTTATAGTCACTTTGTTGAGTTGCTTTTAACCTCAGATGTTCTGGACAGGGGCCGCAGCTTGGTACCCTCCTCGATTTAAAGCCTTTCTTTAACTTTCCCAGTGAGCATGCATGCTTACAGCCTCTAATACTCCTAAATAACGGCAAACAGCAGGGAACTGACAGGCTAATGCTGCAGCCACTCCAGCAAATGAGGCCAAACATCTGGAGCCAAACACATTAAAGGGACATGCTGCCATGAAGGAAACATTTTGCTTTTCAAATGAATTTCATCCAGTCTCAAGATATTTATTAAATTTGTAGCAATTATGGATTTGGGCTTCAGGGAATGATAATATTCTTAAGCATATAAATAGTGTCAACATATTTACTGAAAATAAAGTTTTTAAACTTTAAATCCCAGAGCAGAACTCAAAGTCTATACTTTAATTAAGACAGGTAAAGGGATTTGCCTGGCAGCATTTTGCCGATAGTCTAACTTTTTCCTTCCTACACAGATCTTCTTAAGTATAGTTATTTTCATTCTAAACCAAAAAATGCAGAAGTAAAATAAAATACGTGGTAAAATGAAAAAGGCAGTTCTTGTCTATCATTTCAAAAGTCATTCATTCCACAAATATTTGCTGAGAGTTTATAAGTAGAATGCAGCCAATAAAAAAATAAGCCGAAAGTTAAAACCGGTGTTAGAAAGTCCATAAAACAGGCCGAGCACAGTGGCTCACACCTTAATCCTAGCACTTTGGGGGGCCAAAATGGGCACATTGCTTTAGCACAGGAGTTCAAAACCAGCCTGGGCAACATGATAAAACCCTGTGTCTACAAAAAATACAAAAATTATCCAGGCATGGTAGCCTGCTCCTAAAGTCTCAGCTACTCGGGAGGTCGAGGTGGGAGGATCACTAGAGCCTGGGAGGTTAAGGCTGCTGTGAGCCATGATCATGCCACCACATTCCAGACTGGGTGACAGAGAGTGAGAAGGAAAGGGGAAAGGAAAAAGGAAAGGTCAGTCAGTCCAGGCCGGGCACGGTGGCTCACGCCTATAATCCCAGCACTTTGGGAGGCCAAGGCGGGCGGATCATGGGGTCAAGAGATCAAGACCATCCTGGCTAACATGGTGAAACCCCGCCTCTACCAAAAACACAAAAATTAGTTGGGTGTGGTGGTGAGCACCTGTCATCTCAGCTATTCGGGAGGCTGAGGCAGGAGAATCATTTGAACCTGGGTGACGGAGGTTGAAGTGAGCCAAGATCGTGCCACTGTCCTCCAGCCTGGCAACGGAACAAGAAAAAAAAAAAAAGTCCACAAAATACAGCTTATGCAATTCACCTACATGCCATTGTCTTCATGATACAATTTAAGCAGCTTAATGGATGAAAACACAACCCCCGTGCCCCTACCCACCTATTCACCACACCGCCCCAGAACTGCCTCGGCCCAGCTTAGGGAGCTGTGAATCCAGGCAGCTGTGTTTCCTGCGGAAGGACTCTACTCTCCCAGCTGCAGCTGACTAGGCACGAGCAGGAAACAGGCAGCACGGCCCAGCCAACCCTGTGACAGGTCAGAAAAGGGTACCGTGAACCGGCCAACCAGATTCCTCTTCTCATGAATTCAATCCAGAACATCTTGACAAGATCCGGTCTTTGTAGCTGAAGCAAGACCCAAAAGCTGGTAATGTCAACTGAGGTCAGCGAGCCATCCTGACCACATGCAGCCCTGAGTGATAAAGGCGCAAAAGCCACGCTTGAGCAGAGAGAGGAGAAGTGAAGAGGAAGACAGAACAGATGCAAAGACAGCAGGAGGGAGACCAAGTAAGTCCCCAAAGGAGCCAAGTTCCAGGCCATGCTAGTTTCGGGATTCGCTACTTCAAGTTGGGGTAACTTAAATGGCAGTCTTTTTTTTTCTTTCGTAATTTTATGGCCTTAGTCATGGATGTTTGAATCCATGGCAAATAGAAGCAAGTTAGAAATGGGGCAGGGAGGAAGGCTGTGGGGCAAAGGCAAACTGAGGCAGAAGTGACACCAAAGGAAGAAGAGCTATCCATAGGTCATAAAAGCACACACAAAACACGAAGGCCTGGGGCCGTACAGTGAAGGCAACGACAGTGCTGTACAGTCTTGGACAGGCTGATGTGAAATAAACAGAGAAGTCCCATGTCCCTTCTTACCAGCTTATGCTCTGCCTCCCCTCCTATTACTGTGGGCAGAGCCTCTGGGCCCCTCTCCACAGCCAACACGTCCACTGGCCCAGACCTTTGCACTCTCCCTTGCCTCCTGAAGAACAGTGCCTCGATAACCCACTCCCCCTGCATGTCAGGCTTTCCCTCTCAGACGAATCATTCCTATCAGCACATAAATACGCTGTGGCTCCCCACCTCAGTACTGTATCCCATCCAGATAGCAGCGCTCCAGTTCTCTGTTCTCTCAATACAGAGCTCCCAGCTGGTCTATACTTGAGCTCTCCAATGCCACTCTTCCCCTCCACCCCCGCCCCCTGCTTTTTTTTTTTTTTTTACTTCCTGTTCAGAGAATATCTTCACCTTCTTTCTTGAACTACTCCCTCAAATCAGGTTTCTAGCCCCACATAAGATCAACAGCTACATCCATGGTGCAAAATCCAGTGGTTAATTCTTGGTTCTTTGTAATGTAATACAAAGGGTACGGCATCACCTACAAGGTAGCTGTGAAATAAAAGTTTAATCTGTATCTAATTAAACTTTTAGATATAGGCATATAACTTTCAGTTTTCTTTTTTTTGTGACAGAGTCTTTCTCTACTGCCCAGGCGGGAGTGCAGTGGCACCATCTCAGCTCACTGCAATTCCTCTGCCTCCTGGGTTCAAGCAATTCTCCTGCCTCAGCCTCCTGAGTAGCTGGGACTACAGCTGAGTGCCACCATGCCTGGCTAATTTTTGTATTTTTAGTAGAGAGGGAGTTTCACCATGTTGGCCAGGATGGTCTCGAACTCCTGTCCATGTGATTTGCCTGCCTTGGCCTCCCAAAGTGCTGGGATTACAGGCATGAGCCACCATGCCTGGCATAACTTTCAATTCTCTATAAACGCGGGGATTACTTGAATGAGTTACACAACACCGTAAGAGAATAGTGAGGTGCGCTGGGTATGGTGGCTCACACCTATAATCTCAGCACTTTCGGAGGCTGAGATGGGCAGATCATGAGGTCAGGAGTTTGATACCAGCCTGTTCAATATGGCGAAACCCCGTTTCTACTAAAAAATACAAAAATTAGTTGGGTGTGGTGGCACATACCTGTTGTCCCAGCTACTCAAGAGGCTGAGGCAGGAGAATCACTTGAACCTGGAAAGCGGAGGTTGCAGTAAGCTGAGATCATGCCACTGACCTTGTCTCAAAAAAAAAAAAAAAAAAAAAAAAAGAGAGAACAGTGAGGCAAATCCAGAAGGTAGGGCCACCCCACCACTCCACATAGTGCTTTTCAACAGAGCTATCTGCAATAATGAAAATTTCTGCTGTGTAATACAGTAGCCACTAGGTACATGTGACTGCTGAGCACCTAAAATGAGGTTAGTGTGATCAAAGAAAATTTTAAATTTTATATGGATATGGCCATATGTGCCTAATGGCCACTGTAATGAACAACACAATAATACCACTGACCTGATTGCTTCAACACATCAATGTATAGAGGATATTTACTGTTCAAGAGTAAAAATATGAAGAGACATCACACCCAATACTAGATGCAATTTTTAAAAATATACTAACAATAAACACTAGAAAATAAAATGCAAACCAATTCTGTTTACCATTGCATCAATAAACATAAAAGAATAGATTAAGACACAAACTGTAACCGGGCGCGGTGGCTCAAGCCTGTAATCCCAGCACTTTGGGAGGCCGAGGTGGGTGGATCATGAGGTTGAGAGATCGAGACCATCCTGGTCAACATAGTGAAATCCCATCTCTACTAAAAATACAAAACATTAGCTGGGCATGGTGGCGTGTGCCTGTAATCCCAGCTACTCAGGAGGCTGAGGCAGGAGAATTGCCTGAACCCAGGAGGCGGAGGTTGTGGTGAGCCGAGATCGCGCCATTGCACTCCAGCCTGGGTAACCTGGGTAACAAGAGTGAAACTTCATCTCAAAAAAAAAAAAAAAAAAAAAAAAGAACACAAACTGTATACTTAAAAGGGGTGCATTTGTAAATATATAAATTATGCCTCAAAGATAATAAAATATATATAATATAAATTTAATAAAAGACACACAAGATTTCTACTTTGAAAACTATAAAATGATGCTGAGAAAAATTAAAGGCAAGCATAGAGATATGTACTATGTTCATGGATAGAACACTTAATATTGTTAAGCTGTTAGTTCTTCCCAAATTGATCTACAGATTCAACACAATTGCAATCAAAATATCAGCAGGAAAAATCTTAACTGACAAGTTAAATCTAAAATGTATTCAGAAATGCAAAGAATCTAGAAAAGCCTTGCAAAAGAGGATGACTCCAAGACTTACTCTAAAGCTATGGTATATAAAAGCTATGTGGTTCTGGAATTTAATCAAATATTTTAGAGGACAGAATAGAGTCCAGAATATATGGAGAGAACAGAGTTGAAACATACAGTCAAGTGATTTTCAATATAGGGTTCCAAGGCAGTTCACTGGGGGAAAGAATATTTACAACAAATAGCACTAAAATAGCTACATATCATTTAGAAAAAGACAAACCTTAACAATTACTTCAAATAAGACTCAAAAATTTATTCAAGGTGGATCATAAACCTAGATGTAAAAGCTGAAATTATAGGCCAAGTACAGTGGCGCACGCCTGTAATCCGAGCACTTTGGGAGGCCAAGGCAGGCAGATCACCTGAGGTCAGGAGTTCGAGATCAGCCTGGCCAACATGGTAAAACCCTGTCTCTACTAAAAATGCAACAATTAGCCAGGCACAGTGGCAGGCGCCTGTAATCCCAGTTCCTCGGAAGGCTGAGGGAGGAGAATGGCTTGAACTTAGGAGGCAGAGGCTGCAGTGTGCCGATATCATGCCATTGCATTCTACCCTGGGGGACAAGAGCAAGGCTTTGTCTCAAAAAAAAAAAAAAAAAAAAAAAAAAAAAAAAAAAAAAAAAAACGCTGAAACTATAAAGCTTTAGACATAGGGAAATATGTCTTTGATCCTGAATCAGGCAAAGATTTCTCAAGACATGAAAAGCACTAACCATAAAAGAAGTTAATAAATGGGAATTTATCAAAATTAAAACTGTCTTCTCTTCAAAAGGTATCATTAAGAAAATGAAAAGGCAAGCACAGCTCAGAAGACAAAATTTGTGCTACTGACAAAAGACCTGTATCTGGTATATATAAAAAACTTCTGCAACATTAAAACATCAAACAATAAAATAAAGGCAAAAGATACAAACAGAAACTTCACAAAGGAAGATATACAAACGACCCACCGGCACTGAAAACGTACTCAGACTCATTAGTTATCAGGGAATGAAAATTAAGCCACAATGAACAAAACACTCACATCTTGAGAATGGCTAAATTAAAAAGACTGACCATATCGAATGTCAATGAGTACACAGAGCTGCCAGAATTCACATACATTGTTAGTGGGAGTGTTAAATAATGCAACCACTTTGGAAAACTGATGGGTATTTTCTTATAAAGGATTCACTCAAGAGAAATGAAAAAAAGATGTCCACAGGAGACTCATCCAATAATGTTCACAGTTGCCTTATCAATAGCAGCCCCAAGCTGGGGAAAAGCAAAATGCCTATTAGCAGACAAATGGATAAACAAATTTTGGTATAGTTGTACAATGGAATACTCAACAGCAAAAAGGAATGAACTGATATGCCCACCAACATGAGAGAATATAAAACACCGTATGTTGAGCAAAGTAAGTAAAAAACAAAGAGTTCATACGTTTCTATTTATACAGAGTCCTGGAATGGTCAAAACCTACTTAGGACCATAAAGAAATCTTTCAAAAGAGTAGTTGCCTCTAGTAGAAAATGGGGATTGGCTGAAAAAGAGCATGAGGGGACATTCTAGGGTGATGACTCTTCTAGATCTGAACTGGGCTATTGATTACATGGGTGCATACATTTGTTAAAACTCATTATTAATAATTGTACCCTTAATATTTTTGCATTTTGTTATGTGTCCATGATATTAAAAGCCCCAGCAGTGTTTTGGTTTTGGTGGAAATTAACAAGCTGATTCTAAATGTATATGGAAATACACAAGGGCCAAGTATACCCAAGGCAGTCAGTCTAGAAGAACAAAGCTGGAGAAGTTACATTGCCAGAAACTAAGCTCTAGTATAAAGCTATGATAACTAAGAGACTGGAACTGGTGCAAGGACAGAAACACAGATGAGTGAAACACAACAGGAAGTTAAAAAGCAGACCCACACATGGGGTCACCTGGCCAATGACGAAGATGACACAGTGGGGAAAGAATACCCTTTGCAATAAATGAAGCTTGGTTAACTAAATATACATATTTTTAAAAATTCATATTGACCTCTATATCATACCATACATAAAAAAACCAATTCTTGGTGTATTGTCTATCTAAATGTAAAAGGGCAGAAAAATCTAGGAAAACTGTTTAGAAAAAAGCACAAGAGACTACCATAATAACCTTAAGGCAGCAAACATTTCTTAAATGGGACATAAAAAGTAGTCACTGTAACGAAAATACTTGAGAAACTGGACTATCAACTATTGTGTAAGTTAATGACAATGGAATACTTTACAGCAATGTGTAACATGGGTGAATACCTCAAATAAAATGTTAGCTAGGTGTGGTGGCTCGTGCCTGTAATCCCAACACTTTGGGAGGCAGGTAAAAATTCATTACGTTGTACAGTAATGATTTGTGTACTTCTCTGTATACCATTGTCCTACATCAATATGTGTAAAGTTTACTTTTAAAAAGCCAACACTTTTTTTATGGCTGTGTAGTATTCCACGGTGTATATGCGCCACATTTTCTTTATCCAGTCTATCATTGATAGGCATTTGGATTGGTTCCAGTCTTTGCTACTGTGAACAGTGCTGCAATAAACATTCACGTCCTTTGCAGGGACATGGATGAAACTGGAAACCATCATCCTCAGCAAACTGACACAAGACCAGAAAATCAAACACCGCATGTTCTCACTTATAAGTGGGTGTTGAACAATGAGAACACATGGACACAGGGAGGGGAGCATCACACACTGGGACCTAAGGGGTTGGGGGCTAGGGGAGGAATAGCAGGCGGTAGGGAGATTGGGGAGGGATAGCGTTAGGAGAAGTACCTAATGCAGATGACGGGGTGATGGATGCAGCAAGCCAGCACCACGGCACATGTATACCTATGTAACAAACCTGCACTATCTGCACATGTACCACAGAACTTAAAGCATAATAAATTTAAAAAGAGAGTCAACACTTATTTTTCTCCCCAGTCTTTTTTCCTCTGAAGTCGTCTACATTTCAGGGTGGCTTGCCTGGGACCAGGAGTTCAAGACCAGCCTGGGCAACATGGCAAGACCCCATCTCTACAAAAAATGCAAAAATTAATCTGGTGTGGTGGTGCGTGCCTGCAGTCCCAGCTACTCAGGAGGCTGAGGCAGGAAGACCGCTTGAGCCCGGGAAGTCAGGGCTGAAGTGAGCTATAATTGTGCCACTGCACTCCAGCCTGAGTGGGACCTTGTCTCAAACAGCAGCAGCAACAAGATGTTGAGCCGAGGAAGCCAGATGGAACACTTACCACAGGATTCCATCTATACAGAGTTCACAAACTAGCAAAAGTGTATGGTGTGAAAAGCGAAGATGCTCACACTTGTAGGGAGACCCGGTACTTGTGTGCCTGGAGAGGTTCACTGGTAAAGATTCATCACGTTGTACAGTAATGATTTGTGGACTTCTCTGTATGCCATTGTCACACGTCAATATGCATAAAATTTACTTTTGAAAAGCCAACACTTGCTTTTCTTCCCAGTCTTTTTTCCTCTGAAGTCTTCTACATTTCAGTAAATGGGAACCCCAACTCTATCCTTTTAGCTGTTCAGGACAAAACCAGGGCGACCTGCGACTTCCTTTCTCTCAGGCCTGCATGGGGCCCACGTGTGGGCCTGCGGGCTCCTTCACCTCTGCTGCTACCCGAAGGCCTGGCTGACTGTGAAGGCGTCCTCGGTGGTCACCTTGCTCCCATGCCCCTGCCCTTCAGATTGTTCTCCATGAGGCACCTGCAGCAGCTGTTTTAAAACATACCCCAGATCACCTCACCCATGTGCGCCCCTCTGCTCTCTCTATGGCAGCCACAGGGACCTCTCTGCCACTTCTGGGATGTGCCAGGCGTGCTTCGGGCCCCAGGCTCTGCATGTGCCTTCTGCTCCCCTGCACCTCTCAGAGGCCTTCTCTGACAACGTTATTAACTTTTGAGACAGGATCTGGCTCTGTTATCCAGGCTGGAGTGCAGTGACACAATCACAGCTCAAGTGATCCTCTCACCTCAACCTCTTGAGTAGCTGGGACCACAGGTGTGTGCCACCATGCCAAGCTAATTTTTTTTTTTTTTTTTTTTTTTTTATCAAGACAAGGTCTCAACATGTTGCCCAGGCTGGTTTCAAACTCCTGGGCTCAAGTGATCTTCTCACCTTGGCCTGCCAAACTGCTGGGATCATAGGAGTGTCCCACTGTGCCTGGCTAGTCAACTGTATTTTCTAAGCACCCTTGAACCATGTTTTATCCTGTGTCCTAGCTTTACTTTTCTTCATAGCACTAATAATCATGTGAAAATATGCTAAATAAGCAGTATGTGACCTATAAGGTCCATTAAGGTAGATATTTTTTGTTTTATTCACAACGATATCCCCAACACCTAGAAGATTGCCTAGCACACTTTTTTTTTTTTTTTCAATGAGCGTTGTTCAATTACCACACATAATGAAAGGGGCACAGGGCCTGCTTGTAAAAAGCCATCAGGACTTATCAAAAGACATTTAAAAAATGAATCACGTTCATGAATCAGAAACCCAAATATCATAAAGGTGTCCATTATCCCCAGATTACTCTAAAAATTAGGTGTAAATCCAGTGAAAACCCAGAGTGTTTCATAAAATTTAACAAGGTCATCTTCAAGTTCACGTGGCAATGCAAAGGATTCACAACTGCTGCGATGATAAGGCATTTGCAGTGGAGGTGGGGGAGACGGTGCCCTGGAGTTTCACCATGTTAGCCAGGATGGTCTCGATCTCCTGAGCTGGTGATCCACCCGCCTCGGCCTCCCAAAGTGCTGGGGTTACAGGCGTGAGCCACCGCGCCCGACCTCTCTGGGTGGATTCTTAATGAAAGAGTCCTAACATGTTGAGGGCAGAAGACAAGCAGAAGTGTATTTTTGCTCCTTTGTCAGGGACAGACAGGTGCATGACGGACTTTGCTCAGCAGAACACCCTTCAGGTGTTCTCTTGTCAATCGCTGGCCTAGGTACTAAGAACAGCTACTTTTTTGGAAATTCTTCCGTGGTGTCTTCATCTTCCCAACTCTCAGAAAGTCAGAGGCAAACCTGAGAAGTAGCCGTCACCTTCCCGTGTCTTCCTTCCTGCCCACGGTTTTGCCACACTGAGTCCAGTCTTGCCCAACAATACTGTGGTTTGCTTTCCTGACTAGACCCTGGCTGATTCCAAAGTTATGGTAAATAAGATAATGTGGTAATGATTAGCCCAGGAACAGGAAATCAGGTTAATAGCTCAGAGTTAGACCCACACATACATGTAAAGTTGGTATTTGCAGATCACAGAAAAAATATGACTATTCAATTAGTAATTTAGAAAACCATTTAATAGCCATTTCAAAAGAAAACCTGGATCTCTAATTTTTACCATATATAAAAAGTTGAAATAAAGCCTTAAATATGAAAAATAAAACTTTTGAGTTTTATAGAATATTCTTATAATTTCTTATATACATACTCAAAACCATAAAGATGAACTTCTGTTCATCAAAAGGCACTTCCTGGCTGGGCACAGTGGCTCATGCCTGTAATCCCAGCACTTTGGGAGGCCAAGGCGGGTGGATCGCTTGAGGTCAGGAGTTTGAGACCAGGCTGCTCAACATGGTGAAACTGTCTCTACTAAAAATACAAAAATTAGTCAGGCATGGTGGTGGGCGCCTGTAATCCCAGCTATCCAGGAGGGTGAGGCAGGAGAATCACTTGAATTTAGGAGGCAGAGGCTGCAGTGAGCAAGACTGAAGACTGCACCACTGCACTCCAGCCTGGGTGACACAGCCAGACTCCGTTTAAAAAAAAAAAAAAAAAAAAGGCACTTCCTCTGCTCCTTCCCAAAACATTCAGAACAAAGACCTTAGGTGGCTGTGAGCAAGGCAGGCAGCTGAGCTGCGGGTAGCCGTGGCGGCCTGCGAGGGATGGAGGCTGGCCAAGGTGCGGAGGGTATCCTTTGGGGGTGGGGAAGGCAGTGCAGCACCGGCAGGTTGAGAAGAACGCCCACGTGGAGGCGTGACAGTGGCCCACACCACATGCAGTGTGGAGCCTGAGCGGAGTGAGTGAGGATCCACGCACAGTAGTGGTGGTGGCAACGGGGATGCGTTACCCATGGGCTTGGGGGGTGCTGCTCGAGTACACAAGCTTATGAAGCATGGGAGTGAGGCTTCTCCCTCCTGGAAGGATTACAAATGCAGAGAACAAGAATGAACCTTATTTGGTGCTAGACTAGAACGGGAGATACTGATTTAGGCCTGTGGTCTGTAACAATCAACCAGTCTAGACATAAACATGTTTCCTAGCTGTGACAGGGAGGGCCTGGCAGCAGCAACACCCCGATAGCAAGGAAAGCACCCAACACCCAGAACGTGGCTTCTAAACACTGTTCTCCACCAAAGGGAACCGGGGCTCCTTGGAAAATGACTGGTTTCAGGCAGGGCTGGAACATCCTGCATATCAGAAAGTAAAGAAGGGCTCAAAGAATGACTAGGCATGTCAAAAGGGCACAGGTGACAGTTTGAAGGGGCTCCCGCTAGCCAAATCAGGTACAATTTGAGTATCAAAAGAATGTTAGTAACAAATTATAACTCATTGAATAAAATAGGAAACGGGGTCCATAACGACACGTGAACTGAAGGTGAGGTGAGGAGCAGGCCAGTGTCCGTCTGAGGAAATTATATTTGGGTCTTTGAACCCTATTTCCATGGTTCCTGTCCTGCTCCTCCGCCTCCTGGAATACAGGACGTGTATTTATAACTGCCTTTTTTTTTTTTTTTTTTTTTTGAGACGGAGTTTTGCTCTTGTTACCCAGGCTGGAGTGCAATGGCACGATCTCGGCTCACCGCAACCTCCGCCTCCTGGGTTCAGGCAATTCTCCTGCCTCAGCCTCCTGAGTAGCTGGGATTACAGGCACGTGCCACCATGCCCAGCTAATGTTTTGTAGTTTTAGTAGAGACGGGGTTTCACCATGTTGACCAGGATGGTCTCGATCTCTTGACCTCGTGATCCACCCGCCTCGGCCTCCCAAAGTGCTGGGATTACAGGCTTGAGCCACCGCGCCCGGCCTATAACTGCCTTTCTAATACCAAGGTCTCCATCACCTGTGCCAATTCCGTCAGCTGCAAATGCATTTTTCTCCTCCTTAAGGCTCATGCATTCCTACTTCTTTGCATCTCTAGCAGTTATTGACTACATGCTGGGCATGGTGACTTTCAAACTGTAGGGTGCAGGTATGAGCCTGTTCTGGTAACCCTGTCTAACGCCAGGGTTGTGAGATTTCTCAACTCTGGCTGTTGGGAACGTGAACTATTTCCATCCCTGCGTGTTCCAGACTGTCCTGCCTGCACCTCTATGGAGGCTCTTTGCCCAGCCTCAGGTGGTCTCCTCACAAGCCTGCTGAAGCCCCGGGAGAGTGCTCTGCATGGCCTTCTCCTCCCGGTCTTTGTCCGGT
This sequence comes from Saimiri boliviensis, assembly GCF_048565385.1. Classification (NCBI taxonomy): domain Eukaryota; kingdom Metazoa; phylum Chordata; class Mammalia; order Primates; family Cebidae; genus Saimiri; species Saimiri boliviensis. Next base: position 30,379,048 of record NC_133469.1, on the reverse strand, counting down.
TAATTCTTGCCACCTTGACCTCCCCAAATCCTACCTCAGCTCAACCACAGTCTCAATCTCGGTCGGGGTCTGCCTCCCAGCGCGGAGGCCTGAACACCCCAGGGGTGTAAGCTGGGGCCCTCCTTGGGGCTCCCTCACCTCATTGGCTTCCCCCGCTCAGGGCACCACAGCTGGTGGTACCCAGCCTCCAGTGTCTGGAAACTGCTGTGTCCTATACCTCAGGAGATTTTTGGTTACTGTTTAAAACAGTAGAGTAAGTCTGGTCCTGGTAATTCCCTTGTGGCTGGAAGTGGATGTGAAAAATGGGATTTTACATTGTTTCAGTGTGCCTCTCCACAAAATACTTATCAATTACACAGAGAAAAAGAGGGCCTTTACATAGGAGCCTGGCAGATGGCATTTTAATGAAGTGACTAACATCAACATCAGAAATGGGACAAGCAGGAATCAGGTGCCAATTTTATAATAAAGGTCCTTCCTGGATGCACTGGGAAGATCGCAGCTTTACTGCTGTGGTGTTTCTGCTAAAGACGAACAACCTGAATCTAATCATAAGGAAACATCAGACAAACTCCAATTGAAAGACATTCCGAAACATGACTTACCTGTGAACTGGGGAGACGCTTTGGATAACCATGAAAGACATTTATACCCTATGACTCATCAGTTCAACTCCTACGTACACAGTCTAGAGAAAGCATGCATGTGCATGAGAGACCTACTGGAAAGTCCAGGACAGCATTGTTCACTCTGGCAAAATGTGAAAATCAAGTTAAATACCTAGAAGAGAATGACGAAATGTACAGTGGTGAACACACATGAACTAGAGCCACACATCCCAACATGGATAAATCCGCTCAACAATGCCCAGTAAAAAAGACTATTACAGATGTGCATGAGAAGTGCAACAGCACATGTACATACAGGGCGAGTCTGGGGACAGAAAGCAATCTGGGAGGACTATATCAACAGTTTCTACTGCATTTTTTTTTTTAATTGATCGAGATAGGGTTTCACTATGTTGGTCAGGCTGGTCTCGAACTCCTGACCTCAAGTGATCCACCCACATCGGCCTCCCAAAATGCTGGGATTACAGGCGTGAGCCACCACGCCTGGCCTTCTGTTGCATTTTTAATGTTTTATTTCCTAGAGTAGATGGTAGACACACGGGTTTTCATCGTTATTCTCTGTACCTTTATGTCTGAAAGACTTGGATTGAAAAATGCTACTTATCTGTGCCGAAAATTTTCCATCCAAAACGGTTAAAATAAAAAATTTGCTAAAACTGTTTTGTTTCAGCACATCATTGGTTTTCTGAGGAAGGTACCCATAAGGAAATCCTATGAAGGTAATGTCAGGTAAACTTTCATTGCATATTTCCACAATGTTTGGCTAGTTCTGATAGTATAGCAAGGCTATCAATTTGTCTAGAGCCAGGCTCAGTGACTTACACCTGTAATCCCAGCACTTTGGGAGGCCGACGCAGGTGGGTGACGAGCCCAGGAGTTGGAGACCAGACTTGGTGACATGGTGAAACCCCATCTCTACAAATATTCCAAGAATTTGCAAGGCATGGTGTTGTTTACCTGTAGGACTAGGTACACAGGAGGCTGAGGTGGGAGGACAATTGAGCCTGGGAGTTCATTGACGCTACAGTGGGCTGTAATCCTATCACTGCATTCCAGCCTGGGCAACAGAGCGAGCTACCTTGTCTCAAGAAAATAAAAATTTGTCTGGAACCTGACCAAGCTGTTGATTAGTCCAGTTTGAGTAACTGAAGAAGCTTTTTTTTCCCCCTTCTTGAGATAGAGTCTTGCTCTGGAGTGTAGTGGTGCAATCTCAGCTCACTGCAACCTCTGCCTCCCAGTGATTCTCATGCCTCAGCCTCATGGGTAGCTGGGATTACAGGTGTGTGTCGCCATCTCTACTAATTTATTTTTAGTAGAGATGGGTTTTGCCACGTTGGCCAGGCTGGTCTCAAACTCTTGGCCTAGGCCTCCCAAAGTATTGGAATTACAGGCATGAGCTACTGCACCTGGCCTGATGATGCTTTCATCATCCTGAAAGACTGGGTGGTATAACCTTATCAACCAGCCTTGTTTGGTAATAAGTACACAGGCCATTTGCCATGGAGCTGTAGACAGCTATACACAGCCAACTGCATCAAAGAAAATTTGCTAATTTTCTTGTATTTTTAACCTTAAGAAGTGAAAACTTCCTTTAGGCTGACTATGGAGGCTAAAGAACAGTTACTTTGACTTTGATCTTAAAATCTCAGTAAAAGTAGTGATGTAGTGATGTGCACAGGGCTCTAAAACGCTTTGACTGATCAAATAGACACAGCCTTTCCTGAGCTCATGCCCATGCCCATGCCCAGCCCTCTGAGTCCCAACACTTACACAGGTGCAAATGTGACTTTTCAAACTTTTAGAATTCACAGAAGAATGCTGCAGTTCCTAGAGAAGGATGTGTTTTTGATACATCTTCCTGACCACAAAAGAACCTCTGGCATTTGGCATATTATTTTTGAAGAGTAAATGCAAACAATGGCTTTATTTTCTTTGAAAGCTTGTAATCAAATAATAATAATTTCTTTTTGAGATGTAGTCTCACTCTGTTGCCCAGGTTGGAGTGCAGTGGCGTGACCTCAGGTCACTGCAACCTCTGCCTCCCAGGCTCAAGCGATTCTCCTGCCTCAGCCTCCCTGGTAGCTCGGATTACAGGCGCATGCCGCCATGCCCGGTTAATTTTTTTTATTTTTAGTAGAGACAGGCTTTTACCATGTTGGCCGGGCTAGTCTCAAATTCTCGACCTCAGGTGATCTGCCTGCCTTGGCCTCCCAAAGTGCTGAGATTACAGGTGTGAGCCACTGCGCCCAGCCTCAAAGAATTACTTTAAAAAAAAATTCACATGCAACAGGACTTACATAATGCTTTTCATAAGTTCATGAAAAACCTATTTTTATTTGTAAATTCACATATTCTTGTTACAATACATGCAGAAATAGATATACATATATGTTCTTTAACTTCCATAAAGGTTTTAAGGAGATCAAAATTAAAGCACAGCATGAAACCCATAAAAACAAAAATAAAATGAGCCAAGTATCGAAAGGGCAAGGGAAGACAATAACTGAGTTACTCGCATTAGGGTTTTTTTTTTTTTTTTGAGACAGAGTTTCGCTCTTGTTACCCAGGCTGAAGTGCAATGGTGTGATCTCGGCTCACCGCAACCTCCGCCTCCTGGGTTCAGGCAATTCTCCTGCCTCAGCCTCCTGAGTAGCTGGGATTACAGGCACACGCCACCATGCCCAGCTAATTTTTTGTATTTTTAGTAGAGACAGGGTTTCACCATGTTGACCAGGATGGTCTTGATCACCTGACCTCGTGATCCACCCGCCTCGGCCTCCCAAAGTGCTGGGATTACAGGCTTGAGCCACGGGTGTTTTTTTTTTCTTAAATCAGATTGCAGTCTGTGATCAACCGCATAGCTGCTTCCCCAGCGTGCATCCAAGGCACCCCTGAGTAGGGATGGTGTCAATGGCAGAGGGCAGCACTCTTGCTGGCAAGCTCTGAGTCCACACCAGCCACAAGTGGCATCCATTCTCTGTGCTCAGAGACTTGGCCTGGGGTCCACACCCTGCTCTGTCTAGATTCTAGAGGCTTTCAGCTGCTGTCCCAGACATCAAGGAAGTGTCAAGCGACTCCTCCCACACAAAGGACCAGAGCCCTTAATGTTGCTCTGTTACTATTTTTTTAATCATTACTATTTCTTTAACTCCTAAGGCGGCTTTGGGATGACTTAAGAAAACACATCTGGGTTGTCCCTACAGATCTTGAGACCACAGACTAGGGACTAGGTTCTTGAGAAGATGACTTCCCACAGGCAAATCCTGCCGGTGCCAGCAGTGCCCCGAGTGCTGACACTTGTCACAAGCCCGAGGATTGGGAGGTCACTAAACATTTACTGAACATTTCCCATTTACTGCTTTCTGGATTTTCTGTTTTAGCTTTTTCTCTTCTCCCTTGCTGTGCTCTGAACTCCAGGAGGAGGATTTTATGTTTATTGTAGAATGAACTGATCAAGGGAATGGTGGAACTGAGAAGGCTTTCTGTTAACATGACTCATAAACTTTAATGGTTTATTACCCTGAAAGACATCCAATTACCACGGCTCTAATATCTTGCTAATTTTGTATTAAAAAGTTTTTTTAAAGGGCAAAATGCCAATTAATTGTATCTGCACTTTCCACTTTCTGAAAATTAAGCTGAACTATAAAGTTATATCTAGTGAGTTAAAAAGGTAAATTTTTTAATTCATCAGAATTTGAATATGGTTAACAGTTAAATATTTCCCTATTTCTGTTTTCCAGATAAACTTAGAATCCCTTTCAGAGAGTATCACAGAATAGTTTGCAGTCAAGAACATTCAGCGTGACTTACAGAAACATCCAGACTATTCCCAGTTCCCTAACTTGTGATTTGCTGGCATAGTTTCCACTGTCCACATAAAGCAGACATTTTATACCTGACTTGATAAATTTTCCTCAATTGATCATGAAAAGGAGATAGCACTGTCCTTCAAAACAATAATCTACTCCTTTTGTGAATCAAATTATATTCATAAATGCTTATGTAGACAAAACTAACCAAATCAAAATGACGTTACCTTAAGTCTTATTTTTATCAACTCTCTAATTCTAATACAAGAATTCTGCCTGAAAACAGACAGTGGAAAATCAAAACTGACAATTTTTAAATAAGACTTCTCTAGAACAATCAACCACAAAGCAGTGGTTGGATTTATCATATCTAAATACGTAGAGGTTGGATTTATCATAACCGAATGAGAGAAATTTGGCGTATCCCTAAGTTGAGAACTGAAACTTACAACAATCTCTACCTTTGTTTTCTAACATGACGCACCCGCCCATTGAATTGGCAACCCCTACTAACACCTCACAGAACACAGTTTCTCATTTTAAAAAAACATTGTTTTTAAACATACCAAGTTTTGAATTACAACTATTCAGACTCCTTGAAACAGAGAAACAGAAACAAACATTTTAGGGTAGGAAAACTCTCACTGAGCCGCTACCTTATCAAACTAGAGCTCATGTAACTGAGTTTAATTTTCCATTAAAGGGTGAACTTTGAATAGAGAGAAATAGGTTCTTATATATATTCTTCTTTAGGATTAACTCTATTTTTAAAATTTCTATTTATACTCAGTACATAAACTTACAGAGAGGAAAGAAAATCACTCCCAATCCCACCCCACCCAGAGAAAACTACTTTTAACATTTGCTGATATCCTTCCAGGCGTTGCTTTTTACTGTGGTCAATTTTTAAACTGTTTTTTTTTTTTTTTTTTTTTTTTTTTTTCTTGGAGACAGAGTTTCGCTCTTGTTACCCAGGCTGGAGTGCAATGGCGCAATCTCGGCTCACCGCAACCTCCGCCTCCTGGGCTCAGGCAATTCTCCTGCCTCAGCCTCCTGAGTAGCTGGGATTACAGGCACACGCCACCATGCCCAGCTAGTTTTTTGTATTTTTAGTAGAGACGGGGTTTCACCATGTTGACCAGGATGGTCTCGATCTTTCGACCTCGTGCTCCACCCACCTCGGCCTCCCAAAGTGCTGGGATTACAGGCTTGAGCCACCGCGCCCGGCCTTTAAACTGTTAAGTGTAAAATTTGGTGGCATTAAGCACACACATCGTGTGACGCAACCATGACCGCCACAAATTTCAAGAATTTTTTCATCGTCCCAAAGAGAATCTCTGTGCCTATTTGTTATGGGTTAAAGTACCTCCCACACACAAAACGGTATGTTGAAGTCCTAACTCCAGTACCTCTGTATCTGCAAACAGGGTCTTTGCAGATGTAGTCACATGGAGATCAGCAAGTAGGCCCTAATCAGACGTGAGTGGTGTCGTTGTAAAAGCGAACTGTGGACGCAGATGTACACGGAGGGGAGACGGGAGAACGCTGCGGGAAGACGGAGAACTACAGTGATGTGTCTGCGAGTCAGATTTTTGGCATTTGCACCCAAGGTTTCCCATCAGCTACCAGAAGTGCAGAAGAGGCGAGGAGAATTCTGACAGGTTTCAGAGGACCATGGCCCTTTTGTCACCTTGATTTTGGATCTCTACTCTCTGGAACTGTGAGACATAAATCTCTAATTCTTAAATCACCTGTCTGTAGTGCTTTATTATAGCAGGCCCAAGAAATGAATATACCATGAAACAGTTATTTCCTCAATGGCCCCTGGTAACTTGTAGTCTCCTTTCTGTCTCTATGAATTTGCCTATTCCAGGTCCTCAAAGAAGCGTAATTACACAGTATTTCTCCACTGGGAGAAATACTAGCATAATGTTCTCAAGGTTCATCTGAGTTGCAGCATTTATAGCCATTTTATTTCTTTTTATGAATGAGAAACTTTAATATTCTACTGCATAATGTATAGATCACATTTTATTTACCCATTCATTTGTTAGGGATATCTGGGCTACTCCACCGTTGGCTATTATGAACAATGCTGCTATGAACATTTGTGTAAAAGTATCTGAGTCTCGCTCAGGCATAGTGGCTCACACCTGTAATTCCAGCACTTTGGGAGGCCAAAGCAGGTGGATCACGAGATCAGGAGTTCGAGACCAGCGTGGCCTGAAACCCTGTCTCTACTAAAAATACAAAAAATTCACCAGGCATGGTGGCGCCTACCTGTAACCCCAGCTACTCGAGAGGCTGAGGCAGAAGAATTGCTTGAAACTGGGAGGCAGAGGTTGCAGTGAGCGGAGATCATACCCACTGCACTCTAGCCTGGGGGACAGAGTGAGACTCTGTCAAAAAAAAAAAGTATCTGAGTTTCTTCTTTCAGTCATTTTGGGTATATAAGAAATATTTATTCCCATTTGGGTATATACCAAAGAGTGGAACTGCTAGATAATGAAGTTTAATTTGCTACTATTTTTTTTATTAATTGTGTTTTGGGGTTCCTCTCAGGAATTACCACCTTACTGAAAGTTGGAAAACTTTCTCCTATGTTTTATTCTAGAAGTTGTATAGTTTTAGCTCTTACATTTAGGCCTATGAATAATCCTTTTGAAATTCACTGTAGTGCATACTGCCAAGTAAGGGCCTAAGTCAGGCGTCCCCAGACTGCGGCCCCCTGAGGCCATTTACCCGGCCCCCCGCCGCACTTCAGGAAGGGGCACCTCTTTCGTTGGTCAGTGGGAGGAGCACAGTATGTGGCGGCCCTCCAGCGGTCTGAGGGACGGTGAACTGGCCCCGTGTAGAAAGTCTGGGGACGCCTGCTCTGAGTTCTCTTTTCTTTTCCTTCCTTCTGTCCTTCCTTTGCATATGAATACCAAATTGTTCTACCACCATTTATTGGAAAGACTAACTTTTCCCCTTTGAATTACCTTATCAGCTTTGTAAAGAGAAAAATCATGTGCTTCCGGCCAACATGGAGTAACAGTGACCGTGTTCAGTGTCTTGCCTGAAATCAGGGAACACACAAAATACATAGAACTGTGACAGTTTTCAAGACACGAGGTATGAGGCAACAAGGATCCTTAAACCTGAGAGATGGGAAACAAACGAAGCGAGCTCTCCAACTGCCCTGTCTTACTGCCTGGATAGTTTGCAACACACAACACAGGAGGGAAACCTGGTGGAGTCCGAGGATTCACGGAGCTGAGGAGACAGAGCTGAGTGTGTGGGGGAAACTAAGTGACTTGTACGGAGGGCAGAAGGCCGGAGACAAGAGAGCTGCCCAGAGAGATCTTGGGAGGATGGCAGAGTCCCTCGCACTACCACATCCAACTAATTTTTTTTATTTGTTATGTAGAGATAGGGTCTCACTATGTTTCCAGACTGGTCTCAAACTCCTGGGCTTCAGCAGTCATCCCACTCTGGCCTCGAAATAAACTCGTTTCTCTCTTTTTTTTTTTTGAGACAGAGTTTTGCTCTTGTTGCCCAGACTGTAGTGCAATGGTGTTATCTGAGCTCATCGCAACCTCTGCCTCCCGAGTGCAAGCGATTCTCCTGTCTCAGCCTTCTGAGCAGCCAGGATTACAGGCATGTGCCACAATGCCCCTGCTAAATTTTGTATTTTTAATAGAGTTGGGGTTTTTCCATGCTGGTCAGGCTGGTCTCGAACTCCTGACCTCAGGTGATGCGCCTGCCTCAGCCTCCCAAACTGCTGGGATTACAGGCGTGAGCCACCACACCCAGCTGAAATAAACTTTTTTTTTTTTTTTTTTTGAGGCGGAGTTTCACTCTTGTTACCCAGGCTGGAGTGCAATGGCGCGATCTTGGCTCACCGCAACCTCCGCCTCCCGGGTTCAGGCAATTCTCCTGCCTCAGCCTCCTGAGTAGCTGGGATTACAGGCACGTGCCACCATGCCCAGCTAATTTTTTGTATTTTTAGTAGAGACGGGGTTTCACCATGTTGACCAGGATGGTCTCGATCTCCTGACCTCGTGATCCACCCGCCTCGGCCTCCCAAAGTGCTGGGATTACAGGCTTGAGCCACCGCGCCCGGCAATAAACTCTTAAACTTCCAAATAGTCCCGTTTTTATTTCTGCTGGAATTGAATTAAGTATGAATGTTATTTAAAACTTTGATGATACTGTCTTCTTATTCAAGTATGTCTCTCCATTTATTCAAATGTTTCTCATTTCCCTTATTAAAATTTTATAATGTTCTTCAAATAGATCCTTGCATATTTCTTATTATGTATTCCTAGGTATTGTAGTTTTGTTGTGATTTAAAAGGGACATTTTCCCCATTATATTTTCTAAACTTATTTCTAATATATAGAAAAACTAATTAAAATACTTGTTTTTATATTTGGCTATATTACTGCTTTTTCCATCCTTTTCGATTTTCAAAATAGCCATAAAACATTTGTGTTTAATCTGTTGCAATATGACCTAAGCAAGTGGTGAGATAAGGCACAGATGGAGACAATATGCTGAGTAGGAGGTTAAAAGCTATATCCTAGTATCAGGCCAACACTGAAGAGTGTTCATGAAAAGAACCTTTGCTTCATGAGAATGCATGAGAGACTCAGAGAGGTAACTGTGGTCAAAGAGGAGCATATTGCTGAAAGCAATTTAGTGAGTATAATTGCAAATGCTTTTATAGATACTGTGCCATTATAAACTAATGCTGCATTATTTAATGTTGTTTTGAGTACTTTAATTTTCAAATGCAAAGCCAAAATTCTAGCACTGAAGTTTATAGTATGTTACGTCCTTGTTTGGGAAGAAAGTATAAATTCTCTTGATGCTAATTTACATAAATTTGAGGTAATTTTAATTTAAAAAATAAGCTTCTGGACTGGGCAAAGTGGCTCATGCCTATAATCCCAGCCCTTTGGGAGGCTGAGGTGGGTGAATACCTGAGGTCAGGAGTTTGAAACCAGCCTGGCCAATACGGTGAAACCCCATCTCTACTAAAAATACAAAAAAATTAGCCAGGCACGGTGGTGTACACCTATAATCCCACCTACTGGGGCAGCTGAGGCAGAAGAATCCCTTGAACCCTGGAGGCAGAGGTTGCAGTGAGTCAAGATTGTGCCACTGCACTCCAGCCTGGGCGACAGAGCCAGACTCCGTCAAAAAAAAAATAAATCAATAAATACGCTTCTGGTTAGTATTGACTTTCGTTCTGGAGGATTTTACTGTTGCTGAACTAGATAGGGCGATTCTAAAGTTCATTTGGAAACACAAAAGGTAGAAATGTCTAGAAAAACTCTCAAGGGGAAAAATAACTATAACAGAGGGATTTGTTATACCCAGCAGCAAAAGCTTCAATTAAGAAAGCTAATACTAGCATGTAACAGGCAGACCAATGAAATGAAAGAGTAGAAACAGATCCTAATAAATAGAAAGTTAATACAGGGTAAAGATGGTATATCAAATCACTATTCCAGGATTTGGTCAACTCACTACTTCAAAACAGTAATAAAGCTGGACCTACGTCTTACACTACACATCAAAATCTATTCCATACGAACCAAGAGTTCAATGTAAAAATAAGATCATAAAGACCCTGGAAGGAAATGGAGCAAAGCTCTTCGCTCAGGCTTTCATTTAGGCTAGGAAGGGCCTTTTTAACTGATCTCAAAATCCACACACCATACAGGAAAAGATACTTAACATAAGAAAAATAAAAACAGGCTAGGTGCAGTGGTACATGCCTGTCATCTCAGTACTTTGGGAGGCTGATAGCATGAGAATCCCTTGAGCCCAGGAGTTTGTGAACAGCCTGGGCAACATAGTGAGAGCTCATCTCTACAGAAAGATTTAAAAACTAGCTGAGTCTGGTGGCGTATGCCTGTAGTCACAGCTACTTGGGAGGCTGAGGTGGGAGGATGGCTGAAGCCCAAGATGGCTTGGGCCCAATGAGCTATAATCACCTTACTGCACTCCAGCCTACACAACAGAGTGAGACCCTCACTCAAAAAATAAAAGAAAAAAATACAGAAATATAAAACACCCAACCATAAGCAAATTCAAAACACAATTACAAACTGGGAAAAAATATTTGCAACGCGTATAGCAAAGAACAAATCTTCCTAACATATAAAACTGATCAAAGGTTAAAACTAAAGTAAGATCATTTTGGTCAAAATCTAAAATATTGATAACACGTTGGCAACGCTGAGGGGAAACAGGCATTCTCAGACATCACAAGTAAGAGTGTCAATGGCCAGAAACCCTACTGATGGCAATCTGTCAATACCCTTCAAAATTACACATGTACCTTTCATGTTACTAGGCAATACTAATTCTTAGAAGGAAGCTACAGATGTAGTATGCATGCACAAGATAATATACACAATGATTCTGCCTTGCAGCATCTTTTGAAATAGAGAAAGAGTAAACAATCTTATGTCCACTATAGGGCTAGTTACATAAAAAATTACACACTCAGTGGAATATACTCTAGACTGTTAATTAAAAGAAAATCTTAACTCCCTACTTCCCTGAAAGAAAACTCACAGAGAGGCTGATTTTCATGTACTAATAAGTAAAAAGCTCTGAACTATCTTAAGTGAAGGAAACAAATCACGGGATGGTGTGTAGACCAGGCATCTGCGTAAAAGGGGGAAGGAAGAGGAAGAATGTTCACTTCTACTTCATGTGTATGCAATAAACACAATCTTCACAGCATACTCAACAACAGCAGTAGTTTCTCATTTTGTGAGATGAGGTACCTCGGCAGCAATAAAAGTAGAAATAGACTAGAAATAGAACAGATAGGCCAATGAATAAATGCATATGTAATTTTTTTTTTTTTTTGATATTGTCAAATTCCTCTAGATAATGATTGTGACATTTTGCACATAGGCAAACTCAAAACACAACTGACAAAGTGGGAAAAATATTTGCCACCCATATCAGAAAGGACAGATCTCCCTAACAGATATAGCTCCACCAGTAACACGTGACAGAGCCCATTTCTGCTCTGTATCTCCAACAGTGCTGTGAACTTTTCCATTTTTGTTAAGCTGTATGTATGAAACAGTATCATAGTGTGGCTCTTATTTGACTGTTTTAAAATTTAGGCTTATTTCCAATGAAACAGTGATTGAAAGAAAAAACTCAAGTTTACTGAGGTATAGTTTACATAAAAAACATTCACCTTTTTGGGGTGTATAGTCCAATAAGTTTCCATGAACACATTCATGTAACCAACACCACAACCAAGACACAGAACGTGTTCCTCACTCCAGTTTCCTCATGTCTTATCCCACTATTTCTGGTCCCCGGTAACCACTGATTTCTGGCCTATTGCCTTTTTCAGAATGTCATATCAAGCATCTTTCACATGACATTATATTGGCATCAACAATTGCTGAGTATTTCACTGTATGATATCATAGTGTAGCTTTAATATGAATTTCCCTTATGAGTGAGATTGAGCATTTTTTCATATGCTCGAATGCCATTTGTTCTGTCAACTGAATGCTCAAGTTTGTGAGGTTCTGATCTTCTCACATTTTGAAGAGCTCCTTGTATGTTAATGTATGTTACTGAGATTATCCCCTTGTGACATAAGCAAGTCAGGCACAGAAAGACAAATGGCAAATGCTGTAAGTTTACTCCTTATAAAGTATTTGGATACAAATGTTCTTTAATATTCATGTAGTCACATTTATTAATCTTTTCTTTAATGTATTAGATTGAGTCAGAGGCAGAAAGGCTTTTGATCTGGGCAATGGGTTTTTGGATAGGATCCCAAAAGCACAGGCAACAAAAGCAGAAACAGCCAAGAGGGGTCACATCAAAATAACTTCTGCACAGCAAAGGAAACAATCAGCAGAGTGAAGAGACAAGCTATAGGAGAAAACGTGTGCAAACTATACATCTGACAAGGAGTTAATATCAAAAACCATATAAACAAACAACTCAATAGCAAGAAAACAACGTAATACATATGATGATTCTGCCAGGCACCGTGACTCGTGCTCATGCCTCTAATCCCAGCACTTTGGGAGGCTGGGATGAGAGGACTGTTTGAGCCCAGGAGTTCAACATCAGCCTGGGCAACATAGCAAGTCTACAAAAAAAAATTTTTTTTAAAGCCAGGCCTAATGCACACCTGTGGTCCCAGCTACTTGGGAGGCTGAGGCAGGAGGATTACTTGAGTCCTGAGCCTGGGGTGTCGAGGTTACAGTCAGCTGTGATCACATCACTGCACTCCAGCTCAGGTGACAGAGAAAGAGCCTATCTCTTAAAAAAAAAATAGGCAAAGAGGCCAGGCACGGTGTCTCATGCCTGTAACCCCAGCACTTTAGGAGGCTGAGGTGAGTGGATCATGTGGTCAGGAGTTTGAGACCAGCCTGGCCAATATGGTGAAACCCCATCTTTACTAAAAATACAGAAATTAGCTGGGCATGGTGACATACACCTGTAGTCCCAGCTACTCGGGAGGCTGAAGTAGAAGAATTGCTTGAACCTGGGAGGCTGAGGTTGGGGAGAGCCAAGATCATATCACTGCACTCTAAGCCTGGGCGACAGAGCAAGACTGTCTCAAAACCAAAACCAAAAAAAAAAAATGGGCAAAGGACTTGAATAAAAAACATTTCTCAAAAGACATACAAATGGCCAATAGGAATATTTAAAAATGCTCAGCATTATTAATCATCAGGGAAATACAAAATAAAACTACAATGAGCCATTACCTCACACCTGTTAGAATGGCAATTTAAAAGATGAAAAACAAGTGCCGGAGAGGATGTGGAGAAAGGGGAACCACTGCGCACTGCCGGCGGGAATGCAAAGGAGTGCAACCATTATGGAAAACAGTATGGAGGTTCCACAAAAAATTTAAAGTGGATCTACCATATGATCCAGCAGCCTATTACTGCGTATACATCCCGAGGAAATGAAATCAGTATGTCAAAAAGGTATCTGCACTTCCATGCTCACTGAATCACTATTCACAATAGCCAAGATATGGAATCAACCTAAGTGTCTATCAACAGACAAATGGATAGAGAAGATGTGGTATACACACACAATGAAATACTATTCAGCCTAAAATACTATTCGGCCACTTACGTCACAACGTCAGTGGAATAAACCAGGCAGAAAAAGACAAATACTGCATGATATCACTAATGTGTGGGATCTAAAAAGTTAAACTCATAAAAGCAGAGCGTAAGATTATCAGGGGCTGGGGGTATGGACTTCGGAGATGCTGGTCAAGAGATACAAAACTTCAGTTAGAAAGAATAACTTCAAGAGATCTATTGTACAACATGGTGACTAGTTAATAACAACGTATACTTGGATATTGCTAAAAGAGATTTTAAGTGTTCTCACCACAAATAAATGATATATATGTGAGGTTTTCAAAAGTGTTTTTGACACTCCCTGGTTATAAAGGAATTCTCCCATTTTTTCCTTCTAGTTCTTATATGGTTTCATTTTTTATATTATGTCTCTGACCTGCTTGAATTTATTGTGGCATACAATATGAGGTTTACATTCAATTTTTTTCAAATTGCTCTCCAGTCATCTCAATACTACTTATATTAAAGGTCAAGTTTCCTCCAGTGATTTGAGATGGTCATATCTATGTGCCAAATTTCCATTAGCATGTGGGTTCATTTTTGGAATTTGTATTCTGTTTCGTTGATTTGTCTATAATGTGACCACATTACTCTCTTCTAGTTGAGGAGGCTTTTACAGTGTATTTTAAACATCTGGCAGGGCTAGCCACACTTGACCCATTATTGTTGTTTTTCAGGGATTTCCCGGTTATTCTTATTTATACATGCCTTTATAATTAAGCTTTCTATCTCCTGGAAAAAAATAAACTTGATATTTTTACTGGGACTATGTTTTATTTTTTAACATGGATAGAAAATTACATTTTTTGTGGTACTGAAATATCTTTTCAAGAACATACACTATCTTTCAATTTGTTCAAGTCTGTATTTGTGTATTTTTCAGGAATGGTACAAGGTTAAAGCATATGCATTAACTCCATTCCTAGGTATTTCCTTCTATGACTATTGAAAATTATTTATTATCTTACATACTAACCAGTTATTTTTGGTGAGTAAAATCTTTTAGCAATGTTCAAGTATAACATTGTTTTTAACTACAGCCACCATCTTGTACAATAGATCTGAGTTTATTCTAACTGAAATTGTATCTTCTAGGTACTCACTGACTGTATATACATGTAGGTTATAGACTTTTATGTGTTCATTTGAAGAAAACACACTTTCAATTGCACAATCTATAGCAGTTTGATAGCAAACTACATTAAAAATTGTTGGATTCAAAAGCATTTTACATTTCAGTTCAAGGCAAATTTAGAGATTTAGTCTCATTCTCTGTAGAAAGTATTCATATCACAAAATTCACTCACACTAACTCACATTCTATTAATAATCTTAGGAAGAGACAAAGGCCAAAATAAACCTGAATGATAAAACCAGACATTTTTTCTTCAAGGTGATCTTTTGAGGTTACAATTAATGCATAATAGGAGAATGCTTACATCAGTATCTGGAAAAAGAACTTTAGAAGTGAGCATGTCAATATTGTCACTTTTAAAAAACATGAAAGGGACTTAAAATTAGTGGAAAGGAGTGGTCAATGTTTCCTATAAATGACCAAGCTACTAATAAGAATATGTGAATTAAGATCTGTCTTCAGGTAAACTGACAGAGGAAGCTTAAAGGTTATACAATTAACCTCAAAACATTTTCATCTATTAATATTAGTCTTGCTATATACCAGTCATAGAAATAAAGACTTAGAAATCCAATGGAAAATATTAAAACACAGACAATAAATACATAAGTCCACTGTTCATGTGTTCAAGAGCAACAACTTTACTACGTATCCAGTTTTAAAAAACAGAATGTATTTTCATTGGCTATGATTTTGTATTACCAAAGACAAAAGATTATATAGTTTTTTTTTTCCTCTTCCACCTAGTTTTCTGTTTTACTTATAGCTGTGTTATCAAGGTACTCTGGTGTTGCAATACAGGCTTAATGATTATTTACTGACTGCCTCCTAAGCACTTCGTGTAATTTAATGACAAAGCTCTGACATTTTTGACACAGTTTCAAAATAGCATATATTCTAGAACCTCTCAGTGCTATTCCTTAACCTTATGAGAAGTGAATGTTATGAAAAACTAGCAGCGAAACCAGAAAACTTTATTATGAATGGCAAGGAAAGAACTTAAAAGTCACTGTACTACTCCAGTTTACCAAAAGATTCCCTCTAGCACCAAGTCTTATCTCTAATAGATAACATGTGAGAAGATTCTACACAAGTTAAAACAGAAAATGCAATTACATTTTATTGCAAGAAATTTGGAAAACGTATTTTTAACAAAGTTAGCTATTCAGAAGTGTTACCTTAGGCTGTTTCTTAATAGCTCCTTTTCACAAGTGTGAAATTTAATGAAGGCAACAGCATTTTCAAGCAAGACCAAAATGGTATCTTAATTACTAGCTGCATTTTCTTAGGCAACAAGAGATTAAATGGAAAGAGAAATTAGTTTTACAAATGGCATCATACATCTTTATGTTACACCCCCCTCCATCCAGTCCACAGATGGTTATGTATTTTGAACTTCCTAATATTGTAGGCAATTTTCTTTTCCTTGGGCACACCCAAATCCGTCACTACTCTAAATTATATATTATTTTAAAATCATTTACAAGGACTAAAGTTGTTTATCATAATGATTTAACACTTACTGACCACATGAAACAGGCTTTTCTGTCATTCAGCTCTACACGGACACAAAACCTCAGACCTGTTGAAACATACAGGCTATGTTTGCGGTCTTCACATCACAAAGTTTGGAGGAATACCTTGACTTGATCTAACAAACTCTAATAAAAGGTTCCTGGTCCAGTTACTACAGCCAAATCTAATAGCCAAAGTCTGGGGTTGTCATGGCTAACGTTACCGCTGCCTGTCATGTAATTCACGTGTTAAAATAGGGTCTCGTGAGGACCACTGTCCTCATATGAGTATCTATAAAACTGCATGCATTAAAAAGAACCAAGTGACTTTGCTTCTAATCATGGCTGAGTAGCCAATATCAG
Organism: Saimiri boliviensis; assembly: GCF_048565385.1. Lineage (NCBI taxonomy): Eukaryota > Metazoa > Chordata > Mammalia > Primates > Cebidae > Saimiri > Saimiri boliviensis. The sequence goes on along the minus strand of NC_133469.1, from coordinate 30,362,443 downwards.
AATATTAATTCCACAAATAACAGATATAGACCCTGAACAAAATAGGAAAACAAAAAATGAAAAACAAAAAAAAAAACAAAAACCACCCAAAGGCACTGGAGAGCACCAAAGGAGGAATATTTTGCAGGGCAGTGGGTGGAGTTGAGCACTGGAATTAATTCCATTTTCTCCTTTGGGCAGACTCCAATCCATGCCATGCGCAGATGTTACAATTCAGACTACAAAATCCACAGTTGACTTTCTTGTTCCAGAGGACAGAATTCAGGGCAAATACAGTAGCTAGTGAGGAGGAAAATGCTATTAAGGTGACAGCCAGACTGGAGTATTCCTAAATTGTATTTGTAAACACTGTCCAAACTTCTGGCTAACCTCTGAAGCACACGTGAAGGGCTGTCTCCAAGTAGCCTAGGTAAGGCTAAAATAACTGAACTAAAATTTCAGCTGCTGCCCACCATAGAAGGAATAAGAGGTTCTAGTTCCTCCAACCTAATGACTTTTAATTTTTATTTTTTAGATGGAGTTCACTCTTGTTGCCCACGCTTGAGTACAATGGCACAACGTTGGCTCACCGCAACCTCCACCTTCCGGGTTTAAGCAATTCTCCTGCCTCAGCCTCCAGAGTAGCTGGGATTACAGGCATGCACCACCACCCCAGGCTAATTTTGTATTTTTAGTAAAGACGGGGTTTCTCCGTGTTGGCCAGGCTGATCTCAAACTCGCAACCTCAGGTGATCCACCCACCTTGGCCTCCCAAAGTGCTGGAACTACAGGCATGAGCCACCTCGCCCAGTCTTAACTTTTTAAAAAAGGAAAAGTATCAGTACTCTTAGAAAGAAGGTACAATCCAAAGTCTTTACATTGCATCATTCAGAGTATCTAGGATACAATCCAAAAGTATGCAACATAAATAGAAACAGGGAAGTGTGAGCCATGCTCAAGAGACTTTCAGTGGATACTTACCCTGAGAGGACACCAGATGTTGAAATTAACATACAAGGAATTTAAGCAGCTAATTCAACTATGTTCAAGAACATAAAGGAGAACATACTTACAAGGAAGGAAAAGATTTAAAAATCTCAGCAGAGAAACATGCACTATATAAAATGACTAAATGGACATTTCAGATTAGAAAATTGTATCTGAATAGAAAACCACTGGGTTGGTTTAGTGCAGTTTGAAGATACACAATATGTGAACAAGAAGAGAGCAATAGAAGTTAGCCAACTTTAGGAAAAAATAGTATCAAAAGATGAACAGAGCCTCAGGGATCTGATGCAACTATAAACAAAACAAAACAAAAACAAAGGTATCACAAATCTGGAGTTCCAGAAAGGTAAGAGAAAGGGTACTATGAATAACGGCCAAGAACCGATTTGGAACAGTGAACAACATAAACTTCTAAGCTCAGTGAACCCCAAGAAAGATAAACATAAAGACGACCTTGTCTGGGCACATCACATGCCTGAGCCAAGAATTAAGAGAACAATCCTGAAAGCAGCTGGAGGAAACACACACACATACACGCACACACACACACAGACACACACATGATCTAACATACAGGGAAGAATGAATGATTCAAAATGTCTGATTTTTTATCAGAAACAATAAAAGCCAGAAGACAATGGAACATCTTTAAAGTTCTACAGGAATTAAAATATTAATTCAGAATTTTATATCCAGCAAAAATATCCTCCAAAAGTTAAGGTAAAATAAAGATATTTTCAAATAAAAGAAAACTAAGATAATTTATTGTCAGTTGACTTGCATTACAAGAAATGCTAAAGGAAGACCTTTAAGCAGAAAGCTAAGGATACTAGACAGAAACTCAGAACTTCACAAAGAAATGAACAGGACAAAAAATTGTTACAAGAATATAAAACATTATTACTTCCTACTAATTTAGTTAGCATACATATGACTATAAAAGCAAAAATTACAACATTGTATAATGGGGGTTGACCACATTTCTAGATTATCCCATAAAGGACAGAGGAATGGAATTAAACAATCCTGTATGGCTAAAAGTTTCTTGTATTTCATGTGTTGTGGTACATAAATCTTAAGTCTAAGTAAATTATGAATAAGTTTATGTATCTTAATTCCTAGAGCAACCACTTTAAAAAACACAGAACAACAAAGCAGAAACAGAAAAGCAGAAGAACAAAAAACCAAGGAGATAAACAATGATGACCAAAAAAAACCAGCTAAATAAAACTATACTGATAATTCCATAAACTGTTAGTCTCTAAACACACCAAAAGGCAGAAATTGTCAGCATCAAATTTCATTTTAAAAAAGGCTGGGCATGGTGGCTCACACTCCTAATCCCAACACTTTGGGAGACTTAGGTGGGAGGACTGCTTGAGGTGAGAAGTTTGAGACCAGCCTGGGCAACACAGTGAGATCCCATTTATAAAAACAAAAAGTAAAAATATTAGCCACATGAGATGGCTTGTGCCGGTAGTCCCAGCTATTTAAGAGGCTGAGGTGGAAGACTGCTTGAGACCAGGAGTGGGAGGCTTACAGTGAGCTACATCACTGTGCCACTGCATTCCAACCTGGGTGACACAGGGAAACCCCAACTCAAAAAAAAAAATAAAAAAAAGACCCTATTCATCAAGACGATGTCTGTGAGAGATGCTCTTTAAGAACAGGATGTAGGCCGGGTGCAGTGGCTCACGCCTGTAATCCCAGCACTTTGGGAGGCCGAGGCGGGTGGATCACGAGGTCAAGAGATCGAGACCATCCTGGTCAACATGGTGAAACCCCGTCTCTACTAAAAATACAAAAAATTAGCTGGGCATGGTGGCGCGTGCCTATAATCCCAGCTACTCAGGAGGCTGAGGCAGGAGAATTGCCTGAACCCAGGAGGCAGAGGTTGTGGTGAGTCGAGATCGTGCCATTGCACTCCAGCCTGGGTAAACTGGGTAACAAGAGCGAAACTCCATCTCAAAAAAAAAAAAAAAAAAAAAAAAAACACACACAAAAACAGGATGTAAATGAACAAAAGTTACTATTCAAAACAACAAAAGTACAAATGAGATGAGTGAAGTAGCTTTATTAATATCAGATAATGAAGACCTCAAGACAAAAAACATTACCAGAGACAAAAATATTTCATAGTAACAGGTTCAATGCATCAGGAAGATGCAGAAATCATAAATGTGTACATATGTAATAACAACTGGAAATTGAAATACATAGACTATGATAGCATCCCAAACCATAAAATGCTAGCAACAAATAGAATATGTTTCAGGTCTTTATAATAAGAAGTATAAAACACCACCAAGCGATATCAAAGATGACTTAACAGTTGGAGATATACTATGTTAGTGCATTGGAAATCTCAATATTGTGAAGCGGTCAATTCCCCCCAAACTGATTAATAGATTCAACGCAATCCCACACAAAAGTCCAGCAGGATTGTTTTATAGAAATTAAAGCTCTAAAATTTATATAAAAATAGCCAAATAATTTTGAAAGATAACAGAGAGAGGACTAATTTCAAGACTTGCTATCAACTTTCCCCTGCCACCCCCCACCAACTCCAAAGGGTCTTGGTCTGTCTCCCAGGCTGGAGGGCAGTGACGGGATAATGGTTCACTGCAGCTTTGACCTCCCAGACTCAAGTGATCCTCTCATTTCAGCCTCCAGAGTACCTGGGACCACAGGCGTGAGCTACCACACCCAGGTAATCATTTTATTTTTTACAGATATAGGGTCTCCCTCTCTTGCCCAGGCTGGTCTTGAACTCCTGGGCTTAGGCAATCATCCCACCTCGGGCTCCCAAAGTGCTGAGATTATAGGCATGAGTGACTGTGCCTGGCCAAGACTTACTATAAACTTAAAGTAAGCAAAGCTGTCTTCTTGGTTTAAAAATAGATACATATATTAGACTGAAATAACTGAATATGCCTATACAAAACAAAATGACCACATCCTTTGTCTCAGACCACAAATACAAATTAACTGGCAAGGGACTGAAGATCTAAATAAAACAAGTAAATTACAAAACTTCTAGAAGAAAACATAAGAAAAACCTTTGCAACTCTTAGGTAGGAAAAGATTTCTTAGAAGATAAAAGACATGAACTATAGCTAGATGTAATAAGATCTAAAAAATAAATTGGAATTAATCAAAATTAAATTTTTTTTCTTTAAAAAACACCATTAAGTAAATTAAACGTATATCTAACAACTCATATCCCTCAATTCAAGAAGACAAATAATCCAATTTTTAAAAATGAGAGATTTGCACAAATGAAGATATATGGATCGCCAATAAGCACATTAGACATCAGAGAAATTTAAATTAAAACCACAATGAGGTACCATTATCCATTACGCAGAATGGTTAAAACTGACAAGATTGAGAGCAGCGAAGCTGATGAGTTTATGGAGTGACCAGAACTTATTTCTGCCTCAGCCTCCTGAGTAGCTGGGACTACAGACGCATGCCACCACACCTGGCTAATTTTTAAATCTTTTGTAGAGATGAGGTCTCGCCATGTTGCTCAAGCTGGTCTCAAACTCCTGGGCTCAAGCAATGCGCTGGCCTCAGCCTCTGAAAGTGATGGGATAACACTTTACTGTTAAAAGACATTTGAGGCAGGGCATGGTGGATCACCTGAGGTCAAGAGTTAGAGCCCAGCCTGGCCAACATAGTGAAACTCTGTCTCTACTAAAAACACAAAAAACTATCTGGGCGTGGTGGCTGGCACCTGTAGTCCCAGGTACTTGGGAGGCTGGGGCAGGAGAATTGCTTGAACCCGGGAGGTGGAGGTTGTGGTGAGCCGAGATTGAGCCACTGCACTCCAGCCTGGCAACAGAGTGAGACTCAATCTCAAAAAAAAAAAAAAAAGGTCATTTGAGGTTGGGCCACCATGCCTCATGGTGACAGTACCACAGGGAATACTATATTCTAATAATGGGATACTCGATAGCAATGAGAATGAACAAACTGTTGCTGATGAATTTCATGTAGTGCTGAGCAGAAAAAAGCCAGTCATTAAATGTTTATCTTATCATTCCATTTATGTAAGAGGGTAAACTAAGGAAAAACTAATCCACCATGGCATAAGATAAAATATTGATTAACTTCCTGTGGTAAATACCGGAGGGCCTAGGAGGAGGAGATCTGGGGTTCTGATAATGTTTTATTTGTCTAGGTTTAACTACATGAGTGCTTTCACTATTGGAAATGTACCAACCATATAATTTTTATACTTTTCTGTATGCATGTTATGTTTCAGTAAAATCTTTTAAAACCAGAGAGAAAAGACTGTATTGCCTATAAAGGACCAGGTATGAGATGATTTCAGTGAGAGCCAGAAGACAGGACAATGGTGTCTTAAACAGGCCAGGAGAAAATAAATCTCAATCTAGAATTCTGTATCAAACCACTTGTTTAAGAATGAGGACAAAACAGAGACATTTTCAGGCAAAAAGATGCCATAACTTACCACCAGAAGCCCTCTGTGCAAAACCCAAAAGTTTAAACCCATTAAACTTTTGAATACGAATTTCAAACAAAAGTACCCAAGAGGTAAGGGCTGAGATGCAAAAGGAAATGGTGAGCAAATCTAAATATTTATTGTATAAAACATACAATAAATGTCTGATTTGTTATATCTGATTTCCGAGAGAAAAACAGGACGGTGCCAATACATAATCCAGTGTATCGTTCAAACTGTTTTTCAAGGTTAGAGCATTCTAAGGTCTTTGCATTTTGTTCATGAGGAGGGCAAAAATTATGTTTTTTAGACTAAGCATGCATGTGGTCAGGTATGGTGGCTCATGCCTGTAATCTTACTGCTTTGGGAAGCCAAGGAGGGAGGACTGCTTGAAGCCAGGAGTTCAAGACCACACTGGGAAAGAGAGACCCCCATCTCTTTTTAATTAATTAATTTTTAGAGATGAGGTCTCACTATGTTGCCCAGGCTGGAGTGCAGTGGTTATTCACAGGCGCTACCACTGATCAGCACGGGAGTTTTGACCTGCTCTGTTTCCAGCCTAGGCCAGTTCAGCCCTCCTTAAGCAACCTGGTGGTCCCCTGCTCTCTGGAGGTCAGTATACTGATGCCGAACTTAGTGCGTACACCCAATTGGCATAGCACACTATCGCCCAGTGCGTACACCCAATTGGCATAGCACACTATCGCCCAGAACTCCTGGACTTAAGCAATCCTCCAGCCTTAGCCTCCTGAGTGGCTGGGACTACAGGCACGTGCCACTGCTCCGGTGAGACTCCATCTCTAAAAAAAAAAAAAAAAAAATTAGCCAGGCATGGTGGTGCTTGCCTATAGTCCCAGCTACTCAGGAGGCAGGAGGATGGCTTGAGCCTAGCAGTTTGAGTCTGAGGTGAGCTACGATGGTGCCACTGCACTTCAACCTGGATAACAGAGAAATACTCTGTTCCAAAAAAAAAAAAAAAAAAAAAAAGGCGGCCATGTATTGTGGCTTTAGTCTGTAATCCCAGTGTTTCGGGAGGCTAAGATGGAAGTATTGCTTGAGGTCAGGAGTTTGAGACCAGCCTGGGTAACACAGTGAGACTCCATATAAACAAACATTTTTAGACCAGGTGTGGGGGCTCATGCCTGCAATCCCAGCACTTTGGGAGGCCGAGATGGATAAACTGCTTAAGCCCAGGAATTTGAGACCAGCCTGGGAAACATGGCAAAACTCGTCTTTCTAGAAAAAAAAATATGAAAAATTGGCTTGGCATGGTGGTGCCCGACTGTAGTCCCAGCTATGAGGCAAGCTGCAGTGGGAGGATCACCTGAGCCCAGGAGGTTGAGACTGCAGTGAGCCGTGACTATGCCATTGCACTCCAGCCTGGGTGACAGGAGTGAGACCCTGTCTCAAGAAAAAGAAAGGAAAGAGAAAAAGAAAGAGGGAAAAGAGGAGAGGAAAGAAAAGAGGGAGGGAGGGATGAAGAGAGGGAGAGAGGAAGGAAGGAAGGTAGGTAAAGCTAGTATAATTGAAAGAATAGACAAAAGCATAAGAATTCTAACAAAATAGATAAGCAAAACTGAGTAAGTGGGGTGAGAGAACTCTTAAACCAAAAAGATAACAAAGGGGAAAAATATGTGGGATGAATATAAGCTTATAGAAATAAACCCACAAGAAATGAAATTGACAAACATCAATTGAAAGAATACCAGAACGCATAAATAAAAGCCTAGAAAGTCAATGTTAGCCATACAATCTGCTATCATCTGTTAACAGGAGCCACACTTACAACATAAGGTAAAGTTGAAAGTTAATAATACCTATAGAAGAAATATTGTCATGTTTTGAATTTGCTTTAAAACATCCCCCATAAGAAAAATTGGGAGGGAGAATGAGAATGCCAAATTCATACCTGTTAAAGATAAGTGATGGGCACATGGGAATTAATTACATTCTTCTAATTTTGCATATGGTAACATTGTTTTTATGATAAACAAGTTTAAAAAGGCAAAGAAAGAGATATTCCAGGAGAATTCTGACCCAAAATAACTTGATACAGCTCCCTGAATATCAGACACAAGATAAAAACATATCCCAAGAGGCATGACATCTAAGAGGATCAATTAACCTGAAACACATGAAAGTCCTACTTTTTATACACAGTAATAGCAGTCTCGAAAATACATGGCAAAAAAATAGAACAAGAATAAAAACCACGTCAATCACTGTACCAAGAAATTTTAACACATCTCTTTCAGTTATTTTAACAAGTACACACACGTGCACGCACACACACACACACACAATCACTAAGAAGGTAGAGGACTCGAACACGATTAAAAGTCCTAACAGTCATAGCATTCAAAAATGAGAGAAAACAGTTTTCAAAAATAGGGGTATTTATAAAAAATCAGAGAATATGGAAAAATTGAAACATGTCAAGTTAGTATATTGTGTTGGAGAATAGACTGTTCAGTAAGTAGTGCTAAAACTATGTTATATTATGTCGGGGAAAAATACAAAAAGTAAATCCAGATAGAGACTCAAAATAAAACGTGAAACTTAAAATTTTTACAATATGAAATATCTTTATAACCTCAACACAGAGACATGTATTACTTTTTTTGTGTGTTTTTTTGAGACAGAGTCTTGCTCCGTTACCCAGGAGAGAGTGCAGTGGCACGTTCTCAGCCCACTGTACCCTCTGCCTCCCAGGTTCAAGTGATTCTTGTGCCTCAGGCACACACAATGATGGCTGGCTACTTTCTATATTTTTAGTAGAGACAAGGTTTCATCATGTTGGCTAGGCTGGTCTCGAACTCCTGACCTCAAGCAATCTGCCTGCCTCGGCCTCCCAAAGTGCTGGGATTTCAGGTGTGAGTCACCACGTTCAGCCAGAGACATGTTTTGATTCTGAAATGATAGCTTAATCTAAAGTAATTCAGAATTGTGAACCTTGCAGGAAGGTGAAGAAAATGGGAGAGAGAGAGATGCAATCAGGTAGCTATGTATAGGGGCCTCACTTTTACTGGAAACGTTTTATTTCTTAGCTATTATGCACACAGATGTTCATTATATTAGTCTTCTACCTCTTAGGTCAGAAGTACTTCCCCACTTCCTACCTCCCCAAACCTGCCCAGTCCCCAGGAACAGGGTCTTGCTGTATCACTTGGCCTGGAGTGCAGTGGTGCGATCATTGCTCACTGCAGTCGCCTACTCCTGGGCAAATTCAGTCCCTCTTGCCTCAGCCTCCTGAGTAGCTAGATTACAGATGTGTGCCATCATATCCGGCTAATTCTTTTATTTTTGTTTTTTATAGAGACAGGGTCTCACTATGATGGCCAGGCTGACCTTGAAATCCTGGCCTCAAGCAACTCTTCCATCTTGGCCTCCCAAAGTGTTAGAATTACAGGCATGAGCCTCTATGTCGGGCCAGAATTCTTAAATGTTAAAAAAAAGAAAGAGAACAGCATTCATCTTTACTACTGCATTATATACTATGACAACAGTTCATGAGATTGAGGATTAGGGTGAAATGGATTAGATGGTACCCATGCAAACAGAAAAGAAAGGCACATGAGAAACTTGACAAAGAAAATCCTAGTTCGAGGGAAGAGGAAGTGGCAGTAATCAAGAACACCTCTTCAGATGCTGAACATAAACTGGGCATAGCGGCTCACACCTGTAATCCCAGCACTTTGGGAGGCCGAGCGGGCCGATCACCTGAGGCCAGTTCAAGACTGGCCTGGCCAACGTGGTGAAACCCCATCTCTACTAAAAATACAAAAATTAACTATGTGTAGTGGTGCATGCCTATAGTTTCATCTACTTGGGAGGCTGAGGCAGGAGAGTCACTTGAACCTGGGAGGTTGCAGTGACCCTGACTCAGAAAAAAAAAAAAAAGATATGGAACACGTAAGACAGTAAGAAGAAAACTCGCTTTTGTATAGTGCCTATGTTATATGTTTTCTTTCAGAGGCAAAGTCACACTGTCACCCAGACTGGAGTGCAGTGGTGCGAACTCAGCTCATTGCAACCTCTGCATCCCAGGTTCAAGCAATTTCTCATGCCTCTGGCTCCTAAGTAGCTGGGACTACAGGTGTGTATCATGCCTGGCTAATATTTTTTTGCATTTTTTTGGTAGAGATGGGGTTTCACCAGGTGGACTAGGCTGATTTCAAACTCCTGGCCTCAAGTGAACTGCCCGCCTTGGCCTCCCAAAGTGCTGGGAATATGCTTTAAATAATTTAATCTCATAAAACCCTTTAAAGTATATATTACTGTATCAAAGATAGGTCTTAAATACTATAAATGGTGCAGCCAGCTTTCCTGGCTCCAAGGCCAATATTCTCCCCAGTACTGTGTAACATGTGGGTATTAACACATAGTCCAGAGGTGGAGCTGGTACAGATGCATAGATGGGAATGATCACCAGTCTTTAAAATATGTGTACATACAACAAAAACGGCATGGTCTTTGAGTCCAGTCCAGCTGAGCCTCACCCAGATCTAGCCACAGAACCAGCATCAACCATACAGATACAGGATTATGGAGGTTATTCATCCCAGCATGGTCCTCCAGGAAAAATAAAACTAAAAAACCATCTCAAGCTTCTGTTCTCAAATCATCATTTGTCCCTCTTTGCAAAGTGCTACCTGAATCTCAGAATACTTCTGGTTGTCTTCTTAAGCCACATTCTACCATGAAACATGAAATGCAGAAAATTCAACATCCATTTCAAAAATAAAAATTTCCTTCAACAAATACTGACTGATCTGCATCCTTCGTGGATGGAAGTGTCATCGACGCCTAGAATACACGAGGGCCTCAATAAACGTTCCCTGAATGAGCATGGATGTAAAGCACTACAGCTGATCTCCCTATCTTCACTCTAGCTTGCTAAGATTCCTCAGGCTAAGTGGCACTGCTCTTCCAAGTTGGGAAAATCCAAAGTGGATATTTCCTACACCCTTTACAGCTTTAAAAATTCTGTGATTTTAAGTCAGAATGTCTCATAGCACACAAAGAAATAATTTAGCAACAAAAATTCTGGTCGTTTAAATTACAGAAAATAATGAAGCTGAACATTCATAGAATTTTGTGGAAGAGAACTGTAAGGAGGATGGGGAATGAAGAAATCCAAGATTGTGGTTCTTTAGCAGGGACTAGAATTCTCCATGCTGGGGAAAAGAAGGTGAGGATATAAAATAGGTTGAGTAAACATTATGTGGTCTTAGATTTGAGTTAGAAATCCGTATAAAGTCATAATGTACTTTATCTTTAAAAAGGCTATTTTATGTACTTTATAATTTGTATGCTTAGCCTATATACACATAATGCCTATAACAAAATATGTTGTCACATATTTAGATGATATATAAATTTTCTAGCTGACTCTTAGACAACTCTGGGAATAGGGGTGCCAGGCCCTGTGCGGTTGAAAATCCATTTGTTAATATTACTTTTGACTCGCTGCAAACGTAACTATTAACAGCCTACTGCTGACCAGAACCCTGATAATAATTAACATACTTTACACATATATCACATACTGTGTTTTTACAAAAAAGTTAGGTACAGAAAATATTAATAATGTATTTATTGATACCATGTCTATGTCACCTGTTCACAAAATGAAGTGTATGTCTGAAACTGTGGGCAACTACAGTTGCAGATCTCAATCTATGGTACACATCAGGCAATTCACCCTCTCATAACCTCATGACTTTTTCCTGCTTCTTGGGAGCCCTTCCAGACCACTAGCGATTCTCTGCATGGGTTCCATTGTGTTACTCCTTGTTTATAGCATCACAGTAAACACGATAAAAAAAAAATACTTCAGAACCGTGAGAGATACCTTTTTACTGATATGCAATTTACTGGAAGACAAACTGCTCACACAGAGATGATAAGCATCACATTTTTAAACAGATACTCACAACACTTGAGCTCACCCCAATAGTGATAAGAGGTAGCTACAAAATTGTTACAGTAGCAGTGTGTACTACAAGCTAATTTTAGGCAGTTATGACTTAATACTGCCTCTTTTTTACATTTCTCTCAACTGTAAATGGCATCATGTATGATCTGTGTTCGTGTGTATAAGTTTTAATAAATGTTAGCTTTTCATGATAGATGTGTGTATATCTTATGGCAGTAATAATACAATGGACTAACATCCACATTTTATGCATTTTTAACATACTAAATTTTTTCTTTTTTTCAGTATTTCTAGGCTACGCAGTTTGTCTCCAAGTTTTCAAAAATCATTGTGAATCTCCAAAAATTTTCCTAATATATTTATTGAAAAAAATCCATGTATAAGTGGATCTGCACAGTTCAAATCCATGTTGCTCAAGGGTCAACTGTATTCACATAATACATTAAGTGCTCCTGTCATATTTATGTATTCTATATACTTACAAATTATCTGTGTATTTAAGTGTACAATTTTTTTTCACCCTAGCTAGGAAAATGGCCTAAAAAATGCTGCCTGGATGAAAGAATGACATCATAAATGCATGCATGTAAAACATAATCACTGATCTCCCTGCCTTCACTCCAGCTGGCTAAGATTCCTCAGGCTATTATTCTAAGTGGCACTGCTCTTCCAAGTTAGGAAAACCTGAGGCGGATATTTCCTATACCCTTTACAGCTTTAAAAATCCTATGATTGCCGGGCGCGGTGGCTCAAGCCTGTAATCCCAGCACTTTGGGAGGCCGAGGCGGGTGGATCACGAGGTCAAGAGATCGAGACCATCCCGGTCAACATAGTGAAACCCCGTCTCTACTAAAAATATAAAAAATTAGCTGGGCATGGTGGCACGTGCCTGTAATCCCAGCTACTCAGGAGGCTGAGGCAGGAGAATTGCCTGAGCCCAGGAGGCGGAGGTTGCGATGAGCCGAGATCGCGCCATTGCACTCCAGCCTGGGTAACAAGAGCAAAACTCTGTCTCAAAAAAATAAAAATTCTATGATTTTAAGTTAGTTTATCTCAAAGCAACAAATAATTTAGCAACAAAAGTTCTGCTCCTTTAAATTATGGAAAATAATGAAGCTGGACATTCCTAGAATTTTGTGGATGAGAACTGTAACAAACCCAGAAGCCATGACATCCCTTACATAAGACTGTACACTTGAAGTACCATTTGCCAGTAAAAGAAACACAAGTTTCTTGGTAAAATGGCTGATTCCAGTCTGGAACAGCAGAAAATATATGAGATAAGCTTTTGCACTAAATCTTGTTATGCCCATGAAGCTGTCAAAGACTACTTACTGGGAACACATCAACAGGATTCAAGAGACAATGAAGGGATTCAACTGGCCAAAGATGGAACATTCTGAGCAATAAGTGAAATAGACATCAGTACTTCAAATTTGGTATCAAATCCATTAAGAAATAGTAATTGATCACCTTTTGAGTATCAACAGGAAACATTTTCATTTTGAAAACTGGTAAGTAATGAGACAAAAATCAAGGGTTTATTCTGCCTTTCTCACATAAAATGCACAAGTAAACAACCAGCTTCTCTTTGTAGAAATATTCCAGCCAATAAATTAAGAAATGATTAGAAATGTCACCAAACAAACAAAACCTGAAATAGATAAATGCCTACATGTATGATCACACTGGACTTGGCAATAATTTCTAGCGTATGACAACAAAGGCACCAGCAACAAAAAAAGAAACACACTGGATTTCATGACCTTTTAAAAATCACAACAGAGTAAAAATACAATAGAATGGGAGAAAATATTTACAAATAACATATCTGATAAGAACAACATCCAGAATAAAGAACTCAACAATTAAAACAAAAAACTTGATTAAAAATGGGCAAAGATCTTGAATGCACATTTCTCCAAAGATACGCAAACAGCCAAAAAGCACATGAAAAGATGCTCAACCTCACTAATCATTTCAGAAATGCAAATTAAAACTATGGGAGATGCTACCTCACAACCATTAGGATGGCTACTATCAAAAAACCAGAAATAAGTGCTGGCAAGGATGCGGAGTAATCCATACCCCCACCACCAGGCTGATGGGAATGTAAAATTCTAACAGCCACTGGGGAAAAAACAGTATGGCAATTCCTCCAATTTAGAAACAGAATTACCTTATGATCCAGCAATTCTCCTTCCAGATACAGACCCCAAAATCGAAATCAGGGTCTGAGAGAGGTATCTGTCCACCCATGTTTACAGTAGCATTATTAACAGGTGATATGTGGAAGCAGGCTAAGTGTCCATCCACACGTGAATGGATTAGCAAAATGTGGTATATTCATACAACGAAATCGTGCTCAACCTTAGAAAGATATTCTGCAAAACACTACAAAATGGATGACTGTTGAGGACAAGTGAAATACTCAAGTCACAAAAAGAAAAATGCTGCACAATCCCATTTATAACGAGGAATCATTGTTAATGGGCACATAATTTGTTTTACAAGACAAAAAGAATTCTGGAGATGGATGGTAATAGTTGCACAATATGATGAATGTATTTAAACCATTGAATTGTACACTTAAAAACGGCTAAGATGGTTAAGTTTTATGTTACGTATATTTTACCACAATAAAAAAAGGGCAAGGGGATAAAGCTGCCTTTACACATCACTATAGAGTGTTCTTGGTGCTGAACTGTGCTGAGTTAATAAGGTTAAGCTTGGAACTGTTTTCCAGAATCCCTTTCCTTGTATGGCTCTGAATAAGATTTGGCCAAGAGGAATTTGCACAAGATGTTAGCAGGTAGAACCGAAATAGTAGCCATGACTCAACAAAGATTTCAGGATTCATATAATGACGAACAGTCACAAAGGTATGTGGAAGGCTTTAGGCTGTCCCCAGTCTCTTCCATTTCACATCCTGCTCTTGTGGTATCTTCCTGCTGATACTCCATTGGACTATCAGCAGTCCCAGGCTATCAAATCCAGTTAACTACACAGAGGCACGAGTTTACCTTATTATCCTTTCTGCAATCTCACCTCAGCAGCTGGATGTGCCTGTTTTCCAGGTTTCCGTAACCAGCTCTGACTTGTCCACCACACCAATCTTTCAGAAAGCCTGGTTAGCCACTCCTCTCATTCTCCATCACTCCCTTCTGGACCTTCATTTCTTCAGCAACTCCTACAATTGAGTAAAAGCCAATTCATTGATAAATGCCATTTATGTCACACACGTAGTGACTCCACTTCTGACTGAACCTTGTCTCATACATTCCTCAAGATCAAGAAAAATTGTAGGATGCAGAATGGCATGTATACTGCAATTTACATTTTTTTTTTTTCCTAAAAGAGGAGTAAATAAAACAATTATCTTTGCTTACTATGCAAAATCTCCAGAACAAAAAAACTGGTAACATTGGTTTCTGGAGGTGTCAAGACAGGAATGGAAGAGGGGTATCACTGTATACACTCTTTTGTACAAATGAATTATGAAATGTGATTCTGTTATCTATGTAAAAATAATTAGGTGCTGTAAGAAGACCTCTCAAGTAAAAATAATGATGTATCTTACACAACCCATCTTCATTTTAACCCAGCTAATAAGCCATTCACTTATTTGAAATTAAAATCAGTACTATTCATCAATCTCTCTCATCTTCATAATTTTAATTTCCTGAACTACTGGGTGAACCTATCTTAACATCACAGCTGACAAATGGAAAATAAAAAATAATATAAATGACAATTGGCTAAGGTTTATTCTGAAAATGCAAAGATGGCTCAACATCAGAAAATCTAGTCATGGAACAGATCACACTAACAGAACAAAGGGGAACATGATATGATTACTTCAACACAGTAAAAGGACTTCACAAAATTCAATACTAAACCATGACAAAACTCAAACTAGGAAGAAAACAGTCTTAATCTAATAAAGGGTAGCTAGCAAAAACCTGTAGCAAACAATTATATTTTGAAAGCATCTTAGAGTCAAGGTCAAGTATGCCAGTTCAGTCCAGCATAGGGGCTTACACCTATAATCCCTCTGGGAGGCCAAGGAAGGAGGATCATTTGAGGTCAGGAGTTTGAGACCAACCTGGGCAACACAGTAAGACTCCACATATATGTTTTAAAATTAGCCAGGTGTGGTGGTATATGCCTGTAGTCCCTGCTACTCAGGAGGATGAAGTGGGAGGATCCCTTGAGCCCCAAAATTTGCGGCTGCAATGAGCTACCATCATACCACTGCCCTCTAGCCTAGGTGAAGTGGGGAGACTGTCTCTTTAAAAAAAAAAGCTTACTTTTATACCTTCTTGAAATTATACTGGAGGTCATAGCCAATTTAAGAAGGCAGTATAGCAAAGTGGTTAAACACTCAGGCTTTGGTACCAGACTGGCTGGGTTCATATTCTGGTTAGTTTACTAAATGTAGGTTAATTACTTGTCTTTCACTTTGCTTAAAATACATAGTAGTTATCTACAACATGTGTTTGCTCACAAAATTAAATGTATTAAATCATGCAAAGCACTTAGAATACCCAGCAGAAAGTAAATATGGAACAAATGTTGGCAAGATAATAGAAAAAATTATCTTCTCAGTTTTAACTCATTAAAAAAATTTTTTTTGAGAGACAAGGTCTTGCTGTATTGCCCAGGCTGGTCTCAAAACTCCTGAGCTCAAGTGATCCTCCCACCTCAGCCTCACAAATTGCTGGGATTATAGGCATGAGAAATTGTGCCTGGTTGATAATGACTGGGTTTTTTTTTTTTGAGATGGAGTCTCGCTTCTTCACCCAGGCTGGAGTGCAATAGCGTCATCCAGGCTGGAGTACAACGGCGGGATCCTGGCTCACTGCAACCTCTGCCTCCTGGGTTAAAGCAATTCTTCTGCCTCAGCCTCCCCAGTAGGGGATTATAGGCATGTACCACTATGTCTGGCTAATGTTTGTATTTTTAGTAGAGACAGGGTTTCACCTTGTTGGCCGGGGTGATCTCAAACTCCTGACCTCAAGTGATCCACCCACCTCAGCCTCCCAAAGTGCTGGGATTACAGGCATGAGCACCGCACCCGGAAGACAACCGACTGTTTTAAAGCAAAATACTGATGTACTGTGATTGTAAAGACAAGAGGAGAGATGACAGTACACTCTCGTTTCTTACATTTTATGTGAAACCATTTAATTCCATTTAACCCTTTTTCCATTTGCCCCAAGATTACTTGCTGGCAGTACTTCCAGCTAGAGTTTACCCTGAGATAACTTTGCCACGAAATATCTCACCTTTATAATTAGTGTTGCACTGCTCTAGTACATTGATTCTGGAAACAAAAGACATCATTCTATTTATAGCATTCTGTTTTTAGCAGTGGTATTTCCATTTACAAAATATAGTAATTTTCAATCACTGAAAATGTCAAATCCTAGAATACATAGCAGTCTTATGAACGATGTTAGCATTGTTCTTGAACAATTGAAAACTGGCTGAAAATATGATGAATCCAATTTTTCTGAAATAGATGACTGATAATTCAGACAATTCTGATATTAGTTCTATTTAGAAATAACTTCAAGAACAGTTTTTACATTTCATTTTCACATTGGAAATCAGATTTGCTTCAGCCTCAAAGAGCATGTTTATGTAAAATTAAATGGGTGCTGGCAGAGAGTTGCACCTTTTCTTTTTTCCCCCAAGACGGAGTTTTGCTCTATTGCCAAGCCTGCAGTGCAGTGGTGTGATATGGGCTCACTGCAACCTCCTGCCTCCTGGGTTCAAGCAATTCTCCTGCCTCAGCCTCCCGAGTAGCTGGGACTACAGGCGCCCATCAACACGCCTGGTTAATTTTTGTATTTTTACTACAGATGCGGTTTCACCATATTGGCCAGGCTAGTCTCAAACTCCTGACCTTGTGGTCTGCCTGCCTCTGCCTCCCAAAGTGCTGGATTACAGGCACGAACCACCACACCCGGCCGTACATTTTATAAGAAAAGGGTTAATGGCAGACTACGATAAGTTACAGATATATCTTATAAATTCTACAGTAAACATTAAAAAAACCCACAAAAACAGCCAGGTGCAGTGGCTCAAGCCTGTAATCCCAGCACTTTGGGAGGCGGAGGCAGGTGGATCATGAGGTCAAGAGATCGAGACCATCCTGGTCAACATGGTGAAACCCCGTCTCTACTAAAAATACAAAAAAAAAATTAGCTGGGCATGGTGGCGCATGCCTGTAACCCAGCTACTCAGGAGGCTGAGGCAGAATTGCCTGAACCCAAGACGGGGAGGTTGTGATGAGCCGAGATCGCGCCATTGCACTCCAGCCTGGGTAACAAGAGCGAAACTCCGTCTCAAAAATTAAAAAAAAAAAAACAAAAAACTGGTGTTTAACTCAACCATTTTATAACTGTATTAAATATCAATGACCTAACATTCCACTTAAAAGGTACAGAGTATCAGACTGGACTAAAAAGCAAGACAGAGGCCAGGTGCGGTGGCTCACGCCTGTAATCCCAGCACTCTGGGAGGCCAAGGCAGGTGGACTACAAGCTCAGGAGTTCGAGACCAGCCTGGACAAAATAGTGAAACCCCCGTCTCTACTAAAAATACAAAAAATTAGCCGGGTGTTGGGGTGGACTCCTGTAATCCCAGTTACTTGGGAGGCTGAGGCAGGAGAATCGCTTGAATCCGGGAAGCAGAGGTTGCAGTGAGCCGAGATCCCACCATTGCACTCCAGCCTGGGCAAAAGCATGAGACTCTCTCCAAGAAAAAAAAAGCAAGACCCAACTATATGCTGTGTACAAATTACTACAATGACAAAAAGGTTAAAAGGAGTAACAAGATACCGACTATGCAAACACAAATTGTAAAAAAGCTGAAAGTCTACATTACTATCAGGCTAAATAGGCTTCAGAACAAAAAATATTATCAAGGATAAAGGAAGGCATGTCACAATTATAATGAGGATAACTCATCAAGAAGACATAAAAGTTTAAAGGTGAAGGCATCTACTAACAAAACCTCAAAATATGCAAAGTAAAAACAAAAATCTAGGCTGTAAGTTTCAATAAATTTGAAATGATTAAACTCATATAGGGTATATTCTTGGACTGTAACCAAGTTAAATAGAAAATTAAAACAAAAATGTGGAGAGTATTGAAACACTTGGTAATTAATATACTTCGAAATAGTCCAAAGTTAAAAATAAATAAGAAAATTAGAAAATACTTTGAATGACAATGAAAACATTAAATTACAAATGCAGGTAAACCAGAACTTAGAGATACAGCTTTAAACACTTACATTTGAAAAGAAAGTCTAAAAGCAATGATATGGGCTTCCATCTTAAAGCTAAGAACAGAAAAAATTAAACTAAAACTAGGCAGAAGTAATAAAAGGTAAAAAATAGAAAATAGAAAAACAATGTTGTAAAAAGATCTATACAATTGATAAACTTTCTACACATGGGCTGGAGGGAAAAAAGATCAACTGATTTCACCACATATCAACAGTATTAGAGTTCTTAACCATTGCCAAAGGAAAAAAAATTAAAATTATAAAGACTGGAAAAAAACATCAAACTGTCTTTATTCAGAGATTGTTACATTAGAAAATCTTATAAAATACACAAAAACACTCCTATAACTAATGAGCCCAGCAGTGAGAATAAACAAGAATCAAGTCTATCTTTATATATTATCAATACTTGAAAAATTAAAAGTACAATTGTTTTAAAACACACACACACACCAAATACTTAATGAAGCAAAATATCTGTAAAACCTGTAAGCTACAAAATGCTGCTGAGAGCCAGGAAACACTGAAGGTCTAAATAAATGAAAAGATACATCATTTATAAAGATTCAATATTGTTAAGATGTCAGTTCTTCCCAATTGTTCTATAGATTGACTGAAAGTCCCATAAAAATTCCACCAGGCTTCTTTTTTAAGCAAATTAATGAAATCTTAGGAGAACCAAAACAATTTTGAAAATGTAAAAAACCTGAAATGCGATTTAAAAAAAAAAAAGAAAAACATAACATTTTTATAGACTAGGAAAAAATAAATGTAGAAACTAGAGGAAATAAACCACTTGATTTCAAGACTTACTATATAGCTATGGTAATCAAAGCAGTGTGGTATTAAACATATTGATGAACGGAATAGAACACCTTCCTGAAACAGACCCGCATACATACAGTCAACTGATTTTCAACAAATGAGTAAAGGAAATGTCTTTTTAATAACCAGGGCTACAACTGGATATACATATGCAAAAAAAAAAAAAAAAAATCAAAATTTTTCTCACATATACACCAAAACTTATCTGAAGTGACTCACAGACCTAAATGTGAGAGCCAAAACTTTAAACCTTCTGGAAGAAAACATAGTAAAATAAAAATCTTTGTGCCTCTGAGTTAAGCAAAGTTTTCTCAGGGAGAACACAAGAAACATGAACCATAAATGAAAAACTAGACTTCATCAGAACTTAAAATTTCTGCTGTTTGAAATACACCACTAAAATGAAAAGGCAAGCAGCTGACTGGGAGAAAGTACTCGTAACACAAACATCTGAGAAAAGGACTTATATGTAGTATATTCTAGTAACTCTTCCAACTCAAAAATAGAAGAACAATTTGAAAATGGGCAAGAATTGAACAGTCACTTGACAAAAGATATATGAATGACCAATAAGCACATGAAAAAGTGCTCAACATCATCAGTTTTCAGAGAACTCCAAGTTTACTACAATGCGATACCACATTTCTACTAGAGTGGCTGTAACAAGTTGATGAGGATGTGGAGTAACTGTATTCTTATATCGCTGCTGGGAAATATAAAATGGTACCACCACTTTGTACATTGTTTGGCCATTTCTCCCACAGTTAAACATACTTACATTATAATCCAAGAGAAACAAAAACATATCCACAAAGACTTATGTACATCTAGTCACAGCAAATTTATCATGATCAAAAACTATATAGAACAAAAAAAAATTCATCAATGGGTAAATGGATAAACAATTTCTGGTTATGTCCAAAGGAATGCCGCTGAGCAATGAAAAGGACTGAATGATACACATTCATAAATCTCAGAACCATTATGCTAAAAGGTAAGAAAAAGTACTATGTGATAAATATGAAACTCTAGAGAAGTCTGAGTATACCTTTGAGAAAACTCTACAACTGGACACTTAATACAGGTGCATTTTATACATCAGTTATAGCCTGGTAAAGTTAGCAGCTTCTGCATATTAGAGGACATAAGATTTCTTCTCTTTAAAATAGGGACAGTAATATCTACATCACGTGATGAATAAGTGAGTTAGGATTAGTTCATATTAAACACTTAAGGCTTGTCTGGCATACAATAAAATAAATGTAGGATAACTGCACAACAGTCACTATGATGAGTGGTTCTCAACTAAGGGCAATTGTGTACCGTCCCCCAACCAGGGGAAACTGGGCAATGTCTGAAAACATTCCTGATTGTCATGATTGGACGGGTACTACTGGTACCTAGCCAACAGTGGCCAGAGATGATGCTAAACATTCTACAAGGCATAGAACAGCCTCTACACAAAGAATCTGACCCAAAATGTCAATACAGCAGAAGTTCAGAAACCCATTTATTAAAAAAAATAAAAATGACAGAACAATCCACAGATGTAAAGGAAATTTTCCAAGTGCACGTAATCAACACGGAATTCAAATCCAGAATGTGTGGGGGTGTGTCTGTTGGTGGCGGTGCAAAAGTAATTGCATTCTCAGGCCATTTTTAAATCATTATAACTAGGCGCAAACACATCTGTATTAATCAAAATAGGAACCATTACAATCAACATATTTTTGCCAAGAAATCAATTTGTTCATTCCTGTAGCATAAAAATCTGTGCTTCAGGATTCAATGAACTCTTGGAAAGCATTTTCTGCACCCTGCTGGTGTGGAAGCCTTTCATCCACAAAAAACCATCAAGATGCTTGAAGAAGTGATAGTTGGTTGGCGAGAAGTCAGGTTAATCTGGTAGAGGAGGCAAAACCTCATAGACCAATTCCTTCGGCTTCTGAAGCACTGGTTGTGCAACCTGCAGTCGGGCACTGTCATGGAGAACTGGGACCTGCCAGGTGCGGTGGCTCATGCCTGTAATCCCAGCACTTTGGCAGGCTCAGGTGGGTGGATCACTTGAGGTCAGGAGTTCGAGACCAGTCTGGCCAATATGGTGAAACCCTGTCTCTATTAAAAATACAAAAATTAGCCTGGGGTGGTGGCAGGTGCTTGTAATCCGATCTACTCGGGAGGGTGAAGTAGGAGAATTGCTTGAACCTGGGAGGTGGAGGTTGCAGTGAGCTGAAACTGAGCCACTGCACTCCAGCCCGGGCGATGTCTCTCAAAGAACCGGGCCCTTTCTGTGGACCAGTTGCCAGCTGCAGGTGTTGCAGGTTTCGGCAAACCTCACAGATCTGCTGAGTGTACTTCTCTTATGTAATGGTTTCACCGGGATTCAGAAAGCTGTACTGATCAGACCAGCAGCACATCACCAATGAGTGACCATCACCTTTCTCTGGGGTGCAAGTTTGGCTTTGGGAACCGCTTTGGAGCTTCTCAGCCCAACCACTGAGCGGGTCATCACTGGCTGTCATATAAAAGCTACTTTTTGTTGCATGTCACGATCTGAGAAATGGTTTGTTGCTGTTTCTCACCTTTCCAATTTTCTTCAAATGCCAGAGAATGGTCGGCTTTGATTTCTTAGGCAACTTCCTGTGTAGTTCTAAGAGGATCACAGCCTCGATGACTGCACTATCAACTTCCAAAGGCTCGCCCTTGTGTTCCTCATATTCAAGGCTCTCATCTCCTGTGCAAAACTTCTTGAATCACCACTGCCCTGTAATGCTCATTACCAGTTTCCGGGCCAAATGCGCTGCTGTTTCCAGTTGTCTCTGCTGCTTTATGACCCATTTTGAACGCAAATAAGAAAATCGCTTGAAGTTGCTTTTTGTCTAATATCATTTCCATAGTCTAAAATAAATATAAACAGCAAGTAATAAGTCATTAGCAAAAAAAAAAGTGAGAAACGCGCATTAATGTATAACAGAACCGTATTTAAGAAGGTATTCCAGTATCAAATGACAAATTTCAATGATGCAAAAACCGAAATTACTTTTGCACCAGCCTGATATATCCTACAAATCAAAAAGAAAAAAACATGACTAATAGGAAAAAGGAAGAATAAGACTATGACCAAAAAACAAAAACATCCTTATCCTGCAAAGAATGCAAAGTGAACACAAGACAGAGTTTTAATACCAATAAAGTGACAAAAAATAAAAACTCTGACAGTATTAAGTGTTGGTGATGGCACAGAAGAACAAGAATCTGTATTACACACAACAGAGAAAAGGTGATTATGGCCAATATGTACACATGCATGAATGCACCTATACATTTTTATGCATATATCAGAGTAACAAATAATGATTAAACATAGTGGTTACTCCAGGGATACCTTAAATTACTGTTCCTCTTTTTGAAAGCTTTTAAATGGCTCCCGTTCACTGAACACTTATGTATCCAGTAAAGCACATAACATAGGTGCTTCATATACTTCATATTTTTTAGTTCTTAAATATGTTGCAGATATTAATAGTCCTCTTTTTTCAGATATGTAAAATTGAGTTTCAGTGTAAACTGAATCTCTAAGAGATTAAGTCATTTTCTCAAGGTTCAGAACAGTAAGTGGCAGAGCCAGGATTCAGGCTAAGAAGGTCTTTCTACTCCGATGCCTAACCCTGACTATGCCAGAGTGATACAATATTATGACCTATGCCCTGATATTTAACAAAATTAAAGCATTCTTGGGAATATTTCTAGTTTTCATACAAATATCCTTAATCAAGATCATTCTGGAATGGGCAGAAGATAAAAAGAATGGAATGGCAAAATGCAGAGAAAGCAAGGCAAGTGAAAGCTACAAACGTAGATAAACGTAGACATGGGCTGGGAGAGGTGGCTCGTGCCTGTAATCCCAACACTTTGGGAGGTTGACGGGGGGTATCACCTGAGGCCAGGCATTGGAGACCATCCTGACCAACATGGTAAAATCCTGTCTCTACTATACAAAATAGTATTAACTGGGTGTGGTGGCGGGTGCCTGTAATCTCAGCTACTCAGGAGAATCGATTAAACCTGGGAGGTGGAGAAGCAGGAGAATCGATTGAACCTGGGAGGCAGAGAAGCAGGAGAATCGATTGAAATTGGGAGGCAGAGAAGCAGGAGAATCGATTGAACCTGGGAGGCAGAGAAGCAGGAGAATCGATTGAACCTGGGAGGCGGAGAAGCAGGAGAATCGATTGAAATTGGGAGGCAGAGAAGCAGGAGAATCGATTGAACGTGGGAGGCGGAGAAGCAGGAGAATCGATTGAAATTGGGAGGCAGAGAAGCAGGAGAATCGATTGAACCTGGGAGGCGGAGGTTTCGGTGAGCCGAGATGGTGCCACTGCACTCCTGCTGGGCAATAAGAGAAACTCCATCTCAAAAAAAAAAGATGATAATTGTACACATGAAATTATGTATATAATTTTAGTAGTTCACAAATTCCCTGGGAGTCCCATCTACAGTCCCTTCTTCAGATTACAGGTTGAGAACGGCTACTTTAGGGGCTAAATATTTAAGTGACCATTCAAATTTCTTTGACCAGAGTTGAGCTATCAACTAGTGCATAAGTGTTTCATACAGACTGCCCATGTTCAGAAATCTTTGTTCGCCTTGGTAAAATTTACTGTCATTCTTACTGTAATGAGCTCTTTGCTCTAGAAGGTACTAAGATTGGTAGACATATGACACTGGTAGAATTAGTTTAACTGAACATCTTCTGTGTAAAGGTTACCTCTGAGAGAACAAGGAACATCACACTACAAAAAAAGGTTGGCTCCTTTTTGTATCTATAGACAATTACTGGCTTAAGTTATATTCTACTTCATACACACATTTGCAAAAATGCATCACAGGGTTTGACATCTTCAGCTGTCACAGATGTCACACAACAGAGACATTAATCCATTAGTCTATTTTTTTTTTAACGTGTGTGT
Source organism: Saimiri boliviensis (assembly GCF_048565385.1). Classification (NCBI taxonomy): domain Eukaryota; kingdom Metazoa; phylum Chordata; class Mammalia; order Primates; family Cebidae; genus Saimiri; species Saimiri boliviensis. Next base: position 30,337,956 of record NC_133469.1, on the reverse strand, counting down.
CTTTTTATATCTCCTCCTTTCTCATTTCAGTTGTTGGTTCATGTTTTTCCTATTCTCTAGTCCCACTCATAATTCTTTCATTCTGCCATTTTTATCCTTTAAGTAGATGTAAGGTAGGATTATTCTGATACACAGATTTCATGTTTTCCAGTAAACTAGCTAATCCTTTCCGTCAACAAATACATCTAAACTGGTTACTTTCTCAATCTATCCTTGTTTCTCAATTCTTTTAATATGAATCTTTTGATTGTGACAGATACGCTGCCTGACCAAACTTTAGTCAAGCCTAGGCTTATCTGTGCAACAGCCGTAAAATCTAGTTTTAACAAGAACCTCCCCAGTCCTTGTTCTTCATCCTCCACCAGTTTGATCACGTCTTCAGCAACAATTATGTTAAGTTGCTTTAGCCAGAATCTCCCTGATCCATCCTCTTAATTTTCCACCCTCTGATTGCCCTACCCCCTTATAGCTCTTTGGCTATAAATTCTCACTTGCCCATGCTGTGTTCAGAGTTGAGCTCAATCTATTTCCCCAACTACAAAATCCCATTACAGTGGTCCCCATACTCAAAGATCCTGAATAAAGTCTGACTTACTATACTTGAAGAGTATCATCAAATAATTTTTTTTTTTCAACAATAAAAGGGAGGCACTGTCTATACTATATACTTGGTTTGGAGGCATGCTCCATCCAGCATATTGCCTCATTTATTTCACAAACATTTGGCTACTACAGACAGTGCTCGACTTACGACCACGGTCGGGCCCGCGGAACGGTCGTAACACGATTTTGGTCGTTAGTTGAGTAGGCTACATGTACAGTTGAAATGGTGCACGCAGTGATGGTAGTGCTGCCAGAAGCTGGTCCGCACTGTCCTACGCCCAGCTGGGCAACGTTTGCGCTGCCAGACGCGGAGCAGTCGTGGCTAGCGATTGTGGTCGTAAAGTCGAATGGTCGTAAATTGCATAGGTCGTAAGTCGATCAATGCCTCTGTTATGCAGGCAAAAGAACTAGTGAACACTTGCAGGAGGCTTCAAAAATTAGAGAAATGATGTAAAATCTCATTTATCTTAGTGATAAAGCATATCAACCATAAACTTATCTAGCATGTTTAAAAAGTTATATTTTCAACAAGCATACATGTGGGGAGAGATTAGAACATAAAATGACTCCTTACCATATAAATTTCGCTTTTTTTTGAAATGGAGTATCACTTTGTTGCCTAGGCTGAAGTGCAGTGGCATGATCTCGGCTTACTGCAACCTCCGCCTCCCAGGTTCAAGCGATTATCCTGCCTCAGCCTCCCGAGTAGCTGGGATTACAGGCACGTGCCACTACGCCCAGCTAATTTTTGTATTTTTAGTAGAGATGAGGTTTCACCATGTTGGTCAGGGTGGTCTCGAACTCCTGACCTCAGGTGCTCTGCTCGCCTCAGCCTCCCAAAGTGCTGGGATTACAGGTGTGAGCCACCTCGCCAAAATTGGCAATCAATACTGTCTCCTCAGACGTTAAAGAACACCGTCTAACTCTAAGCACACAGATTTACAGTATTCAACCCCTTAATTTCTCTAAATACCTTCCAGATTTAGTCTTCTTTCCATAATTGAGAACTATTTGTCATAAAGATGGTCTGTACGCCCCAACTTAACTTTATTACTTAGCACAGTACGTGGCATAAAATCCAATGTCCAATCAACAAAGCAGATCCTCAGCTTCTCAACTCTCGCAAGAGCGAGCATGCATTTCCTTAAATCCCTGCCCTCACAATACCTAGCGCAATTCACACGTAACACAAACTCGGTGACTCCCAGGGACTGGCTTAGAAGAAAGTTTCTGGGAGTTTTGAGATTTCAGAAACTTTCTCCTAAGGCAGTTCCTGGGAGCCGCTGAATCATGAGTCACTTCATTTCCATTACTTTTTTTTTTGAGGCAGCCCTAACTCCACAGATGTATGCCATTATCAGGTACACCTGACGTTTATACGGAACTGTTTTCACGACATTTTGATCTTCTTAATAGCCTTCCAACAGGTACTCAAGGTTCTTAGAATACCAATTCCTTACAATGGCCTAGTGATCTAGTTGGTCCCAGCTGATTTCCCCCCCTCACTTAAAATGTTCTGGACATATCTGGCGTCTGACTGATCCTTCAATACCCTAAGTTTATCCATCCTCGGGCCCTATTTCCCTCCAACTAGCATGCCCCCTCTCACGTCCTAACAGGCCAGGCTCAAACAACGCCTCCTACGGCTGCCCCGGCCGGGAGTCCTCTGCCTCCCCCAGCACTCCACTGTATTCAAAGCATAGAACTTCCCCACCACCCCAAATTCTCCCTGCCTTCTTTCCAAGTGACTTATCTCCTCTAGACTGTGAACTTCTTGAAAACACGGACCGTATCTGCTTCTAAATGCATCCCCACTGCCTAGAACCGTGTCTGGCACAGAGCAAGCCGGCGACCACCGCTGGGCTGCGGCTTTGACGCCCCAGGCGGATTCGCCGCAACTCTGAGAACGTACTCCCAGCATCAGCCTCCTTTCCCCCGAGAAAGCCTTCGTCGGGAGTGCTGGCCGCTCACGCTGCCGAGTCACAGGTGAGGTTCAGGATTCTCCGCCGCGGTGGACCGCCAGCAGACCGCGAAGCAGGTGAACATCCTCCCGCGGAACCTAAGCTGCCAAGGGCCGGGGAGGGGAACCGAAGCCGGCGTCGGCGGCCTCCAGAACCTGTCAAGAGTCTTTTAGGCGTCGGTCAAGGAAGTGCGCCCGCCATTCCACAGAGCAGGGAGAGGGAGCTGAAAACTGGTCACCGCAAACCGGCTTCCAAAAAACCAACTGGAAAACTCACCGGAAAGCGTAGGCTGCCCACACGCCCCAAAGGACCCAAGCAGGAGAGACGCATCCTCGTAAGCAGACCGGCGTGCGCGCGCCGAATTTGCGCAACCGCAGTAGAAGCCGCGTGCTCTTAAACCGGCCGCGCAACCGCAGTGGAGGCCTCCTGTGCCCGGGGCGGGGCACGGAACTGGGCGGAGCTAGGCCCCCTCGCACGCTGACGCGACTGGTCGCGGCGGAAGGGTGTAGGTGCGCAGGCGCGGAGGTGGTACGGGGGCAGGGAGGCGGGGCCGCGCAGGCGCTGTGAGAGGCGGTAGCGGCGGCGGCGGCGGCGGTGGCAGCGGCAGCGGTGAAGGGGTTCCGGGAAGATGGTGCTGATCAAGGAATTGTGAGTGGGTCTGTGGGCGCCAGCTAGGCCGTGGGACTGCAGTGACGGCAGATATGTTGATGGAGAAGTAGCAGGCTCTCCCTAAATCGCAGTCAGCCCTGTGTCAGCCCCTCCTTGCGTGCGCCCCCTCCCTCCGACACGCGCCCCTGGCCCCCTTGAAGCCCCTCCCTGATCGCACCCCTTGGCCCTCCGGGCACTGCCGTGGTAACGCGGCCTCCCACTTCTCCGCGACGAAGGCGGCTGGGTCCCGGCCCGAGCGCGTGGCTCGGGAAGGCGCGGCCGGGAGTTTCCGCTGGGACCCGCCTTCTCCCCAACCCCCCACCCCCAGCCTGGGTCTGGGCCCACCCCCGGGTCCGCCGGTGGGAAGGAGCCGCAGTCCAAGGGTGGGGAGACACGTTGGGTCTGACTGTGATTTGTCGTCTGGGGTGGAGTCCGCTGGTAACCAGCGGGAGATGGGCTTGCCGATTGCAGACAGCCCTGGTGTCAGGACTCGGGGTGGGACGTTGGCGCCCTGAAGTTCGTGCTGGAGCCGGGAATCGAAAGCCTGCGCTCAGCTGGGCAGCTCCGTGGACTTGACGGGAGAGCCTTTTCTTTTCTTGGTTTCCGCATGTTTTAAGATGAGGTGACACCCCGGGCCCCACCTACTTTCTTAGAAGTTAACACGTGGTCTGTCAAATGGAGGGATTTCGAGGTGCATCCGAGGATCCGAGTGATTTTGTTGAAAAGTCACTGCTTTTCCCACTGGCAAGGACTGTGAACATTACGGAAATTTGCTTGGCTTTGAATGTGTTCATCTGTCACAGCCGGTTCGTGTCGTCAGCATCCTTTGAGCAGCTAGGGATGTCGAATACGGCCCGTTCGTTGTTTTTCACATTTTTCATTTTAGAATCTTAGAAATGTTTTTGACTTACTTTAGCTTTCTTCAGACACATTATTTTTAGTGTTCTTAAACCTTCTTTAAAAAGTCACTGATGTCATTTCTCTGCTTAATACGTCCCAAAGACTTCCTCTCTCATCCAGAATAAAAAGTCAGTACCTCTGCAACATCCTACAAGGCTTTTCACTTTTTCCCGCCCTGATTTCATTTACCACCTTTCCTTCCCCTGCCCATTCCAGCTTCACAAGCTTCCTTGCTGTTCCTCCACTACTCTACATTAAGTTCAGTTCAAGGCCTTTCCACCTGATTTTGTTCCCTTTGCTCGAAGGGCTCTAACTCACCTCCTTCCAGGTCTTTGCTCAGATGTCGCCTTCTCAGGGAATTCGTTTCCGAAGACCTAATTGCTGTTCCCACTATTTGGTGTTTGCCTTCCCTGCTTGATCGGTCTCCGTATCACCATCCAACTTGCAATGCAATTTTTTATTAATCTGTTTTTCTCTTACTAGTTGTATTCTCTTTCTACATGTAAGGGCCATGAATTTGTTTTGTTCACTGTCATATCCCCAGTTTTTAGAATAGTTCTTCGCATGTAATAGGTGCTCAGTAAATATTTGTTAACGAATTGATGAAAAATGCTAACTTTGGTCCATGACAGAGATGTTGAGAAGAGACGTATTTTGCCTTTTGTTGATAGAGTGAAAATTCGAATTGGGTTTATATAAAACCTTTCTTTCAAGTCGTTTATACGGTGTATCAAACAAGTGTTAATTACTCTGACTTCTATGTGATGTAGGTAGATGGGTGGCAGACACTAAAACAAACGGAGAAAGTAAGAAAGAAGCAACTTGACTTGGCCCACGTTGCAGAGCAAGTGAATTGCAGAACTGATTTTAAACAGGTCTAGTCATTTTTTTTTCATTGGAGTATTTCCTCCCTCCAAAAATGTTACAGACACATAAAGTGTTCAGTAGATCAGTTTGACAGTTATGTGAGTAGTATGAAGCTAACTCTTGGAAAGCAGTTCCCACTGGGAATTTGCACACTATGCTTTTTGCAAATATTTGCTTTCATTATAAAATTTAAACGTACCCAGATAATGAATGTTGACAACATGTGCCCAAAGTCTAATTATTTTTCCCAAAGAGTTATAAATTAAATTTATTTATTTATTTATTTGAGACTGAGTCTTATTCTGTTGCCCAGGCTGGAGTGCAGTGGCACCATCTCGGCTCACTGCGACTACCACCTCCTGGGTTCAATCGATTCTCCTGCCTCAGCCTCCCAAGTAGCTGGGATTGCAGGCATATGCCACCACGCCCCACTAATTTTTTATTTTTGGTACAGGTGGAGTTTCATCATGTTGCTCAGGCTGGTCTTGAACTCTTGAACCCAGGTGATCCACCTGCCTTGGTTACAGTGCTGTGGTTACAGGTGTGAGCCACCACGCCCAGACATAAATTTCTTGATGTTCACTCAAGGTTTTTTTTCTCCCTCTTAGACTTTTTGAACGTAGGTGCTATTTGATAAATAATGTCAGTATCTAGCACAGAATCTAATCCTAGCATGCTGTATTCAGTGTTGTTCAATGAAAAATTGAGACTTACTTGTAAGTCAGCTTTCTAAAACTTGTTTGTTAGAAGCGATGAATAGCTCATTCCTGTGTGAAGGTATCGGTAACTGAAATATTTTGGTGAATGTTTGTTGTTTTACAAAATTCTGTTTATTTATTATTTATTTTTGAAACAGTCTCACTCTGTTGCCCTGGCTGGAGTGCAGTGGCAGCATCTCGGCTCACTGCAACCTCCACCTCCTGGGTTCAAGTGATTCTCCTGCCTCAGCCTCCTGAGTAGCTGGGACTACAGGCACATGCCACCATGCCTTGCTAAATGTTTTGTACTTTTAGCAGAGACAGGGTTTCACCATGTTGGTCAGGCTGGTCTTGAACTGCTTACCTCAGGTGATCCACCTGCCTCAGCCTCCCAAAGTGCTAGGATTACAGGCATGAGCCACCACGCCTGGCCCTCTATTTTTTTAAATAAGAATTAAAATGTTAGAAATGACTTTCGGGGTGGGCTGTTTTCTTTCAAGTTATTATTTAAGCAGTAGACAGAGTTACCACCAATGTAGAGTCCTGGTTTTAAAGAACTTGTTACTGATTCCATTTGGAAGATTATTTTTGTGAGAATTTTTAGACATTTGAACATTTTCAATTGGCACTGAAAGTTGAATACTGCTTTTAGAATAATAACAGAAAATCAAAGCTTGTATGTTCCTTTTCGCTTTTACTTGTTAAGCAAATCTTGAAGTTACTTGACTCATTGTTCAGAATGTGTTAATCAGTCACTTTCATTTTGTGAAAGAAATTTCCTTGAAAATGTTATTGAATAAAAATAGGGATCTTCCTATTAGCGTAAAATTACTCAGCAGTGATTCTTTGGTTTTGTGAAACTTCAGGGAAGACTAACTCTTCCCTCTCTATCCCTTCCTTCCATTCCCTCTGCAGTCCATCATCTTTCTTGCCTAGCCTCCCAAAAGATAGCTTTTCCCGCTTCTCCTGCTTGTCAGTGTTTTTAACTACCTGCAGATGACTTCCAGTCAGCTGTAGTTGTCACTTACCTCTTAGAACAATGTTCTGGGATTCCTTATTGCCTAATGAATTTAATGGATTTCTTACTATAGTATTATAGATCCTGATCTTGAAATTATGCTCCCAACCTATGTCATTCTGGTCTCCTCTCCCCCACTTTATGCCCTGGGACAGAGCAAGTTAGTGTGTACTGAGAAGAGAACTAAAATGATTTGGAATTTTTAGGTACTGAAGGACTTACTGAGACGGAGTCTTACTCTGTTGCCCAGGCTGGAGCACAGTGGTGCTCCGCCTCCGGGCTTCAAGTGATTCTCCTGCCTCACCCTCCAGAGTAGATGGGATTACAGGTGTGTGCCACCACACCCAGCTAATTTTCTTATTTTTAGTAGAGGTGGGGTTTCACTGTGTTGGCCAGGCTGGTCTTGAACCCACCCCTGACCTCGTGATCCGCCCACTTCAGCCTCCCAAAGTGCTGGGATTACAAGCGTGAGCCACCCTGCCGGCAAGAAGTTTATTCTTGACGGAGAGTAGAAATTAGTGACCACTGTGGCTTTTGAGAGTTCATTGTTTTTGGATCACCATTATCAGAAAGACAAAGAGTGGTGGTAATTTGGTAGTCAAAGGGAAGGAGTAACAGACGTGTGTTGTGCATGTTGGAGATTGAGGTGATGTGAACATTCAGACAGAGATGTTTGAGGAGAGTAGGGAGAAAGGAGTAGGTGGAAAGTATAGCCGGAATGCAAACTGGATATAGTCGGGGTTGCATTACTCATCTTCATGCTTAGGTATAAGAAAGACTATTAACAAAGAATGTCTAGACCGAAAAGATTGTCACTAATACAATAAGCTAAATGACTCTTACTGTAAGAAAAAATAAAAAAAACTACAGCTGAAGAGAAATTAAAATGAGGAAAACTATTGAAAATTTTCTATAAAATGACAGGTAAGATTAGGAAAATATGAGAAGGATGATACACCCCTCCCCCCACTCCAAAGAAGAAGTTGCTGTCTTGGAACCAACTGTAATTATGAGACAGTTAGTATACATGGATGGTCTTGGTTTTCAGAATTTATGGTGGAAATAAACTAAGGAATCTCCTTATCAAGTCTAGAGATAAAATGCAACATTTTGATAAAATAATATACCATGATATTGTTTTTGGCCTTTAAGACTGCTTGCAATGGAGCTATAATGACATCTTTTTGGTATATACAATGATAAACTCTTGAACAGGATCAAACACATATTGTCTGGATGCTAGAAGGAATTATTATAAAGTTCAAGGTAATTTCCATAGTAAAATTTTTTTCTTGTTATTTCTACACGGCTCCTTATTTTTATCTTAGTAAACTTGAGGAGTCATTGAATAGTGAGAGAACAGTTTCTGGAAGCATTTATTCATGAGATTGAAGAAGTATTCTGTGAGAACCATCATAAAAACAAAATGCACAGCATATAGGTGGAGAGTGAAGCCATACTAAAAATTTTGTCAGGGCAACCTGACCTGACAATCTACAAATACTACATTCCGTACCCTGCAGTTTTCAATGTTGAGTTTTCTCTTTTTTCTTCACTCTCAAGAATCTCTGACAATCTACAAATACTACATTCCGTACCCTGCAGTTTTCAATGTTGAGTTTTCTCTTTTTTCTTTACTCTCAAGAATCTCTGCAGCTGCTCTTTGGGGTCCTGGGAACCCTAAATGCAAATGAACATTGGGATCCAGAAATGATAGTTTTAGTTCCCCAATTAGGGTGTAGGCATTGCAGAGACCCTCTTCCATGACACCGTTTGATTTTTTAATTTAAGAGACCTGTTTCTGTTATCACTGGATTTAAGGTAAAACCTCTTTAGAGATCTGTGTTTAAAGCTGTTTCATATGTAATGTATATATTTTTTCTTTTGTCTTTTTAGCCGTGTGGTTTTGCCATGTTCTGTTCAGGAGGTAAGTTTTTCTTGCTTCTACATGATTTTATTGATGTATGTACCGTACTTGATATGTTATTCTAAGTTCATATTTTTGTACTATTGATTTACCTTTTCGTTCCACCTGATGTGACAAAATGAATTATGATAATGAATTGCAAATGAATTTTTTGTTACACTGGCTTGTTCTGGAAGAGTCTAAAGAATGTAGTTTAACCTCCTGTCTAGTGCAGGAATCTTTCTACAACATCCCAGAGAAGTGAGACTCCAGTCTCAGCTTAGGTAGTTTAAGGTTAAGTGACTTGCTACTTAGAGAAGCAGCCTGCTTTACTGTTGGACGTTTTAAACATTTGCCTTTCACCCGAAATCTGCTTTTCCTATAGTGCTTGGCTCTTGTTGACAGCTTATCCCATTTGAGCAATGGGAAATAAACCTGTTCTGTCTTGAAGTGGTAATCCTTCAGGTTTTCTGATGGCAACTCTCCCCTCCAGCCAACCACCTCCCACAGAACCCCTTTATTTCATCTTAGACAGTCCTAAGGTTAAACATTCCTGGCACATTCATTTGGCCTAATACAGCATGATCTGTAGACTTCCTCACCAGCTGGTCCCATTACTGTATGTGTTGTAATTGTTGATCTTCACTGCAAACAGTATTCCAGACATGGTATGACCAGCACCTAACTGTAAGAGCTTATTGTCTTCCTCAGTCTGCACATGATACAGAACGTGCATGTCCTGGAGTTATAGCCATGTGTAGTATGGCCAAGAATGAGGATAAGAGCAGAAATAGCTTCTGAGAAATCAAGATATGTATAGCAAAACCCCTAAAACCCTCTAGGCTCTTTTGTAACTTGCACACAGTTCCCATTTGCTCAGTTTTCTGGTTTTCCTAGAGCTGACAGTAGATTAGAGGCAGTGACTTGGAAGTGGGACAAAACAAACTGATAACCTAAGAAGTGACAGCTGACAGAAGACAGACAGAAATGCAGGAAGTTAAAGAGAGTAGCTGTCTGGCACTGGTTAATGTAGACTTGAACACAGCTGTATATATCTCAGGAGGATTCACTGTATTAAAACACTCCAGAGAAGCCAGGCACCCCTGTTATCTATTTGCACAATTGATTGTTTGAACTTGAATGTGGAAATTGACATTTGTTTCTGTTAGATTTTTTCTTTTGGTTTCAGCTGGTTGAATTAGCTTGTCAGAATCTTTTTGAGTCTTTGTATTGTCACTGAAAATACTCTTCTTGGCTTTCTGTTAAACTCACTTTTTTTCTTTTTTCTTTTTCTTTTTTTTTTTTTTTTTTTTTGAGATGGAGTCTTGCTTTGTTGCCCAGGCTGGAGTGCAGTGGCTTGATCTCAGCTTGCTGCAACCTCTGCCTCCTGGATTCTAGCAGCAATTCCTACCTTAGCCTCCTGAGTAGCTGGATTACAGGCACCCACCACCATACCTGGTTGATTTTTGTATATTTAGTAGAGACAGGGTTTCACCATATTGGTCAGGCTGGTCTTGAACTCCTGACCTCAGGTGATCCGCCCATCCCGGCCTCCCAAAGCCCTGGAAATGAAAGAAAGCCTAAGTAGCATGCCACAAAGTGTCAGTCCATTAACATTTTTTTGGATAGAGTTCTTTTCAATTTTTGTTACTGTGTGTTCCTGACCAAAATGAAATTTATCTTTTAGCTTAGACTCATTTTAGTCCTGTTTTAGAATATGATAGTGTTTAAAAGTATATATTGAAGGTATTTAAGGATTGTGGCATTATTAGAGTAACCCCAGTATTGTGTCATGGAAGGCTGAAAGAAGGAATACAGTCCCCTCTGCAGGCCCTACAGAAATTGGAGCATTTAAGACATATGTTTCGTTTCGACTTCCCAAACACTTCTAAATTGAGTAAGAATGTGCGTGTGGGTGTGTTTTTACATTTAATTAATGGACAAAATAGCGTGATGTCTCCATGTGATTTATAGATATGAATGTTTACTGCGCTTACAACTACCTGCTGTTTCGGTCCCTCACCTAGAATGTTAGTTTTGAAATGACAAGTTCTTAGAGGTAGATTTTTGTAGCTTTTCTTCGGAAATATGCTTATCAAGAAGAAATACAGTTCTTCAAGCTGTTTTCATTAGAAGAAACCATTTTAGCCAAATTTGAAGAGATGGGAGATAGTGCCATGGTTGGGTCACTGGAACAAATTAGAACTCAAGAACTTTTTCCAACATTTGTTGGAACCAATGACTCCAGACTGGCATAGAAAATGCAGCTGACTTAACAGGTATTGATGCCTCTGAGGTTTCTGGTTCACTTTAAATGAATTAGAAACTACTCTCAGCAGTTTCCTGCCTTTTATAGTAATATGTGTCTATTTATATTACTTTAGAAACAGTTTCCGTTTATTCTGTTTACTTGAGGACTCACAATGAACATTTTTGATCTTGGGCCCCCAGTACTGTTTCTGGTTAGCTGAGGAAGGACCAAATTTGGTGTATCACAAATAAGTCATAAGGAGAAAATGGCCCAGAAGTCTACTAAGATTTGGACTGTCTGTTACGTTTCTTTGGATCTCCAGGCTTTTGTTATTACAGTTTATATCCCCTCCCCTTTATCATTAAGAACAATATGCTGGTTACTCAGCTTCAGTTGGCAAAGTGCCAGTTATATTTCTGCCATACCTTTCTTGAAATTTTGTGAAGTTAAATGACATATAATAGAGGTGAAAATGCTTTGGAAAGTACAAATGTATATCGTTCAAAAGTTGAACCAAGTGTCGAGACATTTTCATGATACATGGATAGTGTAAAGGCACCAAAGTATTTGTACCTGGGAATTTTTTTGAGTAATGAAAGTTCTATAAAATATAGTTTTTTTAAACTCTATGATAATATGCTGTTTGTCTTCCTAAACATTCAAAGTTGTCATTTGAGTTGTGTTTTCATGTTGAACACAGTTGTGCTGAATGGTTTGGATATGCTTTTCTGTATCTTCTATATTAAGATTTTATCATACAAAATTCTGCAGTTACTACTGTCTTACTGAGTTTCTGCATTCTTTGAAATTTCAGTATCAGGTTGGGCAGCTTTACTCTGTTGCAGAAGCCAGTAAGAATGAGACTGGTGGTGGAGAAGGAATAGAAGTCTTAAAGAATGAACCTTATGAGAAGGATGGAGAAAAGGGACAGTATACACACAAAATTTATCACCTGAAGAGGTAGGTGGTGTTCACATTCGATGGATTTTAACTACCTGGCTTCCTTATGAAACGTGTAACTAGCTAATTTAACTAGTAGGTGTGAAGTACATTTTTAATTTCAGTGTGACATGTTGCACTTTAATTTTTTGAGAGAACCTCCTCCTTTATTTATTTGTAAATTAGAAAAGTATTGTATCTGCTTATAACAAAAATTCAAATAAAAACTTCGTCCCCTCTTCTAGCTATCAGATATTTGTAACACAGTGAGAAGCCCTAGAAGCAGTTTAGAATTTATCCTTCTAGATCATTTTCTGTCTATATTAAAAGGAATTTTTAAAACAAACATAAATATCCATGTACTACTTGTATCAATTTTAGCTTTCTGTAGCAAACGGACCATATGTATGGTTTTGCCATCTGCTTTATTCCTCATGAATATTTTCCATATTATTATTATTTAATATCTGTGATTTATTTTGAAGCTGAGTAAAATTTCTTATGGACATAATAGTATAGTTTACTTAACCTACGTTGTAAGTCCATTTAGTATTTCAGATATTTTCTTGTTTTTGTCTGTTATAAATAATGTGTCTGGCCAAATGTGGTGGCTCACATTAATCTCAACACTTTGTGAGGCCGAGGCAGGAAGATCACTTAAGGCGCCTTAGAGTTCGAGACCAGTCTGGGCAACACAGGGAGACCCCATCTCTTAAAAAAAAAAAAATAAATTAGCCAGGCATGATGATGTGCACCCATGATCCCAGCTACTTCGGAGGCTGAGGTAGAAGGATCGCTTGAACTCAGGAGTTAGAGGCTGCAGTGAGCTATCATCACATCATTGCACTTCAGTCTGCACAAAAGAACAAGACTGTCTCAAAAAATAAATAAACTTTCTGTGAACACGGTTATACATGTGTGTCTGTATGCCTTAGGTTACTTGCTCCTAAGAGAAATTATGAAAGGAGAAATTCATAAAAGGATTGCTGAGAGGACATGCATATTTAAAATTTTGATATTACTGCCAAAATTGCTCTTCAGGAGTTTGATAGTATTCATTTTTCCATATTTTTCTTTTTAACTTTAACGATTTTGTAGACAAAAAGTAGTCTCTTGTTAAAATTTGTATTTGTCAAAGAGCAAAAGACCAGTAAGACTAATGACTCTTAAGTCCATTTTGTCATTAGTCTCCCTAGTTAATTAAAGGTAGGGGCTCTTTTCTCTTGACTCTGTTCTCTTCATGTTGAAATGAATCATACTCATGTTTTGTGGAACTCCTTAAAGTTGTAGCTGTCATGATCGGTATTCTTTTATATTTCTTCAGTTTAGCTCTGCCGCTTGGTTTATAGTGACACATAACATACCATGTCTCACTGCTATTTGGTAGCAGAGATAGAACTTGAACACAGACCAGCTCCAGAACCTCCCCTCTTAACCACTTTGTTCTATGTCTGAGTCCCGTGGGAGGGTCAGAGTATTTTCCATTTCCTGAAGTTAACTCCATGGGAGTTTATAGAAAAAAATACTTCCAAAACCACAGATGTCACCATATCTTATTTTCTCTGAAGTCTTTAACATCTAAAGTCTTTTTCCAAAACAAAGCTAAACTTAAGAAGGTATTTAGGATTCCAAATTGTCTAAGTCCTTTCAGAACAAAAACCCTTGGCTCTAAGAAAGCCAGTCTCTCTGTTGTCATCCTGACATAAACTGTTCAGCCCACCCTGAGTCTTTTTTTAGCCCCTTATGTTGGGCCTCTGATAACCTGCTTGGTTTTCTGAGTACACCTCAGATCTATCCTGTGCAGAGGCATTCCATGGCCAGTTTTATTCATTTTGATCCCTTTTCCCTAAACCCATCATTTTTTGTCATTCTACTCATTTTGACACCCAGTCATATTTCCATAGATGCATGTTTGTCTCATTGTGTCCCATTTTCCACTTAAGTTTGTTTCCTTAATATTCACTTAGTAGTAGATGGAAGTGAGAGAAGAGGGAGTTTACTAGGCAGAGAATTTGGGAGCAAAACAAAGAAATGTGTTGTAACTCTCAAATGGTATTTCAGAGGAAAACTTGTAGCTCTCCTGAGACCTCACTGTATGAACACACTAACCAGTCTTTTTTGCTGGTTTATTTGCTCTCCCTTCTTGGGGAAAGTCAGCTTTATTCTTTCTTATTTTGTGTGTTATACTTTCGCCATCTTCAGAAAGTCCCGACTAATGGGGAATTTCTAAAGCTTTCCCAACTCCAGAACTGCCTTGTTTCCCAAAGGTTGAAATAGCAGAGGTTTTTACTGAAAAATCATTATTTTAAAATTTCATGTGGTTCCAAGGTAAAAGTTCATTTTCGTAAGCAAAAGGAGTCATTTGCCAGGAACTTAAATTATGTTTAAAAGTGAGAAATTTAAATCACCTGAAAAATGAAAGGATTGATTATCTATACTTCTCTCATTTTGGGAGGCTGTGGTGGGTGGATCACTTCAGGTCAGGAGTTCGAAAACAGCTTGGCCAACATGGTGAAACCCCGTCTCTACTGAAAATACAAAAAATTTAGCTGGGCCTGGTGGCATGCGCCTGTAATCCCAGCTGCTTGGGAGGCTGAGTTAGAATCACTTGAACCCAGGAGGTGGAGGTTGTAGTGAGCCGAGATTGCGCCGTTACACTCCAGCCTGGGTGACAAGAGTGAGACTGTCTTAAAAAAAAAAAAAAAAAAAAGAAAAATAGTATCAGCCAAATATAATTTGTTCTTGAGTCAAAAATTAGCCATCATAGACACAACATGTTATTTTTCATTGTATGTGGTTTGGTCAATTTTGCACAATTCAAAGTTTTCCAAATCAAGAGTAATCCTATTTCAGAAAAATATTTAGAAGTATTTTCTGAAATACATTGTTGCCTCTTGATGGTGTGTCTTATTTTTCATTTATTATTCCCCTTTTATTGGGTGAAAAATACTTCTCTCTTTGTTTTTTATAATTCTCCAGGACTTAGAGTTTCCTGTCTCCCAGAAGTTAGCCAGTTTGTGTCTGGTTATTTTATTCCCTCTTCACAAACTGGGGTTTTAAATCATTTCTGTGATTTCCCCCTTTTTGCATCTTCTTTCTTTTCCTTTCTTTCTTCCTTTCTTTCTTTTCTGTTAATCGAGGTTACCATTCTCTCTCTCTTAGACTTGCTTCCAGGCTGATCTTTTGCCATCCATTCGTTTTCTGGCTTTTAAATTAATTGAGATATAATTTATATGCCATAAAATTCATTCCTTTAAAATACACACTTTAGTAGTTTTTAATATATTTACAGAGTTGGGCAACTGCCATTATTCCTTAATTTCAGAACATTTGCAACAATCCAAAAAGAAATCTTGTGTTCATTAGTAATCACTATTACTCCCTCCTCCCAGTGCCTGGCAACCACGGGTCTACTTTCTATCTCTGTAGATGTACTGTGGACATTTTATAGAAGTGGAATCATATAATATGTGGGCTTTCGTGATTGACTTTCACTTAGCATGTTTTCAAGGCTTGTCTGTTTGTTGAAGCATGTATCAGTACTATTTTAATTTCTGAGCACTATTCCATTGTATAGACCTGCCACATTTTGCTTATCCATTCATCAGTTGTTGAACATTGAGGTTGTTTTCACTTTTGGCTGTTATGAGTAATGCTGCTGTGAACATTTGTGTGTAATGTTTTGTGTGTAGTAGTAGAACATTTGAATGTCTTTTCAGTTCTCTTGGGAGATATATATTGCCCTGAGTGAAATTGGCTGGGTCATATGACCATTCTATATTTAACCTTTGAGGGACAGTCACTCTGCTTCCCAAAACAACTGCACACTTTATAATGTTTCCAGCAGTGTATGAAGGTTCCAGTTCCTCCACATCTGCATTACCTTTTTTATTATAACCATTCTCGTGTGTGTGAAATGGTATCTCATTGTGGTTTTGATTTGCATTTTCCTGGTGATTAATGATGTTAACATCTTTTCAAGTGCTTTTTGGTTACTTGTATATCTTCTGTGAAGAAATATCTGTTCAAATCTTGTACCCCCACTTTTTAAAATTTTTTTTTCTTTTTTTGGAGACAGGGTCTCACTTTGTCATCTAGGCTGGACTGTAGTTGCTTATCTCATTGTAACCTTGAACTCCTGGGTTCAAGCAGTCCACCCACCTCAGCGTCTTGAGTACCTGGGACCACAGGTGTGCACCATTGTGTACTCTGTTAATTTTTTTTTTTTTTTTTTTGGTAGAGATGGGGGTCTCCCTGTGTTGCCCAGGCTGGTCTCCAACTCCTGGTGCTTAAGCTGTCCTCCTCCCTCAGCCTCCCATAGTACTGGGATTACAGGTGTAACCCACTGTCCTTGGCCCTGGCTGCCCATTCTCTTTTTTTTCCTTTCCATTTTAATGTTTACAATTCAATAAATCTCTTGATGATTGCAAACATGTATGAGTGTTTGGTAATATTCAGAAATGTTACAATAATGGTAGTTTTTTTCAATTGGTATGTAGTCCTCAATAATTATATATGAAATTGCTGTCAAACCAGTAAGACTGCATTTATGCATCCATCATTTTCAGCATTGTTGGTAACTGGAGCATATTTTCCCCAAAGAACTTTGCCTCCTTGAGTCACAAGACCCAGTTTGCTCACATTTACCTCATGATAGTCCCTTTGGTAGTAACACCCAACGTTGTATACAGCAGGATTGAGGGAGTCTTCTTTATAACAAGTATTGGTATGCAAAAGGTGGCTTTCAATTCAGGATGTGTTACATGGGCTTTCTTGAAACGCAAGCCCATTGGCATGATCAATCTTTTTTTTTTGAGACGGAGTTTTGCTCTTGTTACCCAGGCTGGAGTGCAATGGCGCGATCTCTGCTCACCGCAACCTCCGCCTCCTGGGTTCAGGCAATTCTCCTGCCTCAGCCTCCTGAGTAGCTGGGATTACAGGCACGCACCACCACGCCCAGCTAATTTTTTGTATTTTTAGTAGAGACGGGGTTTCACCATGTCGACCAGGATGGTCTTGAACTCTCGACCTCTTGATCCACCCGCCTCGGCCTCCCAAAGTGCTGGGATTACAGGCTTGAGCCACCGCGCCCGGCGGCATGATCAATCTTTGATATTTAGGTGGTTTTCTTGTAAAGCCATCTCCAACAAAGCAGGCTTTAGTAACCATCCTATTCCATGCCTTCTTCTTTCCCTTTCCTGTTCGAATAACTTTTAATACTTCTGTTTCTCCCTGGGCACGGACTTTAGGCAGAGGGACTTCCCATTTTCCCGCCTTCTCTTTTCGTTTCTGTTTAATCATATTGGAAAGTACTTTAGCTCGCGGTTGTCCTTCTCTGTCCAGCAGATAGGCAGGTAGTGCTCCCTGTGGAGTCTTCTCATCATTCCTTTATTTGGTGTTTGTCTTTTCATGCATCTTGATAGTCTTTTTCATTTATGCTTCTCAGCATGGCCTCTTTATGGGAAAGCTTAGCCTTCAGGCCAATCATTTTCTTTGCCTTCTTTGAACGTTCTGGACTTTCCTTCTTTCTCTTTCTCATGGTAATCCAAGTGGTATCCATAGCGTTTACAGTGTAATTCAGTATATTAGTTCTGTGACGTGGTGATGGCTGCAGAGCTGCAGGAGCAGCCCTGGGGTGTGAAAACACTCAATTTTTGGGTCTCAGAGACCCATGAGCCGTCACTGCACCCCATTCTTAAATTGAGTTTTCTTTGTTAAGTTGTGTTATTTAAATATTGTGGGTACTAGTTCTGTATAATATAGATGATTTGCAGATTTTTCCCCCCATTCTGTGAGTTTTCTTTTCACTTTCTTGATAGTGTCTTTTGAAGCTTAAAAAAAATTTTAATTTTGGTGTATGCCTGTAGTCCCAGCTACCTAAGAGGCTGAGGTGGAAGGATTGCTTAAAGCCAGGACTTCAAGACCAGCCTGGGCAATAGAGCAAAACACACTGAGACCCCGTCTCCAAAAATTAAAAATTGGCCCATCACGATACTGCATGTCCGTTGTAACTACTCAGGAGACTGAGGTGGGAGGTTCGCTTGAGCCCAGAAGTCAGAGGTGGCAGTGATTTATTATGACACCACTGTTCTCCAGCCTTGTGACAGAGCAAAACCCTGTCTCTTAAAAAAAAAAAAAGTTTATTATTTTGATGAAGTCCAATTTATTTTTTCTTTTAATAAAGTTTTTGCTTTTGGTGTCATCAAAGAAATCATTGCTCAATCCAAGCTCATAAAGATTTACATATTTATTTTCTTATAAGAATTTTATAGTTTCAGTTTTTATTTAGGTCTTTATCCATTTTGGGTTAATTTTTGCAACCATCCAGTCTTGCCCACTTCAATTAATTTTTCACACAAAGCCAGAATGATCATACAACTCATCAGGTTGTGGCATTACTTTTTTAAAGCTTTCATTGGCTTCCTGTCACACCAAGAATAAAATCTAAACTCTGTGACCTATAAGGTGGGATCCATATGGTCTTTCTGCCCTCTTTCCATGTTTGGTCGCTGCAGTCTACCCATCCTGGAGGCCTAAGAGTGGCTCAGGCAGGTTAAGTCTTTTGCTGTCTTAGGACCTGTAGTCATGCTGTTCCCTCTGCTTGCTGTTCTGTTCCCTGCCTCCGTACCCTTGGATCACTGTTGTAATTTATTTTCTCAGAGAGGCCTTCCTGACTACCCTTGCTCCACTTATTCATTGCCCAGGACCCTGTGCTTTCATTTCACCGCACTGCTTGATAAATCTCTTTGTGTTTGTTGTTTACTAATCTGTTTTCTGCCTCTATAACTCTGAGTAGGAATTGTCCCTGTGTGCTCACCATTATTTACACAGTCCCTGGCCTGGCACAGTGGACACAGTAAATGTTTGAGTGGATGCATGAATGAGGTACCGTGTGTGTGTGTGTGTGTGTGTGTCTGTGTGTCTGTGTGTCTGTGTGTGTTTGTCTGTGTGTGTCTGTATTTTTTTCTTTTTGAGACAGTCTCATTGTCCTCAGACTGAAGTACAGTGGCGTGGTCTCGACTCAATCTCAGTGCAATGTCTGCCTCCCTGAGTCAAGCGATTCTTCTGCCTCAGCCTCCCAAGTAGCTGGGATTACAGGCACCGGCCACCGTGCCCAGCTAATTTTTGTATTTTCAGTAGAGACAGGGTTTCACTATGTTGGCCGGGCTGGTCTTGAATGCCCAACTTCAGGTGATCTGCCCACCTTGGCCTTCCAAAGTGCTGGGATTACAGGCGTGAGCCACTGCACCTGGCCCTTTCTTTTTTTGTCTTCTCAACGGAGCTTTTCCTGCCGGGTGAAGAGAAGGCCTCTTGGTGTATTTAAGGGATATTTCAGTTGATCATAAAATGAAAGATTAATTGGTTTATTTGTGGTAAATTAATATGATCTTCAAATTCTTCTCTGTATTTTTCTGTGCTTTATGTTCATCTGCAGTAGGAAGGAGAAGGGGGGAAAGTTATCTTGCTTGTGTGGCTTACAGATAGACATAAGAATTTCCAGGGAAAAGTACAGTTAGAAATGATTTGCCATCTCAGGAATAGGATTAAAAAAGGAATGCACCTAGATCAGGCGTTCGTTGAGTACATTATGGTCATATTTTACCTGGAAGTTAAATATTCTTAAAGTACTGTTCCGAGTAGGAGAAAAGATACGTATTCCTAAAGAGTCTTCATGGTCCTGAGCATTGTGCTGTGGGTAACTCTTAACTCTTCACTCTTAAGCAGCTGAAATCTAGCCATGTTTACCTGGAGGTAAGTAAGCACTGTTGGGAATACTGGTTTATCATGAGGGAGCACCATTTGTGAATAGTTTGGGAGGACAAGAGGAGAATTGTTCTTTTTGCATGTTTGTTTTTGAAGGCCTAGCTCCGTTTTGTTAATTCAGTTAATAATTGTTCCTTTTCTGAAGCTCTGTAAGCTTCCGAAACAGGAATCCACTGCATTTTGCTAAAGGGTCTTAACTAAGTGGTAATGTGGTGGGAAAAATGATGTATATACTCTAAATTCTATATAAATGGCACACCTGAACTACCGTGTTAGGAATATTTTAAGGTTGCCATTAATGAAAATTTCTTACCTTTGAAGTGGAATTGAAATTTAATTTTATTTACTCCATATATACATTTACCTCAAGTTTAGTCATTTACTTAGATTCATTGAGGAGAAATATATTTGATAATGTTCTCAAACAAAAATTCAGTAAATTTGAATAAAGCTAGCTTATAAGTTTGAACTTGATTAACTCAGTCAAAACATAAAATGAATTGTTGGAATTCACATGGTAGGAAAAGTATCTTAGAAATAAGATAGGCATTCAGAGTGAGATAAAGAAATATTAAAATTTTCATGTAGATTTGACTCATGTTGGCCTTTAATGATATTCTAATTTTCTTCTATTTTGAGTCAGCAAATTTTAGGACATTTATGAATATTAAAGTTCTTTACATATCAGGCACTATAGGAATAAATAGGATAAAGTATGTGTCTGAGTTAATACAGAACTGTTTCTCCTGCCTTTTCTTTTTTTTGAGACAGAGTCTTGCTCTGTTGCCCAGGCTGTAGTGCAGTGGCACAATCTCAGCTCACTGCAACTTCCATCTCCCAGGTTCAAGCAATTCTCCTGCCTCAGCATCCCAAGTAGTTGGGGTTACAGACACGCACCACCATGCCCAGCTAATTTTTGTATTTTTAGTAGAGACGGGGTTTCACCATGTTGGTTAGGCTGATCTCAAACTCCTGACCTCAGGTGATCCACCCACCTCGGCCTCCCAAAGTGGTGGGACTGCAGGCATGAGCCACCACACCCCACCTCTCCTGCTTTTTCTAAGTTGACCAACTGAACCATTGATAGATCTGTTTGCCATACTTTCAGATGAATAGGTAATCTTATAGCTTGGCTTAAAAAATTATCCTCATGTGTTCCATCGTACCCTGATGAGACCTCACTCGCACTTAAAGGGATTTTGGTTCTAGTTCTTTGGCAATGTGATAAATTTTTTGGACCGCTAGATACTCTTTGACTTTTAAGGGGATGATATTTTCAGTTATCCTGGCTTCATGTTTCTGAAGTTTGAATAAATCGTTCCACCATTTGAAAGGAAATAAGTGATCAGAGAATTAGCCGCTTCCATTTTTAAGGATGTGAAGGCACTTGTAAATCACTTTATGTTCTTGGAGTCTCACTAGTACTACCGTGTATCTACTTGTCTTTTCCAGTGATTTAATTTGCCAGAAAAGTGGAACCTCCAAGCTGTGTACCCATTCTTAAGCACTGCTGGCCTGATGCCTGAGAGGATGAGTGACAGGGTTGTCCACACTACCTCTTCTCTTGCTGCTTAGCTCTGCGTGGCATGGGTTCCTTACCATCTATCTTGCTTAGGCTGCGAAGTTCCTAAGAATAGCTCTGGCCAAATGCGCAATCATATTACAATGTCAGAAGTCCTCTCTGGAGCCCACATCTCCTTAGTTTATTCTTTCTCTTAGTTGAGCAAATGAAGTTGTGCTTGAAGTTCTCAGAAACATCTGTGATTTGAGAAATATTATATATAGGGCTTGAAATTTGAGGACATGGTTTTGATGTATGGGTATTTAGACACTAAAATGCTGGTTACATGAAATGATGAAATAATGCTTACCTCATAGTATTACTAGAAGATTTAAGTGAAGAAAGTCATATGAAAGTACCCCACTCTGTGTCAGCTTATAATTAAAAAGCAGTAACTACCATTTTTTGAGCTCATTGTACTGTGCAGTGTGCTAAATACATGATAATATTTGATTTAATTCTCTAAATAACCTGCAGAGCGGGTAATATGAATTCCATTCAACACATGAGGAATTTCAGAGAAGCCAAGTAATGTGCCTGAGGTCACACAGCTTCTAAGTGGTGGTGTTGGGATTTGAATCTGATCTGTGAAAAGTCTGTGCAAGCAAAACTACTCTTTACAGTGGGCTCCAGTCAGTAAGTCAGTCCCTTCATTTGCATTTATTTGAAGACTGGTAAGACTGATTTTTCCATTTGTTTGTTAATGAGTAACATTTTCTATTTGTAATGGGCCTGTTGAAGACTTTTGCCCCTTTGTATGTTGGGATTGTTTCTGATTATCATATGCTTGCACAAGCTTCTCATGTGTTAATCACGTATTTAACCTTTCTCTTCCTCATACCTACAAAATTTTGTACTTGGATATGCTTTAATTTTTCACGTTCTACATGGGTCCTTCACATTGTCATTTTCTTCAGAATTTTCTGTAAAATGTATTAAGAGACTTTTAATCAGCGGTATCTCCTTATTCTGGGGCTTTTTGCATTAAGAAACAGTATAATGTCATCTAACTATAAGAGAACTATGTTGTATTAATGTGCAGGATGAGTAATCATTAGCTCTTAGGTTTCACATTGGGATAGTAGATCAGAAGTCCTTAAGAAAGAATTGCTTCTATAAAAAAAATAAAATAAAAACCTTCTATACGGTTACTTTTTTTTCCTTGTGAGACAAGGTCTTGCTCTGTCACCCAGGCTGGAGTGCAGTGGTGTGATCTCAGCTCACTGCCACTTCCCTTTCCCAGGCTCGAGCAATCCTCCCCACCTCAGCCTCCTGAATAGCTGGGGATATAGGCATGTGCCACCACGCCTGGCTAATTTTGTATTTTTTGTAAAGACAGGGTTTCACCATGTTGCCCAGGCTGGTCTCAAATTCCTGGGCTCAAGCTATCCTCCTGCCTCAGCCTCTCAAAATGCTAGGATTACAGGCATAAGCCACCATGCGCAGCTAAATATTCTTAATCATTTTTATTTAAAATGTAAAAGATTATATATTCATTTCTACTGGATTACTTTGGGATTGAAATAAACTAGTTTATCAAACTTAGAGCATGGTCACCTTTGATTGCTGTACTCTTTCAAGCAGTTTGATAGATACCAAGAAAGAATTGATGGTGCTGTTAAATATATCCAGTGTCTCTCTTCTCCCAGCAAAGTTCCTACATTCGTGAGGATGATTGCTCCCGAGGGCTCCTTGGTGTTTCATGAGAAAGCCTGGAATGCATACCCCTACTGTAGAACAAGTAAGCCTGGTCCCCAGCAGCCATTTCACCCCTCCACCATGAGGATGAGAAGGGAGTCTCAGTTCAGTACCAGTGTCTTTGAGAAGGGTTACACTGAGCAAGGTCTTCCTTGGGTTTTTGGACAGTCAACTGCCAAAATGATGTCAGACGAAGGACTGCATTGGGTTCCTCCCTGCAGAACTTTGTGTCAGGCATAAGTTCATTCCCACATGGCAGCCACATTGTGGTCCTTGCTGACTATGCTGGCTCCAGGGGTAAACCAAAAGAAAGGTCATTCACACTCAGAAGTGTCTTTTTGTGCATTTCAACAGTATTTTTACTTACATTGCTATATAATAGAGGAGGAATAGGACAGACTTCTGAAATAGCATCCTATCATTTGCTAAATTGATCTTATAAATAATGTTTTGTGTGACATTAGTCTTTTTAGCATTATTTTAAAAATTATTCATATTTTATTTGTACTCCATAATCTAAATTAATGTACCATATAGTATCACTTTTGTAGAAACTGTTTTGCAAACATAGCTACTAAATAAATGTTGTGTTTTCAGATAGTTTAGTCTTTGTGACATTAAGTATTGGAACAGATTGTTTGACTCCAATTAATATTCTGAAAATTTTCTCCTTTTATTACCTGCCTCTCCATCATGCCTCAGTTGTAACGGTGAGTAAAACTATTTTTGTGTCTCTTACTTTCATCTTTAACCTTTGTTTTACACAGTGATTATTTTCAACCATTCTTTGCTAACTGCCCATCCCTGCATGGTTCCCTCCTGTGTCCGCTCCATCGGCCCCCACCCTCTAACACATGTTCCCAGTACTCATGGGCTCTTTCTGCCCTCGTCTCAAAATCTCCCTGTTGATGTTACTTTGCTTTTCTTCCTTCTTTTTTTTTTTTTTTTTTTTTTGAGACGGAGTGTTTCACTCTTGTTGCCCAGGCTGGAGTGCAATGGCGCGATCTCGGCTCACCGCAACCTCCGCCTCCTGGGTTCAAGCAATTCTCCTGCCTCAGCCTCCTGAGTAGCTGGGATTACAGGCACGCGCCACCATGCCCAGCTAATTTTTTGTATTTTTAGTAGAGACCGGGTTTCACCATGTTGACCAGGATGGTCTCGATCTCTTGACCTCGTGATCCACCCGCCTCGGCCTCCCAGAGTGCTGGGATTACAGGCTTGAGCCACCGCGCCCGGCCCTTCTTCCTTCTTTCAAATGCCCTGTTTGCTTACCGGACCTCCCAGCTTCTTTATTAGCCCAGTATGCTGCGTGGCAAGTAGGATTGTTTGAATTATTTAAAAGCATGCAGCATTTGGTTTGCCTGACAAGTCTACAAAAATCGGTAGCTAATGATTCTTTGTCACTTGAGGATCAAGTTTCCTTGTAGAGTCAAAGCCTGGATGCCCATAGTGGGAAAAGCTCCCTCAGATGTGGCACCACGGAACAGGTGGAAGATCACTATCATTTTCCTGTTGTGTTTTTCTGCAGAATGAATATATGAAAGATGATTTCTTCATTAAAATCGAAACATGGCACAAACCAGACTTGGGAACATTAGAAAATGTAAGTGTCAACTCTGCACTTTTAGTACAGAAGTCCCTGGAAAAGAGAATCCTGTATGTTGTTCACTTTGTCATCACCAAAGTAATGTCACCTGTGTTAGGCTAGTATCTGCCCACACCAAGCCGTGTCAAATTGAGGTGAGGCAGGCAAGCGGCCAGAAGCCAAATGAGCTTTCCCTGTCAGTCCCCTTGCCCTCCCCTTCACTTTGGTGAAGTTGCTGTTTTGATCAGCAGCTCTCTTTATCTGAGACAAAGAGAGCGTGGGTATAATTCACTGATAAACCAAAGCCCGGTTTTAGCCATTAGTTTTGCTAATTAGATTGCTTTCATCTCTGAGGGTTTGCCAGAGCTGCTCTGCATAGCAGGGTAGATTGCTTTAATTTTTACCTACTGTCTGCTTTGCTAGAGTATGGGCTGATGTCAGAGAAATGACCAAAAAGCAGGAGGGATCAAGTCGTGTGAATAATTACACAAATGTGGAAAAGCTCTTGATTTTTGTAAGTTGGTGTACATTAATCTCTAAGATTCAAGAACATCTTTGAGTCAGGACTCAAAGAAATGTAATCATTAACTTTTGGTAAGGTTTGTCATGAAACTTGGGAAGGCCTTTTGTATAGGTTGATGCCCTTGGTCCAGCAGTTCTCAAAACTGTGGTCTTGAGACCACAAGATGGGCCAGCAGCAGCACAGTCTCTGGGGACTGGCTTGAAATGCAGATAACCTGACTCAGTTAAGAACTTCCAGACCAGAGTCTCTAGGGGTGGGACTCGGCAGTTTCTGTTTTCTGGTGCGCATTCATTCCAGTAGAGATCTGTTCCAACCTGATGATACGTTATTATAGGAGACTAAGTTAATCATTGTGGCAAATTCTGTTTTTACTGTTCTATTACTGTGCTCTTACGTTATTGATACCAATTAATAGAACTTGGAATTTTGATCTGTAGTATTTGACTGTTCTTTCAAGTGACATTTTTATGTTGTTTTCCTTTTCTTCCTTTTTTTTTTTTTCCAGATAGAATCTCACCTTGTTGTGCAGGCTGGGGCGCAGTCGCACACTCTCTGCTCACTGCGGCTTCTGCCTCCTGAGTTCAAGCGATTCTCCTGCCTTAGCCTCCAAGTAGCTGGGACTGCAGGCGTGCACCACCTTGCCTGGCTAACTTTTGTATTTTCATTAAAGGCAGAGTTTCACCATGTCGGCCAGGCTGGTCTTGAACTTCTGACCTCAGGTGATCTGCCTGCCTCAACCTCCCAAAGTGCTGGGATTACAGGTGTGAGCCACTGCACCCAGCCTTTATGTTGTTTTTCATAGTAACCCTCTAAAATTTAGAATCTAGATGACATGATTTGGTGTGCTTTAATATATAATGATTTAATCTGGTATGTTCAGCTTTTAAATGGGCAGATCGTTGGCAGTTTTCAGATAATTCCTAATTGGTTCATAGATGGCATTTCAGAAATAAACGATCGATCGATATGCCTTATAGAGGATTTGGTATCATACTGAAACTGAGTAGCTTTAGGTTAATCAAATTTTGGAGAGATTTTAGACCATGTAGTACGTCATTTGAATGTAACTTGTAGTGTCACCTTGTATCTGTATAGGACTTGGTTGGTTACAAGGACTGTGTTGTGTATCATTTGGGTTGAACATAGGGCTGGTATGTTTTGTTTCATATATCATTTGTGAGGACTCTCGGAAGATAATATTGACAGGTTTTTATTTATTTGCCATCATCCTCATTCTCTTACCCCTTATTATTTGTTGCAGTGATGACAAAAGATTTCTAGATCCTGCAAAACATCAGACAGCTAATATAATGAAATAATAATTTGGGACTTTTAATTGCTTATAATGTACCCTGAGAGACCCAAGATAAAGACTATATATCTAAGCGTAATAGAATAATCTACAGTTTGTTTTATTTCTTTTCTCTTTGTCATTGGTAGGTACATGGTTTAGATCCAAACACATGGAAAACTGTTGAAATTGTCCATATAGATATTGCAGATAGAAGTCAAGTTGAACCAGCAGTAAGTATTACTCAGTGACATTTAACCTGTTTTCTTTTACAGTTAAAAATTATTTTCTACGATCACATTTGGGATTAAGTTAAATAAACTATTTCCTTTCTTTATTGTATGGCCTATATTTCTATGTCAAAATGAGCGGAGTGTAGTCTAGTAGGTGTGTGCAGCAAAGAGACCAGGGTAAGAGAGAAGGCAATTTGTTTTCTGTGTGGATTTTGCCTTTGTACAAGCGATCCCTTTAAGAAGTTGCAACATACCTGGGAAATGTAGGTTGTTTTCATTGAGAAACAAAACAAAACACATGGTTTACAAAAGAATGCTCCCTTGAGCTTCTTTAAATGATGTAGATTCCTTTTACTTTTCAAGTGTGATTAAGAAGGCAAAAATTTAATTTGCATGCAAGTATTTAGTAACTCAGTTACAGTTGTTATTTGTGGAAAATAGTTGGTGTAGAGTATCGTTTTAAAAATTTTCTTTTAGATCGCAGAAGTAGGTGTAGAGTATTTTAATTTTATAGTCGTTTAGCTTTCTATTTGAATGCTATTAGATGTAAATATTTCTAATCCTGGCTTTTGACTTAATAAAAAAAATGTTTTCCCATAAGTAAAGACACTATTCCTCATGTCAGATTAATACTTTTGTTTTAGGCTGGGTGCAGTGGCTTCCACTTGTAATCCCAACACTTAGGAAGGCCAAGGAGGGAGGATTGCTTGAGACCAAACCTGGGCAACATAGTGAGACTTTGTCTCTTAAAAAATATATACATTATATATATATATTAGTTGGGTGTGGTGGCACGTGTCTGTAATTCCAGCTACATAGGGAGGCTGAGATGGGAGGATTGCTTGAGTCCAGAAGTTTGAGGCTGCAGTGAGCCACGATCACAGCACTGCACACCATCCAGGGTGACAGAGCAAGAACCTATCTCAAAAAAACAAAAATAAGACCCCCATCTCTCTTGCCTAAGTTTGTGAATGTTAATACGGTTCTTATTTTAAGTGTGTTAAATGCTGCTTTGGTTTTACGGGGCACATGGAAATACAGCCACTGGTCCTCTTCCTCTAGTCTAGAGAGCTAGAGCTTTGGATTGAGAGTGGCACTGTTTGTTTTGTCATGGTCAAGCACAGCGTGTTCAGTAGGCATCCCATTCTCTTTCTGTTTTTGGTGCTTGTTCCTTGAACTTGGGCAGTGTTGTAAGCCAAACAGAAATAAGTCAAACACAAAATGTCTGGTTTGGGTGTTGAAATTTAAAGGTAAACTTGCCTAAACAAAGGTCCCTGACCTTTTCTCAGAAGCTGCTGGGGTTGAGAGTGCCAGCAGTGACCCTGTGCCAGGCTGGGCCAACTCTGCTAGGGCCCCTTTCTTGCTTAGAGGTGTGAGCACTGATAAGGGACTTTTGTTCTATGTCTTAAATTTTAGTTTTGCCGTGATTTGAAGTTGTTTCAATTTTAGAGATATTTCTACCTTTGACATTATATAGGGAGTTTTTAAAAAATCTATAGAAATGAAATTATTTATCTGTTATGCTCTTTTATTTCTCTTGGTATCATTTATAGCTGAGGTTTACCATATGAGAAAGAATGATGGGAAGAGAAGTAATTGGGAGTAATGAGTGAGTCAGTTAATGGCTAGGTCGGGACGGCTTACAAGCCTGGAGCTGCCCGTCACAAAAATACCAAGCAGTAGTATGCCACACCAGGACTGGGTGCCCTGGGGAAGGCGTTCCCATTACGTTGTTAGTGTTTGAAAATGTGGTGATGACCAAACAAAACGGCTCGGCTGAGTCAGTCTGTGGTTCATAGGTTTGCGTTCTGTGTTGTTCACCAGCAGAGTACAGGACGCCTTTGGTTTTGCTGGAGGCATAAAAATTATTTGTTCCCGTCCTCAGGCGAAAATGGGCAGTGTTTACAGGCTTGAATGCTGGTGGAAAGAACAGCGTAAGGGCAGATTGCACAAGAGCCCTGGAAGCCCTGGTTCCCATCCCCTCTGCCTCAGCAGAGACTTCAGAGAGGACAGGAGGCACTGGATACTTGGCAGCAGCACTTGAGATGGGTGCTGCAGGCGGAAGGCACCGCACATGCACAGGCTGGGGAGCTCGTTCTCCGTGTGGAGTGGCGATGTGTGGGGTGGATAGCTAGTGAAAGACGGGACTGGGCCCAGGTCAGGAGGGTCTGTGTTGTGACGCATGGACCTGTGACTAAGACGTCATTCTGAAACTAGGTGGACTTCGGATTTCCATGCTGAGGCTCTGCCACCTGCTGGCTATTTAATCTTGGACAGTTTGGCTAGCTTCTCTTTGCCTATACTATCTTGTGTAAAATGAGAGTCATTATCTTACAGGATTAAACGTGAGTACTTAGAGTGTATTAGTCTTTTTTCACACTGCTGTAAAGATACTACCCAAGACTGGGTAATTTATAGTGGAAAGAGGTTTAATTCACTCACAGTTCTGCATGGCTGGGTAGGCCTGGGGACACTTACAATCATGGGGGAAGGGGAAGCAGGCACATCTACATGGCGGCAGGAGAGAGAGGAGGAGAGAGGAGGAACTTTTAAACAGATCTTGGGAGAACTCACTCATTGTCACCAGGACAGCATGGGGGAAACTGCCCCCATGATCCAGTCACCTCCGTCCCTCAACATGTGGGGATTACAGTTTGAGATGAGATTCGGGTGGTAACACAGAGCCAAATCGTGTCATAGAGCCAGTGCGTAGTTCAGTAAATGCTAGCAGTAATTGTCATTATGATCAGCTCCAATAGTACAAGAGTCCCGAGAGTCTATGTCTACACCACGCATTGTTTGGGAACTAACCACAACCTGTGTATGTGTGGTTTTTTGGTGTTCTTAGCTCCCATTTCCCAAGTTACGTTTTAGAGATTAGTAAGATATAAATTTATATTGAAGTTTATTGGATTTACAGGAATTATTTTTTTACTGGGATAAAATACGTATAACCTAAAGTGTACTCTTTTAGCCCTCTTTAAATGTACAATTCAGTGGCATTTAGTACATTAACAGTGTCCTGCAGCCATCACCACTGTCGAGTGGCAAAACCTTTTCATCACCCCAAAAGGACACCCTGTACTCACGAACAGTCACTCCCTTATTCTCCTTCCCCCTAACCTTTGGCAGCTGCTACCTGTTTTCTCTCTCTTGAGATTTGCCTGTTCTGCACATTTCGTAGAAATAGAACCATGCAATGCATGGTCTCTGTGGCTGGCTTCTTTCTTATGCTTTGCATTTGATTACAAGATTCACCTTCGTAGTGCGTGTCAGTACATCGTTCCTATCTATGGCTGAGTAGTATTCCAGTGTATGGATAGACCGCATTTTGTTCATGCATTCGTCTGTTGATGGACATTTGGTTTTTTTCTACGTCTTGGCTATTGTGACTAGTGCTGCTGTGAACCTTTGTGTCGGTAGCTTTTTGTCTAATGTGCTCTCTCAGTTGGGGATAAAGAACTGATATGTAAGGATTATCAGACCCTTTGACATGAAAAAAAATTCCATTATGCACATTTCTCTGTTACAGAAAGAAAGGGAAAGGAGCTTTTTGGTGGCAAAGGTGCCCTTGCCATTTTTTAAGCCTAGAGCAGAGCATTGAGCTGCTAAGATTGGTGCGGGGAGGACCAGACCCCCATTTCAGAGAGGAGGCGATGATGAGATGTAGTGGCGCAGAGACCTGGGGTCTGCTCTGCTCTTCTGCACATCCTGGTTCGTCCACTTTCCTGGGCATCCGCAGCCGCCCTCACGCTTTACCCCTGTGAGTTCCACCCCATTGTTTTGGCCTGACTAGTTAATGTTTTAGGATTAGCTTCCATCGCAAACACCTGGACCACCTGGTGGTCTCTACTTTTCTTTTTTCTTTTTTCTTTTTTTTTGAGAAAGAAAGAATAATAAGAAAAAGAATAAAGAAGAGGAAGAAAGAGAAAGAGGAAGAGGGAGAAAGAATGGGGGTATTGCTTTATTGCCCGGGCTAGAATGCAGTCTAAATATGGGTATGCCTATAATTGTCCTTAATAATGGAGACATGAAAGAAAATGAGGGAAGAGAGTAACAAACAAGGAGCCAACCAACATTTCGTTTAAACGTCTAAGTTGATATGATGTGGTACTGATAAGAGTGTATATTTTGTGTATTTAAAGTGGAGAGTTCTATAAATGTTAATTACATTTACTTGTTCCAGATCTGAGTTCAAGTCCTGGATATCGTTGTTAATTTTCTGTCTCATTGATCTGTCTAATGTTAATGTTGAAGTCTCCCACTGTTATTGTGTGGGAGTCTAAGTCTCTTTATAAGTCTTGTATGTCTGGGTATTCCTGTATTGGGTGCGTATATATTTAGGATCTTTAGCTCTTCTTGTTGTTGCATTGATCCTTTTATCATTATAGAATGTCCTTCTTTGCTTCTTTTGATCTTTGTTGCTTTAACGACTATTTTATCAGAGGCAAAAATTGTAAAACTTCTGCTTTTTATTTAGTTTAGCTCTCTGGTTGGTTGGTAAATCTTTCTCCATCCCTTGTTTTGAGTCTTTGTGTATCCTTGAATGTGAGATGGGTCTGGATGCAGCATACTGATGGGTTTTAGTTTTTTATCCAAATTGCCTATCTGTCTTTGGATTGGGGGATTTAGTCAATTTAAATTTAGAATTAATAATGATATATGTGAGTTTAATACTGCCATTTAATATTAGCTGGCTATTCTGCCCATTAGTTGATGTAAATTCTTCATTATATTGATGCTCTTTACTTTTTGGTGTTTTTTGGAAAGGCTGATACTCTTTGTTGCTTTCTATGTGTAGTGGTTCTTTCAGAAGCTCTTATAAAGCAGGCCTGGTGGTGAGGAAATCTCTGAGTGCTTGCTTGTTCACAAAAAACTTTATTTTTCCTTCACTTATGAAGCTTAGTTTGGCTGGATGTGAAATTCTTGGTTGAAAGTTCTTTTCTTTAAGGATGTTGAATATTGGTCCCCACTCTCTTCTGGCTTGTAGGGTTTCTGCCGAGAGATCTGCTCTGAGTCTGATAGGCTTCCCTTTGTGGGTAACCTGACCTTTCTCTCTAGCTGCCCTTAGTATTTTCTCCTTCATTTCAACCCTGGTGAATCTGACGATTATGTGCCTTGGAGTTGCTCTTCTTGAGGAATTATCTCTGTGGTGTTCTCTGTATTACCTGGAATTGAATATTATCCTGCCTTACTAGGTTGGGAAAATTTTCCTGAATAATGTCCTGAAGCGTATTTTCCAGCTTGGATTCATTTTCTTCGTCACATTCAGGTACACCTATCAAGCGTAGATTAGGTCTTTTCACATAGTCCCATATTTCTTGGAGACTTTGCTCATTCCTTTTTATCCTTTTTTCTCTAATCTTGTCTTCTAGTTTTATTTCATTGAGTTGGTCTTCGACCTCTGATATCCTTTCTTCTGCTTGATCAATTCGGCTGTTAAAACTTGTGCATACTTCACGAAGTTCTCGTATTGTGTTTTTCAGCTCCATCGATTCACTTATTTCCTCTCTAAATTGTGTATTCTTATTAACATTTCGTCAAACCTTTTTTCAAAGTGCTTTGTTTCTTTGGATTGGGTTAGAACAAGTTCTTTTAATTCACAGAAGTTTCTTATTATCCACATTTTGAAGCCTGCTTCTGTAATTGGAACACACTCGTTCTCCATCAAGCCTTGTTTCGTTGCTGATGAGGAACTGGGATCCCCCGCTGAGGGAGAGGCGTTCTGATCTTGGGTATTCTCAGCCTTTTTTGGCTGTTTTCTTCCCTTCGTTGTAGATTTATCCATCTGTGGTCTTTGTATTTACTGTCTTTGTAATTGGGTTTCTGAGTGGACGTCCGACTTATTGATTCTCAGCGCCCAAATCTGAGCAACCCACTGCGCCGACCAAATCAGCGGCGTTAAGATGGATGGTGCTTTTCTGACTCTGCACCAGGAACCGACGCTCCGAGGCGCCGGCAAAATCGCCTCGCCGGTCACAAAAGTCGCACTGGTGACCCGTGGGGCTCCTCTGCTGGGAATCTCCTGGTGTGTGAGCAACAAGAATTTATGTGAAGGTGTGGCGTCCTCTCGTTCTTTGCGCTTTCACTGGGAGCTACAATCCCGAGCTGCTAGTGATCAGCCATCTTGGATCTTGCTCCCGGTGGTCACTACTTCTTACCAGATTCAATTTGGTTTTCTGTTGTTCGTTTGTTCATTTCATTCTGCCCTTTAGGTAATTTTGTCACTTGAATATTCTAGTCTACAGTGTTGAGAAAGGGAAGAACACATTGACGTTCTAGAATGGTAATTTGTCACAGCAATCGGTAGTCCTGAGTGCCCGTGCGGTGTGTGGCAGTGCTGTGCGTGCAGCACCGTGGCGGCTGCTGAGGATTTGTATAGCACCCACAAGAGACTTAGCAAGACAAGCCCAGTACAGTGAAGTAGTGAACAAGTGGCAAAGGCTCACAGCGTGACTCAGAATGCTGTAGGATTTCAGAGAAGAGAGCAGACGATCTGTAAGAAGGCAAAGCGGAAAAGGCCGAAGGGAAGCCTCCCGACACGAGGGCGTGCAGAGTTTTGATAAGTGGAACAATCATTACTCTTTTTCCTCATTCCTTCACGCTTGTTGCTCCGATACATTAGACGTTTATTTCTTCGTTTTTCTCTCCCCCTTCCAAGTAGAAATCAAACCTCAGAGAGAGGAGTCTTTGTACCCTTAGCCCCTGTCTCCCCACATCCGATAACACTGTCTGAAATGTAGTAGGTACTCAGTGAATTCCTGTTAATAAATGAGTCATAGGCACGCAGAATAGAAATGAAGGTCCGGGGCACCAGCTGACGTTGAACTGGAGTCATTTTTTGGGCTGAGGGAACCTCCTTGCATTCAGACTGTCGTTACTCTTGACTGTAAGATTTACTTTGAACACACAGTTCTGCAGCTACAGAAAGTTCAGTTTCAGGACTAACCTCCTGAAGCCCAGGTAAGCTAGTATTTCTCATGATCGCTTAGCTCATGCCAAAAGTGGAAATCCCAACTCTCAGATGAGCGTTCTATTTGCTGACTGATTCTTCTAGCTCAGGCCTTGCCGGGGCAGTCTCTCTTCGAGCTGCCACCTGAGCATTCTCTTGTCTCCCCGCACTGCTCTGCCATGGACCACGTCCTGTGCTTTCCCATTCCGACGCGCTGCTTGCTCTCATGGGACTCCTTTCTCTCTGTCCAAAGTCGACATGTCCTTCAGGATCTAGATAGGTCGGAGCTCACCTCCTCCGGGGAGATTTCGCTCAGGTTGGAAGCCGTCTTCTCTGCCGAATTTCAGAAACTTTTGCTCATTTCATTGGTGTGTTTTGCTCTCTTTGTTTAGCAACCTGTTCCCTTTTCACAGAGTGGGCCCTTGGTAAATATTGGTCAGATGAACCTGATGAGCTTGAGGATCATGATGAAGCTAGACACTGTGAGCCAAGAGTTTGTACTGGAATACAAAATCAATTTGATGTCCTTTTGATAGCACCTGGCTTGGCAAGGGGTGAGGAATCAGGCACTCCCATACGTTGCCTGTGGGAGTATCAGTTGGTAGAACTGTGTACATTACAGAGTCACAAGTGTACATAGCCTGTTGACCCAGCAAAAGTCTGCTTCTAGCAATTGACTCTACCCACTGTGAAGTGGCAGGTGTATAAACCTAAGAGTAGAAGTCTGTTTCTTTATCAATCGGGAACTGAGTAAAAACATTATGGTGCACTCATAGGATGAAGTTCAGTGCAGTCATTAAAAGGGAGTGAGCTCTGCTTGTACTGATGGTGAATCCTTGTCAGGATAATCTGGAGGGAGGAAAAGAAGTATGTATAATATGCTTCCATTTGTTATCATAAAAGGGAGTAAAAATATGTATATATGAATATAAATATATGTATATATATATAGAGAGAGAGAGTCTCGCTCTGTCGCCAGGCCAGAGTTCAGTGGTGTGATCTCCACTCACTGCAACCTACGCATCCTGGATTCAAGCGATTCTTCTGCCTCAGCCTCCTGAGTAGCTGGGATTACAGACGCACACTACCACGCCCAGCTAATTTTTGTATTTTTAGTAGAGATGGGGTTTCACTATGTTGGCTAAGATGTTCTCAATCTCTAGACCTTGTGATCCACCCGCCTTGGCCTCCCAAAGTGCTGAGATTACAGCGTGAGCCACCGTGCCTGGTCAAAAAATCTATCTTTGTATGTGAATATATTTGCTTAGTTATGTGTGGATTATCAAAAAGAATGCATAAGATGCTGTTAATTGTGATTTTCCTCAGGACAGGAATGGGATGGAAGAGTTGATGTCTGACAGAGGTGTGTGCAGTAGATGAGGGAATAAACTCCTTTCACCAGCTGTAGGTTTTCTGTTGCTGCATAACAGATCACTGCGTATTTAGTGGCCTGGACATGTGATCTGATTAGTTTGCTTAGTTAAGGGAATAGCCTCCCATTACCTTTGCCACAGTCTGTGGCTTAGAAGCAAGTTAGAGGTTCTGCTTGCACTTAATGGGAGGGAATTTTATGAGCATGAATCATGGCAGGGAGGGGTTCACTTTAGAATGCATCTGCCGTACCACGAGTCAATGTTTAGTGCCTAAAACTTACTCTTTAAGGATTGGAGTGACACTAGAATTGAGAGCTACTAACGATGAATATGCCAGCGAGTGGGTGTGCGATTGGGTGGGGGCGGGTCTGCACCCCAGGGATTGGGTCACGTGTTAGACCTGGGGAGGTGGCGTGGGTGGGAATATTGGGGCAGAATTCCCGTCCTAGATTTGCTGAGTCTGCCTTGTGCCAGGGACCAGAGGACAACTTGTGGAGGCTGACGTTGGGTAGGGAATGGCTAATGGCCAGACCCACATTCTACCCCTTCAGACAGCCCCAGCTCTTACCCTGCATCTCAGCTGGGAGCTTCACTCTTGCTCTGTAAACAGGGAATGACCCCCTTTCACGAGATCGCCGTCACGTCTGGGCCTGTGCTAGGAGGCTATGGCTAGAGCCTGCGCCTTTCTCAACACTGTTTTTATGGCCCAAGGGAAGCACCTTCTGAATGGGAGATCGTGTGATTGCTGGGAGTGCATGTTCCTCTGAGGTATATGGTCACCTATGCAGGTTTGAATATCCGAAGTCAGGTGGGTCACTGTGTATAGTCTTAACCCAGTTTAAAAGTTCGTGATTTGATCCTTTCTCCCTCAAATGAATGTGTTGGTGGTAATTTGGAAAAAGAAAATTCGGAAGACCTTCTGAAGGTATAGTGATCCTCAAAGTTCATACTGTGGCATCTGGGCTCCTGGAGGTTTTTGTCTCAGCCTCACTTAATCAGTGATTTTTCATGACCTTCTGTGGTTTTTCTTGAGTAAACTAATTAAAAAAAAAAAAAAAAAAGTTAAATGGTTGTATTTCTTTTCTTCATATTACGTGCTTTTGAAAAGAAAGAAAACAGCTGCATTATTAAATTTGCGTGAATTTATAGGCAAGTCCTCGTAATCAGTCAGGACAAATAGTTGGGAGTACAAGAAACCAAGAATTCGAAACTCCACCTGGTGGGAGCTTTCTCTAACTGCAAGTGAGTTTTAATGCAAATACAGCCCTAAAACATTTTAATTCAGAGAGATTGTTGTCAGCTGGCTTGTATACCACTCTTGTAGATTTGCTGTTTTTGGTAGTGCTTATGAACTATACTTCACCACACAGAGAAGAGATGCAATTCGACTCATGGCATAACTGAACACTTGGGTGGATGATTTGACATGTATACATAATTGGAGGGTGACATTGTCACAGTAACTCTAGGAACGAGGATTACTTTTAAAAATCTGTCAGTGTGACCCAGGATCACATAGTAATTTGCTACAGAAATCATGTGTATGGAAATGTATGGGTCATTAGGGCTTTTTGTTGATGACTTGTGGAGAGTCTGTAATGACTATTGCTTTAGCCACTGTTTGCGCTAATATTCTAGAAGCTGCATCACTTCCTGATGAAACAAGCCAAGTAGTCTGAGATTTCTGCATAAATGTCCCACTTAATTTATTTTGTCCCTTTAGAATGTATCTACCATATGAAACGGATTTCCTGTTTCAAGAGAAAGTGGCATTGTAGCAAAGTGTTGCTAAGGTGTTACATCCTTTAAGAGGGAAGGGTCCTTCTGCCTGGCATCCCAGCAGCCACAGAGTAGTACACCATGCTCCAGCAGCACACACATGCTTACCCTCACACCCTCTCCATCCTCAGACCCTGGTTTTGAAGCCAAGCATCACTCCTGAAAAGTCTTCCTCAGTAAGCTGGGTGCCTGCTGGCGGTCAGGACTGTACTGCACTCATCATCTCTGTTTCCAGGACCTAGCAACATGCTGGATGCATGGTGTGGAGTAAGCGCTTCCATAAAGGTTTGGTAGACCAGAGAGAATTTGCAAATGTTTTTTTCTCTCTAGTA
This sequence comes from Saimiri boliviensis, assembly GCF_048565385.1. Lineage (NCBI taxonomy): Eukaryota > Metazoa > Chordata > Mammalia > Primates > Cebidae > Saimiri > Saimiri boliviensis. The sequence goes on along the minus strand of NC_133469.1, from coordinate 30,301,074 downwards.
TATTTTTGGAGGAGTTCAAGTTTTTATTGTTCAAATAGTAAATGAACAAATAAAATGCTACTTTAATTCCTTGTTTGCTAATTCTAGATAATAAGTTACATATTATGTGCCTTCAATTCTAAAAGTTGTGGCCGGTCATGGAGGCTCACGCCTGCAATCCCAGCATTGTGGGAGGCCGAGGTGGAAGGATTGCTTGAGTCCAGGAGTTCGAGGCTGCAGTGAGCTCTGATCATGCCGCTGTACTCCAGCCTGGGCAACAGAGACTCTGTCTCAAGAAAATAAAAATTCTGAGTGTTGTTTCTAAATGAGCAAATACCTTTTTGGTTAGATTAAAAAGTGTTTGGTTAGATCAAATGGTAGTAAGAGCCAGGAGTATCCGGTATAAAATGCCACAGTGTAGGTTTTAAAGTTTTTTAATTATTAAAGTTGTCACTGATACACAACCACAGTAAAAAGTTTAGGATCCCTTAAATGTCCTGATGAAATGCACATGCATATCTTCAGCTCATTTCCAAAATATACACAAATGAGTCAGTTGACATCTGCTTCTGCTTTTTTTTAAGGTATAAATTTGAATCTGGCTCTTTTTAATCATCTCCAGCACTTTGTCTAAGTAGTTTTCCATGATTTGTATACAAAAGTCACTTCCCAGGAGAGGAAGACTCTTTAAAGTGTAAGCCGAAGTATACACACGATTAGCATCAGAAAGACCTTCGTTTTTGGAAGCAATTTGAAAGAAAATGAGCATGGTTTAGGAAAAAAAAGAAATTGGAACCACATTTTTAGATATTTATGTGTAACAAGAAAGGATTGTATCAGCCTTCCTCTATCGTACATAGTATGTGACCTTATTTTTATAATTTCCAAGGTACTTTTTAAGTAGAAATAATGTTAATTCAAAATATTAAGGCTTACATACCTAAAAGTGATGCACTTTAACATCTGTTTTTTTACATGTTAATAGTAAGGAAATATTAATGATATAAAAGCATTAAATTGTTTGAGATATGTAGTTTAAAAATCTGGATCTATTTAATATTAAAATGAAGCGAATTTAAAGAGAGAATGAAAAATTTCCCTTATCTTTCAGCATGTTTGAGTGTAATGCTTCAATTCATGGTGGAATGTTTTCTAAACGAGACGGTTGAAGAGCAAGTGTTAGCATTGTGTGACCACAGTGCCATGACCATAGCATTTCAGCATCGCTGAGGACGATGCTCCTGAAAGGAAGAGACACAAGCTAGAAACTCGTGTGCCATATATTTGTGGGTCACAGAATGTGCAGGGCATGCTCTGATTGATAGGGTACTTCCCTGCAGAGCTAAGAGGAACCCCTGTTTTGTGTGCTACCCAGTAAGTTTGTTGGGCTCCTAAGATAAAGCTCAGATTTTATTCAAGCCACTTCCATCTTTGGTCTTTTTTAACTTCACCCTAGTTGTCACTCCCATGTGCCTCTTACCTGCCCTTGAGTATAATTTCCATTGTCATATGTACCCAAAATCTCCATCGTTTTTTCTGGTAGCTTTCTTCATTTGCAGATGTCCCCCCTAGGGGGTAATGGGGACACAATTCTGGGCCCTGAGTGCTACAGTCCCTTCTGGAGCCCTCCTGCCTGCCCCGGGCAGCCAGCCTTCTGGTCCTGGGGTTGTTGCTGCTGTTGAGACTCTGGACCAGTTTGCAACATCTCTTTCCAGCAGAAACACTTCGTGCACCAGCTCCTATGGCAGAGCTGTGGGTCCACTCACTAGTCACAGTTGTTTCCTTAATACCCCGGAGGACACAGGCACTCCCAAGTGAGAGGATGGGGCTGCCGATGAAGCCCAGCCTCCTCTGAAGAGCTGCACCACGTCTGCTGAGCAGCCCACACACATCCCCCCGTCCTGTCCCCAGGCTGGTCTCCTTTGGAGACCACGGTCCTTAGGGAGGTCTGTATGTGCCTGAGTCCCAGCTGTGGGCTAGGTCTGCCCACCAGTCCAGTTCTCTGAACATTGCATGGACGTTAAGAGGTGGTTCTTTTTAGAGCCCCTGAAGGTCACTGGGAGCATTTTGGGCTAACTTCAGAGCTTGCCTGTCAAAGCCTTTAGTTAGGACTCAAGCCAAAACCCTGAGTCCCTCCCTTTGTACTCAAGGATGGTCTGCCCACAGACAGCTTATTAGAAATGCAAATTGGTTGCCCCCTCCCCTTTCAGAATCTCTGGAGTAGGGCTAGGGCTCTTCCTGTAGGCAGTTCCTGCACTTGCTCATCTTTGAGAAACTGTGTTCCAGTGTACATTATTAATGGTGAAGAATGTAGTGTAGCCCCCCTTGTAGGATTTTGGAAGCAGAAGGAGGCCATGGTCTGACAATATTCACCTTAAGCTTTATTTTTACTATTAAGGGATTTGTTGCTCAGGGAACTGCTGTAACTCCCCAGCCGTGCCAGCCGTGGAAGGGGAGCCAGGACTTGAACGCAGAGCTGCTGAATTTATTTTTGTCATTCTAGAACATCTTTTTGCTCTATGATATTTCTTCCTTTGCAATATGTTGATTAAGAGCAGTCTTAATTTATTTGAAGGAAACAGGCAGCACCTGTTCCTCCATCTCTCTTCTCTAGTTCCCTGAAACCCTAGTTTTTATTAGCAGTCTTGGTCACCTCCTCCCGCAACTGCTGAACTCTGATGTATTTTGAAGTCTGCATATGTGCAATAGAATAAAAGGATTAGAGACCCAAAGATGTGTTTTGGTGTGGATACTTACAGGGAACAGCACTCCTACATTTTCTCATTTGTTCATTTAATACACATTCATTGGAATTTACTATTTGTTCTGTGTTGCTCTGGCAAATCTCGTTCCAGTTAGAGGAATAATTGCATCTGTCTAAAGAGAGTGTGAGATTCTTAATCAGCGAACATGCTAAAGTGTGTCTGAGTGACTTACAGCTTCTGACTATTGGTTGTGTAGTATGTGAGTGCTCCTTTGCCAGAGGGTTATTTTCCTCATAGCTGGTACAGAACAGTGCTGGGCGCCAGGCTGCAGCCGTAGTCAAAGTACAAAGACTGATCAGAGTTTGCTAAGTGAACAGCCCTTCTAATTGCTTGTCGAAGGACTGTCATGGGATTGTTGGGCTCATCTAAACTTTCTGAGCAGCTGGTAGAAGTCTCAGGTTCTTCTTTTTAAGGATTGCGATGTCAAAGAAAATGAATTGGTTTTTAAAGTTTGTACTTTTTCCTTGCTCTTTATTTGGGTGAGTATGTCTTGGTAGGAAGAACAGTGTCCTGTTTTAGTTGAAGGTAGGACTATACTAAGCCAGTACCTGGTTTTTTTTGACATTTCAGTTGCCTTTGTGAATGAATAGAAATGATTTGCTTTTCCATACTTTCAGTTGTTCCATTATTGAGTTTTTTAGTGAGCAATCTGACACTTACTGTTTTAAACCACAGGTGTATATTGTTTTAAAAAAAAGATATTTTGTTCCTTTTAAACATACTGTTTTCTAAATACTGGTAAACGGATGAAATTTGGTCTAATTTACTGAGATTGAATCTTACGGACGTGTAGGTTTTAGTCACACTATAAGCAGTGTTTGTTTCTTGTGCTCTCAGAAGGATTTGGCCTCTCTCTCCTTTCCATCATACCTTCTCTGAGTGCCCAGATGTTACATATTTAAGTAGATAGCCTTGGTAACACACGCTTTACTACACTGCCTTTAGAAACGTCGTAATTGCACTCTAAATCATCTTTATAATATTACAACCTTTTTCTCTTCAAAATTAAAAAGAATGATGGAACGCAACCAGAAAAAGTTAAATATTGGTTGAAGCCATGTGACGTTGTTAATATTTGTAAGCTTTTGAGCTACAAAAATGACATTTTCTTTATGGATCAACCGAATATATCCTCCAAATTAATTTTTGGTAGATGACACCCTAAATGGTCAACAGCTTTCAAGAACCTCCTGTGTTTTAGATGTCACATTTGTTCCAGCTGCTGCTGCTCATTTCCTAAGAAGGGCTTTCTGCTTCTTGGAGCTGTGCGGTGGCTACCCGGCTCTTTAGACCTGAAAAGAGCTTTTGTTTCTTAGAAGTCTGTGGCTGAGACCCAGCCAGGCCCAGCCAGGCCTCTGGTTGCCAAATGCTGCTTTGCTTCTTTTCTTCGGCATGAGCAGAGACACTTGATCTCAGTGGAGTACCATGTCCTTTTGCTGTTAAAATGAACCTAGACGTTCGTTTCTGTCTTACAAATGTGTAACCTATCACTAGGGCATGTGAGAGAGTTCCAAAAACTCATTATTAAAGTGTGTGCATACTAAAGACCTGAGAATCGTGACCCAGCTCCTAACTCAAGCTGAATGCATGTGATAGTAGCTTTCCTGAACGTAGGGGGAAGGCATCTCAAATACATGTTTTGAGGTAGCAGTGATCTTCCTTATGCTTGAGAAGTTTGTCTGTCAAATGCTTGTCTCATCTCGCCTTTACTAAACTGTGAAGCAGACTGTTGTCAGGGTCTTTTGTAGTAAGTTAGAGATTTTTTTCCCCCACCCTCAAAGAAGATACAAATAAATGTAGGCATGGTTCCTATTAAAGAGAAATGTGAAAGTGTTTTACATTATTCCACTGCCTTGCATGGTCACGAACTTTCAGATCACTTCCAGTAGTAGATGTAGAGAGTGTCCACTACATTCGAAGGCATGGTTGGGCAGCAGTGCCCTCTTGTGGGAAAACAACATATTGCTTATTTCATGCTTGCTTAAATGTTATCAAAGGTTTTAAAGTTTGTATTAAAAATAGTCATGCACAAGCACGTTTTGTACAAGATATTTTTTCACTAGAATCCATTTTTAAGGTTTACTCCTAATTTTTTCCCTGTTTTCAAAGTAAAAAGGCAGAATGGGTAATGGAGGTGTTGGGGGTGTGAATAGCATTTGCTCCAGTTCCTTCTGGAGGGGATGAAATTCTCTCAGAGCCAGAAAATGTTTTTGAGCAGCTCATGGCAGATATTTTTAAAGAAATAAGTATAAACAGCTCCAAGTCAAGTTTTTAAAGTGCGTTTTCTTACAAAAGTCCCCTTTCAGCAGTATAAACTTGCTTTTGGGGAAGGCTCTCCTAGGCTGAGAGGGAGCAAGCGTCCCTTCAAGTACTTAAATAGTAGAGTGTGTAAATCACATTTTGGCAATAAAGGATCATAGCTGGCTTTGGTGTCAGACAGGACAGCATCTGAGCCCCGGCTCTTCTGCTCAAGGATGTTGGACTCTGGCAAAGAATTTCACTTCCCTGCCTCTAGCGGTGGTGATAGTTACCTTTATTTCAAGTTTGCGAGCATTAACTAGGAGGATGTGGGGCCTGACACAGAAGTGTGTGCCCCAAAATGGTGGCAGGAATGATACTGCTTATTGGATTTTGTTCTTGCTTTAAAAATGTTTATTTTTTTTTCATATTTTAACTTTTTTATATTTAATATTTGTTAACTTAGTGCTGATGGAGTAAATGGGATCTTGAGACTTAGAAGCTAAAGGTCAAATCGTGAACTAACATTCAGAGAGAGAGGTCTCAGTCTGAACTCCTAATAGGCTGCTTTCCCCCATTTCAGTTTAAGGAAATTGATATAATATGTTCAGTGATTTACTATCATTTAAGGAAACATGCATCTTTGTAAATAAAACTTTTCTAAACATATCACTTACATTTCAGGTGTGTGCAGTATAATCTTAAAATATGTAATGTGTAACAAGCACCTTTATGGAATTGAGTTGCTTGTTAAAACTCATTTCATTGGTGAATAGACTTTGAAATGTCTTTTTTTTTTTTTTTTTTTTTTTTGAGACAGGATCTTGCTCTGTTGCCCAGGCTAGAGTGCAGTGCCTTGATCTTGGCTCACTGCAACCTCCATCTCCCAGGTTCAAGCGATTCTCCTGCCTCAGCCTCCTGAGTAGCTGGGATTACAGGCATGTGCCACCATGCCTGGCTAATTTTTTGTGTTTTTGGTAGAGACAGGTTTTCACTGTGCTAGCCAGGATGGTCTCGATCTCCTGACCTCGTGATCTGCCCGCCTTGGCCTTCCAAAGTACTGGAATTGCAGGTGTGAGCTACTGCGCCTGGCTAATATCTTCATACTTAAGTGTTAATGATATATAAACATATGCTAATAAGAAATACAACATTATAATAATAAATACATTGTATATTTGTGCATGTACTGCCCTAACCAGTAACCTCACCTACCCTGCGGAGAGGGCTAGGTTGTAGCCATGGGCAGCTGCTTAAGGCAGTCCACTAGCTGCGGTAGCTCTGGGCTGTACAGCAATCTCAAGTGCTTGCTCCTTTGGACCTCACTTCCCCATCTAATCCTGGAGCACAACTGTTTGGTTTCCTTGCTGTGTTGTAGGATACAGAGTGTGTCACATCAGTCATCTGGTTGTAACCCTTTTTGGGGGCTGAAATTCCGATTTCTTTCTCTCTTAATTTGTATCCTTCCAGAGGCTTTGGGGGTCTGCCTTCATAAACATGACAGTGTTGGTGAAAAGGATAAGATCAGAAAGAATGGAATGAGCTATTAGTTAGGTTGTGCTCTAGCCTAGCAGTGCTCTAGACAGAGCCACGTCATGTGGATCACAGTGGCAACACTTAGCAGAGAGCTGTTGACAGCTCTGCTATCCTCCCCACCACCCACATGCCAGGCTCACCCCCACCGTCTCAGGACTCTATGGAGGGTTTCTGTGAGATCAGAAAGATTACCCAAAAAAAGTGTTCCGTTCAGGGGTATAGATTTGACTGCATTTTTCAGTTCTCAATACAGTTGTTTAACAATTCAGCTTTTAGGATTCATTGGTGAAAAGCCAGTAAGGATTAATGAGAGGGCTGAATTATAGAATATTTTTTAATGCAGTTTTGTCCCTCTGAGGTACATTCAGGAACAGAAACTAGGCCAACAAGTTATTGACAATTAGTGGTCCTTTGGGAATCTGCTTTAATGAATAGATAAGAATGATTTGTAATTAGCATAATAATTATATGCAAATGAATGCTTCTGAATTGCTCTAAAACACTTCGGAACTGTTTAAACAGCTCTCCGGAGATCTTGTTACTCTATTAATTTGTGTAGCAAATCTTTTTTTTCATAGATCATGCAAAGATAAACTTCAGCCCAGCCCCTGTCCGAATGGTTATGTATTCCAAGGTAGTAGGACCTGAATTAATGAGATTTACTTATACTATATTAATGGTACTCTGTGGGAACCTGAAAGGTTGAGGAGTCACTGGGGAGATGTAATTAAAAATAGAAAAGAAAGCTGCTTATTTGAAAATAACTGTTGAAATCAGTTTCTTAAACAAGTTAGTAAATGTTATTTCTCTTTACACCTCTGTTATTTGCTATTGCAAAATTTAATGCAAACATTTTTTTTTTTTAATGGGCTTACTTACTCTTTGGAGTCTCGCGTGAATTTTGTCAGCTCCAGTTACTTGTTTGGCATTAGGGTCAGCAGTGATCGGATCCAGGAACTCATGTAGGTGCCGCAATACTGGAAAATTCAGGGCATCGCGAATAACTGGTGTGTGTTATTTATCTTCATATTTGATTCAGCTCTATCCCCCATCCTCGGCTTTATTTTTACGATGTGCTTAGAGGAAATAAGCCTTGCTGAGTTGAACTGCAGTACCTATGCATTTTAAACTTAATGATGATCTTTGAGCTATTTTAATAGACACCTAATTGATCATTGTATGCTAAAGGAAAGCATTTTATATAGCAGGCCGCAGGATCCTAATTTCTCTCTCAAGTTTTTATGTTTACTCAGTAAAACACCCCCTCTCTGCAGGGTAGAAAATAGGGGTTGATCTTTTCTAAGCAGGTGCCAAGGAGTTGCTAATGCTTGTGGTTTGGGTACTCTTTTTCTTAGTTTACACTTAGCCTCACCTCTGGTAACCCATGCATGGTTATTTAAGCAGTTTCTGGTGTCTGGAGCTCATCTCAATTTTTCCACAAGCTGTCAAGAAACTTCTCCCAGCCTGCCCCCCACCTCCTACTCACTTCCCCATTCATAATTAGGAGTTAAATCTGGGCTCAAGGACATTTAGTTTGGCTCAGCACAGACAGATTTTGTACTTGCATTTTGGGGGGCAGCCACTATGCTCAGAGAGTCATGAAACTAATATTCTTTGTATTTGAAATGAATCTGGTTTCTATTGAGAGTTTCTGTTAAGATCTGTAGTGAGTAACAGATGTACACCCAAGAGGTAGCACAACTTCTGTATTCCAGTGACAGAAAACAGCTATTTATAAGAATTTAATGAATGTATCTGTGGCTCCAGTGTGGAGACTCAGTAATCCATTTATTTACCATATTTTATTTTGTTCTCCAGTGGGTATCCTGCCTTTTTTGCTTTTAGAGTTTTCAATTAAATAGAGTTGTATTAACACTAATCCAGATATACCTTATGCTGATACCATTGTCTTGTTTCTGTTGCTCAGGCACTGTTACTGGTGGAGCAAGTAAGTGTCTAGGGATATTACACCTAACTTGATAATGATGGTTTTGCTAAGCCCTCATCCCGGCCAGGCCTCTGGGCATTATATAGATAATTAAAATTGAATCATAAAAAATTTTAAACACAATGCACCTTAGCAATAAGATTTTTCTACTTTTAAACATGATTTTAAAACCCATTTTTAAAATGCATTTCCTTGGCCTGGTGAATTTGCTTTCTTTTTTTTCCCAAGGATTACAGAAAGTGCATAGCAAATTCAGCCTTCAGAATACCCAGGAGCTGAAGACTCAAGTAGGCTACAGCTGTCTTCACCCACAGTATTCTAAAAGAACTAATGAGATGAGAAGTCTGCAGCTGGTGGCAAGCACAATAAACCATGAGCCAAGGGCTTCTCTTCATCAGAGCCTCCCCTTTCCCCATGGGATCCCAAAGGAGACAGAATACTAACAAAGCCAGCAGGCTGTCTCATTCCACGCTATTGCTCATTTGCAGCTATAATTGGTAGCTGAGGTTGCATTCTGTATGCTGAAACTGTCATACATGAAGGAATATATTTGTTCATTGTGATACGGATATAAATCGGCCAGTTTTCAAATACAGCAAGACCAAACTAGATACCCAACAGTGAAAATGTAGCAAAGAAGATACTGTTCAAAAAATTAGATGTTTGTTGTGGAAATACAAAACTGAGGTTGTTAAAAAGCTACTTCCTGCTTTTTAATATCTTGCCGCTTAATTCAGCTGATTAAACATTTACGTATTCTTCATATTTAGACTAACGTAAAGCAAAAATTCCTGGGTTTTGACAAGATTCATTATTCTCATCTGTCAAGGTTTAAGTGCTATTGTTAATAATTGGGTTTTGTTACGTTTTCAGTGTAATATCTTTACTATTTTCTACTTCGTATTCAAGAAGAGAAAAAGCAAAGAGGAAGGACTGATTTCATATGTACATCTGTGTATATGTGTGTGATGTTTTATATACACATAGTTGTGCTTCATAGGAAAATTCTCTTTGCTGTCTCAGGGGCTGTGGTTTCCTGGTATTTTGAAATGTGGTTTGATTATCTGGCATTTGTTGACACCTTTCGCCATCATCCTCCGTGGTGTGCCAGAATATGCCCAGGCCTGAGGCTAAGGAGGCTTGAGTTGAAGTTCTGGGGTCAGTGAGCCCTGCGACTTCCTCATCAGACTGTGGTTTTAGCATCTGTCACATGAAGGAGCTTGGGTGGTCTTGCGGGTTCACTTCACCTCTATGATTCTGTGAATCCATAGTTCAGATTTTTCTACCGTTAAACATGATTTTAAAATACATTTTAAAAGTGCATTTCCTTGGCTGGTTTTGTTTGGCTTTGATTCTGACAGTAACTGTCTCCATCCTCTGGTAGCAGTTAACAGGTACTTCCTGGGGCTTGCATCTCTTTCTGTATCCCAACTAGACTGACTCTTCCGGAGCCAGAGCTGTGTCGGTTCTCCTTCACTTCATCTGTTTCCTTGAATTACCTCGTATTAATAACATTTCCTGGCTATCTTCTATATGGTGGCTGTTCAATAACTAGATTTTGATTGAGGAAAATGATGCTGGAAGTGATTATTTGATATGATGTTAAATACTTTCAATTTTTGAAAAATATGAACTTTCTTTTAGGTTTTAATTCCAAGCCTCTGACCTAGAAGAAAATGATTTATGGTGTTACCCGTTTATTTAGGTTAATAGAGTAGCTTATTTCTCATTGTGAATCCAAGTCTTAAAAGCATGTGTATACACAGTAGATTCTTTTGTCAATCAGAAGTGGAGTTGTTCATTTTTAGGATGCAGTTCAAAATTGAAGTTTAAGAATTCATACTTTCTGACAGTAACTGACCTTTCTGCTGCTGTGCCCAGACATGGGAAGTAAGTCCGCTTGTCCAGCCCCTGGCAGACTGTCCATCCCAGTTTGTTGTTCCTGGTAATGCTGATGCCTGTGGCTATGCCGCATTGCATGTTTTAAAGCATTAAGACCCAGTATAGCCAGCTCAATTGGCTTGTTTAATAATTTTAGCTTATTGTTGGTCCTTTTTGTAGACAATCTTTAGAGAGGCTTTAAGTTCGGGGTCGAGTATCTACACAGTTATCTTTGTTTAAAGTTTTGTTTTCTCTCTGAACTCAGCGTTTTTCTTTGTGTCACATACTTTGTAACTTTCTCTTTAGGAATGATTAACATGGCATATGCACTGCCCGAGTAGCTGTTGAGTTTGGAGTGGCTGCTTCTCAGTGTATACTTTTTGATTTGTGGAAAGTTCTTATTATACTGTAGTGCGTGTTCAGTTCTTGCCTTTGCTTGCACTGCCCTTATCTCTAGAACAGTGGTTTTTAGTTAAGGTTTCATATCTTGACTTGTCTGGGCATTTTTCACTAAGTAAGGGGTCTCTTCACAAGTCTGCTCAAGAAGGAAGGGACTTCCTTCCCCTGCCCCTTCTTTCCAGTATTTTACACTGACCAACCAACCACGGTGCAGTTACTCTTGCAAACTCTCTTATAATAATAAAAATAATTATTATTATTATTATAAATTATTATTGTTACCATTATTTTAATCGGGGATCTGGCTCTTCAAAAGTAATTTTATCTTTTTTTCTGGAGAGAGAGAGAGAGAGAAAGAGTGTGTATGTGTGTAATGACAAGAGAACTTTCAGCAGATGGATTTTAAAAGATTTTCTTTTTTCATTTCCTCCATTCTGTCAGGTAAAGGGTATACTAAGGGAAACAGAATGTACACACACTAGAACCCTAAATAAAACCTACATTTGAGAGCTGTTCCCCTGTGGTGCGACATAACCAAGGCAGTCCCGTGACGCCCCTTCCTCGCCTCCTTTGACAGTGAGGGGCTGACGTGAGTGTACTCCTTCTGTAAGGAAGCCAAGCCATGTGTACCCCAGGGCTCTATGAACAAGGGTTTGGAGAGGCCAGTCAAGAAATTGAGATGTCCACTGCAGACCCAGTTACAGGAAGAGGTTGGGGGATGCCATAGAATCGGTAGTTGTGATTTTGTTCCCCGCCACAGTAGATGCTCTGGCTAGCATTAACAGTCCAGTGGCATCATCTACCTGTAGTGTCAAAACTGGGATGGGTATGTTTTATTCCTTGAATGTGATTATCCATGTATCAAAATGCTTGAATTATTAAAAACTGTTGGAAGATTTGTTCTCGGAGACAGCTGTTCAGTAACCAGTCAGAGTGGATTGCTAGTCCAAGACTTTTATTATTTCATATTATGTAGTTATTTTGCCTAAGATAAAAGTTTAAGGCAAAGGAAACCAAACTGAAAGCAATGTCTGAAAGAAGCGTTTTTCTACTTTTACGCAAAAGCACAGTGAGTCTAATTGGTTTCTGTCGTGTGTTTTGGTAGTTTGCAAAGAGCTGTTCTGGCAAGGTTAAAGAATATTCTCTGGTTTTCTTCTCTGCCTCTGACTTTGTTTTGTTTTGTAGGACTATAAAGCTGATGAAGACCCAGCATTATTCCAGTCAGTCAAGACCAAGAGAGGCCCTTTGGGACCCAACTGGAAGGTACTGGATGCTGACCTTTCTGACAGGCAGAGTCTTGGCAACAGAACACTTGACAAGTCCTGAGTCTTGAAGAGCTGGTGACGTTTAAGTGAAAAATAGAAATGGCACGAAAATAGTTTTATTTGCGATAAGGACTTAGAGCCAGTTGCAGCTGGCCAGCGAATCTGTGCTGCATTAGCAAACAGAACAGAGCCAGACTGTCACTCTCAGCCTAATGCTACTCCAGTCACTTTTAAGAGAGACAAATGATTCAGTCTTTGGGGATCATAATGTTGTCTTTTTTGAGACCTGAAGCCGTATAAAAATCCATGTTAAATGAAGGTTTATAGTTTAAGTTTAGTCTTAGTAAAAACTGACCAAGTTCCCTGCACCCAAGCGCATGTTTCTGGCCTTTTAATAGTTACAATTTTGGAAAGCAGGACATGAGAGAGCAATTTTTGTGGCAAGCAGTTGTTTTTAAATAAAGAACACACCTTTATTTATGGAAGTAAGAAAGGTAATGTCAAGGTAATAATTAAATTGCTATAGAAATATAATGCATTTTAAAGACATCTACTAAACTAAATGACAGATCCTTAAAGAAGTTTGAGTGTGTTGTTGGCAAGTTATTAACTGCTCATTTGACAGCAGAAGAGCATTAAAAACTTCAAACTTGCCCAGAGCAGATTTTCCACCCACAGGGTTTTGGTAACCAGTCTGTCTGTATGAAGCCAGTCACAGGTCATCGATAAATGGTGTCTAGGTGCTAGTTGTTGCATGCAGATAGAGGATTACTGTTACAGCCTCACAGAGAACTCCTCGAGTGGTTCTCCATGGGTGTTAGACTGTTTTGAGGACTGTCTTTGGCATCCACTAAAAGGAAAAATGAGTTCAACTTTGTTTTATAAGAAATATTCATACTATCTTATTTTCACATTTGTTCTCTGGGTAAAGTTTAGTTGAAAATGCTCCCACTTTTAATACCTAGCATGTTAAGCTGATCTTGCATTACTGTAAAGAACTTGAGACTGGGTAATTTATAAAGAAAAGGGTTTAATTGGCCCATGGTTCTGCAGACTGTACAGGAAGCATAGTGCTGGTATCTGCTTTTGGGGAAGCTTTAGAAAGCTTACAGTCATGGTAGGTGAAGGGGGCAGGCATCTCACAGGCAGAAGTGGGGCAGGGAAGTGTGCCACACACTTTTATACAACCAGATCTTGTGTGAACTCAGAGCAAGAGCTCATTTATCACCAAGGGGATGGCCCAAGCCATTCATGAAGGTTCTGCACCCATGATATAAACAACTCCCAGCAGGGTTTACCTCTAACATTAGGGACTGCATTTCAACATTGGGAATTATATTTCAGCCTAAGATTTGAGCAGGACAAATTTCCAATCTGTATCACCCAGAAAGTGATACATACCACTTATAAATTAACAGATTCAGTTTGCTTCCATCTAAATTTGCTTTAATGGATTTAGAAAATGTCCCCATCCTTTTCCAGATGTCTAGCTTCAGACTTAAAACTCAATCTTAGTTGGAAGAGAAGCCCTTTGAGATTTCACACTGGTCTTCAAAACAAGGACACCATGCCAGAGAGCAGTGCAGAAGGTGGCTCCCTCCACCGATGCCATAACTTCTGAAAAAGGACGTCTTGTTCCAAGGAGTGGTAGCTCTAGCTGGCAATACTTTTACAGGGAGTAAAGAAAGGGGCATGAAGTTGAGATCCAGAGGTGAATTAAATATTGTATTTTCTTGAGATGATCAGCTTTTCAAGTATAAATATTAAAAAGCAGTGCTACCTACATTAGACGGTAGGCTTTATGTTTGGGCTCAAATCCTTCCTGTAGGAACTTCTCACTGATTTTGTAACAGGCAGCAAAAGTAGTTTGATACTATGTCTTGTACTAATTCCTGACTTTTTAGAAATTTGGAATATATACTGTGTCTGGGCTTAGAGATAATGTGAATTTTACATTTCTGCAGGTTGCAGTTCTTTCCATTTCTCCGTCTTGAACAGTAGGCTGGCAGTGTGCTGGTCGTTTCTGCCATTTGCCTGTTGGTGGTTTGTTTTATCCAGATGATGGTGGATGTAGCTACTCTTTTCTTTTTTTTTTTTTTTTTTGAGACGGAGTTTCGCTCTTGTTACCCAGGCTGGAGTGCAATGGCGCGATCTCGGCTCACCGCAACCTCCGCCTCTTGGGTTCAGGCAATTCTCCTGCCTCAGCCTCCTGAGTAGCTGGGATTACAGGCACGTGCCACCAAGCCCAGCTAATTTTTTGTATTTTCAGTAGAGACGGGGTTTCACCATGTTGACCAGGATGGTCTCGATCTCTTGACCTCGTGATCCACCTGCCTTGGCCTCCCAAAGTGCTGGGATTACAGGCTTGAGCCACCGCACCCGGTGATGTAGCTACTCTTAAATTGAGTTACTGCCTGACTGACTTTCTGTGATTTATGATCTCAGAAATAACCAGTGCAGTCAAGAATAACTAATAATAATTAAGCACTAAACTTGCTTCTGTGGAGGGAAATACAGAGTAAGAAGGTAGCGGATAATACAGCATACAGGAAAGTAGGGACCTGTGGACTCGACATTACCAGGATCTTCTGTAAACATGTTCAGCAGGCCTCTGTCAATTACTGTCCTGATGGAGGCTCTTAAGGTAGCACTAGGGAAGGGTGATAGTTGGAAATTTTTATACTTCTGAAATGCGAGGACCTAATAGGGGGCAAACTTATGATCATTATGGCTTCAAGGAAGAAGAAACCGTACTGTGGACCCACTTACCCAGGGTTGTGTGGAAGAACGTTCTCGTAGAGGAGCTGCCTGGTCGTTCCACAGTCTCTCAAAAGGCCTTCCGTGAGCCATCCCACACATACCCTTCAGCAGAAACCTGCCTTACTGTACAGATGCCAAAGTCCGTTCAAAGCTAAATGCAAATCCCATGATCTCTTTGAAACTTTTCCTTCCTTATCTGATGGTGGCATTTTCCCTCTGCATTATTGCAGTATTTCCTTCCTGTCTGTACCAGACTGACTAGGGGAAGTGAAACTTTTCCTTGGTACCAGGTAGTATACAAGGTTACATGGAATCTTTACAACCCTCCTGTGGTGTAAATTCAGCTGCTTTATTTTATATAGTTGAGTAACTTGGCCAGAGAAACACAAGTCATAGTTGTAGAAGAAACAGCACAGTGCCTGCCATTTCTGGAACACCTGATTCAGTGGTGGTTACAGCAGTGTGTAAGGTGTGGAGATGTGGCGGGTCTTAGCTCTTAACCCAGTGACTCCCAGATACTGTTCTCTAACTTTTATGCCCTGTTGCACCATTGGCAATTTATTCATGATACTGGCCAGAATTTGATAATTTCTGTTACATTAGTGGTATGTTTTCAATGGTCAGGGAATCTGTAAGTGACCGAGGCACTAAGGGAGATCCATTAAAAAGCCTTTGGGAATCTACACAAGTTGTAACTTAAGTAACCCTTACTCTGAGGCTTGATTTCCACATCTCCAAAATGGGAATGATTTTAGTAACTGCCCTCAGAAAGTAATCGTGAAGACTGAGTGAAATAATGTAAATTCCCAGCACAGAAGTACACAGTCAGTGTTAACCATTATCATTGTCATCATGCTTTTGTCTTTCATCTCTTGGGGTTGCTGACATCTGTAAATGTGCCCCTGTATTTATGATGTGTAATTCTTACGTGTCTAGTATCCAGAGAGTTCACCTCATTCTAGTGTCTAGGGATTGTTAAACACATCTAGGCTCACCTGTCTTTACCTCTCATGGTTGTATGTGTTTAATTAGTGCTTTTATTTGGTCAGCCATAAAGCAAAGAGCCACACGGTTTAAGAAGATTCACTAGCAGGGGATGGTGAGGTTGCTAAGGAATATATTTTCATATTTTCCACATTTGTTAAGAGTACCGACTATTTTTTTAAGCCTATGATGTGATACGTATCTTTTATTTTTAAAAAAACTACAGACCCAGAGATGCAGGCCTCAGTCGTATATTTATTTTCCCTCTGAAGAAAGAATTTTTAAAATCTGAGTGGATGAAATATCTTTTGTTACTTAGGGTTCAGCACTTGATGAAGTGACTATGTGCATAGTAATAGGAAAGCGATTTATAACCTGATTAAGATTTTTGCTTCAAGGCAGAATTGTGCGTTTCTGATGGATGTAAATGTCTTGCTTCTCTATAGCACTGTGTGCACATGTGCATGTGTGTGTGTGTGTGTGTGTGTGTGTGTGTGTGTGTTGTGTGTATGTACATGTTTCCATTTGTTTTTAGCTTTTCAGTTTGCCTTCTCGTCTGATTTGGGAAAGGAATTGTCATTTTAACTGAAAACACTACCTTTACCTTTGAAGATTATGGTTTCATTTTTATCCCATGGCAAGACCTCATTTCTTCATTTAAGCCAGACATCTCTTGAAGATTTAAGCTTCTGTGTCTACAAAGACACGATAGTTAATAATTAGGTCTCTAAAGGTCTTCGTAGGAGGCTTTGTCAAAGCATCTGTCCCTTATAGGGCTAGATGCGTCTTGGAAACCTCAGCCAGAGTTCTGGACTTTGGAGTATATAAGGGGATCAGGTCAAATAAATAAGTTGATCCAGATAGGATGGTGATTTGTAAATTATCTTCATGTACATACTGTTTCTCATCATAAAGGCATGCCTCATTTGTCTTGTGTGTTAACTCTATCATGAGCAAATGCTCCAGGAGTCAGAGCTTGGCCTTTCAGTTGTATAAACTGTTTAGCTGCTCAGTCAGCTTTAGAGTCATTCTAGAACAGCCATAGAGACCATTCTGGATCCTTCATGCCAGTAGAGGGAAATCATTTTTGTGCATTATAGAGATGCTAATTTGTTTATTGCTATGCTACCAAGATTTTTTTGTCTTTCTAGCTCATGTCTGTGAAAAGATGGCGGTACCCTTGGTGTCAATGACTTAAGGAAACTGCAAAACTCTTTTGGCCAGAGATAGGAGGAGTAGAAGTGAGTGATGAGGGAGAAGTTGAAATTCTGGTGTAGAAATCTCTTTTGAGATAGAGAGTGGCAGGAAAGCCACCCAGAGACTCAAGTGGCTTATGAGCAGTGTCCTTTACTTGGTAGCCACCCTAGTAGAAAGACTGGAACATGTTCTTTTTTTTTTTTTTTTTTTTTTTGAGACAGAGTCTTACTCTGTTACACAGGCTGGAGTGCAGTGGCATGATCTTGGCTGACCACAACCTCCACTTCCTGGGTTCCGGCGATTCTCCTGCCTGAGCCTTCCGAGTAGCTGGGACTACAGGTGCGCAACACCATGCCCAGCTAATTTTTTTGTGTTTTTAGTAGAAATGGGGTTTCACTCTGTTGGCCAGGCTGGTCTTGAACTGCTGACCTAGCGATCCACCCGCCTTGGCTTCCCGAAGTGCTGGGATTACAGGTGTGAGCCGCTGGATTTGCCCAGTTCTCTCTTGTTTCTTAGCCTGGAATATCTGTGGGGTCCAGGGAGGATACAAAACGTCTAAAAATATGTTCCCTGTCTGTAATCTCACATTTGAAACCCCATAGTGGGTGGCATAAAGAAGCTTAGTAATTAATTTCTGGTTAGATCACGTTTTGGATTATGTATCATAAAGCAGACCTCCTTCAAGCATGGCTGATTTTTTTTTAATATCTAGTTTGATGACTAAGTTTTTAATTTGAGTTTTAAAATAAATATATAGCACATAGTATGTACTAATTATATTAACTCCTACAGAGGATACAAAAAAATAAAAAATAAAGCTCTTCCATGTCTTTAAGAAGCCAAGTGCCCCCTGAGTGGAACCTGATTAATTCTAACCTTACCTTGGCTATGGTATGCCTCTGTCTCACAGACCTGAAGGATTCAGGCACAGGAATGAATGTCTTACTCAGGTTCAAGAAGTGATTTGGCAGTGTAAGCTTCTTGCAGAGATTCTTCCAGACACTTCCACTAACAAGGTTTTCTTCATGAGTTTCATTTGAAGGTGAACTTGGGGTTTTGCTTGTAAATTGCGTCACTCCTGGAGTAATCAGACACAAGCATGCAGCATATAACATAGTCCAGTTTAGTCAAACGGGTGTGAGCCACACAAAAAATGAAGTTTGGAGGAGCATGGAAAATGTGACTGATTATCTTCTCACAGGCAGTAAGCTTTCCTGTCTGGATCTTATTTTGCCTATTTTTGTGAAATTCGATTAACCTACAGTTAGTTCAGTCTTTTAAACTCACATTCAATCTCACATTTCTTTCTTTCATTTAACGTTTTCCATTCGTCCCACCACATGGGAATCCCCCACCTTTGAATGCCGCTAGAGTCTTGGCGATGACCTTTTCATGGCTCCGGGTGTGTCTTGGGTCAGGGTGGTGGTTTATGTGTCCCTCTGTCTTCCTTCCCCCACCTCCTCCATCTCCTGTGGCTTGCACTGAATTCTAAACCATAGGCTTTGTGTCTGACTTAACCATGATATGGTTCAGTGCCAAGCAGGGAGGTTTGCTCATACTCGGAGCTTAGTAAGTATTTGCTAGATTCAAGTTAACTATCTTAAACCAAAAAATAAAAATAAAAAAGTTGGACTTCCCATGTATTTACAGAAATATAATGTCCAAGGTAGGTCTGTCTAAATGGCTACTCAAATAAATGGTTACCTAAATAAAGTTGAAGTTACTTAAATAAAGAGAGGGATTAGCTGAGTTGGGGAATGGGGTTCTGCTTGAAATATCAGTACACACACGTCACACATATTTCGTGATCTTGTGTTGATATTTACTGATGCACACACACTGGCAGCACTCCCAGCAGTGCATTTATTTTTAACTTTCTTGGGGAAATCTGGGTTGGAAACTTACATCACAAAATCAGCAGCTGAAATGAAGCATTCACATTGCCTAAAACTGAAAAATGAAAATTTGAAGACAGTTATGAGCCTTATAGAAACTGCTGTGTCTTTGCAAAGTGTTAACTCTGGTTCAGTGTAGTATATACCTATTCCGTCTTTATCCCAACACGGTTTTAAATAGGAAAAAGGATATGTAAAGTTGACAAGTCTCATGAGATTGAGAGGACTGTATTTTTAGAAAATACATTTCCAGAATGCCTTTGGCTTCTTTCAAAAAAATTTTAAATCTCTTTTACATTTGTTTATATGTGTTTGTCACACATTCGAGAAACTAGTTATTGTGGATAGCATGAACTGATTGCTCACTCTTCCACTTAAACACACTGTGTTTTGTTTAGTTACGTTGTGTAGCTCCAGTATACATTACTCCCCCCAAGACCTCATCCGCATACCTTAGAGTAACCTAATACGTGTTGTTAAATTAAAAACAGGATTCGGGCTCGGGAGTTTCATTTACAGTTAGAAACATAAAATGCAAGGAATTCAGTGAATATACATACTATGTAAATGCAATTTTGGAAACATTTCACAACTAGTGCTTACTATATTACAGATGAAATTTAAATTACGTAGCGATGAGTCACGACGTGACCGATTTGAGGTTCTTCTGTTAGCCCGTGACTTTCGTCTTGTACAACTTTTGATTGTTCTCTTTGTAATCAACCATTCTTTACCTTTTTAAGTTGTCCTTTTAAATTTCATGCTTTAACGTATATGAAATTCAATTTATCAGCAAAATCATTTTCTTTACTCTCAGATTAGGAAAGAGTTAATTGTTTTGCCTTAGATGAGGAAATGTTGGGTTTGGACTGGATTGGAGTTACGTGTTAAAGATCTTAATTCAGATTTTGGTTTTATTTGCTTTGGGGTTATTTTTTAGCCAATGAAGAAGAAAGAATCAGAAAACATTTTGTTTTAAACTTATTTTAGGTTTGGGGGTACATGTGTAGGTGTGTTACATAGGTAAACACGTCATGGGGATTTGCTGTACATAGTATTTCATCACCCCCTCCCCACCACCCCATACTTATCTTTTCTGTTCCTCTCCCTGCTCCCACCAACATTGGTATTTTTTAAGGCCAGAGAGGAAGCTTTGCCTTGCCCCAGGCGGTGAACCTCTTAAGAGCTAGGCAGAGACACTGGAACTTCTCCGGGTCCTGTGGATTCTAGAACATTGCTCTGAGTGTGGTGTTCCAAATATTTGCCCCACTGAGATTTTTCACATTTTGCAGGCTACACATTTCTTCACTAGAATGTTTCTGATACCCTTGAAGAGCTTATTTTGCCTGTCTACCTTGCGATTGCTTTAAAGAAAAATTAAATATGGGCTGGACTAAAGTTATATATTAAAGGTTTTAATTCAGCTTTTAACTTGGTTTTGTTTAGCTTTGTTTAGATTTATTAAACACCAGAAAAAAAGAAGATAAACAGATTGTTTATAGTCAAAGAAGAATGAAGACTTGAAATAGTACCCAGATAATTTAGGGTAAAGTCAGTCTTTGTCCTAAAATACTCTTGCTGAGGGCAAAAAAACTTTTGTAGAGTCAATTTGTTTTCAACCGTATTAGTTTTTTTTAAATTGTAAAATGATAATTTTTAAAATAATTTGACACGAAAGAAAATAAAAATTGTAGTCTCATTTAATTACTATTATTTGGTATTTTTTTTTATTCCTGTAGTTTATTTTGTTAGGAATGTTTATACCATACATGGGTATCTATTTATATTAATTATCCTTGTTTTCCTCCCACATTGTTGACTGTTTTTTGAAATTTTTTATTTTGAGGTAGAGTTGTTGCTCTTGTCACCCAGGCTGGAGTGTAGTGTAGTGGCATGAACTCTGGTCACTGCAACCTCTGCCTCCCGGGTGCAAATGATTCTCCAGTCTCAGCCTCCTGAGTAGCTGGGATTACAGGCGCCTGCCACCATGCCCAGCTAATTTTTGTATATTTTGTAGAGACAGGGTTTAACCATGTTGGCCAGGCTGATTTCAAATTCCTGACCTCAGGTGATCCACCTGCCTTGGCCTCTGGAAATGCTGGAATTATAAGGATTACTGCTGGAAAAAATGTTATTTAATGGCTGTATGCATAGTAGCCCATTTTTTGGAAGACCTATGAAGTATTTCACCCCTCTCCTATAGTGGGTATTGAAGTTAATAATGAGTCCAGAGTTTTGCTGTTAATAAATAAATCTGTGGTATTATTTCTTTACTTGATTAATAGGATATGTTCCTGAAAGTGGAATCACCAGGCTAAAGGGTACGGGGTAGGATATGAACAGCTTTTATGACTTTTTATTACCTAGTGTCAGATTTCACTCTAGAGAGATGATACCAAAAGGATTCTTTTAGGTTTATTATACAACATTTGGACATTTTCGCTATTTTCTGTGTCGTCATAAGTATGGAGACTTTCAAAGCCATGTTCTTCATTTAACCAATACTTTAAAAAACTGTAGCTCACATTTAAGAGATGACTCCCACAAATCATTTTGAGAATTGTATGAGAACTTTTAAATATAATGTATACGTTAATAATAATTGAAAAAAGTATCTAGCTTTTGTGTTCTCAACTTTCTTCTGGTAATATTTATGTAGGCAGCAGGCTGTTGTTTGATTTTAAGTTGAGTACGTGTTCTTCTCTGAAGGGTTTTCAAAAAAAATAATTACTTGTGAATTGGATGGAAAACAAAAAACAGATCGGGACTGAATATACGTTTTCAATCTGAAAAGATAGCATAGGGAACTGATTCCTTTTTGTCCCATGGCTTACAGTTTCTAAAATGAATTTTATAGACCAATGTTAACTTTACAAACTAGCAGTATTCATTGATTTGAGCAGCTTGCCAGAGTCACTAGAAAGAACGTGAGAAGTAAACTTGGTTAATTGTTGAAGTCACGTATGTATACTCTGTTCTGGGAGCTCAAGTTTAGTATAGGCATTTTCGTATTACATTTAGCTTACTCCTTTAATTAGAACCATGCTTCATCCCATTGTTTTTATAAAATTGCTGGAGAATTCTGAAGTGTCAATGTTCTACTAGGTACATCCAAGATTTTCATTTGGTACAAGGTGTCCAGTGATTTGAAGTTGTGTAAGAAAGCTTTCAGCAGCTCGTAATTAATAGGACCTTCTAATATTCAATCTGGAAAGTATCTTAGCGCTCATCAGCACTTTGGTGTGGTGCACTCAGCCATAGAGGAAATTCACTGTGGGTGGATGGCAGGCAGGGGAATATGTTCTGAAGCCCAGGCATATTATAGAATAAAACACAAAATTATAGGAAGTTTTAGGACAAGCCATTGGATGTCAAGAATGTGTGATATTTACCACCTACACACCGAGACCAATCCTGGCCCCCAAGAACCTTAGTTCACTCACCCCTGCCTTTAGTTTTCCCTCAGTGGAGAATGAGGAGTTCTGATAGAGTCTAGTTTTTCCTGTTAGATGGAGAAACGAGGCCCAGAGAGAAGTTAAGGATCCTACCCTATGAAAAACAGGGTTACCTTGCATAATAGGAACTGCAACCCAAGTCCCCTACTCCTAATGTAATGCTATCGTTTGGCAGGTATATCTCTAAGTGCTGTATTCTACGTATACCTAATCGTATTGCATATGAGGATTTTCAGTCACATTCATGGGATTAGAAAGTACTTCAGCATTGGCTCATTGTGTGTTGATCAAATGATCTGTGAAAGACCAATTTCTTTGTCATTTCAATAAAACTGGGCACTTAGAAGCTAGCTGTGTCTTATGAAGGGTTGTTGACTGCTTCTGCACCCAGGAGCCCAGCTTAAGTGCTAGGGGCCTGCAGAGCAAGGGGAGTAGTGTGTAACCATTTGATTTTAGCACAGGGTCAGCATCCCCAACAGGAGGGTGTTTCCTGGAAGAGAATATTGACACCGCGGGCAGCATTATTTACTTAATGATCCTCTTCTCTTACCAGCTACATTTGTGTCCCCTGACAGCACCTAGCACAGAGTAAAGGGTAAATTGTGCCCACTTAATACTTGCTGAATTATATTACTAAAGTATGGGGCAGGTGTGTGTGTACACATACACATCCATCCTGATTTTCACATTTCTACTGTTTTATGGGGGGCAAGTCTTGGAAAAATAGAGCTAAGCTACCCAAGTCATTTTGTTAACAGAGCTCACTGCAAGAGGACAGTTCACTGTAATATTTTTATTTAACGGCTTACTGGTGTTACCTCATTGATTTAGCCCATGGATCAGGTTATTCTTTAGAAGATGAAATGTTATTGCAGAACAGATGTCTTGAGAAAAGCTGATCAATCATGTGGGACTACAGAATGTTTAGTCCCATTCATAATTCCAAGACAGAATTTTTTCATATAGTATATCCTTAGAATTAACTTAAAACGGAGCCATCATAGATAATTTGGGGGGAAATAATGTGGTCTGGTGCTTTTTAATCACATAAAGGAAAAATAATTTTTTAAGGTTTAGAATAAGACCTAGAAATTAATCAAAAAATTTTGAATGTATGTGGCTGACTGGAGAAAGTGTCTTTGCTCACACACAGCTTTTGAAAATGGGATGCGTTGAAGCTGGTAAGTTGAAACTGACAAGTAATGGTGGCGGTACCCGGTGGGACTGATCCAGTGATGTCTGGGTACCACCATGTGAAGCCGAGGACAGCAGTGACAAGGGAAGAGTCCTTGGGAGAGGCTGCTTTGGGATTTTGACTCAGTGATTTAGTTTTTATAAAAGAGGTCTCTGGAGTGTTGCACTGACTCTACTCCTATGAGGTAATTTGTTTAAAACTATTTTTGCAGATTCTTACTAAAGAACAAGAGAAAGAGACAGAACCAATGTATAGTAAGCCCTTGAGTCTCACCTACTAAGCCTGGAACATATGCTGTTTTACTCAGTCCTCACAACCTCGCAACAGTTCTAAGATGTAAAAAACAAAAAAACCATCATCTTGTAATCACACCAACATTAGGGCTTCAAGTTTACAGAATGGCTCTCTTCCCGAGACGGTGCTTGTGGTCTGCCTCTGCTATCCGTGGTACTTTGATATGTGCCTTCTGCAGTAGACAGCCCCTGAGGGCAGGGCCATGCCTGTGTTTGCTCACTGCTGTGAACCTGTTCCAGGCTTTTCTGGGTCACCTCAGGAGTATCTTGGTCTCCTGTACACATCACCTTGGATGTGGACCTACATATTTAAGTTACTGAAGTATGCTGCAAGCTCCTGGTTCACCGCCACTCACTCCTTCCTGAAAATAAACATGCTAATATATCAAACTCACTAAATAAGGCAAAGCCTCACTAAGACTCATGCAAATCATCAGTAATAACATAGGTTGCAGTGTCCTACCTTTCACCCCAGTTAATTTATTTTTATTATTATTTTTTGAGACAGAGTCTCGTGCCGTAGCCCAGGCTAGAGGGCAATGATATAATCTCAGCTCACTGCAACCTGTGACTCCCGGGTTCAGGTGATTCTCCTGTCTCAGCCTCCCTAGTAGCTGGGATTACAGGCTCCCACTAGCACTCCTGGCAAATTTTTATATTTTTTGTAGAGATGGGATTTCACCATGTTGACCAGGCTAGTCTCAAACTCCTCACCTCAAGTGATCTGCCTGCCTTGGTTTCCCACAGTGCTGGGCTTACAGGCGTGAGCCACTGTGCCTGGCCTATTTATGTATTTTTTTTTTAGAAATAGGGTCTTACTACCTTACTCAGGCTGTTCTTCATCTCCTGGTTTCAGGTGATCCTCCCAGCTCAGCTTCCCAAAGCTCTGGGATGACAGGCATGAGCCACTATGCCCAGCCTCTCTCGGCTCTTTAAAAAAAAAAAAAAAGTTTCTTTTTCCTTGTTTACCAGAACAAGTCTTGATTTGATTCCTGACTACACCATTTAAACTGTGAGGTGTAGTCATTTTTGGAAATTGAAGTCTGTATGTATAGAATTTACCTCCAAATGTTTGGTAATTACAGATTATTTTTGCTGTTGTATCACCTTTCATATCCCCCTTCTATTGAAAGTACCTCATTTAATAAACAGTGCAGTTCTACTTGCCAGTATCTGAAGACACAAAAGCAGGCTGGACTTTCTTGTCATTTTTTATTGTGTTTCACCGCATCTGCAGTGGGAGTGTGGTAACGGCATTGTGAGAACCCTTGTATATTAAAGGTTCACTACTGATTTGATGTGAATGGAATTTGGTATTTAATAGGAAATCTGAATAGGGCAATTTGAGGCAGAGCAACACACCTATTAAACTTTGGAGCTAGGAAGTAACTTGGTCTGTGGAAGGAGGGTTTACAGCAGGGGAATACTGTGGCTTTTGCTAAAATGATTTCAAATTTTCAAATATCTGTATTAAACACATGAGACTGTAATTTTCTTCATATATATCTGTGATGTCATTACACAACAGTCAATTTTAATGAAAACATAAATATTTAAGTCATGACTTCTCCTTTTCAATTTTTCTCATCTAGAAGGAGCTGGCAAACAGCCCTGACTGTCCTCAGATGTGTGCCTATAAGTTGGTGACCATCAAATTCAAGTGGTGGGGACTGCAAAGCAAAGTAGAAAACTTCATTCAGAAGGTAAAATCTGTTCAAACCCTGGTGACTTCGATTTAGGGTAAGATCGGAGTTAGCTATTAATGGGATATCTTCTGTGAGGTTACTTTTTTTCCTCCTTTATAATTACGAAAATTCCTGTCCCTACATAATTCATTTCTGCCCTTCTTTGTATCCCTTGAAGTAGCAAAGACAGATGGCAGCAGAGGTTTTAAGGGACTTCATTTGGGGATGAACACAGCAGCTTTTGGTTCAAAGTACTTACTTTATGGTTTGCCCAGCACTTCTATAGAGAGCCCCCTCCCTGTATAGCACGTCCCCAAGAGGACCTGGTGTTCTGATCCTGGCTGGAGGGAGAGAGCGGGCCCAGCCTGCCGAAGGGCTCCTCCCCCAGCTCAGCTGGACCCCTCCCCCAGCCCTCCATATCACTCCAAATACATATGCGTGCCTTGTGCTCTCACAGGGGATATCTTCTTTAGAGGTCCTTACTGAACTAAGGCTCACTCTGAACTAAGGTGCACTTGTTTCTTGTTTTATGTCTGTATTAAAGTGAAAGTAACATGGGCAGTTAGATCTAGGAGGAAAGGAGAATTGGAATTTTATAAATGCATACTGTTGTTACTACCTAGGAATGTTGGAACGTTTCCTTGGTATTGACTTTTCCTGTAGGGTGAATGTTCATTCTGTTATTATTATAAAGAAGTCCTCATTATAGCTCACATCTCCACAATTAGTTGTATCTGTTTCATCATAACTTTTCTATTTTTAAACTGTAGCTGCTGTAATATTTATAAGACAAGGATCTCAAAGTACTGGAAACTTTGTTTATTCATGGGCCTGCTTACAGTTGGCCTACAGTAGGCATTCTGTAAATATTGGCGCTCTTCCTTCCTCTTGGATCATAGTCATACATTACCAGTCCAGTTCTGATAAATAAAGTCACACACGTAATTGATGAAGTCCTTTCTATTCATGGAAGAAAATGTTTAAGTCGAAGATTGCCCATAAGCACTCACTGTTCCATGCACTTTTCTCCCTTCTTGGGAAAGTTGAATAAAACTTAAATAATCCAGCAATTGAAACCAACCACTAATTATATACATGGGTTTTTTTAATATACTTATAATAGTGGCAGCAACATATTATGTAGAACAATTAAGGGAGAGTTTGTAATGATTAATAAAAAACCCAGGACTCTTCTCTCAGTGCATCGTTGTATTCCACCTCACAGCGTTCCATTGAATTGGAGGGATGTTAAGAATGACAATATGTAGTTTGATAGCAGGAGAAATCTAGTTGACCTTTGCTCATTGACATTTAGAAAAAGGTAAAAATAAATCAGGCCCAGTAGGAATATGTTGGATTAGGTCATACACACCATATTTTTTTAGTTTCCACTAGATCATGACACCTTTGTCAGGGAGATTATTTTCCATTTCACAGGGAAGGAAAGTTTTCTTTTTTAATATTGCTGTACACATTGATAATACAATGGAATTATGATTTCCACAAATCTAGAGAGTAGTCTTTTTGAACAAAATAATACGTAAATTTCATGGGTTAATTGGAACATGTCAAGTTGATGTGTCGTTAATCTTAGGTTTTTGCCATCTTATTCTACCTTCTCCTTTGTTTTAAAAGCAAGAAAAACGGATATTTACAAACTTTCATCGCCAGCTTTTTTGTTGGATTGACAAGTGGATTGATCTCACAATGGAAGACATCAGGAGAATGGAAGACGAGACTCAGAAAGAACTAGAAACAGTAAGACTGGCTGTTCTGTGGCAATTCTCTAATTTCCCCTTTTCTAAAACAGTATACATGCTTGGTAAATACAGAGTTCGAATGAGGAAGAGTGTTATTAAAAGCCATTCCCTGTTTACTTACTCTCATCGAAATTGAGTTTCTTAGACAGTGCTGTTCCTTCACGTATTCTTTCTCTGTTGTTGAACATCTTGCATGAAGGTAGACTAGAGTTTCGTCAGTCTAGAATTTGTTACCTGCTAAATATCTAATGGTTCTGTATTCTTTATCACACGATGGCTGGGGTTC
The DNA here is from genome assembly GCF_048565385.1 of Saimiri boliviensis. Classification (NCBI taxonomy): domain Eukaryota; kingdom Metazoa; phylum Chordata; class Mammalia; order Primates; family Cebidae; genus Saimiri; species Saimiri boliviensis. The sequence continues at coordinate 30,273,553 of NC_133469.1, read as the reverse complement.
ACTGTGCTGGTTCCGGTTCACAGTCCTTTTAGACGCTTTGTCAGACTAAGTTGTTTCTGGCTCAGTTTGTATCACAGCAAGTTTACAAATGTTAGCACAATTAAGTCCTAGTTCGCTTTTTTTTTTTTTGTAGAAAAGGTAAGGCTAATGGTGGTGGTACTGGAATGCCTCCTCTGCTTTCCCCAGCTAGCAGTGAATCCTGATTTCTTCCTAAGCTTTAGGCAGATTCAGGTGATCCTTGGGCAAGCGGCCAGGATGCTACAGTTCAGTGCTCCGGCCCATCCCAGCTGCTCCCCACCACTAGTGGGCAGGGCCTGCAGCCAGCGGGCGTCTTCTCTCTCCTCGGGATGGATTCTTCTCTGGCTTCCCCTTGCATGTGTCTGGGTTTGTTTTTGCCCTGGGCTATGCTTGTCTTCAGTTGGCAATAGGCCCCTTGGTGAAACGAACCCAAGGAATGTCCAGGGCCCGCTAGTGGTTTCCATGCGGTCATCTCGAGCCCTGCCAGCAGGCCGAGTTTTGGAAGCCCTGCAGGTGTGAGCGTTTGACAGACGCCTGCGTGTGAGGCAGAAACTCCATCTAATCACAGGAGAATGGCAGCAAATCAGATTCTTTGGCACAAAAGGAAATCTATTTTTCTGGCACATAGCATCGTAAAGAATCTGTTTAAAATTGCTTACTTTTGGTGATTACAGCAGATCTGCTTCTAATTAGCTTTATGTAAACCTTCGGTGAAGACTAGGACATATTTTCTTTATAAGGCAATAAAATATTTTAACCTTATCTTACACATAAAGTAAACTATAGGCAGACTCCAACTCTTGAATGCATTTTGTTCCAAAAAATTTTTGTTGATGGTTTGAAATTTGGAATGTATTTTCCCATAGAGACGTTATAAATTAGTTTGGTTTCTAGACTAGCCAGCAGAAGCCTCTTTGACCCCAGTTTCTCATACTAATGTTAGGGCTCTGAGTTCTGGATACAGGGAGTAGGGTGGTGAAATGGCAAGAGTGGAAGATACCCCCCCACACACAATTTATTTTAGCCACAGGCAAAATATTTAAATAGGCAAGAGCAGGTCAGGGGCACTTCCTACCTTTCTTTCCAGGCCCCTCTCCCATTCCTGTGTTCCCTTTTTCAAGGGTCAGGTGCCTTTCCCTGACTCTTGACAAGCAACCCCTGACCCTTGATACCCTATCCCGTTTTAGTCCCATTTTCCTTGCCTGGTTTCACTCCCTCCAAGCGCTCCAGGCTCCAGGGATACCTGCCAGCTCTTTCTTCAGCCTTTCTGAGCAGCTGGTGGGTGTCCACTGAACGTGAAACAGAAACAGCAAGATAACCATCCACGCCAAGCTCATGATGCAGCACTGGCATTTCCAACAAGGATTTACCAACAGCCCAAACCCTCAGGAGAGAGCCCTTCTGTCGGTTTTTAATTGTCATGCTGAGAAACTGTGTGTCATATGAGGGAGAGCAGTTAGCATTGACCAGGTGATGAATACAGCCCTACCTGGTTTGGGCTCTGCACCCTATCCATCTCTGAACCCCTTGGAGAGAACTTGACTGAGATTTCTGCCCCCACGGAAGTGCTCTTGCTTCCCCGACAAGTTCTCAGCCGCATGATACCTGAACACAGAATAGTCCAGGTATCAGTACAGTGCGAACTTCTGCTGTGGAGCTGGTGACTCTTGCTCTCACCAATGGCAGTGGGCCTGCAGGGGCAGCTGCTGCTCCAGGCAGATCAGTTACCGGTGAGTTGGGAGTTGCACTCGAGAAGAAGGTGTAAGATAGACAGGCGAAAGCCCAGTTCCGTAGACAGTTGTCACCGTTCTTGTACCCACATTGCTGAAACTGATTAATTCCTCATAGAGCTGGTAGAAAATCTGTCATTGGTTCAGAGTGAAGGTACATAGCAGTTGCTTTGTCAGATATCTCAAAAATATTTTAAGACAAATTTCGGCATTAAGTGCCGCATCTTAACATTCAATCCCATTTAAGTTATTTCGCTGTAGGTCGTTGGGGAGAGCTTGATACCACATCACAGAATTAAGGTGCTGCTGCTTTGAGTCCTAACGGTGGTTTTGTCAAGGCCTCCTCAGAATCTGGGTAGCATCAAGCCTGCAGGCCAAGAACGCCTACCCAGAAAGCGCCTGCCTTCTGAAGAGGCGTCCCATTTTAGAGTCCTCTTCACCACGCAGGAATTTTTTTTCTTGAGGTCCTGATCGCCTGACACTTGATGATAGAATTTGATAATGTTGTAATCCTCTTAATTTGCATATATTTTAAGAATTGGATTTATTTCACAGGGGTTACGGCCCTGGAGAGAACTAGCATCTTAAGAGGTTAGACCAGGCGTCTCCAAACTTTTTACACAGGGGGCCAGTTCACTGTCCCTCAGACCGTTGGAGGGCCGCCACATACTGTGCTCCTCTCACTGACCACCAATGAGAGAGGTGCCCCTTCCTGAAGTGCGGTGGGGGGCCGGATAAATGGCCTCAGGGGACCGCAGTTTGGGGATGCCTGGGTTAGACGCACGAGGAATGCCCCTGCCTGTGAACCACCGGGAACTGCCCGGGGTTGAGGCTCTGCAGCTGAAGAAGGGCTTTCGGTTAACATTTTACCTGTTCTTAGCTGGCACTTCTTGGGGTGGGGGAGGATGAGGATGTGTTGAGTTTTAATGTATTATTGCATTTGTTCGTTTTCTGTTCATTTGGTTTTTCGTTTTCTCATGGAGTTGTTTCCCTCGTCTGGAGGCTATTGTTATGAATGCCTGTCCTTCCTGATACATCTGTGTGCCCTTATGGTTTGCCATAACTTGTTTTTGTGCCATACACTGTGCTTGCTTTTTCTCCCTTGCATTCTCCCTCCGCTCAGTAAACTTCCTTTAAAGGACTCCACTGAGAAGCCCTGTTCTCAGAAGCAGCAGAAGTGTGGCCCACACCCTCGTGGCTTCCTGCCTGGCCTAGGGACTCTAAAGATATGGCCCAGAGCCTTGGGACATTTTCTCACATTATGTTGGAAAACAATTTCTTTACCTGCTGGCTGTTTTTGATAATTTCATATCAGTCTGCAGGCTTTTTTTTTTTTTACATTTTAGGATAAATACCCCCTTTTTTTGGTGCTAAGAAAAACCTTTTGCAAGAATGTCTTTAAACCAAGGTTATTTGAGGGGCCTCAGAACTTCTGGTGTGGATATGGTTATAAATAGCCATCACTTCATAATCTCTTCTAGATCTTTTTCCCCCTTTGCTTACTAACCCCTATTTAGAGTCTGATTTCAGCAGCTCACAATTTTATTTTACGTTTAGATGCGTAAGAGGGGTTCCGTTCGAGGCACGTCGGCTGCTGATGTCTAGATGAGTCCCCTGTAGGGTCAGAGACAATATCAAACTGTGTAAGTGAAGACCTGGGTAAAAAGATGTTTACAAACCTATACCTTTTTGGTGATGGGCAGTTAACTTGCTGAGCAGAAGCTCTAAGTGTTAAATGTGGTTTTATTTTTAGAATTTAAAAGATAAATATTTTAGGAAATCATAGTGAACACTATTGTAGTCTTTAAAAATTTCACCTGTGGACCAGGTTGAATTTAGTAATCCCGGGTTAGTTCTCAGTGGGTTAGAACCCAGCTGCCAGGTGCACTCACTCATCATGGATCATTGTCTGGAAGCTAGCTGAGTTTTCAATGCTGAGTCAGTTGACCTGGTTCTTTGTAGAGCCATTTGTGGTTAGCAAGGAAATATGTAAAAGCACTTAAAATCAAACAAAGGTCCTCTGTCCCATACCATACAAGCCGACCTCCAGAATTCATTTTAGCTGAAGTATTTTCTGTGCACCAGAAAGTCTCCCTTGATATTTCATCTTCAGTCATTACAGTTAGCTGTACTCTGCGTGAATGCACCTGAGTTTTATGGTGTAAAACATTTCTGTGCTGTTATATCTCTAACACATTATATGCCCATATAACAGATTTTCCCAGAGAGCCCCCCCCCCCCGCCAAAAAAGCATCAAAATCTGCCTCACAAATTGAAACCAGTGTGAGTCAGCAGAAGTCAGCAGTGTGCTGTCAGTATTTGTGTATATTGAACTGTGATGTTTATTGAGAAGAACAAGATGTCACACTCGCCCTCCTCCACGGTGGTTCTTTTCTGCCCCACGTGAACTACCTGCTCTTTAATTTTTGAACGTCGGGATGAGTAGTGTTCAGTTGTGAGAAAAACTAGTGCCAAGTAAGAGTGAGATAACTCTTCCAAGATTCCCCAAAACACTTTGTTTAAATTCCATGTTCATTAAAAAATTGTTTTAAGTTACTGTTACTTTTGTTAAGCTCCAAAGTTTTTGTGATTTATTTCTGCTTTGACTTTATTTTCCCCTCTGATGAGACAGTATCTTGTGCCATTCGGAGTAAGACCAAAATCTTTTTAAACAGACGAACGTTGTAAGATGCAGTAGTTGGGGTACATTTTCCGCCAAAAGTTTTGCTGCATTGAGAAGTTTTTTTTGGAGAGCGTATGTGACAGGCTGCTGTCTAACGTTTTGTGTGTCTCTGTATTTTAACGCATTTTGCACTGTCTTCCACTTTCCTTACAGTTACGTAACCAAGGTCAAGTGAGGGGGACAAGCGCGGCCAGTGATGAGTGAAGAAGAATCTGAGCAGTACCTTGCAGTGTTGACGTTTCCCAGATGTGTGCTTGTGATGTCACACACACGCACAGGTTCTCAACCCCGTGTGTATATATGTATGTGTGCGTATGTCTGTAGCTGTATATAAACCGCATGTAGAGCTACAGATCCAGATACACACACTTGTGTATATATGTACATACAGACATACCGAAGGGATTAGTACAATTTCTCCAAAGTACTGTACCTATCTTCAGCAAGAATGCAAAAGAAAATATTTTCAATATATATACCTGGAACAGATTTTAATAATTATCAGAGTAATACCATTAATGGACAAATTGACTGCAATGTAATACTAGCTGGTATGTTTCATAAATGTCAAGTTGTGGACCAACATATATAGCCTTTTGTGTTGTTTTTCTCTTCTTTTAAGTCCGTTTCTTAGAAATTTTTATTTTGGTCTCATAAGCAGTAGACTCCCACAGAAAATTTCTTCAAAATTTTTTGGTATTCCAGTGAATTTGGAATGTAAACTCTGAATGTATTTATAACTATTTATTTCTGGGTGGTCATTATCTTGTAGCCAAATTTGACAATATCTGTAAAGTAAGGAGCAGAGTTACAGGCCAGTTTTTACTTGTTTGTCCCGAGGGGAAAATCCTTTTTAAAAGATTTCTGGTTTTTATTGGATTTTTGTATTTTAAATTTCAGATATTTTTCTACATCAAACCCAGCCAAAATGGAGATGACGGTTTGTGATTTATAATAAACACTAGACAATTTTCAGGCTCCTGTTAGGCAAACACATTGATGAAGAAATTAGTCTTAATAGTATTGTAGGCTGTGCAGAAAAGCCGGAAGTATGGCACTTCGTGGAGTCTTGTTTTGAAGATGACAGTTTTCTGTGACTACAGCTCGAAACTATGCAAATGGTCTAGATTCCTCAGAGCTCATGTGGTAGAATGTAGATAGTGATAACATTTTGCTCTTACTGTGGAAACACACACTTCAAGCAGGAGAAGGTGACTTTGAGATAGGAACAGTTTAGGATGCAGTGCGAGTGTGGCCTGTGCGTGCTCAGGAGGCCCTGCCAAGAGGCTGGTGGACCTCCGACTGTGGGATGTGCTCTCAAGTAGGACGTCATCAGAACAGATCCTGAACGGGCATCATGAGAACGCTGGGCAGAAGCTGCTGCCACTTTTTTGTTCTTGTTTTTTGTTGTTGTTGTTTTAAAGGAAGGAACAGTAGCTAGGTAAGATTTTTATCAGCTTTCTCTGGCCAGTTTTTCCCCTGTCAGGCCTGGAAGCTTGAATAGAATTATATTGTTGAAGCCTTCAGGTCACAAACTGTCTTTTTTAACCTCCCGTCCCTCCTAAAACAGGCCAACCCTTGCAGTCAAATCACATTAGCAATCTGATTTGCTGACAGTCCTGCCCTCCCTGCTTCTCGTTTTCCCACGTGCCCCGCTTCCCTCCCCCACTGGAGTGAGTGGAGTGAATGAGACGAGGAAGGATGTCTAGGATCACTACTGCATTGCAATTCCCTGTTATCCTCAGCAACAAACCACATTTCATACAGCCTTTGTGTACTCAGGATAAAGACTGATGTTTACTCTCTGGGCACTGTTGTAAGATAGGTTCTGTTCAGAGCATAATCACTGTCTGCAAAGAGTTTGGTGCAAGGAAGATGATTGCTAATTTTGTGAACTAAAGAGTCTAGCCCTCTCCTTTTAATGAACTTAACTCTGGCTGGCATCTGTAGTATCATTGGGAGCTTCGGCGCACATGGAAATGAGAGCCCGGTGCATGGATTTTAATGTTTTTCTAACAACTGTGGAGATTGGAGGGAATGTGTGGTGAATGTAAAATACCTAGTTTACTTGGCAGTCTCTTGTGTAAATTACAGTAAAACAAAGTAAATGAAATTTAAACAAAAAATAAATTTGATCACAAAATGCCACGTGTGTGCTTGAGTGGTTGTTTCCCCAATGCCATGTCTGGTTCGGAACACCTCAGACCGCTGCTCTTTTCGTTTCTCAAGAATTCTGTAATTTGCAGCACTGCCACTTCGGGGAAATTTTTTTTAAGTGTTTTGTTTGTTTGTTTGTTTGTTTGTTTGTTTGTTTAATTCTTGAAATGTACCTGTGCCACACTAAGGGGTTATGTTTGGTTTCTTAAAATTTTCTGTCTTTAAAAGCTAAGCAGTAAACTAAAGGAAGATTATATATTATTAGTCTTGGCAGTTTTTAGAAATGATTTTTAAAGAGGAAAATAGGGAAAACCCATCGTATTTTTAAAGCATTTAGGAAGGATCTTGCCATTTGATTCTGGTTGTTTGAAGATTGGGGCTTTTCGGCGTGGGGCCACCTTTTACCTTTCCTCTTAGGACTTAGTCCTTTCTAGTCTACTGTGTTGTGTTTTTTTTTAAGAGTCTTGCTCTGTCGCCCAGGCTGGAGTGCAGTGGCGTGATCTCGGCTCACTGCAACTTCTGCCGCCCAGCTTGAAGCAGTTCTCCTGCCTCAGCCTCCTGAGGAGCTGGGATTACAGGTGCCCGCCACTGCTCCTGGCTAAGTTTTGTAGTTTCAGTAGAGACAGGGTTTCACTCTCTTGGCCAGGCTGGTCTTGAACTCCTGACCTCGTGATCCACCCGCCTTGGCCTCCCAAAGTGCTGGGATTACAGGCGTGAGCCACTGCGCCCGGCCTCTAGTCTATTCTTTGTGTGCATATAGCAACCGTATTCTTGTGGTTCTGGCTCACATCGTAGGACTGCCGAACATACAGAGAGGTAGGTGGCCAGCTGGACGGTTGGGTTTAATATCTAATGTTATATGTTGGGGTATCTTCTGGTTTGTTTTCTGAGGTAAGTTTCTCAGCGCTGTGTCTCAGACATCGTGTTTGTCTTTATGGTGACGCTATGATTCGTGCATTTGGCCATCCGAGCATGAATACAGTGGGCACTCTGGTCTCTCTGCCAAGATGAAATGAAAGTAGTATACATTCCAGTGTGGGAGACAGACGTGGACAGGTCAATTACAAGTCAGTGTGTTTAAGAGTAGAAAGTTGGTTGAGAGACACCATCCTCACTATATAGATGAGAAAGCACAAGTCCCCAAGGCAGCGTGGCAGCTGAGACCCAAGAAGCCTAGAGTGCCAGCTGTTGGGCAGTGCGGGGTCAGGCACACCCAAGGCCCTCCTGGTCTGGCTGAGTCTCGGATTCCTTGTCTCTCAGTGGAGGCCATGATGCCCAGCTGTAAGATGGTCAGAGTCACTTGCAACACTGTATCCTCTAGCACAGTGGGGGTGATTTCTTCCTGTTTCATTCATTTACCAAAGGGCCTCCTAACTGATCTAAAATCACTTGTCCTTATGGACCCACCACCTGGCTTTTAAAGTTTACCTTTCTGGCCCCTCTTCAGCTTGCTAAATTGAAAAGTTTTGCAGCCCCACCTCCACAAATCTTGTCTCAGGAAATAAGAGACATTTGTTAACATTTGTTTTGTACGTCTCCTCTCAGCAGCTTAGCTGTCAAGGGCACAGTGTAGGATTTCCTGTTCTTGCTCATTTGGAAGGAGAATGTTCTTTTAGACCCTCAGATCTCACACGAGAGCCGCAGAATGTTGCGAGATGGCGTTCCGTGGATACAGAAGGGATTTTTTTCAAGTTAGACTTACTGCCAATGTTAGGATTTGGGACTTTGCATGATTGGGAGGGAGAGGGAGTGCTGGAGAACAGGTTAAAAGTTGTCCCGCTGAGCTTGGAGCATCTGCCAACCCGGATTGCTCCCCAGGAACCCTGCCAGTGTCACTTGGGGTTATGTTTTCTGATTTGAAAATGTTCAGCAGCCGCAGATCTCTCCAGAGCTGGTTCTTCAGCCGGATTGCCCTGGGAAAGTCGAGATTGCAGCTCTTCTCAAACTGCCTCTCACGGGCTAAATACTGAATGCAGTAGTCAGCAGCTGGGAAACCTGATGCTTTGATAGCTGTCCCTTGCTTCCATCCAAAAGGCCCCCACTGGAAGGCGTCTTTATTGTTTCAAAAATAATTTAGAACTGATTTTTACTTCCCCCACTCCCTCCAGATCACTTATACTCCCCAGTGGGGGTTACAGTCTCAGGAGGAATCGTGGCACCCTGACTTCCTCATGCATTTACATTTTTCTCTTGCATTGAGTTAAATCATGAACTAAAATTTGTCCCTGGATGAAAAAATAATGTTTCCTCCATTCTGGGCTCTTCTCATTGTACCCAGACTGTGTCTTCAGGACTCTCATCTCTTGTTAGTTCTATTATGCTAGAGTCTGGTTTGAAAAACTTCAGCTCATGTCAACCAGTGCCCTCCACCGTGTGCGGAACCCATGTGGGGAGCCTTTGACAAGGCTTTCTGTGGCTTGGGTTTGGTGTGCTCTCTGTTGAAGGGCTGGGGTCAGTGGCTAAGCAAATTCCCATTCTCTCTCCTGGAAGACTGTGGGGAGCGGCACAGGCCAAATCCTGGGGCCAAGAGAGCCCAGGTGCCGCTTGTGGGAGGCTGTGAGCAGCAGGCCAAATTCTGGGGCCAAGAGAGCCCAGGTGCCGCTTGTGGAAGGCTCAAGTCCTGATGATTCAGGTCCAGCCCGTGGACGGCACGAGGCGTCACGGGGCTGGTAGCGGCACGAGGCACACCAGGCCGGAATTTCCCAACTGCAAGCTTCCTTTGCCCCGCCCTCCTGCCTGGCCTATTTAAGCTGTGAGCTCAGCAACAATAAACGAGACTTGATCAGACTCCTGTCTTGTCTCCATTTCTCGCGTCTCCTGCCCATCCATCCCCACTCCCTCCCTTCGGGCCCCTGTTGTCGTCCTGCAGGTCGGGACAGAAGACCACTGAGGTGACTGCCTTCCCGCACTTTATTCTTCAAGGCTCTGGTGTCAAGTGACATTTCCTCTGCGAGGCCTTAACATGGAATGACTCCCTTTGCAGCACCCCTCATTTGACGCTTCCCAGCTCTGTGCCTCGGTTAATAGATGTCCTCTTTAGATCTCTGTCTGTTTTGTGTCCCAAGGAGTTTGCGAGCTCCTTGGAGGTCGGTGCCACAGTTTTGCCCCCAGGTAACTCCCTGATGGAAACTGTCTCTGCAAATTGCTCCTTCTTTACCTGTTACAGATACCTGCCTGTGCCAAGGCTTGTTTTGAGTTCTGGGGTTCTAGCAGAGGGAAGAATAACCAAAAAGTCAGTAAGATGTAACTTCCGCCCTCCCAGTTGAAGCCTACCACCTTGCCGTGGGAAGCAGTAGTTTTGGGAGCTGATTGTACAAAATATGATGAGAACAGAGGAGGGAGCTCCAAGTCCGCTTTTCCTTCCTTGCTTTCCAGGCACCTAAACCAGAGGTTTCAGAGACTGCAAACGAAACCGATCTAAAACAAAACTCTTTTAGTCTTTCCTCCTTCCCTAAAACTTCCTATCAGTTACCTGGATCACTGGCTGTGCTGCCCACGCCAGAAATCCTAATTGGCCCCTAAGTCTCAAAAATACTCCCAAATGACCGTGAAATCCTGCCTTTTTGTCTCTCCTGGTCCAGTGCAAACCATGCTCTGATGGGCCGTCCGCTCATCTAGGGTGGGGTCTGCAAACTTGCTTTGAAAGATTTTAGGCTTTGTGGGCCATATGGTCTATTACAAGTTATTCAGCCCCCATAATGCAAGAACGTCCGTAGATGACACATAAATAAACACTGTGCCTGTTATAATAAAACTTTATTTATACGAAGAAATGGCAGGCTGGATGTGACTGGACAGGCCATGCCTCGTTTGCCAAGCCCTGGTGTAGGGCATTGTGTGGAGAATCGGGCTCTGCCAGCGTTAGCTTTGGGGCTGTGCCCCCTCTTGAACACCCACCCGCCTGCCTTCCCGAGGGCCAAAAGAGCAGTGCAGCCAAAGCCAGTGTCCTGCTGTTCTTAAAGTGAAGCCAGCAAGGCTCGTCAGTCTCACTGCTGGTACAGGGTCAGTCACAGAGGGAATCAAGTTGATTGCTCTGCTGCCCTAAACATGCACACTGACCACAGACATAGCTCTAAGCACCTGACCCCCCACCATACCCACAGAAAGCTGAGGGGTTGACACAAGCAGTTGATGAATAGAATGAAGATAGGCTGGGCACGGTGGCTCACGCCTGTAATCCCAGCATTTTGGGAGGCCAAGGTGGGCGGATCACGAGGTCAGGAGTTTCTAGACCAGCCTGACCAACATGGTGAAACCCTGTCTCTACTAAAAATACAAAAATTAGGCGTGGTGACACGCACCTGTGATGCCAGCTACTCAGGAGGCTGAGGCAGGAGAATTGCTTGAACCCAGGAGATGGAGGTTTCAGAGATCACAGCATTGCTCTCCAATTTGGGCGACAGAGTGAGACTCTGCCTCCAAAAAAAAAAAAAAAAGAATTCTGCTTAAACTCTTCTGAACTGGCACAGTTAATTTCTCTCTCTCTATTGTCCAGAAAAAGTACTATCTGTGGCTGTTTAAATCCTACACTCGTTAAAAGGCTCATAGATACCCTATAGCTTTTCCACGATTGAAATAGGACTCCCTAGGTGCCATTGCTAACGGCTTAACCTGGGCCTGGGGTCTCGGCTTCTGATGGGATATGCTAAGGCCAGGCCTCTGCCTAGAAAACCAGCCCAGAGTTTCCGTGAGTCAGTGACACTCCACCTTGGGTTGAATCTGCTGACTTCTTGGATTTCTGAGAAGCAGTAAAGTGCCAGGACATGCTTCCACCTCGTTGATCCCTTATCTATTCTGACACCACCCGCTAGTCAGTCGAGAGCGGCATTGCCTTGCACTCCAGACGGACGGAGGTTCATGAAATGGAACGAAGGGAAGGAGTGGCCTCCTGGGTTTATTAATGTGTGTGCTAAACAAAAGCTTTGCCTCTGGGCATCCCGTTGCGTGCTGGCTGTCTGCAGCCCGGAATACTGATGCCACGTTCGCAGCGCCGCCTCCACTTTCCCATGGCCTGGGGAGTCCCTGAAACAGCTTTTCCGGCCACCAAGAGGTGCGGCGGGTGCTCCCCACCCGATGTGCCCTATAGCCTTCTCCCACAGCGTCATTCCAAGGTGGTGCTGTGGAGGATGAGAGACTTCTCCCAAGTGAGGCTGGAGGGAGGCTCGGAGTCAGGCCCAGAATAACCAGGCATAGACAGCACACAACCCATTCATTCCCTTACATCGGGTCGGCAAAGTTTTTGTAAAGGGCTATATAGTAAACGCTTTTGGCTTCATGGGCCATACAGTCTCTATTGCAAGTAACAACTCAACACTGCCTTTATTGTGGGAAAATAACCATAGACATTACAGAAACGGGCATGGCTGTTTTCAACAGAACTTCCCACAAACAGGCAGCAGGTCAGATTTGGCCCAAGGGCCACAGTTTGCCAAACCCCTGCTTTAAGATTCTTTTCGTGGTTTTTCCTCTTAACATATCAGATTGCAAACAATAACAGTACCAACCAGCACTTAGTAGCACCTGCCGTAAGTCAGGTACAGCACAGAATTGGCCTCTAATCTTCACAACCACCCTATGAAGTGGGTGCTGTTACCACTATCCTTTTATTTTTATTGAGACGGAGTCTTGCTCTGTCACCAGGCTGGAGTGCAGTGGTACTATCTCGGCTCACTGCAACCTCCACCTCCCAGGTTCAAGCGATTCTCCTGCCTCAGCCTCCTTAGTAGCTGGGATTACAGGCACGTGCCACCACGCCTGGCTAATTTTTGTGTTTTTAGTAGAGATGGGGTTTCACCATGTTGGACAGGATAGTCTCAATCTCTTGACCTCATGATCCACCTGCCTTGGCCTCCCAAAGTGCTGGGATTGCAGGCGTGAGCCACTGTGCCCGGCCACTACTATTCTTTTATGCTTGAGGAAGCTGAGACCCAGGTTAATATAATTTGCCCCAGGTTTTATCACTAAAAGTGGTGGAGCCAGGATTGTAATCCAGAGGCCACTCCGGAGGTGCGCATCTTGCTGCCCTAGGGGTCTTTGAGAACTGCAAACTTGCTTGTGGCATTTAGTAAGCGTTGGTCCCAGGGGCGATCCTAATGACAAAAATTCTATTGAGGACACCCTAGGTTTCTAAACACCCCTTAGGAGTAAACTTCCATGACGGATTCTCCCCAGAGCCAAGAATACGTTTCTTCCTAGACACTGTTGAACATTGTCCCCCATCGCGTTGAACACGCTGATGTCAGAACCCCGCAAGCTGCCTTTTACATCCAAGTGAGGCACGATCCTCAGGCAGGAAAGAAATCAGAATACCCGGCCTCCCTCTCCTGCAGGAAGTCTCCCGGTCTGCCAGCATCCAGAGCGGAGCCATTGCGGTGGTTTTGGTAGCGTGGGAGGGATTGCGGGTAGCAGCCCCCCTCACCCCCAGAACTGTCTTCGGTGTTTTTTACTTGACAAGAGCATCTTACTTCTTGTAAGGCCCAAGGCCTCAAGAACCCTTTCCATATGTGACTGCCCAGCGGTGCCTTCTGTCACTGGGGATCAGAATTTTTCAGTTTGGCATCTCGTGGCCCATGAGCTCACTCCCCTTCCTCAGCCTGGTGCATGCCAGGAAGCCCATGTGGGGGTGGGGGGTGTATTTCAGGATTCCTCCCGGCCCCTTCCTACCCAGCAGGCTCAGATTCTCCGCTTGTGTGACTGAGGTCAGCTTCTCCCGCCTGCCCCGAGATTCACCCTCCACCTTGGTCCTCCCTCCCCGCAGGTTGTTTCTGTGTCGAAGGGCACACAGTATCCTCGGGCAGGGGGTGCTGGGCAAGGAGGGGTGCTCTGGGCGACTAGGCAGTCTGGCCCAGCCTGACTCTGGGCCACCAAGAGGAGATGGCCTCTATCTGCCCGGGCCTTCATGGGAGCAGGGAAGAGACGGCTGGCCAAGCAAGGAACAGTGGGATTGCTTTGTTCCATTACTCGTCAACCTATCTCAAGGATGTGCAGCTCGGCAGACGTGCCTGGTACCCTGAGCTTTTACTAATGCCACTGAGCCTTCAGCATCCAATGCCTGCATTCCAAGCCTGCTGCCTCTGCTCACTGAGCAATGGGCCCCCAAGTGGCCTCAGCCCCGCCGAGCCTCAGTATCCTGCTGGTGGAACCAGAGGCTGTACCAACACAGGATGTGGCCGTGAGACACGGAACGGCCACGGGGCTGCGTGGAAATCTCTGCAACACTGGGTTTGCTTCTTCATTGGTCTGTTATTTGGCGAGGGTGACCAGCCATTCTGGTTTGCCCAGGATAGAGGGTTTCCTGGAAGGCTGAACTGGTGATGCTAAAACCAGTACGTTCCTGGGGCAACTGGGACAGCTGGTCACCCTATTGTGAGCCCCAAATGTCAACATTCACTTAAAAACAAATGTACAAGAGCTGAAATCAACATGTGTAGGAAACAAGCAACCTTGTTTTTGAAACCTGATGGGTCCCAGACCAACTGCCCAATCCCTCCCGCTTCAATCCAGGCAGGGCACAAAATTCCCAGGGCAGGGGTGGGAAACACGGTATGTGGAAGCTGCTATCTGAGGAGGTCCTGGCCAGGAGGTTCCCGGCAGTGCTCTCCTCGGGCAGGCTGATGGAGAAACGGCGAACCCCTCCTCTGTGCCATAGCGCGTCATTCCATCATGACAGCATCCTGGGGAGTGAGGAGTTGCCGCCCTCCCATGTCCTTGAGCACACAGGTCAAGAAGCTGCTCTCAGGGCGGGCGCGGTGGCTCATGCCTGTAATATCAACACTATAGACTGAGATGGGAGGATCACTTGAACCCAGGAGTTTGAGACTAGCCGGGGCAACATAGCAAGACCCTGTCTCTACAAGATAAAGAAATAAATGAATAAAACGTTAGCCGGGTATGGTGGTGCACACCTGTAGTTCCAGCTACCCAGGAGGCTGAGGTGGGAAGATAGCTTAAGCCTGGGAGGTTGAGGCTGCAATGAGCCAAGCCTGCACCCCTGTACTGCAGCCTGGGTGACAGTGAGACCCTGTCTCAAAAAAAAAAAAAAAAAATTTAAAAAGAAGCTGCTGTCAGCTGAAAAGAGTCAGAGCTTCCTGTAGCCAAAGACCCCTATCCAAAAGGAAGACAGCGTGTCGTTCCATCTCTGATTTCAGAACGCAGACAAAACTCTCTGAGGCCCGGCCCCTCCCCATCTTTGCCTAGCTGTTGCCGCTCACCACCAGGCTGCAGCGCGGTGGCCTGCTTCCGGGTTCTCTGGGACCAAAGCCCACAGCGTGTCCCGTAGGCCCGGAGCGCTCTTCCCTCTGCCTCCTTCACCCTTGGCCCCAGGGCCATATCCAAGAAGCCTCCCTGGACCTCCCGACTGGACCAGCACCCTTCCTGGGCACTGCCAGGCTGGGAGCTCCATAAGGGCAGATCCCAGGAGTGCAGGGCACTGGGCTCACAGTCTCCAGGCCTGCCCACTGCCTGCCACAGACTAGCCCATGCTCAGCAGATCTGTTTTGAATGAATGGAGTGGAGAAAAGCCCAGAATTTCACGGCTCTCCCCCTGTGCCCTTCCCACTGAGCACCAGGCAGCCTCCCTGTGACCATTAGCCATTTCCCTGGACCTGCCTGGAGCATGACCCAGGTCCCATCCCGACAGGAGCCACTCCACCTCAACTCCACCCCCGTCCTTTGTGGGGAAGTATTTCTGTTTTATGACGAACTCTGCTCCTCATTTCTCTTGCGTTCTCTTAATGAATTAACTGGGTCCCCATCGTTGCCCCGGCCCCCTGCTGTTTATGAGCTGTACAGCAATAGCTGCGGTCTTAGTCAACCCTACACAGTTGTGCTGGTTCCTATTACAGTAATTGGCATAAACTTTATTCTTTTGCAGAGAGATTTTTTGGCCCGCTGAGACTGCATAACCATCTGCCATAAATTGAGACTAGTACGCCCGATTTTGGTGAATGCAAAATTGGGTCTCATTCTTTACTCTGTGGCTTGATTCAACTTCCAGATGGTTAATCCACATGAAGTAATAGGAATGCGCCATAGCTCTGCTTAGCTGAAGATGGAGACGTAATATTTATTTGCTGATGTGGAGGCCCCCGCACGCGGCCCTGTTGGGATGTCAATATATAACACGGCGCAAAAATGTCAGCTCGTTCCATAGGAGCGCCAATGTTCCTCCGAGTTCCCATGGGGGACCCCTGGATGTCATTTTTTTTTTTTTTTTTTTTTTTTTTGTCTGCCCTTGACCTAATCTCAAGAGGTTTTGTTCTCTCCTGGGCTGTTTCTTATCAGTTATGTCTGCCCGCGTAGCTGGCTTCACATCTGCTTTGACTTTAGTGCCTGTGACATTTTCATTAATACTTTTCCAAGGTTGAGCCTTTATTCCAAATATCCTGCAGCTCACGGAAGCCATAGCTCAGCTGTGCCCAGCTGGGGGCTCCAGGGAAATTTGGGCCGGCAATATGGGCGAGCTCGGACCCCTCCCCCGAGTTGGGCTAATCAAATCCTTTTTAAGTTTTACTTGTCCCGGCACTGGCCTGCTGTGCTGAGAGTGCTCTGACGCAGATCTAGGTGAGCAGATCTGTGGTCTCAGACTTCACCAGCGCTTTCACTCCAGGTAGCTTTAGCTGCCCGCTTGGAGGCCGCAGTGAACTACTTTTGCACCAGTGCACTCCAGCCTGGGCAACAGAGCAAGACCTTGTCTCAGATAAAAGTGGAGGAGAGGCCGGGCGCGGTGGCTCAAGCCTGTAATCCCAGCACTTTGGGAGGCCGAGGCGGGTGGATCACGAGGTCGAGAGATCGAGACCATCCTGGTCAACACAGTGAAACCCCGTCTCTACTAAAAATACAAAACATTAGCTGGGCATGGTGGCGCGTGCCTGTAATCCCAGCTACTCAGGAGGCTGAGGCAGGAGAATTGCCTGAACCCAGGAGGCGGAGGTTGCGGTGAGCCGAGATCGCGCCATTGCACTCCAGCCTGGGTAACAAGAGCGAAACTCCGTCTCAAAACAAACAAACAAACAAACAAACAAAAAGTAGAGGAGATTCTTCTAGGTATCAAACAGGTCACATCCTTCCTCTGCTCAAAGCAGTCGCATGCCGCCCACAGTGAAGAGCAGATTCCTTACGGTGACCCTCACAGTGTCATCGTCTCCTCATCTTCTAGTCCGTCTCCCACTCCAGCCACACAGGCTGTCTAACACAGCAAGCAAGGCCCCTCGGCGTCTGCACTGGCTGTTCCTGCTGCCTGGAACACTTCCAGCACATCTCCTCCTTGCAGCTTCCTCCCGTACCTCACCTAGGTACCCAAACGTCTCCTCCGCAGGGAGCCGTCCTGGACCACTGATTAGGCCCTGCTCCCATTTCTCGTAGCTATTTTTTTTTTTTTTTTTTTTTTTTGAGACAGAGTCTTGTCTGTCACCCAGACTAGAGTGCAGTTGTGTGATCTCGGCTCACTGCAACCTCCACCTCCTGGGTTCAAGCGATTCTCCTGCCTCAGCCTCCTGAGTAGCTGGGACTACAGGCATGTGCCACCATGCCCGTCTAATTTTTATATTTTTAATAGAGATGGGGTTTCACCATCTTGGCCAGGCTGGTCTTGAACTCTGGACCTCATGATCCACCCATCTCAGCCTCCCAAAGTTCTGAGATTACGGACATTAGCCACCACACCTGGCCCATTTCTCATAGCTCTTAATTGTTCATGTCACTTATCTCTATGGGCATTGTGTGTGTGAGTGTGAGTATGTGTGTGTGTGTGTGTGTGTGTGTGTGTGTGGTGTTGCTTGTCTCCCCACCGGACTAGAAGTTCCATTGAGAACCTACTTTGCACTGTCCTCAGTGCCTGAAACCAGGCTTGGTCCATGCTAGGTTCTCAGTCAGTGTTTGCAAATGAGGAACTCCACCATCTCTCCCGTGTTGGGCCAGCAACTCTCAGTGACCCAACTACACAGTAGTTGCAAAGATCACAGAAAGCCGAACAGGGCTGTCCAAATGTAATGATGGTCATTAGCGTCTCTCCACCCCAGAGCAGCGATTCTGGAGCATCCTGTGTAATTGGAGCACAATGGAGCATATGGCAGTGTTTCCACCGGGCCCGAGATCTGATTCTGAGCTTTCGAAACACGCCTTCTTTCTTGTCCTCGGGAACAGCAAGTCCAGATCCATGTCAGGCAGGCTCTGCGGTCTGGATCACAGGAGAATACTGGGGAAAGAAAGTCCTGCTGAAAGGATTTAACCTCAAGACATGGGGCCACATATTCAGGGATGGCTTCCTGGATTTTGCAGGCAGTGTAAGTAACAGCAAGAGGATTCCCGCTGTGTGATGTGAGGTATGTCCTGCCGGGCTGGGGCAGGAAGCTGCCCAGGCTGGGCTGCTACGGATGCACCAGGCAGGAGCCCCACTCCCCCGCCAATGCAATCGATGGAATTGCAGAGCTTTACCCTACTCCTCCCTCTCCCACCCATCCCACGCCACTCACTGGCCTCACTCACTCTCCCAGGAGTGCCAGGCACTGTGCAAAGCATTCTCAGGGTGGCAAGGGTTTAGAGGTCAGAGATGAGGATGAAGATACCACTTACCACCCAGTTCGGTCATGGAGTGAGATTTCTTTCACTTACATACGAATCTCGGCTCCCCGACGGAACGGTGAACTTCCTGGTGGTGAAGTCTGCATTTGGAGCGGCCAGCCTGTGGCGACTCGGAAGTCATCTGTGGCATCTCATTTTTATAGATGAGATCATTAACGGAGGAAGTGAAGTGTCTAGTGGGTCAGGCTTGGAAACAACTTAGATGTTCATCTGTGGGGAAATGGATAGATACAACAAGGGAAACTGGATGGGCACTGTGGCTCACGTCTATAATCCCTGCACTTTGGGAGACCAAGGCAGGAGGATCACTTGAGGCCAGGAGTTTGAAAACAGTCTCAACAGAGTGAGACCCCCCCCCCCCCCATCTCTATAAAAACTAAAAAGCAAAATTTGCCGGGTGTAATTGTGGATCTATAGTCCTATCTACTTGGGACGCTGAAGTGGGAGGATCACCTGAGCCCAGGAGTTTAAGGTTATAGTGAGCTATGATCATGCCACTACACTCCAGCCCGGGCAACAAAGCAAGAACTTGTCTCTTAAATTTTTTCGTAAAGGGATATTTGTAAATGGATTACTATACAGCAATGAAAAGGAGTTATCACCATATTTACCAGCACGGATGAATCTTGAAAATTAATATTGAGAAAAGAAAGTTGCAAAGGACACAGTTGGTAACATCGTTTATATCCATTTAAAAAACCATTTACTCCAGGCAACTGCTCTTTGTTGTTCTTGGAAATAGACACGTGTGTACATAAGAGTGGCAGATAGCTTGGAAGAATGCAACTGTGTTACGTATGGCCCGTGTCTGTGGCTGTGGGGAGGGGAACTGCCTGGGTTTGAGGGGCTGTCTAGACCAGTGATGATACTGAGTCTCACAGACAAGTGTCCTTGAGGGAATCACTTTATTCCTGTGTGCCTGCCAATCAAAATAAGTGAGTACGTTTCCCAGGGTCTCCCAGCCTGCAGTGACCACAGCCCGGGTCAGGGGCCTATGACTCCCGATCTGCCTCCCCCATGGGTCTTCAGAAAAATACCTGTTCAATTCTTGGGACATCCGCATTCGTAAAGTCAATATACTAGGAGAGCTTACTTAGTCAACAAAAAATTCTCTTCTGAATCCTGAATATAAAAGTCTACCCCAGAGTGCATCATCCCGTCTGCCTGGAGGTCCTGAGTGTTCTTTGGTTTATGGGGAACATCGCTGTGTCTGCTCGTTTTTGCCGTTAGGTCTCGTTCTTGCCGAGGGAGTCTGATTCAGCCTCGGCACACCGCTCCTTCCTCAGAGGCCTCCTTTGTTCTTCCATGATCAAACTTCTTGGTTCTTTTTTTTTCTTCCTTTTCTCCATCCAACCCCACTTAGCTCCAACATCTTCTCTGTGCCATGACCTCTGCTGGTGGGCTTCAGATGGCAGTGCAAGATAGTCCCCGCCTCTATAGGGACTTAAAATTCAGAACTCCCCCTCCGCCAGGCCTTGCAACAGGGTAAGGCAGGGTCCGCAGTGAAGGAACAGGGGTCTCCAAAGGGAGGTCTATTCAGAGAAGAAACTTTCTTTTCTTTTTTCTCTTTCTTTCCCTCCCTCGCTCCCTCCCTCCCTCCCTCCCCACCCCTTTCTCTCTCTTTCTTTTTCTTTTTGAGACAGGGTCTCACTCCATCCTTCCGAATGAGTGCAGTGGTGCAGTCACAGCTCACTGCAGCCTCAACCTCCCGGGCTCAAGCCATCCTCCTACTTCAGCCTCCCAAGTGCCTGGGGCCACAGGCATACGAAACTACGTCCGGCTAATTTTTTTAAGTTAAAAAAAAAGTTAATTTAAAATTTAAAAATAATTCTTAATTTTTATTTTTTAAAGATCACGGAAGCTTCATTATGTTGCCCAGGCTGGTCTCAAACTCCTGGACTCAAGCAATGTCTCGCCTTGGCCTCCCAAAGTGCTGGGATTATAGGCATGAGCCACCAGGCTGGCCCAGACGTTTTCATAAAGACCGTCAACATCCGTGGGGAGGGAAGTGGAAACGGAGCTGATGAGCAACAGTGGAAGGGCCTGGAAAGCCACATTCCATTTCAGAGAGAGGGGAGCGCTGCTGTCTGCAGCCCTCGGGTTTGGGGGAAGGAGGGCCCCGGCTGGAGTCCACACAGGTTGAGACAATTAGGGGGATAATTTGGGCTGAGTCATCTTGGTGGAGGCCGGGGGGAGGGTGTTGGGTGGGTGTGGGCCCCATCCACATAATTACTGCAGACTTCTGGTTCTCTTTGACACAGCACTGAAATAAATTAATCCAAGGCTTGAAAAGCGTTGATTCTCCTCCTGTAGCGTAGCATCAACAGCAAAATCTCCCTGAACCTGACACCAGGGTGACCGAGTGAGGGTCCTGTCTTAGGGGTGGGAAGCAGGGATCGCAGGGGGAAAGCAGGCCAGTTCTGTTCCTACCCCAAGCCTCAATACACAGCCTTAATCTGGAAAATGGGAACAAGGCCATATCCCATCAGTTCTGAGAAGTGCTTTTCTTCCCTCATTATAATATCTCTAAGACTGTGATGTGGTTTACAACGGACGGTGTCTTGGATTTGGTGAACTATGATGATAAGAAGAGAAAAATAGCAGAATCGCTACCATTTATGGAGTGCTTACTCTGCGTCAGGCCCTGTGTCTGGGAACTTTACCATGTAATCCTCTCATCAACCCTAGGAGACGGGATTTCATTTTATGGATGGAAAAGCCAAGCTTCCAAGGGTGATTCACATGCCCATACTGGTCACAGTCAGCATGTGGGGAATGCAAAATATGCTCAAGTGTTTGTTTTCGATTTTTTGAGACAGGGTCTCGCTCCATCACCCAGGCTGGAGTGTAGTGGTATGATCACGGCTCACCGTCACCTCAGCTTCCTGGGGTCAAGCGAGCCTCCCACCTCAGCCTCCCAAGTAGCTGGGACCACAGGCACGCACCACCATGCTCAGCTAGTTTTGTTGGTTGGTTGTAGAGATGGGGTCTCACTGTGTTGCCAAGGCTGGTCTCAGATTCCTGGGCTCAAGTGATCCTCCCACCTCAGCCTCCCAAAGTGTTGACATTCCAGGCATGAGCCAGCACACATGGCCTCGTGAGGCGGTGTTGACACTTACACATGTATGTGTAGTTTGAAAAGGTTGCGTGTTTAAGCATTCAGTGTGGTGCCTTACGCATAGTAGGCGTTTGATGGTCGTACCCGTCCAGGCTGCCTCTTTTCAGACCATAGCACTGCCAGGCACAGGGAAATGGAGGCTCTAGAAGGGTTTGCTGCCCGACAGACTGGAAGGATAGATGAACTTCCCCTGAATGATGCGCGGCTCACACGTCTGGGCTCGCTGCAGGTCATCTGAGGAGACAGCCCCTGTGCTCTTGGCTGGGTGACTGGGCAGGCTGGCTAGACGTGCTGGAGAGTTAACACCCCTGGAGCCACCCCAGGAACAGCCGTCAGCCAGAAAGGGATGGGCGCTGGGGGGTAAATACCCCAGCTCCCTCGTCCCTCCGTGGGGGCAGCCGCAGCATAGTGAGCACCGTCTCCTGGAGGTCCCCAGCAGGACTGTGCCCATTCCTGCAGTGGTCAGCCACTCCCTACTACCGCCTTCCTTGGTTTCCTCCTCTGTCACTTCCCCACGTCCTATCCTACTCCTGGAATCACCTGACAAACAAAGGGCTCGCCCTGAGATCCTTGCCCCAGAACCCAGACTGAGGCAGTGGTGAAGTGGGCTTCGACCCCACGGCGCCAGCCAACGTAGTGGCAGGTGTGAAAGGATCGGCTGATGATAAAGGGGGCCCACAGGATGAAGAGGGGGCCAGGCCCTCAGATGGCTCACAGAAAGATGCCCCCAGTCACCGGGAGAGTTCTCAGTTCTGTGGCTGGAGGTTGGTTAGCCGGGGGGTCTGCCGAGGCTGCAGGTCGGTGGCTAGACGAGGAACCTCAGGTGAATTAATCACCCACGTGTGCGCCCGGGGTGGGGCTGGCTTCTCCCGAGGCTGCTGCAACTGTGGTCCTGGGGAAACAAGCCTGGACTTGCTTGGAGTCAGGCCCGCTCTGGGTTCAGATTCCAGCCCCGCAGCTTCCGGACTCTGTGGGTCGCCCCTCCTGCTGAGCCTCGCTTTTCTCGTCTGTGGAAGTCACTGCATCTCAGGTTGCGGAAAGGACTCGTTGCGGTAAGATGTGTAAAGCGCTTCACACAGAGCCAGGCACATGGCGAACCTTTACAGCGGAGGCTGGGTGTGCGGGATCAGGGTCGGTTGCCAGGTCTGGGAACTTTCAATGTCTGAGTTTCCATTTTCTTTCAACTGTAAAAGGAGGCGTGGAGGCGAATATCCTCACCCTACTGCCACAGGAAAGCACAGGAAGGATTAGAGATTATGTAGGAGAAGCTCAGAGGCAGCGTGCAGTGGCCACGTGGCAAATGTTGGAACCACTGGTAGGAGGTGTTAATCAAAATGAATTTTATCCCCAACACTCGCTCTCCTCCTGCCACGCTGGTCTATTTTGTTCCCACCACAGGTCCTTTGCACGTGCCCTTTCTGCTGCCTGGAAGCTCTCCCATATCCTGACGTTCTAGTGGCATCTCAGACCTTCCTCGCCATTGTTCCAACTGTACACAGCTTCATGTGATGGTTGGAGGCTGCCGCTCCCTTTAGCCTGAGCCCCAAGAGGCCAGGGGCCATGGCTTTCTGGTCCGTGAAAGCTTCCCTACCTCTCAGCATGCAGATTCTAGCATACAATCAGTGCCCAACGAACGTTTGTTGAGTGAATGTCTGAATAGGGGGCTTGTGTGTCTGGGAGACTTCTGAATATATGACTCGAATGCAAAGAATTCAAGACTGGGGTGGGTGAGGGAAGAGAATTGTGTTCGCTGCAGCCGTTTATTCCAGGCTGGAGGAAAGGGGCGTGTTTGCGGTGCCTGATGAGTCTGTGTTCCGAGCCCAGCTGTGGCTCTTTTGCAAGTTCAGTGATGCTGCCCACCTACGGAGCCTCAGGCTCTTCATCTGTAAAATGGGGAGAATGACATGCACCTGAGCGAGCTATCGGGAAGAGGAGATGAGCATTAGGTTGGTGCAAAAGTCATCGCGGTTTTTGCCACTGACAGTAATAAACGGCTCAGCAAAGCCAGCTCTATCTGCAGATAGCTAATGTCTTCTACTTTTCTTCAAAGAAGGGACTCTTTACCTGGTCTGTGATGCTCTAGAATTTTCCACAGAGCCCAGAGCCTGAAGCCCAGGGATGTACTGTGGTCATGAGGCCGTCGTCTACTAGAAAGTTACAATTGCCAGGTCAGATTTAATAGCACACTGGAGAGCAGATGGCCAGGCTGGGCGGGCCCGCACATCCCTCCGCTGGCTCACCTGGCAGGGCCACCCCAGTGGGCGCGAGGGGTCTCTGTTCCTGAGATTCACGCAAAGGTCGGGCTGTGGCAGCAGGAATGTTTCCAGGCAATGCTCGTGGATCAGGGCGGCATCTCTGGCCATGGCTCCTTCTTGGTCTATGATGGGCAGAACTGACACCAAGTCTTAGGGGGGCAGTGAGGGCACAGGAACAGTCACCGAGAAGAAGACGGGGCCCTCAGGGCAAGGATTCTGCCTTCAGCTCTGGGAAGGGCTGCAGAGCGTGCGGGCCCAGCTTGGGGGTGACATGCAGGATCATAAAGGGGCTCAGAGTCAGCTGCCCTGTTTGTCCCAGCAGCCACTATGTGCAAATGGCTAGTTTCCTGGGCGTCGATTTCCTCATCTCTAAAATGGGAATAATGGTACTCAGAGGATAAGGAGATACAATCGTAAGGAAGCTTTTTAAAACAGCCTAGGCAGGGCGTGGTGGCTCGTGCCTGTAATCCCAGCACTTTGGGAGGCCAAGGTGGGCGGATCACGAGGTCAGGAGATCGAGACCATCCTGGCCGACAGGGTGAAACCCCGTCTCTACTAAAAATACAAAAATTAGCTGGACGTGTGGTGCGTGCCTGTAATCCCAGCTACTCGGGAGGCTGAGGCAGGAGGGTCCCTTGAACCGGGAGTCAGAGGTTGCAGTGAGCCGAGATCGCACCACTGCATTCCAGACGCCAGTCTGGCCACAGAGCGAGACGCTGTCAAAAAAAAAAAAAAAAAAAAAAAAAAAAAAAGGCAGCCTAAGGTGCAGCACTCTGACCACACAGCTATTTCCTTCTCTGCTATTTCCAACCCCTCCTGTCTGTGCACATGTAGCTTACGTGGCTGCAGGCACAATGTGCATTCTGCTTTTCCTGACCTTCTGTTAGATTGCAATTCCTCATGTTTCTACGTGCTTCTCATAGTTCACGTTTTTAATGGTTGCCAGGTTGTTGACTGTGGCGGTGTCTCAGGAGTAACACACACTGTTTCTCTCTCTTTTACACTCACACGCGCGTCTGCACACACACACACACACACACACACACACACACTCAGAATCTTTGCCATCTGTGAGGCGTTCAGATGCTGCTAGATTTCTAGCCTGGTAGACAACACTAGAATGAACACCTTCCTGTTGATGACTTACCTTCGCTGCTTTTGAATTCTCTCCTGAGGATACATTCCAAAGCTACAGTTTCCTGGATGTTGCTCCGTAATTTTGCCATTTGGGATCAAGAGCCGCATTTCTCGCAGGGTTGTTGAACAAAGGGACAGGATGCCTTGGGTGGCAGTGAGCCTCACATGCCCGAAGGTGTGCAAGACAATTGGGGTAGCCATCCATTGATCTGACAACTATTTGTTGGATCTCATAATGTACGGGGCAGGGTTAGGGGCTGGGGAAGCTCAGGACTGGCAGCTCCCCAGCGCCTGCTGTGAGGACCGCGCTCCGGGCAGCCATGGGTCTGCATGTGCGGAATGAATTGTGCCTGGGCAGAGACTCACCGCGGTCTCCCGTGCTTCAGGGAACCTCAGCTCCATCAGCCTGTGGCTCTGTCTGCCCTGAGGAGCTTGCAATTCGGAGAGGCCAGTGTGTGAGATGTGATTATGCCCTTTAATCCTGACTTTAGACCAGAGATTACTTGAGGGTTCTCCCCTTTAACATTTACCTGTAGAATTTATTCCTCCTGCCTCATTGCGTGGACTCTTTGACCAACATTTCCTCGTTCCCCCGGGCCCCACCCCCAGCCCCTGGTAACCATCTCCTACTTTCTACTTTGATGAGTTTGACTTTTTTAGATCTCACATAGAAGTGAGATCGCACTACACTTAGCTTTCTGCGTCTGGCTTATCACTTAGCACAATGTCCTCCAGGCTCATCCATGTTGTCGCAAAGGATAGGGTCTCTGTCTTTTATAATGCTGAATACTGTTCCCTTGTGCGTGTATACACGTGCATATAATTTTTGTCAATTAAAAATAAAGGCCTGCTGTGGTGGCTCACACCTGCTATCCCGTCACTTCAGGAGGCTGAGGTTGGAGGATCACTTAAGCCCAGGAGTTCGAGACCAGCCTGGGCAACATAGCAAAAAATAAAAACTTAGCTGGGCATGGTGGCACCTACCTGTGGTCCCAGCTACTCTGGAGGCTGAGGTGGGAAGATTGCTTGAGCTGGGGAGCTTGAGGCTGCCGTGAGCCGTGATTGCACCAGTGCACTCCAGCCTGGGCGATAGAGTCAGACCCTATCTCCATCATTCAATCAATCAGTCCATCAAAATAAATTAATTCATTTAAAAATATTTACTTGTTGGACAAGATGGCTCATGCCTGTAATCCCAGCACTTTGGGAGGCTGAGGTGGGTGGATCATGAGGTCAGGAGTTTGAAACCAGCCTGGCTAACATGGTGAAACCCCATCTCTACTAAAAATACAAAAAGTAGCCGGGTGTGGTGGCGCACACCTGTAGTCTCAGTTACTTGGGAGGCTAGGCAGGAGAATCGCTTAAATCTGGGAGGCAGAGGTTGCAATGAGCCGAGATCGCACCACTGCACTCCAGCCTGGGTGACAGAGCAAGACTGTGTCTCAAAAAAAAAAAAAAAAAAAAAATTACTTGCAGTTATTAAAGATTGCAATGGCTCTGTGAAATAGCAGCTATGGAAGTGACCTCTGAAGTTCCTGAGAATCAAGGAGCAGCTTCCGTGGTCTGTTTCCAGGGAGTGTGCAGAAATCCCACCTTGCAGGGCACCCATCATGAACTGCTCGCCTTAGTGTTTGTCTGAAGGAAGTTTGAGACCTGATACCCTCGGGTCGCTGTGTGGCCCTCTGCCACTCTCTTCATCTCTCTCTTTCCACTTCAGGCAGGTGGGGATGGTAATCTGCAATCCTTGGGTTCCAGCCCAAGCTGGGGCTCTCTCCCCTACATGGTCCATGATCAAGGTTCCTGGAGACAGAATCCAGATTTTCCTTTGGGGATCAGCGCCCCCTCTCCCATCCCAGACTGTGGATTTGGGATAGGGCTGATCCCACTCCTTAACTCTAGGGATGGGTCTTGATGCAGACCTGGCCGACAGGATACCACTGTTATTGGCTGGGGGATGAGCCCATCAGAGCCAGCAAGTGCCAGCTCTGGGAATTTGGCTGAAAGGTCTATGCAAGAGGGATTTTTTTTCTCTCTGGTGGGGTTGCTAAGCCATAGGAGGCAAGTCTTGAGCTTCTGGAGACTATCTTGTTATCACAGAGGGAGGGCCTGTCTGGAAAGAAGCCAGAATACAGCCAAGACATGGAGAGAGGCTGGTTTCTAAATTGAGAACCTGGATCCAGCCATCCCTGAAGCCGGAGGCAATTACATGAGTCAATGAATTTCCATTTTGGTGTCAGCCAGTTTGCGCTGGGTTCCTGTCACTTTTCTCCTAACTGTTCCATTGCCTCCACTCATACTCCTTTGCAACATAACTGCTGCAGAAGAGCTGGAGTCATCTTTCTAAAACACAAATTTGACCTTGTCACCACTGTTTAAAGCTGTCCATGGCTCCCCAGTGCCCTCAGGATAAAGTTTGAACTCCTTAGCCTGGTGTTCAAGCCCTAGATCTGTCAACGGCAGCCTCCTTTCCCACTCTGTCCATGAAGGACATTATAGTCAGCGACACACTCTGCTGCCACTACACCTTCATGCCCTTCCCGATGCCGTTCCCTCAGCTCAAATGCCTGTCCCCACTGAACTTCACCTTTCATGCGCAGTTCCAAGGTAATTCCCAGTGGAGCTGGGCTGGGTATTGCACATTGAAATTACTTGCTCACAGAACTACCAGGAGAGTGTGTTATAAATGCAGTTCCCACAACTACTGAGTTGGGGCCCAGGAATCTCTGAATTTTTGTTTTGTTTTGTTTTTTGACAGAGTCTCACTCTGTTTCCCAGGCTGGAGTGCAGTGTGGTGATCTCGGCTCACTGCAGCCTCCACCTCCTGGGTTCATGTGATTCTCCCACCTCGGCCTCTCGGGTAGTTGGGATTACAGGTGCCCATCACCACATCCGGCTAAGTTTTGTAGTTTGATCAGAGACAGGGTTTCACCATGTTGGCCAGACTGGTCTTGAACTCCTGACCTCAGGTGATCCTCCTGCCTCAGCCTCTCAAAGTGCTGGGATTACAGGCGTGAGCCACCGCACCTGGCCAAATCTCCGATTTTAATACCTGAGCATCTTCCTGTTTCCCTCACTCTCCCATGCGTTCTCATGTATTTTCCTCCTCCGAGCCTCGTTCGTCTGTAAAATGGGTATGGGAAACCTACCTGGAAGGGCAGCTGGGGGAATGACATGCAACAGTGTATATAAATAAGCCTGTCGAGGGTCACTTACTCGGGGCTCCAGAAAGATGATGGTGGTCGTCAGGATTATGCTGTCCCGCAGAGCGACTCATCGTCCCCATCTGCCCAGGACAGAGGGGTTTCCTTGAAAGTGAGACTTTCTGTTTTGAAACTGGGAAAGGCCTCAGGCAAATCAGGATGAGTGAGTTACCCTGTATCTCCTGTCTTCTTTTCGCTGGAACACATATCTTGCTTGCCTGCCCTGACCCCACTGTCCGGCGCCACGGGGGAAAGGCAGGGAACTCCAGGAACAAAAGGACAAACCATTTTGGAAAACACTAAGAACTGGCGTTTTCCTTCCGGGAGGGCCATGGCCTGTGTGCTGACCTTTGTCCCACGCATGGATCACGTGGTGACACTCCACGACCTCTCACCCCACCCGTGTGTGTGAGATGGGGCCACGAAAGCCATGTTGGCCACAGTCTGGCTTGTGTTTTCTGAGTTCTGGACATTCCAGACTATACATCTAAATATGCCTTTCAGTAGAGTCTAGGAGGCTTTTTTTTTTTTTTTTTTTTTTTCTGCACTGAGTTCCTGGATTTATTTTGAGCCAAACGGCTCCTCACCCAAACTCCTCTGCCTCCTTTCAAAACCCAAGGCCACGTCCAGCCTCACAGGCCCAAACCACGCTTACATAACCCGCAGTGACACTAAGTGTTTGTGAGGCCCGCCGGAGCGGGGCTGGGGCCGCCTGCTCCAGAGCACAGGGGACATTTTGTCCTGCGAAATGATGCTGTTTGGGGCGTGTGTGTGCGCGCGTGTGTTTTTCCCCTCCTGAAGTTCAAAAACAACTCCTTTTGCTCAAGCTGTCAAAAAGGAGAAGAAGACGAAGAAGAAAGTCTGCAGTAATTTCAGTGTTGGGCCCGGATCAAGAATTGCAAACACCAAGATAATATTTTCCAAAGTTACCAGGCGAGTAGGAGTTGCTGAGTTAAGGGAATTGGAGACTGATCAGGGGTCACTTCCAGGGGCCCCGTCTCCCCGCCGCTTCTTCAGTGGTGGTGGGCTTTTTGCTCTGATCATCACAGCTCACCGTGACCTTGACCCTACACGTGCCAGGTGCCAGGTGAGACACTTCCTCACAAGTGGGTCCTCTTATTATCCCCATTTTGCAGAAGAGGAAAATCGAGTTCACAGAAATGGAAGACCCTCATTCAAGGTCAGTGCACCGATTACAGGAGAGCTGTGATTTGAATCCAGGTCAGCCAGACTCTAAAATCCAGACTTTCAACACTGAACGATGCCAGATGGAAGCACGTACTGTGTGCAGATAGACGCGTGTTCGGCTTTCATGGGGCTTTCTTGCAGAATATCTAGCCAAGACTCAGCTTCCATACTTCTTTTAGATTTTTTATTTTTTGCGATCCAGTCTCTCTCAGTCACCCAGGCTGGAATGCAGTGGTAAAATCATGGCTCAGTGTAGTCTCGACCTCCTGGGTTCAAGCAATCTTCCCCCCTCATCTTCCTCAGTAATTGGTACTACAGGCACGTGCCACTATGCCTGGCTAATTTTTTTTTTTTTTTTTTTTTTTTTTTTTTTTTTTTTGGAAGAGATGGACTTTCACCATGTTGTCCAGGCTGGTGTTGAACTCCTGGGCTCAAGCCATCTGTCCACCTTCCAAAGTGGGATTACAGGCACAAACCACGGCACCTGGCTAGCTTTGATACGTCTTTTTCTTCTTTTTTTTTTTTCAGACGGATTCTTGCTCTGTCACCCAGGCTGGAGTGCAGTGGCACAATCTCGGCTCACTGCAACCTCCACCTCCCAGGTTCAAGTAATTCTCCTGCCTCAGCCTCCCAAGTAACTGGCACTAAAGGCAGCCACCACCACGCCCAGCTAATTTTTGTATTTTTTTTTAGAGACGGGGTTTCACCATATTGGCTAGGCTACTCTCAATCTCTTGACCTTGTGATCTGCCTGCCTTGGCCTCCCAAAGTGCTGGGATTACAGGTGTGCACCACCGCGCCTGGCGCAGCTTCCATACTTCTAGCCAGTCCTCCGAAAGGTGGCGTGTGGTGTTTTGGGGGCGGGGAGAGTTCTGTTCGAGGGGCTGGCACCTGCAGCCACGCTGTGTGGAGATGCGCCTGTGATGAATGCTCCTGTAACCTGGTTCTCTGATGGCGAAATCTGAGGCCTGGGATAATTTCAGTGTTGGGCCCAGGTCAAGAACTGCAAACACTTAACTCGGAGCCTGAGTCCATGAAACAGTTCCAAGACAGAAAGGAGCTGCCATTTGGCTGAACACCTACTATGTGCATGATGGACCTTGTCTGATTTAATCCTTACAATAACCTCTGAAGCTAGGTGCTACCATGCATAACCCACTGCAGAGTCGGTGAAACGGCTCCGAGGGGGGATGGGATTGCCCGAGGTCGCACAGCTCGGTGGAGCGGAGATGGAACCGACATTCGCCCACTCAATCGATGTGTCCCAAGTACTCACTGTGCTAGGTGAGACCTCTGGCAACGTGGAGGTGAATGAGACGCACTCCCGGTCCTTGAGGTGTCTGGCTGAGGAGAGAGGCCAGAGAACTCGAAAAGTGACCGTGCTGCAATGGAGCAGCTAGGGGGTCTGAGGGAGCAGTCAGGGAAGGCTTCTTGGAGGTGGTGATGATCTACACCAAGAGCTCCCAGCCTATGAGGTTCACGATGGCAGAGGCTGCATTTATCCTGGTCGCCGTGGTTACACAGCGTTGAGACGTTGTAGGCACCCAAAACGTATGCATTGAATCACTGAACAAGTAGGCAGTTAGTCAAGGTAAGAGGAAGTGGTTGTGGCAGACAGAATAATAGCCCCCACAGATAGCCACCTCCTCGTCCCCAGGACCTGTGACGATGTTACCTTACAGGGCAAAAGGGACTTTGCCGATGAGATTAGGGGTAAGGAGTCTTGTGATGGGGAGACTATCCTGGATTACCTGGGTGGGTCCAATCGAACCACCGTAAAGGCAGTGAGCTCCTGACTGTGCTCAGAGGGAGGCGTGACTGTGGAAAAGTGACTGAGAGAGGTGACGCTGTGGCTTTGAAGATGGAAGGAGAAGGCCAGGAGCCAAGGAATGCAGTAACCTCCAGGACCTGGCAGAGGCAAGAGGACAGATGCCCCTCCAGAGTCTACAGAAAGCAATGCAGCCCTGGCATCTCGATTTTAGCCCAGAAAGACCTGTGACTGACTTCTGACCTCCGGAACTGTCAAGTTTAAGTTGGTGTTGCTTGGGCCGGGTGAAGTGGCTCATGCCTGTAATCCCAGCACTTTGGGAGGCCTAGGTGGGCAGATCATGAGGTCCGGAGATCGAGAGCATCTTGACTGACACAGTGAAACCCTGTCTCTGCTAAAAATACAAAAAAATTGCCGGGCGCGGTGGCTCAAGCCTGTAATCCCAGCACTTTGGGAGGCTGAGGCGGGTGGATCACAAGGGCGAGAGATCGAGACCATCCTGGTCAACATGGTGAAACCCCGTCTCTACTAAAAATACAAAAAATTAGCTGGGCACGATGGCGCGTGCCTGTAATCCCAGCTACTCAGGAGGCTGAGGCAGGAGAATTGCCTGAACCCAGGAGGCGGAGGTTGCGGTGAGCCGAGATCGCGTCATTGCACTCCAGCCTGGGTAACAAGAGCGAAACTCCGTCTCAAAAAAAAAAAAAAAAAAAAAAAAAAAAAATTAGCCGGGCATGGTGGCACGTGCCTGTAGTCCCAGTTACCCGGGAGGCTGAGGCAGGAGAATTGCTTGAACCCGGGAGCCGGAGGCTGCAGTGAGCCGAGATCACAATGCTGTACTCCAGGCTGGGTGGCAGAGGGAGACTCTGTTTCAACACAAATAAATACATAAAAACAGATAAGTAACTAAATTGGTGTTTTAAGCCTTATAAGTTTGTGGAAATTTGTTACAGCAGTAATAGGAAAGGAATACAGTGGAAGCCAGTTCCAGGCAGAGGGAACAGCATGTGCAAAGGCCTGGAGGTAAGAACATGGCCTGTGCAGCAGACTGCCAGCAGGGGGTGCCAAGGCTGGTGTGCCTACTGCTTCCTGCCCTCTCTGACCAAGACGCACTGGCAATGAGACAGGCCCAGGTTTCCCGGCAGCCGTAGACATCTGAAGTCTCCCTGTGCCCCTCCATGTGCACACCCGGGGGGCGTCCTCTGGAAAGCCAGCCAGGAAAGACACATTGGCAGGTCACCCTGGGAGCAGAACCCCTGCTTGTCTCTGGCCTGCCTTCTTTTCAGGGATTTTATGAGACAACGCGGGATAGGGCCCTCTGGAAAAGGGAGGAAACCTTGGCCAAGTCAGGGATGTGTAGCTGTCAGGATGGAGCCCACGGGTTCTGAGATAAACCATTCTTGCATTGCTGGAAAGAAATACCTGGCTGGGTGCGGTGGCTCACATCTGTCATCTCAGCACTTTGAGAGGCCAAGGTGGGCAGACTGCCTGAGGTCAGGAGTTTGAGACCAGCCTGGGAAACATGGCGCAATCCCGTCCGTACGAAAACATACAAAAATTCGCTGGTGTGGTGGTGCACACCTGCAGTCCCAGCTGCTCGGGAGGCTGAGGTGGGAGGATCACCTGAGCCTGGGAGAAGGAGGTTTCAGTGAGCTGAGATGGTGCCACTGCATTCCAGCCTGGGTGAAAGATTGAGACCTCATCCAAAAAGAAATAAGGAAAAAAGAAAAGAAAAAAGGAAATACCTGAGACCAAGTAATTTACAAGAAAATAGTTTAATTGGCTCACAGTTACACAGGTTACATGGGAAACAGAGATAGCTCCAGCGTCTGCTTCGGGGGAGTCTCTGGAAGCTTCCAATCATGGTAGAAGGCCAAGCGGGAGCTTGCCCCTCCATCACCGGATGAGAACAGGAGCAAGAGAGTGGGGTTGGGGGAGGTGCTGTGCTTTACAACAACCAGATCTCAAGAGCGCTCACTCGGTCTCTCAAGAACAGCACCAAGCCATGAGGGATCATCCCCTATGACCCAAACACCTCTCGCCAGGCCCCAACTCCGACACTGAGGATTACAGTTCAACATGAGATTCGAGTGGGAACAAATACCCAAAATGACATCATGCTGTATTCCCGCACGCTCTCATTATCATGTTGCTATTCCTTTACATGATTCTAGCCTGGCAGCATTCTGTGGTGTGCCTTGTGGCCTCCCCTGCATGAGCGTCCCCTGCACCTGGGAGGTCTGCAGGGCACAGAGGACAATAGTGTTCAGAGAGGTGTGCTGACCTGCCCGAGGGTGCCCAGCACGGTGGGCAGAGCTCAGCTGGGGGACCTGTGTCTTCTGATGGTCTTTCCTATCCCACACCACCTCTTGCCTGAAAGGGGAGTGACATGCAGTTTTTAAAAATTGTACACAACATAAAACTATCATTTTAACCATTTTA
Source organism: Saimiri boliviensis (assembly GCF_048565385.1). Lineage (NCBI taxonomy): Eukaryota > Metazoa > Chordata > Mammalia > Primates > Cebidae > Saimiri > Saimiri boliviensis. Next base: position 30,240,277 of record NC_133469.1, on the reverse strand, counting down.
TTTTATTTTAGACAGAGTCTCGTTTTGTCACCCAGGCTGGAGTGCAGTGGCACAATCTCAGCTCACTGTAACCTCCGTCTCCCAGGTTCAAGCGATCCTCCTGCCTCAGCCTCCAGAGTAGCTGGAACTACAGGCATGTGTGCCATCATGCCTGGCTAATTTTTGTTTTTTTGTTTTTTATTTATTTTTGTTTGTTTTTGAGACGAAGTCTCACTCTGTCACCAGGCTGGAGTGCAGTGGCGTGATCTCAGCTCACTGCGACCTCTGCCTCCTGGGTTCAAGCGATCCTCCTGCCTCAGCCTCCCAGGTAGCTGGGATTACAGGCGCCCGCCACCATGCCCAGCTAATTTTTGGTATTTTTAGTAGAGACGGGGTTTCACTATGTTGGCGAGGTTGGTCTCATACTTCTGACCTCGTGATCTACCTGCCTCAACCTCCCAAAGTGCTGGGATTACAGGTGTGAGCCACCGTGCCCAGCCCAGGACTTCATTCCTTTTTATGGCTGAATAATATTCTGTCGCATAGATACATGAATCATATTTGGTTCATTCATTCATCAGCTGATGGACATTTCGATTGTGTCCACCTTTTGGGTATTATGAATAATGCTGCTATAAACACGTGCTCAAATTTTGTTTGAAGACCTGTTTTTAATTCTCTTGGGTTTATATCTAGGAATGGAATTGCTGGGGCCTATGGGTAATTCTAAGTTTAACTTATTGATAAACCCGAATTAACTTTTAACTTGCCCTTGGTCACAGTTTGTGAAAATTAAGATAGAGCTGGCATTTCTGACTTGCACCTGAGTTCGTGGAGATGGCGGTCTCCAGGGGGACAGAAATACATGGCTAGGCTAGGCCCCCACACAGCTCTGAAGAGCTGTCGTTTATTAAATGACACTGTCATTTATTAAAACCTCAAGTTTATGGCACAGTCTGGGAATAACAGAGTTGCTCAGAGGAGGTGAGAACAGTCAGTGGACGAGCCTGGGTAAGGTGGTGAAACCCTGTTGAAGCTGGTGAAACTCTACAAAAAATACAGAAATTAGCTGGGTGTGTTGGTGTGTGCCTGTAGTCCCAGCTACTCGAGAGGCTGAGGTGGGAGGATCATTTGAGCCTCGGAAAGTTGAGGCTGCAGTGAGCCATAATTGTGGCCCCTGTCCTCAGCCCAGGTGACAGAGAAGTGGGTGGAGAGATGTGTTGGTGGAGGTGCTCTTGTGTGGTCTTGAAGGACCAGGATGTGATGGTGGCCGTCGGATGCCTTCCTGGGTGCCTGATGGGACAGAGTTCAGAGGTGAGGATGTGTTCCGTGCCTATGGCCCTCACCAGCATGAAGAGGGCACACAGGGGGCAGTGTGGAGGATCCAGCAAACCTGCTTCAAGGCCAGCTGTGACGTGCACCAACACCTCCCTAAACCTCAGATTTTTCCATCTGCAGAATGGGACTGCCCATCCGAATCTCTCTAAGCGCTGAGGTTTGGCGGTCACATGCACAAACACACAAGCGGGTCAGTGCCTGGCCTCTCGAACTCCATAAATGGCTGCTGGCATCGTTATGACGGGTGTTAGGGTTACGTGGCCTTGGAAACTCCCCCTCCCAGGTCCCGGGGCCCCAGCTGGCCCTGAGGAATCTTGCCCTCCATAAGAAAGCAGGAGGGCAGATTCCATTTAAATGATCACCCCCCAGTTTGAAACATGTTCCTTCAACAATTTCTGAACTGTTTCACAGTGTGAGTTCCCCTGAACTGCTAATATCTTCAGGGATTTAAAAAACATATTTGCAACAAAGAGGTCTTTGTCTGCCGGGCTGGGGCAGCCTGGCAGGGATGTTACCTGAAACCTGATCGGCAGACGTTGGCCACAAACCTGCCGCATTCTGTCCCAGTGGCGACAGTGGTGATGGCGGGCTGGATTAAATCGGGCCTTTTGTCCTGGCGGGAAGGGCCACCAGCCATGTGACATGGGGTGGCGGTGGGGTGGTAGGGGAGGCTTAACTCTGCAGGCCCTGAGGCCGGCAACCCCCCTTCCCTGATATTTCCCAGCCTTGGTGATCTCATCACAGTAGGCTGTGGAGGGTGCACGAGCACCGTCCTCAATTTCCCCACGCAGAGCAGGGAGCAGGGGATGGACTGAGTCACATGAGTGGCACTGCTGGGATTTGAAGCCCTGAACTCCTCTGTGGGACCAGGCACTGGGTTTTAGGTCCAATTGTTCTGCAGGAATGTGCTAAGTATCTACCATGTGTCACCCCTCTGCAGGCACCGGGGATCCAGTAATGAGTAAAGTGAAGACATTGGTTCATTCATTCATCCAATACTGGTTGAGGCGCATTTGATGAGAACTGATAGAGGGGCTGTTCAGCAGGTTGCACACAGTGCAATCCACCTGGCTTACTCATGCTTTGTCACACAGACCCAAGGCTCAGAAGGATGACCAGGTTTCTAGCTCTTTCCCTCTTGTTTTCTCAGTGCCCAGGGCCATGCCTAGCACATAGCAGGTGCTCAAAAAAAAAAAAAAAAAAGATACGCTGGGCATGGTGGCTCACGCCTGTAATCCCAGCACTTTGGGAGGCCGAATTGGTGGATCACGAAGTCAGGAGTTCAGGATCAGCCTGGCCAAGATGGCGAAACCCCGTCTCTACTAAAAATACAAAAATTAGCCAGGTGTAGTTGCAGGCACCTGTAATCCTAGCTATTCAGGAGGCTGAGGCAGAGAACTGCTTGAATCTTAGAGGCGGAGGTTGCAGTGAACTGAGATAGCGCCACTGCACTCCAGCCTGGGTGACAGAGTGAGACTCTGTCTCAAAAAAAAAAAAAAAAAAAAAAAATTAAATGCAGGTCCACAGCAGCATTATTCACAATAAGCAAAATGTAGAAACTACCCAAATGTCCACTGATGTGGAAAAATAGGAGGCGGTATATCCATATAATGGAATATTATTCAGCCATAAAAAGGAATGAAGTACTGAGCCTGGCTGCTGCCCAGGTCGGGAGAGTGGGGGCCAGGGCCAGGGAAGGAGAGATAACATGGGGAGAGAGTTCTTTCTTGTTTACTTTTTTTTTTTTTTTTGAGACAGAATCCTGCTCTGTCACCAGGCTGGAGTGCAGTGGCGTGATCTCGGCTCACTGCAACCTCTGCCTCCCGGGTTCAAGCGATTCTCCTGTCTCAGCCTCCTGAGTAGCTGGGACTACAGGTGCATGCCGCCATGCCTGGCTAATTTTTTTTTTTTTTTTGTATTTTAGTAGAGATGGGATTTTACCGTGTTGCCCAGGCTGGTTTTGAACTCCTGAGCTCAGGCAATCCACCCACCTCGGCCTCCCAAAGTGCTGAGATTACAGGCATGAGCCACCACACCCAGCTAGGGGAGAGATTTCAACAGGAGCTGGAAGTGGGCTGAATCAGTGTGGGCACTTTATCATGTGTGTGCATGTGGACACGTGTGCGATTGTGTGCGTGTATGTGTGTGCACACCAGTGAGCATTTAAGTCGGGGGAACACCCCCAGGCCTCCCTCTCTCCACCTGAGCCAAGAAGGTGCAGTGATCCCAGTGAGGGCCAGGGTGACCCGGTGCCTGGTGGCACTCCCCTCCTCCGGGCCTGCCCTTTGGAGTGTCATTGGGTCCCTGTGTCTCCTGCTCCTGCTCTCTCCCTGCTCTCTGTGATTTAAGAGGCACTTTCCTTTTGGGTGATATAGATTCCAAAATGCAGCATCCATCTCCTGGGCTTGGTGAGGCTGGCCTGTCTGAGTTATAGCAGATTGCTTTCTGCGCGGGGAAGGGGGGCGGAGGGCACCCGTTTGCTCTTAATGCTCTCTGGGTTCGGAACATTTGAGCAAACATTCCTGGCCGCTTTGGAAGTTTGGAAACGCAGATGAGCTCATCGGAGCCAGAGGTGGGGGCAGCTGGCGCCTGCAGACTGCCCAGAGCTCACCAGGTGGCCTGGTGGCAAATGTCAGAGGCTGGCAGCTGAGCCTCAGCTGGGGTGGACGTGGCCAAGAGAGGGCGGGCCCTGCACAGCTGGGGCCAGGCCCAGAGAACCCGGGGCGAGTCCTGCCCTCAGCACTCCTCCTCTGTGCTGGCAGTGCCTTGGCATGGTGGGGCCTCCGGACCGGAGCCAGGAGTCTCAGGACCTCAAAGTCAGGGTCTAAGGGGAGAGGAGGAAAGAGAGCAGGCACCTCATCAATTCAGGGCTGCCCTGCAGGGAGCCGCCCGCCCGGCAGGGGCCCGGCTCCATGTGGTAGCTGCTGTTTATTGAGTGTTAACTATGTGCTAAGTGCTCTGTGCTTGTTCACCCCCCTGACAACTCCAGAGAAGAGTATCCTCCTCACTTGACAACAGGGGAAACTGAGGCTCAAGGAGGCTCACAATGTGCAGCCGAGTGTGAGGCTGACCCTGTTCACCTCCGGACTACACTGCCTTCCTGCTATGCACAAAACAACAATTAGAGGAAGAGCTGGTAACACTGTCACAGGGCGAGCGGCGATGATTTGTGAACTTTTCCAAGGATCTGATCAAATAAGCACGTTACTCACTCCCTCTGGGCTCTGCTTCCCCGTTGGGTGGGAAGGGCCCTTCAAAGCCCATCAGCCCCGTCATCATCACTTTATAATCCCTTAGACAGCGTGACTGATGGTGGGGGTGGGCGGTGGGGTGCCCGAGGGTTCCCTGGGGGTTCCCTTTGTTTCCTCCCTTTGGGCAATAAGTGCAGGCTCTTCTTTTGGAGGAACTCTCCCCAAGCCCCTTCTCAAAGCAGTGTGCCGCCTCTAGGTTCCCTTCCATAAAATGGGCGCACATCTATCCCTGCGGTACAATACTCTATGGAGAGGCGCCCACGTCATGGTGAGTGCTGAGAGACGGGAGGCTGCTCTCCTATCCTGATCTTTGGAGGATGCTCGCAAGGCACACCCCATGTCTTACACCGGGGCACACTTCCAAGGAGCCCTAGAGAGGAGGCTCGTTTTCTCAGCTCCCAGCGACGGCGCGTGGCTGCAGAGCTTAAGCTACACCATTTCATTCCGTCTTCACACAGGTCCTGTGCTGTAGGCACTGCTGGAAACCGATTTTACAGATGAGGAAACTGAGGCACAGAGGAGGGAATGACCCGCTCAAGGTCACAGGTCTCAGATCTATGTGAGGCTTGAAGCCACCCCAGCACACCCCTCTGTAAGGAAAGCCAATAGGAACGGGGAACCGTGGAACAAACAGGGACGGGCCTGCCACATGCTGCCTGCTGTCGCTGCTGACGCTGGGAGGAGGAACTCAGTTTCAGACTCCAGCTGCACCCAGAGCTCCTTCCTGGAAGATAAGCTCAGCCCAGGTCTTGGCCTTGTGGATGGCTCCTTCCAGCCCTTGCTCCTAACCTCAGTGGAGACAGGGCTTGCAGCCGCAGGTGTCGGAGAGGGTATGGGATGAGGGATGAGGGTGACAACCAACAGTGTGCTTTGAAAGGCGTCGGCTGAGGACTGGGCCATCCAAAGTTTCCCCATCATAGAGGCTTGCTTGGTTCTGTTTATGAGGCTGGCTCTCCAGCGAGGTGCTCAGTGGTGAGGAGCCAGCACTGCTGATGGCTGCAGAGAGGGAAAACGAGGTGGGGAGGGAGGGGCTTGTGAGTGTGCTAAATAGGTTTGTTGAATGATTATAAACCCTGCTGAACTTCTGCATTTTCTGACTAATTGTTCGGTATGCGATGCTTTATGTGTGATGCCTGTTTTTCCCCCCTCCCTTTTTTTTGCTGAATAGGGACTTTTTCAAGGGAAGGGTAACTGGGCCCTGGGTTCGCTGGGGCCTCTGTTCCAGCCTGTGGGGCTGGTTTGAGTTATTTTGGGAGCAGGCCCTGGGTTCAGCATGCTTCGCTTAGAGAATGGAAAATAGAAGCTCATAGCTGGATGCCGGCTGGGGGAGAGAAACCCACGTAGATGGAGACATGGGCAGGATGGCTGTAGGACCCTACAATCCGAGCGTGAAACCAGGCCCTGCCCTGCAGCACGGTGTGGCTTTGAAGGAGTCACTGGTTGTACTAATCAGTCTCCATTCCAGAGGGTCATGGAGAGGCGGACTTGCTAGGGTTGCTTTCCGGATTCAGCCAGGTCTAAGAGAGTTTCTGTGCACAGAAAAGGGGAGGTTCATAGCACTGTGGCAATTTGTGCTTCCAAGCAAGGGTCTCATTTCTGATCCTCCACGTCACAGCTAAGCGTGTTGCTGTGCGGTTGAGATACTGGCTCTGGCTCTGAGCTAGACTCATGAAAAAGGAGCGTTGCCCCGGGAAGCCTGGGTTGTCCAGGAGATCGGGAGGCTAGAGGCAAGCTGTGGAGCCTCAGCCCCACGTGTCTCTGGTAGCTGGGAAGCTGAAATGCCCTATGGCGGTCACAGCTTTTCTGCTCTGCACGTGGCCCTGCCAGGCCAAGTGCGAGGAACACTTCTTGTTCCAGATGTCTTCTATTTATTTATTTATTTATTTATTTATTTTGAGATGGAGTCTCATTCTGTCGCCCAGAATGAGTAGCTGGGACTACAGGTGCATGCCACCACGCCTGGCTAAATTTTTATATTTTTAGTCGAGATACGGTTTCACTGTGTTGGCCAGGATGGTCTTGAACTCCTGACCTCGTGATCTGCCCGCCTCGGCCTCCCAAAGGGCTGGGATTGCAGGCATGAGCCACCGCACCCAGCGTTCAGGCATCTTTTAAAGGGAAATTCAGTGGCTCCCTATACTGAAACCCTGTGATCAGACCTCAGAGACCCCAGAGATGCAATGAAGTAAAGAAAACAATAGAGAAGGCAGGGACCTCTCTTTAGGGCTGGGAATCTCTGGGGTCAGAGAATGACCCAGGGCCAAACAGCAGAACAGTGGGCAAGGCTTCCTCTTTCTGGACAGTGGCGCTGGGTTTGAGAGAGGGCGAGGCTTTGTGACGGGCATGTGGGCTAATGGTAAAGTCGTGCCAGGCCTGGTTTGAGTCCTGGCTCTGACTCTTACGTGCTGTGTGACCTAGGGAGAGCTCCTTCACCTCTCTGTGCCTCAGTTTTCACTTTTATAAAATGGGAAAAAGAATAGAACCTACCTCACAGGGTAGCTATGTAATACACGAATACTATAAAATATAATGTCGTTCATATATAATTTACATGAATCACGTCATGGGGACTGGGTGCTTTCTCACATTTTTGCCTCCCTCACCTGCTTGGAGACAGGTCAGGGGGTGGTGGTACTGGGCTTTGAACCCAGGAGATTGGGCTCTCACATCGAAATGCCCCTAAACCTACCCCAACGGAGAAATGGGCAGGAGGTCCCACTCGGCAGAGAACAGCGTCTACAGTCACTGAGGGTCCCCAAGAGGGGACTCTTATCTGTGCATGCGACTGAGATGGGAGAGCCAGCAGGCATGGTCCTGCTCTGTGCGGCTGCTGGGGTGCAAATCTGAGACTTCTCCTCTCCTAAGCCCCGTTTCCAGGGAAACCAGGTAAAGATGGCTCCTGGGGCCACATTGAAGCAAAGGAAAGGGAGCCCCTCAGCTCTCCAGGGATCTTTTCAAACTCCCCCTGGAATATGTCTCCTGGTCTTGCTTTAAACCTTCCCAGAGCTCCCCAGAACAACATCCACACTTTCCTACCTGGACTTGAGGTCCTCCTGATCCTGCCCTTTCCTCATCCCACTCTAAACTCACTTCTGCTTGGACCTTCCTGCATCCCATCTAACATGATTACTCCTCTTGGAAGGTCCTGTGATCCTATTTGGTTGTCAAACTCCTATTTTACCTTCAAAACCCAACATTGGGAATCCTTCTCTATTTTCCCTCTTTCCTGGCACAGTTATTTTTATCCCTTACAGGTGTATAATATAGTCCTTTGACATCAAATACTAGGTTTCCTTTGATCTGGCTTGCAGGCTGGGACTGTGTCTTCTAGATTTTCTTTTTGAGCTCCTTGGCCAGGCCCTGGCATACCATAAGCATTTGGTATGTACGTAATGAACAGATCGAGGAGAGACCCCGAAAGACAGGCATCGCGTGTAGCGAGATGGATGAGATGCGGTTGGTTAGCCAACAGCAGACTGTGGCTCCAGGAAGGCCTCATGTCTTCTGACTCCAGCACCTGCCCTCTTCTCTGTCCTGGCCGCAGCTGGGGCTTCGTGCGATTGTGGCTCTGTTCTGCACCTCCCCCCATCCAAACACAGAAGAAATAATAATGGTCATAGGAGGGGCTGCCATTTAATGCATGTCTGTCCTGAGCCATACTTTGTGCCACTCTGCAAGCATTGTCTCCAGTCCCCGTGCTCTCTAACAAACGGCCGTGATGTCGCTTTGCAACAGGGGAAACTGAGGCTCCAAGTAAAAAGTATTTTGCTTAAGGCCATGCAGCTCGTAAGTGGTGAAGACAAGATCAGAACCTGGATCTGTAACGCCCAAGTCCTTGCCCTTTCTGCCACTGGCCCACTGGAGGGCTCGTTCCAGCGATCGCAGGCATCAGGAGAAGTAGCCCCACCTCCCGTCCTTCTAGGAACACCGCTTGAAAGGACTTGAACTGATGTGATCGCGGTGAGTTTCCGAGCTCCAGAGGAAATGGGGTTAGAGGGAGAAGGCTAAGGATATTGATCTGTGTGTCTGTGTTTGTACCAGGTTCTCGTGTGTGTGTGCATGAGGCAGACCCAGAATAAGAGGAATCATAATGATGATAATATTTGGTAATAATGGCAGTGATAATAAAGGGTGCTAACACTTCTTGGCACTTACCACGTCCCCTGCACTGTGCTAAGTGTTTTATCTGAATGATCATATTCGGATAGAGCAGGCAGTGGTGAAGAGCCAGGCTTCAGTGTCAGGGAGATTAGAATCTCAGCTCTGCCATTGTTGGACTTTGGGAAAGTCCCTGGACTAGTGTGAGCCTCTGTCTCCTCATCTGTAGAATGGGTTCGGAGTCCCCACCTCATGGGGTTGCTGTACAAGCCTGACACGGAAGGAGCCTTCAGTGTCCTGAAGCCAGTGGGTAGACTCGCCCACTGTGGAGAGGGATGTGTGTGGGTATGTGTGTGTGCTGACGTTCACACACTATGGAGGCGTATGCGTGTGTGAGCGTGTATGTGTGCGTGTGCTGACTATGGTGTATGCGTGTGTGTATGTGTGTGTGTGCTGACGTTCACACACTATGGAGGCGTATGCATGTGTGAGTGTGTATGTGTGTGTGTGCTGACGTTCACACACTATGGAGGTGTATGCATGCGTGAGTGTGTATGTGTGCTGATGTTCACACACATGGCGGTTTATGCATGTGAGTGTGTATATGTGTATGTGCTGACATTCACAAACTATGGAGGTGTATGCGTGTGTGTGTGCATGTGTATGTGTGCTGACATTCACAAACTATGGAGGTATATGCGTGTGTGTATGTGTTGACAGTCACACACTGGAGGTGTATGCATACGTGTGTGTGAGGTGTATGTGCTGACATTCACACTCTATGGAGGTGTATGTGTGTGTGAGGACATGTATGCTGACAGCCACACACCATGGAGGTGTATGTGTGTGTGTGTGAGTGCATGTATGCTGATATTGCTCTGTGTGTGTGTGTGTGTGTGTGTAAGTGCATGTGTTTGCTGACACAGCCACACACTATGGAGGTGTATGTGTGTGTGTGTACATGTGTGCTGATACTGCTCTCTGTGTGTGTGTGCTGACATCCACACACCATGGAGGTGTGTGTGTGTAAGTACATGCTGATACTGCTCTGTGTGTGTGAGAGTGCGTGTGTTTGCTGACACAGCCACACGCTATGGAGGTGAGTGTGTACGTGTGTCTGTGCTGGTGTTGGGGGCCTACTGGGCAGATGTCTGTCCTGAGCCGTACTCTGTGCCACTCTGCAAGCACTGTCTCCGATCCCTATGCCAGTGAGTCTCATGGGTGGAGGATATTGGGTCCGGGTTGCTTCGTGTTTCTGTAGAGTGGGAAGTTTGCTGGTGGGGCTGCAGGCTGGGCTGGGGCTCCTGGGCTAGCTGAGCTGTGCCAGGCTCTCCACATCAGTGGTGAGTGTTCTGGGCAGCTCCCTGGGGGCCAGGCAGTTCCCCACTTGTCACCAGCTTAAAACCTCCCTGTCCAGCTCTGGTGCCCCATGCAGCTGTGTATCCTCCTTCCCTTGCCCAGGGGGCCTCCTCTGGCCTTTGCCCGCACACTCAGCGCCCCTGGAGGGGGGACCTGGGGAGGGAGGACGATGGAGAAAGGCCTGGTGGGCAGAGGGCCCTGAGGCTCCTGCTGCTCCCGGCTTCTCGCCTGCGGGGACTTTGAATTCGTGTGAGCGCTAGGGGGCAATGTGTCTGTTCCAAAGCAACACGGCGGGACCTTGCAGGAGAAGGCACACACAGGCACACGCAGGGGCGCCCGCACTGTGGAGGCGCACACGCCGGCGCATACCCGGGCACAGATGGGCACAGGCTGTGAGGCACACGCCCTCACACTCGCAGGAAAAACAGATACACTCGAGCAGAGATACAGGCTGAGAAGGGGCGAGGCAGCTGCACACACAGGCACAAACGTGGTGGCTCACACACACAGAAACGCAGGGTTGGGGGACAGGCAGCGCATGTGCCCCAAGACACCCAAAGATCCACGCACGCACACCCACACAGGCATGGACAGAAGCACAGGCTGATGCCCCGCCACCTGCACACAAGCGACAGCGCAAACTGCAGACGTGGGCCACACACCCGCACAGCATTTGCGGTGTTAAGAAAGGTGACCCAGACGTACACCCCGAACAGAAACTCCACCAGGCCCGAACACTCCCGTCTTTCAGCCACTCACACACCTTGTAGAGCGAACTCTTGGAAACAGCCCCAGAAAAATACTCCCACCCTCACCTCCCCCCGCCCGGAGCACACGGAATTATTCCCCAGGAAACCTGCCCAGGTGTGCTGGAGACCTTCCTCCACCCCAGCCCTGTGTGAAGTCACGCCTCAGCTCTGCACACACCCGGTCCAGGTCTCCCCAGACTTCAGGCCTGGGAGCCATTCTTAGCACCCCAAGCTCCAGACAGGTCCCCACTTTTCCCTATTTCCTCCAGACACAGAGACACAGACACTCGTAGGTGCCCCGGGAGACACCAATAGTGGAGAGCAGACTGAGCGTGGGACCCGGTGCTGCGGCCGGTGCCCAGGCCTTTGGCCACGTGGGGCCCTCTTCCTTACAACCATGTTTCCCCCCTATTGCCTCCTCCGTTTTGTCCAGGAAGTTCAAGATCCCCTTTGCTCTGTCCCAGGAGCCCCAGAGCCCCAGAGCCCCCAGGGTCCCAGGCCGCTGGGTGGAGGGTGTCACTGGAGGCCTGCCCAAGCCTTTATTTCTTTGTGCCTAAATCAGCAAAGTCTCAGTCTTTTCTCTGGCCCTCCCTTCCCTGTCACTTTGCTAAGTAATAATTTCCATGTCCAATTCCATTTCTTTTCTAGTTCTGAAACCTCTAAGCTATCAGCAAGAGGATAGTTCACATGAAAACTAATTACACAAAATCAATATTTAATCACAGACCAACAACCTGATCCTGCAGAAAAATCCTTTAAAAACTCCACCGCCCTGTACAAATACTTCTTCCCCATGCTTATTTATGGACCCCATTTTTGGTGGGGGTAATTTTCATTTTTAATTTCAAGAAGAAAAAAATATATATATTTCTGTTAGACTTCCACAACGGGAAGGCCCCGGGGAAGGATCTTGGATCTGAGCTTGCTCTGGCTGAGTTTTAAACTTGTTGGTTTTTATCGTTTGTTTATTTTTAATTAAAAAAATTTTTTTTTGGTGGGGGGCAATTTCTTAGGATTTCCGCCGCTAGCCCAAAGTGGAGTCCATCCACCCCCTTTGTCGGTTCTGGCATAGGTAGCGCTGCCTTCCTAGCCACAACTCCAGGGAGCAATGAATCTGCGCGTACGACGTGGTAACTTTTTAACTCCTGCCCGCAACGGTGGAGTGCTTAATCTGAGGTTTTTAAATAAAAAGGGCTCAGGGGTTGGTTTTATTATAACGTTTATTTCATTTCAGATTTCATGCGCAATTTAGCAAACGCTAGACGGACTCGGGCGATAAACACTTTCTTTTGTGGGGGGAAAAGGCATTTTTATACACCATGCTTAATTTTATTTAGATTTAATAGCGATATCAGGGCCACTTCAAAGAAAGCTCTTTTTTCGCCCTTCTCCTAAGAAGGCGAATCTGCTAGCAAAATCACCTCGTGCTATTTTATGGCAAGGAAAATTAAAGGCCTTCTCCCCTCTCCTTCCCTACACTCTCTTTAGGGAGGAACACACACACACACACACACACACACGCACACACACACACGCACACACACACACACACACGCACGCGCGCGCACACGCACACAGGCGCACAGAATAAACACCTCCTCTATCCTCCATCACCGCTAACTTCCAACTTCTAATTGCAGGATAGATTTCAACCTCGGTGGGGATCAGGAAGATCTAAACATTTTAACTAAGATTATTGGGATAAATATTTCATAAAGAGCAGGGCAGATATTAAATTACTCCTATTGATTTTCGTCTCACAGCCCAATTCCGTTCCTCGGCCTCTTCAGTTTAATTGCTCTCTTAAGGAGGCCGACCTGGCACCCGCAGAGGGCCTGAGCCTGGGACCAGGTGGCCCGGGGGCAAGGTGTGCGGGCCGGCGGGTGCGCCCTCTTCGCGCGTGTCTTCTCGGGGGTTCCCAGCCGCCTCGCTAGTCGCTCCGCTTACTGAGCTCAACCGATGTGCTCCCCCATAAAGTGTCTGAGTGACCAGGGCTCCTTGGAGCCCCTACGCCGGCGGGTGAGAACCGGGAACCCCAGGCAGCGGGGATGGGGAACACTCGTGAGCGCCCTAGTGACGGAGGAGTGAGCAGGCGCCCAGGTTTGTCGAGGAGAACCCTAACTTCGGGGTTCCCCGTCTGCTTTACCCTCCAAGAAAATCCCAGGGCCGGCTAACTTGGGCGCCGCTAGTGGAGAACCGAGGAGCGTTCACCCCGCAGCCGGAGCGCAGCAGACACTTAGCGACTTTCCGTGGCGAGTCCAGGGGCTTTGCCTGGCGACCTCATTGTCTGAGCGCCCCGTACGGCTCACCGCCCACCTCCCCGCCCCCTGCCCACCCGGCGGGTCTCGCTCCAGTTGGGGGTGGGGAGTTGGGAACGCTGTGAATGGGAAGGGGGTGAACAAAGCCAAGCTCCCGCCATTCTCCTCCGCCTTCACCCTCTCCAGCCCGCGGCGCCCGGAGACCAGGGCGCGCCCCCAGCGCACTGACGCCGGACCCCGAGGCGAGGCGGGCGCGGGGGACCCCGGAGCCGGGGTAGTGCGGGTTCCCGGCTGGGGCCTCGGCAGCCAGGACCCCGGACCACCTTAAGAGCGAGCCCCGCCCCGGGCCCGGAGCTTGGGCGGCGCTGATTGGCGCAAATGTAATGGCTGAAATTGATTGCTGAAATGCAAAACTTGTTGCTGCTTCTCCCGGCGCTGGGCGAGAGGCAGACACAGAGAGGGGAGCCGAGACCCTCGCGACGCCCCACGCAGAGCACCCCCGCTAGTCGGGAGAGGGGCGCGCAGACCCCCCAGAGCTGCCCCCGCCCCCCCGATTCCAGGCTCGGAGAGCGCAGCCGGAACACCTCGGCTCGCTCGCCCGGCGTGGCCCCCCGACCCGCGTCCGCCCCTCCCTCGGGTCCGAGAGGGACTCGCGAAGCACCTCGGCGCGGAGGCAGGGAACCGGAGCCTGGGAGCGACCCGACCCTTCGCCTCGCTGCCCTCCCGCGCCCGCGACGGTGCGCGGAGACTCCAGCGAACTCAGACACCCAACGGCGGAGGACAGAAGCGGCAGGCGGCGGACGTGGCTGCGAAGCTGCGCGCCGGGCGCAACGCACCCGCTGTCGAGCAGAGGAGCCGCGCCTTCCCCCGACCCTCTGCTCCAACCCCCGCCGCCCGCCGCCTCCCAGCCCCTCTGCGACCTCGGCTCGGGGGCCGGCACCGGCGATGCCGAGCGGAGCCTCCAGTCCTCCGACCCACTGAAGAAGCAGCAGCCGCTCGCCCGGAGCCTACGGGGACTGTGCGAGCGGATCGTGCTCGGTGGAGGCTCCGGCTGCGGGGCGCGGGGACTCCGGGGGGCGGGGGGAGGGACCGCTCTGTCGGTGCCCGGCGCTAGCCGCGGCTTTGAAGGGTCTCCCTCCCCTGCCCTTAGCAGCTCTGCCACGGACTCCGGGAGGCTGCAGGCGGCGTCTTGGGGCTCCCCAACAGACCCAGTCGGACTTGAGAAGGTGATCGCTCTGCTCTCCCATCCCCCTTCCCTCCCCTTTTCCCCCACTTAACTTTTTGTCTACGTTCATCCGCGGCTTCGTCCCCTCCCCGCAGACCCACCCGCGGCTGTGACAACAGCCCGGGGCATGGGACCCGCAACACGGCTCCTAGAGGCCGCGCGGCCTCGCAAGATGTGAGAGGCCCTCCCCGGGCAGAGCCCGAGCTTCGGGAGAGGAGCTGATCCACCCTCCCACCCCCAAGTCCCTCACATCGGGCGGGGTGGAGGTGCACATTGAGCCCCCGCGGTGCTGAGCTTCCCGGAGCGCCCAATCCTGGGCTGGAACGAGTAGCTGGCCGGAGGCGCGCCGCAGAGAGCAGGCTGTCATGCCCTATTGATCCCCTCTGCCCCCCGCCAAGTATGTTTGGGCTGGACCAATTCGAGCCCCAGATCAACAGCAGGAACGCTGGCCAGGGCGAGAGGAACTTTAACGAGACCGGACTGACCATGAACACCCACTTTAAGGCCCCGGCTTTCCACACGGGGGGGCCCCCTGGCCCTGTGGATCCTGCCTTGAGCGCGCTGGGCGAGCCCCCGATCTTGGGCATGAACATGGAGCCCTACGGCTTCCACGCCCGCGGCCACTCGGAGTTGCACGCAGGGGGGCTGCAGGCGCAGCCTGTGCACGGCTTCTTTGGCGGCCAGCAGCCTCATCACGGCCACCCGGGAAGTCATCATCCCCACCAGCATCACCCCCACTTTGGGGGCAACTTCGGCGGCCCGGACCCGGGGGCCTCGTGTCTGCACGGGGGTCGCCTACTGGGCTACGGCGGCGCAGCCGGCGGCCTGGGCAGCCAGCCGCCTTTCGCCGAGGGTTATGAGCACATGGCGGAGAGCCAGGGGCCTGAGAGCTTCGGCCCCCAGCGACCGGGGAACCTCCCGGACTTCCACAGTTCGGGTGCCTCCGGCCACGCCGTGCCGGCCCCATGCCTGCCGCTGGACCAGAGCCCTAACCGAGCCGCCTCCTTCCACGGCCTGCCCTCCTCCAGCGGCTCCGATTCCCACAGTCTGGAGCCCCGGAGGGTGGCGAACCAAGGAGCCGTCGACTCGCTGGAATACAATTACCCGGGCGAGGCGCCCTCGGGACATTTTGACATGTTTTCGCCCTCTGACTCCGAAGGGCAGCTGCCTCATTATGCAGCGGGTCGCCAGGTTCCCGGGGGCGCTTTCCCGGGCGCCTCGGCCATGCCCAGAGCTGCGGGCATGGTGGGCTTGTCCAAAATGCACGCCCAGCCGCCACAGCAGCAGCCGCAGCCGCAGCCTCAGCAGCAGCCGCCCCAGCAGCAGCAGCAGCAGCAACAGCAGCATGGTGTGTTCTTTGAGAGGTTCGGTGGGGCCAGAAAGATGCCTGTGGGTCTGGAGCCCTCAGTGGGCTCCAGGCACCCGTTAATGCAGCCTCCCCAGCAGGCCCCGCCACCCCCTCAGCAGCAGCCCCCGCAGCAGCCGCCACAGCAGCAGCCTCCACCGCCACCCGGGCTTCTAGTCCGACAAAATTCGTGCCCGCCTGCTCTCCCGCGGCCCCAGCAGGGCGAGGCGGGCACGCCCAACGGCGGCCTGCAGGACGGAGGTCCCATGCTGCCCAGCCAGCACGCGCAGTTCGAATACCCCATCCACCGGCTGGAGAACCGGAGCATGCACCCTTATTCCGAGCCTGTTTTCAACATGCAGCATCCTCCTCCGCAGCAGGCGCCCAACCAGCGGCTGCAGCATTTCGACGCGCCCCCCTACATGAACGTGGCCAAGAGGCCGCGCTTCGACTTCCCGGGCAGCGCGGGAGTGGACCGCTGCGCTTCGTGGAACGGCAGCATGCACAACGGCGCTCTGGACAACCACCTCTCCCCCTCCGCCTACCCAGGCCTACCCGGCGAGTTCACACCGCCCGTGCCAGACAGCTTCCCTTCGGGGCCGCCCCTGCAGCATCCAGCCCCGGACCACCAGTCCCTGCAGCAGCAGCAGCAGCAGCAGCAGCAACAGCAACAGCAACAGCAGCAGCAACAGCAGCAGCAGCAGCAGCAGCGCCAAAACGCGGCCCTCATGATTAAGCAGATGGCGTCGCGGAACCAGCAGCAGCGGCTGCGCCAGCCCAACCTGGCTCAGCTAGGCCACCCCGGGGACGTGGGCCAGGGCGGCCTGGTGCACGGCGGCCCGGTGGGCGGCTTGGCTCAGCCGAACTTCGAGCGGGAAGGCGGCAGCACGGGCACCGGGCGTCTGGGCACCTTCGAGCAGCAGGCGCCGCACTTGGCACAAGAGAGCGCGTGGTTCTCAGGTCCGCACCCGCCGCCCGGAGACCTGCTGCCCCGTAGGATGGGCGGCTCGGGTCTGCCCGCTGACTGTGGCCCGCACGACCCCAGCCTGGCGCCCCCTCCTCCGCCTGGCTCAGGGGTGCTATTCCGGGGCCCTCTGCAGGAGCCGATGAGGATGCCCGGAGAGGGCCACGTGCCCGCGCTGCCCTCACCGGGCCTGCAGTTCGGGGGGAGCCTGGGCGGCCTGGGTCAGCTGCAGTCCCCCGGGGCCGGCGTGGGGCTCCCCAGCGCTGCTTCCGAGCGCCGGCCCCCACCGCCGGACTTCGCTACGTCTGCGCTCGGGGGCCAGCCGGGCTTTCCGTTTGGAGCAGCGAGCCGGCAGGCCACGCCGCACAGCGGTCCAGGCGTGAACTCGCCCCCCAGCGCGGGAGGGGGCGGTGGCAGCTCCGGTGGCGGCAGTGGCGGGGGTGCCTACCCGCCGCAGCCTGATTTCCAGCCCAGCCAGCGCACCTCGGCCAGTAAACTGGGTGCGCTCTCGCTGGGCTCCTTCAACAAGCCCAGCTCCAAGGACAACCTGTTTGGCCAGAGCTGCCTGGCTGCGCTCTCCACCGCTTGCCAGAACATGATCGCCAGCCTCGGGGCCCCCAACCTCAACGTGACCTTCAACAAGAAGAACCCGCCCGAGGGCAAGAGGAAACTGAGCCAGAACGAGACCGACGGCGCGGCAGTGGCCGGCAACCCGGGCTCGGATTACTTCCCAGGAGGGACTGCTCCTGGGGCCCCAGGACCCGGAGGCCCGTCCGGGACGGGTAGCAGCGGCTCCAAAGCCTCGGGGCCGCCCAACCCGCCCGCACAGGGGGACGGCACCAGCCTCTCCCCCAACTACACCCTGGAATCCACGTCGGGGAATGACGGCAAGTCGGTCCCCGGGGGCGGCGGCCGGGGACGGGGTCGCAGAAAAAGGGACAGTGGTCACGTGAGCCCTGGCACCTTCTTTGACAAGTACTCGGCGGCTCCGGACAGCGGGGGCGCACCTGGGGTGAGCCCAGGGCAGCAGCAAGCGTCAGGCGCAGCCGTCGGGGGCAGCTCCGCGGGCGAGACGCGCGGGGCACCGACTCCCCACGAAAAGGCGCTCACGTCGCCGTCGTGGGGGAAAGGGGCTGAGTTGCTCCTGGGGGATCAACCGGACCTCATGGCGTCCCTGGACGGCGGGGCCAAGTCGGACGGTAGTTCGCCGCACGTGGGTGAGTTCGCCTCGGACGAGGTGAGCACCAGCTACGCCAATGAGGACGAGGTGTCGTCCAGCTCTGACAACCCCCAGGCACTTGTTAAGGCGAGCAGGAGTCCCCTGGTGACGGGCTCGCCCAAACTCCCTCCCCGCGGGGTAGGCGCCGGGGAGCACGGACCGAAGGCGCCCCCGCCCGCGCTCGGCCTGGGCATCATGTCTAACTCTACCTCGACCCCTGACAGCTACGGCGGCGGTGGCGGCCCGGGCCATCCGGGCACCCCGAGCCTCGAGCAGGTTCGCACCCCGACGAGCAGCAGCGGCGCCCCGCCACCCGACGAGATCCACCCCCTGGAGATCCTTCAGGCGCAGATCCAGCTACAGAGGCAGCAGTTCAGCATCTCCGAGGACCAGCCTCTGGGGCTGAAGGGTGGCAAGAAGGGTGAGTGCGCCGTCGGGGCCTCAGGGGCGCAGAATGGCGACAGCGAGCTGGGCAGCTGCTGCTCCGAGGCGGTCAAGAGCGCCATGAGCACCATCGACCTGGACTCGCTGATGGCAGAGCACAGCGCTGCCTGGTACCTGCCCGCTGACAAGGCCCTGGTGGACAGCGCAGACGACGACAAGGCGTTGGCTCCCTGGGAGAAGGCCAAACCCCAGAACCCCAACAGCAAAGAAGGTATATGCGGACCTGTTTTCCTCTCACTTCCGGGATGACCCGCCCCATCCCCAGTACAGGCCTTAGCCTCCGCCCCTTGGGGTCCCTTGAGGTTTGGAGGGCACGGGCCCTCCTAATCCCCAATCAGAGCTGGTTATCACACCTTTGCTTACACCAAGGGCTGTGAGGACAGATTCCACCACCGCCCCCCCCCCCCGCCCCCAATCCCCCCACATGCTGCCAGGTAGATTCTAGTGCCACAGGGTGGTAAAAACGTAGATGGCAGTACTTTGGGGATCTTGTAGAGTACCCCGCCCAGCCTCCCCACACCCCCAGTTTTAGCTGACTTGTCCTTTCCCTTTCAAACCGAGACCCCTCCCCACCCCCAACAGTCAGGCTGCTTCCACTTTCAGCAGCTGTGTGCAGACCTCCCTGGCAGGACACCTGGGAAGTTGTGTGAATGCCTCCCACCTTTTCCTAGTTAGCCAGTCTCTAGCTCTGGTTGCTTTAGGTGCCAGCATCTTTAGAAAAAAAAGTTAGCAGCTCTGCTGTTGGCAGCATCACTCCGAGGCAACGCCTAATTTGACATTTGTTCCTAATGAATAGTTATTTTGTCTCTTCTTAACTATTAGAGTTTCACTGAAAAACCAGAGACCCGTGGGGGTGGCAGGAGGCAGGGAACCTTTTCAGGGCGCATCTCCTTGACATTTGGTGGGGCTGGGGAGGGGGTGTGTTGCGGTGGGGTTGGCTTGGCAGAGACCAGACCACTCCGTCAGGACATCATTTGTGTATGGGGATATGGATATATATTCTTAAGACACAAAGGATCCGGGTTTGTCAATATCTCGCTTGGCTTTGGTGACAGATGTCCAGTCCCAGCGTTCGTTTGCATTCGAAACACCCCCTCCCTACCAGGCCTGGAGGCCTTTAAGGTGGGAGGGGTGGGGTTAGTAAATGGGCTGCCTTTCCAGTTAGAGTAATAACAGTTCTTTCTAACCTAAGGATGACTGGGCTGCTGTAGATATTTATTTTATTTGAATGGAGCTTTACAATACAATGTATATATATATAAAAAAGTGTGTGTGTGTGTGTGTGTATATATATGTGTGTGTGTGTGTGTGTGTGTGTGTATAGATACGTGTGTGTATGTATCTATATCTCTAATGACTTCTTAAAATCAGGTAACTGTAGTTGAATTCCCTTGGTTTCCCTAGACAAGCACCATGGAACCAGTGGCTGGCAATTTAACCTTGTCTTTAAAAACGCGGCCCCCCTCGAAGTGATTCTTTTACAGTTCTTTACTCCTCTGCCTTCATTTCCCTCATCCTCCCCACTTCCTGCTCTGTCTTGACTCCGGATTAAAGGTGAGGGTAGGTTTTAGGAGAATGGCGTGGGGGCTGGGACAGGAGAGGAAAGGGGAGTGGGCTGGGAGTTGGGTGGTTCAGAACTTGGGGCTTTCTAGGCGCCCATCCCGGGTAGCTTTCCCGCTTAGGTTTTCTAATTCATGAATGCGGCCTCTCTGCTTTTTCTCTTTGTTCCGCGGTTACTGCCCAGCCCGGGACGCCCGGGACGCACTCTCTCATTTGAAGCCGGGTGTTTAGCATGCACAGCAGACACTGTGGCCAGCATCAGCATTCTCCAGGCTTCTCCCAGGCAAGGCCATAAATTGGTTAGTTTGGGACCCTCAGCTTCTTCTCCCCTCCCCCACTTTTAAAAATCGAGTTGGACACGGCAGCCTGCTGGCTCCCCCCACCCCTTTATTTTCTTGTACGAAACATCTCGATCTGGCTGGATCGATAGCTGGTTAGCACAAATCTCAGCCCCTGTCACTTCTACCTGGCCTGGCCTGACCGCCCCTCCCCCCTCCTCCCGATCCTCCCCCCTCCCCAAATAATTAAGAACGTATTGGCCAAAATGAGGTGAGAAAAGTTTTTTTTTTTTTTTTTTTTTTTTTTAAGAAAACACCCTGATATAAAGAATTCATGGAGAGAAAAACAGTAGCATTTCACCTTCAGGCCTTTTAAAGGGCCTTAGTAGACTAGGTGGACAGAGCCCGTTTACTGAGATTTTTAATTGTCTCTCTCCAGCCACTTTCCAGTCCTTCCTTTAGAGACGAAGATGCAGGCTGTGAATGAAGAAATGTCACCAAAGAAATGTTTTGTTTGTGTCATCATCACAGTCAAATGAATGAAAATATTTTTTGGGAACAGAGGCTAGTCACTTTTGGGTTGATTTCCTCTGTAAGCTCAAGGAAGCCCTTCCCTGCACTCCGGACGATAGGGACTTCCATCAGGGACCAGCAGGGCTGGCTGTCTTATAAGCACCAGCAGGGACACCCACTTGACCTCCTTTGTTTTCTACTGTATGGTGTGGGAAGGACAGTTTCCTCGATAAAGCAGCGAATTGAGGTCACTCGAAGCTTCTGTAGCCTTGGGGTTGCTAGTTAAGGCTTTATAAGTTATCTGCATCTGAATCCTGCTCCCTCACTGGTAGTAAATAAGGATGATTAAACTTTTCATTATGATAACACCCTGCAGTTCCATCTGCACACGTTGTATAAATAGGTACACAGAGCTTTCTACAGGCCCCTGAGTCCCCTGGCTGAAAATCAGAGTGAAGTGTGCCACTTCGAAATAGAGTCAGAAAAAAAAAAATTAAAGCAAAACGTTCTGCATTTCCTTAAAAAACATGCTCCTGGTCCCATTAGCCTTGAGCAGTGGTGTCCGGTGGCTTTGAATAGACCTTCTCTAGGTACTAGCCCCAGCAAGCATTTTTTTCCTACACCCCCCTTGCAGGCAAAGCCCATTTTTGTAATGATATTTTATTTTGTCACGCCATAAAACATGCCAGTACTAATGTGATTAAATATTAACACCATTTCTGAAATTCTTCGCTCCAATGACAAAATACTAGTCGGTATTTAACAAAATGATCCGTGCTCGGATTGGAGGGAACGAATAAGTCTTCAGAACAGCACAAGGCGTGCAGTCACTGGGACGTGCCCAGATTGTCTTATGGGCTTGAGGTGTCCTTTGGAGGGGAGGGAACTTCACTGGAAAGTTGTCTTTCTCCTGAAGTCTAGGCCAGCGTCACAGCATCACATGGGAGGATGACTTTTTAAACCAGGAAATCTAGCTAGCCTCTCCAAATCGTGCTTCTCTTGACTTCTTAATCAACCCACCCAACAACTTTTATATAATGCAACTTTACCTCCGATCTTGTGGCTCTGTGTGTACAAAGTTGCGGTGGGGGAAGGGTGAGGTCATGGAAAGGAAAAAAACAAAACAAAAAACCCAGCCTGAGTTTGGGCCTATTCAAACATCAATAAAATCGGTGAGAATGACCTGAATTTGAAAAGCGTTTGCAAAATCATCCACCTATCTTTGAAATAGGTGTGTGGCCATGGAAGAATTTCTACACAGAGAAGGAGCCATGATGAGAGATGATAGATCATGCACATTCTGTTGGAAAAAGGACGTTTTCTCCCCTTCTGCCCTTTACAGTTTTCAAAAGTTGAATTAACTGTATTCTGTAATACATGTAGCCTTGCCAAACCTCCTTGCCCCTGGTAGCTCTATCTTGAAACCCAGGGCAGCCTTGAAGTACTCTTTCACATACATTGAAATGGGAGCGGTCTCGGTACGCACCCTGCATGCAATCCTGCCCTTTTTGGAAGTATGATCTTTTCACAGTGATGCCAGAGAAATTTTTGGAATTTCATGCTTCTCTCAGTGTTGTAGTCAGAACACGGTAGCAGCACTGTGCAATCCCGGGCAGGCGAGATTTCTGTAGACCTGGGGCGGACTTGGGGCAGATGGGGGGCAGCTAGGTCCTAGCCTCAGAGCAAAGCACTGTTTTCCTGAGAGAATTTTTCAGACTCCTTCGAACTTGTCTGGGGGAAGGCAGAGAGCTCTGCAATCCTGTTTCCCTGTGAAATTACCCAGCACAAGTGGCATGCCTCCGGAAGATGTAACCCAAAACTTCGCAGGTGTTAATAAGGGATAATGTAAACAGATAGGGTCCCTTTTGTGCAGCTGACGTTCGGGTCTGGCTGCTCCCTGGATATCCCAGGACATCAAACTACTGTTCCTTGGTGCTTGTTTAATATTTCATGGCTGTAATAAACCTGTCTACTTTGCCCGCCTCCCAATATAAAACCCCAACCTAACACACATCTGCAATCCTACATTTCCACTAAATATTAATAAAGGACAAGGATGTTTTAAGGGGGCTGAAGCCTGGCGGTGTTGAACTTGTCATGGTTTTCTACCACTGGGTTTTCCTAGCTCTTTTGATTTTAAACAGCCACTGCTTTCTAATATGAAAACTATTTATATATATATGTATATATATGTATATATATATATACATATATATATATGCAATTTTGTATATTGAAGGGCTTTCCTCAAGTATAGCTTTCTTTGATATAAATTCATTTAGATTTCTTGTGAAGCCCCTTCTGACCGGAAATAAGGAACTGTTGAAATGTACCTCTAGTTTATCGAGGTTTCTAGGAAAGGCATGAGAGTTGGTTAATCTAATTTCTCTTTCTAGCAATGAAATTCTATGATTCCCGATGTGATTTTGTTTGCCTGACAGAGGTATTTAAATTTCCACAAAGAATCTTAATAGGTTATGAAAATGCGGCCACTCTTGCCAAGAAGTTACTTGATACCCTGTTCTGATATAAAATATACATTTTTAATAAATAGTCCGGCAGGACCAGGTGAAATTAGAGGAGGAAAATTCTTCCCACTGTGGAAGGGCCAAGTTGAGTGAGTCCCTGGGATTTCACAGGATCTCCTAGACTCACTCTATGCTGGAAAATGAAGCAGAATCACTTGTGACCCGTTTCTCTCCACTTGAATGACAATGACGTCGGATTGTGTGTTCTTTGCCCAGGGAGTGATCAGCTTTGCCGAAAGCATTTAGGAGATAAATACTCTTGGTAAGGAATACCGTATTTACCTCTGTTTGGTTATTTTTAGAGATTAAAAGGCTGTAGCTTTATATAATAGGATCAAATGTCTGAGGAGTGTGTGGGAGCAAGCAGGCCTCCCAAGAGCACCGCAACATAAAAACACCAAATCCTCTCATGCCAGAGGGGTCCTCTGTCGGAGTGGGTGGGGGAGGGGGCTGCAACCAGTGGGTTCACCTTCTATCCTTTCCTCACCACCCACGGCTTGTTCCACCCAGGTCTTTGGTCTGGAGGGGCCAGGATCGCCCAACCTCCTCATTTTGACTCAAGTCAGGATTCTGACTCGCCGAGGATGTGTTTGTTTTAGGACGGTGTCTATATTTAGGCGCGTCTTGGGTGGACAGATTTGAGTGTGGGATTTGATCGCTCTTGGTGGAGATGTTGATGTATACATGAGTGCGTGATTGAGAAGAGGGACATTTGGAGGAAATTTTTCAAGCCTTCTCGCCTTCTCACACACACTGAAGCCAAATGAAGTGGTCTTGGGGCCAGCTCGAGAGAGCACGAACTGAGGTGGGTGGAAGCTCTGGGTCTGTATCTCAGGGGAGCAGAGCAGGGCCCCTTGCAGTTCAGTGTGTGAAGGAGCCCCCCTCTCTCCCCCTCACCCCATCCCCGCATCCGCATATATACATATGCATGGCCGAGTGTATTTCCATCCAACATGGAGTCACTCCTCCAGTTTACCCTTAATCTGCTTTCTAAAGGCGAGCAGGGAAGGGAGCTCACCCTTCAGTCTCAATGGCCTTAGCTGACAGGTTCTGATTCTGTAAAGGACTGAATGAGCGTGAGTCCTAAAAATAGAGGAGGATTTTGAAGATCCTAATTACGAAATCTCAGCCTCCCAGGCCTCCTGGGCTTGTGGGTGACTTTGATCTGGAGTATTTCAGTAGCAGACGCACGTCGCCCCTCGCTGGGTTTTGTGCGTGAGCGTGCGTGGAGGTGTCTCTCTGGCTGAATTCAGCTAACACCAGTTTCCTGCCAGGAGAGGAATCTTTGAATCAGTGCCCCCTCCCCTTCTTTACTCCCCCTACACCACCTACCCCCACCAGTTGTGGGAAGCGGACGCTGCTTCTCATTTATGGAAATTCCTCGCCTTTATTGTAATCTTTTTGTACCAACGATGTGGCGGAGACGACGCTGGGCTTTCGAATTAGTCACGGTCCTGCCTGCAGGGACCCTCTGTGTCCTGATGCAGAACAGCTCAGCCGGAGTCCCCAGCTCAGAGCCACCCAGGGCCCCGAGAAACTGTGAACAGGACCCAAAGGGAAAGAGTTCTGGGATCCTGGCACATCGTACCCCATGGGTCACCCTGCACGAAGGTGGCCCTGGTCATTTCCTGCCATCTTCTGATGACAGGACAGCATGCAGCCTCACCTGGGTGATCAGCTGCTTTGCAGAGCGTGGGTGAGATGATACCCTTGTGGGTGTGCACTAGAGGGGGCAAAACCCCCAAACTTACTTTGTGACCAGGATAGAGAAGCAGAGTTAAGTTTCATCTGCTTGCATGGGGAGGACTTTTGAAAGGCATCATTTTCTCGGGATGTAATTATTACAGGATGCCGAGACCCGCTTTGTGTGCTGGCCTGCATTTTAATCAGCAGCCTCCGAGGTTTGAACGGCCAGTGGAGTTTCTGCTCCCAACATGGTGTTGCCCAAAAGGGCACAGAGGGGAGAAATGGCCACGGGTTTCTCCCAGACTTGAAATTCAAGGGACTGAAGCGGGGTTCCCCATAGCTTCCAGTTTGGGCCTGACGAGACCACACTGTGTTGGCACCGTGGGTACCTCCTGAGTCAGGACTTGTCACAGACACAGCACCTCACGTTGTCTTTCTCTCTCAGCTGGGAAAGCTGGTGAGGTTTCATAATCACTGCTTCCTTGTGAAGCTGGAGCAGAGAGAACTTTACAGCAGCCGCGTGCGTATCTTTTCACGATGTATGCATCATCATAAGGACCCAAATGCCCTTTAAACATAAGGCAATTGAATCTAGCAGTTTGGAGGTCTTTGAGCGTTCGTAATAACACGCTGGCTTTCTGTGAATGTCCCAGAAGGAACATCTTTCATGGAATGGACTTGTCCAAAAAGGGAGAAAAAAATTCCCCGATAAACATTCCCATATAAACTCACATCGCTGAGGAAAACCACATTTCCGTGTTCTCATCTTGAGAGCTCTGAGCCCAGCGAAGTCACCTTGCCCTACTTGCCCTGGAGTTTGTAGGATCAACTATGTGACCAGAAGCTTCTATCTTATTCCTGTCTTTGATCATCTATGGAAAATCTTGGGCTACCCCCAAAATGTTTGTCCTAGGATTCCGCTCCTTCTGTCCGTCTCTGGTTTCCTGGGTTGCAGTCTGACTTACCTGTGCTGTTGTTTTTGGTTTGGGAGACACAAGGTGGGTTGGGAAATAGTGTAGGGAAATAGGGAAGCCCCTGGTTGAAGGCATATTTGGGACCCATTGCTATGGAAGATCTTTGGAAAGTTGGAGACTTTAGAGACACCCACAAGAGAACTGGTTCTTGTTTTTATGTTGCATGCCTGGCAAGTGATCTGCAGAGTTACTCAGAAGTATACGGCCACGGTCATGTCTTTGGAGGAAATGTGGACTGACTTTGGTGCTGAGGCACTCTTTCAGCTCTGTCCTGCCCTCTCCTCTAGCAGCCTGACTCATGACTACGTGGCCTGTCGATGCGTTCAATTGTGAGGATTTAAAAGCAGTTTTTTCTTCTCAGTGCTGAGAATAATTTAAAGAGTTTTGGGCATGATGGTTCTGTTTGATCTCAATACTTGGGACAAGAATTTCCGGGGAGTGACACCATCTGTTGGGGGGGGGGGAGGTTTTTCTGATGCCACTGGTTTTACGTGGTATGACTGGGAGAAATCTCTCTGTGTCAAAACTGGGGGCCCCAGTGTGCCTGGTCTGGTTTTCTTGGTTGTATTTGGGGACTCCTGGAATGTGAGATGACAGTTAATAAGTGAACGCCTCCACGCATGTGCGCGTGCGTACACACACACACACACACACACACACACACACACAGCTTCTTGCTCATCCAATCATTCAGGGCAGAGTGAGGAGTCAAAAAAAAAAAAAAAGATATGACCCTTTTCAGTGACTGTGAAACAGTGTTTTCAGACTCCCTCGGATCTTGGAACACAAGCATTGTTGAGTGATTGGCAGCGACCACCAGGAGTCAAATACTTCTGAGGGACCATCTTATGATCAGAGAAGGGGTAGGGAAGTCGGCAGAAAACCTAGCCTGCTTTGAAATCCCCACGGCTCTGTCTTCCAGAGAAAGCAAAGGTTGGTTGAGAATTTGCTGAGAAGTTAGTGGGTTCTTCCTGGTCCCCGTGGGCTGTTTGAAAAAGTCCTTGCAAATTTTAGGGCCCTGATCCTGAGGTGGACAGTCTGGGTCCTCAGTTCTGAACGAACCAGAAGGCAGAGAGAGAAGCACCCCCAGTTAGGAGGACTAGATAGAAATTGGGGTGCAGCGTATTTTCTCAGGGTCGGGGCGTGGCTAAGGGAAGGGCAGGGCAGAAAGAGATGGGTCGACATGAGTTGAAGTGTCGTTTACTGATTCTTGGGGTTCGCGAGTGGAAAGTAATTTATACGTGTGGATGTCGTTTATAACAACATCACCTGGGCTAGGCTGAGGGTGTGTGAATCACTTGGTGGCTGGTGGTGGCCATCACAAAGAGCAGAAAGTTCTTGCCCAAGCTTTCCCTTTGGGGCCTGAGGCTCCCACATCACTGCACGTGGATCGGGGAAATAGGTCTGGAGGCCCCAGCCTGAGACTGGACGACTGCACTGTGGGTCTGTTAGCAGTCAGGACCTGTTTCTGTTGAGTTACTGGCCCAGGCAAGCTCAGGGGCATGAAGATTCAGACAAGCCCCGGGTAGGTCGAGCTCCAGCTGTGCCTCTGGCCAGTCAATCCCTGCAGGGGAGCTGGTCCCTTGAGGCCCAGAGCTTTCCATAAAAGAGGGATGATGGGAGTGGGAAAAGGGAGTGACTTTCCCCTGGTGATCCTGTAAGGTAGTCACTAAGGCTTCCCTCCTCGCAAGACCCTTCAGGGATGCGCTTGGTTTTCACAGACCTTGTAGGCAGGTCCCAATGCCTGAAATACTAGCGTGCCCCGAGATGCTCTCCCACACAATATATTTATTTTTTCCTTTTTCTGAATGGTAAACAAAAAGGGAACCAAAGTCAATGACAAATCCAGCAAGAGGAAGATTTCCTTGAATTGAGATAAGCCCAGTGTGGAAAGGAGCTGCAGAAATTAAGAGTCTCCTCTTTCCTCCCTTCCAGGAGACCCCAGGTCCAGCCTTCAAAAGCCCTTAATGCTTTTGCAACGAGACCTAATTGACTAAAACCAAATTGGCCATATTCATCCCCTGCTATGTAACTTTTGGCGGTTGTTTAGTATTTGAGGGAAGGGAGGCTGCAGATCAAAATTTGGCTTTTCAGAACAGGAGCAATTTCCCAATCCTTAACGCCGTGGCTGTTTCTAAATGGTCTGGGCAGAAAGCTTGGAATGCCTTTTGCCGGATTTTGCTTGCGTGCATGCACATACGTGCACGTGCACACTTACCACACAGGCCTGAGAAGTCTTAGTAAGATGAAAAAATAATATTTTCCCCAAGAAGAATCTCATACAAAGTTTTGGCGTCGTTCAGTTTGAAGTAGACGCGTATTGATCTCCGTGCAGTCAATTTTTGCCGAATTTGTAATCCTGTTAGACCTCCGGGAAAGGCATGATTAATTTACTTGTACATTTCACTATTTTAGGTCAGTTTAGTTAATAAGCATTTATTTTGTGCTCAGTGCCTGTGAAGCATTTTGCTAGGATTAGAATTTGTGTGTGTGTGTGTGTGTGTGTGTGTGCGTGTGTGTGTGCAGGCAAGTATTAATAGGGCCCCGATTGCCTGGCATAGAATAATGGTCACCAGTAGTCTGGGTTCCCACCACCTCCCTAGGACAGGAAAAGAAGGCGAGTGGTCCAGGAGGAGGGAGAAAAAGCCAAGTCACTGAGCAAACCCGGCCTCCGGGAGCCTTGAAGACGGCCAGAGAACACGGGCTTCCTTCTGGTACCTTGGTCCTCCGACCTTGAGAGTTTCGGAGCATTAATTCTTAATTGACTGGGAGTTGAGCGCTGGTGTGGGCCAGAGGGCTCTGCACATGGGGGGACAGTTGGGAATCTTCCACCTCTTTGAAGCACCTTTTATACCTTTTATGCTGCTTCCTTGACAAATGGTGGTGGTGGTAGGAGGGTGTGTGTGTGTGTTTAACTTTTAAGAAATGCATCGTTTGACTTCCAAAGGAGGAAGAAGAAGTATACATAAGTCTTGAAAGCAGAGAAAAGGAAAAACAAAGCAAAACAGCCCGCAGCTTTGGCCTTTCCTAACACCGAGTCTCTAAAGGGGAGCACGCGTCATTTTGATGGTGCGAACACTTCAGCCCAGCTTCTTCGGGGGCCCCCTCTTCCTCTCTGGGCTCCCCACAGCGTTCCTGTCTCTCTGTTTCTAGATGATGGGCTAAAATTCCACTCAGTAAACAACCATCAGAACACCAGGGTCTGACCCTAGCAGTGTCTGAGAAACGGTGTCCTCGGCACCTCCACCATTTGCTTAAATTCCTCGTTCATCTCGTCGGTTCCCACCAAGGCCTTTGCCTTGGCAGAGTGAGGGCTGGTCGGAGTCTCCTCGGCACGGAGCCAGCCTGCAGGGACCCAAAGGCGCTGAGGAAACAGGCACTTGGAGAGATGAGGATACAATGTCTTTTTTTTTTATGTGGGCCCGTTAAAGCCTAATGGACATTCGTGTCTGGCCTCCAATTTGGAGAGGGTCTTTATCTAACCCTTAACACCAGAGTCGTTTCCGGTAATTACGGCACCCTAGGCAAGACCACTCAATCTTCCGGAGGCTTGTCTGGATGGCCGTGGTGGGGCTGGGAGGGGCCGTTGCGGGGGGGCACACCTGTTACCTGTATCAGCTGTAATTATGACGTTTCTAGACTCCTGGTTTTAAAGGAAGAATCTGTGGGCTAGGTGGCACCGGATTGGAGCCGCCAGAGGCGTTCTGGCTCACGGCAGTGAAATGGCAAGAGCCCCCCACGCTCGGTGCCCATCACGGCCCCTGCATTTCCTTAATGAACTAATTTAGTTCCCCCAACATTTGGTATTAAGTAAGTAGTTATTTTGGGAATCCAAGAGAGAAAGAGCTGGAAGCCTTAAAAGAAAACTTTTTGGAAGAAAGAAAAAGTATTGCATTTTGAAGTTGGAGACGTCTTGGCGTCCAGGCGTCAGAGGTGGGGGAGGACCCTTTCGGTGCGACGTGGCCGGACGTGGCGAAGCGGCCGGCCCCATCCCCGCCTGGGCAGAGGGGGTTTTTCCGTTGGTAGGAACGGCAGAGGCCGCAACACCCAGACTCCGAGCAGTTTGTTTGGAAGTATTGTTTAGATTATTCTCGCTTTTCAAATGGAGAGAAACTTGGTTTAATGGGAAAATAGCAGTATTACTATCTTGGTGTGTTTGCTTTAGCGTTTAAAAATAGTTTGTTTTCATATCCCGAATTTCATCCTTTCCTTGTTTGATGGAAACCCCTGTGTGTGTGTGTGTGTGTGTGTGTGTGTGTGTGTGTGTGTGTGTGTGACGGATGCCAGCACACACATCTATATACATGCAGGCGGTCAACAATCGTCCAACCAAAAACCAATGGCAATTTTACATCTGGCTAAAGGGACTCAGACCATTTGTTTTTAACTGAAACCATCTTGTCCCTTCCTCCCCCATCGGCACACCACTCCCCAAATTTCCCCCTGCCCCCAACTCAGCAACATTTATTTCTTCCTTAAAAAAGGAATGCCGGCTTGTTTGCTAAGGCCCCTGTTGGAATAGATTTTCAGAGTCTATGTATTAAATGTGTTTGAGGGCGATTTCAGCCCTCAGCCTCGTTGTCCCAGTGCTAATGGTAGCAGGGCCTATTACAGAGAGGCAAAGAATATTGTAAATGGCTTATGCAGAAAAACCATTTAGATAAAAATGCAATTTTCCCCTCTGCATAGAGTGCTAAGAATTAATAGCACATTCTTTCTAAATGGGTATTTTTATATTATATTTTCCCCCTAATGAAATTCTTTTCCCAAACAGGAGCATGTTTCATTTGAAACTTTAGAGTAAAATTGATCTGTTTTTAAGCCTGCAAAAACTGCTGTCCCCGTCCTCAGCAGGCCCCTACCTTCCCTCATCTGCGTCCAAGATTTTTGACGTTGGTTTGTGTAGCAGACGGTAATGGTGGTTCTGTTTTTTGACAGTCCATTCACATTAAGGCCGAGATAGAAAGGCTGGGTTTGCCCACATTTCGGGTGGATTTGCGGGTGCTTGGTGGTTTCAACAAACAGAGAAACTGGTCCTGAAATCTGAGCTGTGTGCGCTCAGCCCTGGCCTGGCCTGAAGGAGGCTCAGCTCCCTGCTCCCCAGGAATGCCTGTGATCCCCTGGGTGTATATATCCCCTGCTCCTGGCTTCTGTACGACTGCAGGGGAGGCCCAGGTGCCCCAGTCCTGCTCCCCCTTTTGTGACATCTGGGAAAGGGACAGCTTCCAGCTCCTGAGTACCCTCTGAGGGGCCATTCTCAGGGGCCGGCTCTCTGCCAGGGCCTCTGTGGCCATTTTGGGAGGAATGGAAATTCAGAACTTCTTAGAAGGCTGACTTCATGCAGACCAGCAGAAGCCTGCAGCGGCATCATCGTGGAAAGTCTCTGAAAGCTTGTACCAGCTGCCATGGGCCAGTGTCTGCTGACCCAGTTTTCTCTGCCTGGGTGTGTGTACGTGGAGATATTCTGACTTGCCTTGGCAGCTGAGGCATCCAGACTTGACGGTGGCGGACCCTGTGACATTGTAGTAGATGAACGTCTAAAACACATACTTGTGCTTTTTTTTTCACTATCGATGTGGTACTAACACGAAAGTTTAGGTGCAATTCTAGAATGGGAGAGACCTTCTCCTGTTTTTGTGGCCCTCCCCTACAACATTTTCCAGTTGAGATAACAAAGGCCCAGAGAGGGCAGGCAACTTGGCCAAGGTCACACAGCATAGGTGCAGAGCTAGGATAGGACTATAGTTGACACTTGGCCTTGGCCTTTCCTTCCTGCCCCTCAACCCCTTCACCTGAGAGCTAGGATTTGATTTTATCTGGCTAAGCCTTGTGCAGACCAGAGCTGGGTCTTAAACCAGAGTTTGCCAAACCTTTTTGAAAAACACCATGACAGAACTGGGCATGGCGGCTCACACCTGTTATCCCAGCACTTTGGGAGGCCGAGGCAAGCTGATCACCCAAGGTCAGGAGTTCGAGACCAGCTTGGCCAACAGGGTGAAACTCCATCTCTCCTAAAAATACAAAAATGAGTGGGATGTAGTGGGGCATCTGTAATCTCAGCTACTTGGAAGGCTGAGGCAGAAGAATTGCTTGAACCCAAAAGGTGGAGGTTGCAGTGAGTCAAGATCGTACCACTGCACTCCAGCCTGGGCGACAGAGCAAGACTCTGTCTCAAAAAAAAGGAAAGCTCCCCAGTGTACATCCTGTGTTGGTGACGGGAGCACCTGTCCTCTTCCTCTTGTGGAGGTGCACATTGTGCGGGAGAGAATTCTTGACCTCGGGGTTACCCGCAGTAGTACCAGAACCTGTCAGATGGTTGCTGTGGGTTTCAGACCTGGCGTTTTGATTCTTTTGAGCTGGGTGACCTCAGACAAGCTATCGCTCCCAGCTTTCTTTCCTCATAGATAAAATTGAAAAAAGGAAAAAAAAGTAGTGTGTACCTCACAGAAATACTGCGAGGACCGAATGGGATGTTTTAGCTGGCATTATAATTATGTGGCTTCGGAGCCAGACTACTTGGGTTCGGACCCCAGCAATTCCACTTCCTAGCTGTGTGTCCTTGGTCAGGTTACTTAATCTTTCTGTTCCTTCATTTCCTCATCAATGAAGGAGAAGAGAATAATAATAGTTCCCGCGTTATGGAGCTGGAAAGATTCAGCGAGTTTTATGTGTATATATATGAGTTGCTCCTCAGAAGCCTGCTTAACACAGAAAAAGTCCTATGCCAGCACCAGTGTTAATTGAGCACCGACTGTAAGCCAGGTGGTCCGTATGTAGGGTATCAGTGAACCTAGGCAGTGGATGGTGGCATCCGTGCTATTGCTTGTCCCATGTTAGGGATGAGGGAATGAAAGGCACAGATTGGCTAGCGAGTGGTACAGCCTGGAGGGGAACAGTGCCAGGCTGCACTTCAGACACTCAGCCCTGGGCCTGGCACTGGGGACTTGCTCAGTAAATGTCACAGTGCCACCGGGCGGGGCCCGGCTGGAACCTGCCACCCCTGCATCAGCAATTTCAGGCTTCACCACTGGGGTGGTGTGTGACTGGCGAAGGGAAGGGAGGATTACGTGAGACCTTCTTCTTGTTCGGGGCAGTCAGACCCTGTGGTCTGGTCACAGCCTGCCACTATCAGACACGGGTTCGTGGCAGCGGGATGGTAGTACCAAGGTATTTTTTTTGTCACCCGACAGCCTTCCCGGTGCCCCTAAGGAACAGCTCCCTAATATGCATGAGTAATGGTCAGCCTTCTTGAGGTAGGAATTCATGAGCTGAGCTGGTCCCGGGCCCCTGATCATTTTACCAGGAGCCTGAGTCAACCATAAATGGTCTGGGAGCCAGCAATAGAAAAATTAACCCCCTGCATGTGGCACCTCAGGTGGGGGGCGGGCCTCAGGAATCTGGCAGGCTCGGGCTGAACAGAGACAGCAAGAGCAAAAGAGAGAGAAAGAGAGCTTGAGAGTGAGTGAGCATCCCTGCCCCAGGAGACAGTGGGAGGGTTTAGGAGGCAGACGAGCCTGGGTTCGAATCCTGGCTCTGCCACTTGTGTACTGTGTGACTCTGGGCAGCTGATTCACCTCTCTGAGCCTCGGTTTCCTCACCTGTAACACAGGTATAATTCTTGGGAGCCTCTCAGAGGGTGGTTGTGGGGTCTGAGTATCTGGACAGGTTGGTGAGAGCACGGGCTATGGGGTCAGCCGTAAGGTGGCTATTGTCTGTTCTCATGTGGGACTCTTGGCCACGTCTGGTTCCTCTCTGGGCCTCAGTGTCCCTGGCTACAAACTGGGAAGAGTAACACCCTTCACACAGGGCAGTGGCAATGGTTTTTACCCAGGAGCAGCGTTGCCTGGGTGGCAATGTGTAGAGACATCTCTGGTTGCCATGGCTGCAGGGAGGAGGATGCTATGGCCCCTGATGGGTGAGGCCGGCGATGCTGCTCAGTATCCTACAGTGCACTGGACGGGCCTCACCCCTCTCTTTTCCAGCCCCAAATGTCAATAGCGCCAAGACTCAGAAGCCCTGAACTACAGTGAGTGATTGAGGTTAGGTTCAAGATAATACTCAGGGCTGGGCATGGTGGCTCATGCCTGTAATCCTAGCATTTTGGGAGGCCAAGGCTGGTGGATCCCTTCAGCCCAGGAGTTCGAGACCAGCCTGGGCAACAGATTGAGAACCCTGTTTCTACAAAAAATACAATTAGCTGGGTGTGGTGGCGCACACCTGTAGTCCCAGCTACCTGGGAGGCTGAGCTGGGAGGATCATCTGAGCCCAGGAGGTTGAGGCTTCAGTGAGCCATGAT
This sequence comes from Saimiri boliviensis, assembly GCF_048565385.1. NCBI lineage: Eukaryota > Metazoa > Chordata > Mammalia > Primates > Cebidae > Saimiri > Saimiri boliviensis. Next base: position 30,206,213 of record NC_133469.1, on the reverse strand, counting down.
CGCGTCACTGCATTCCTGCCTGGGTGACAAAGTAAGACCTTGTCTCAAAGAAAAAAAAATAATACTCAAAACTAACTAGGCAGTATAGTCTGTATTCAAGAGTGCTGGCATATTTATTCATTCAACAAACACTCCCAAACACTTAACCACATGGCGGTGCTGTTCTAGGTGCTGGGATGCAGTGGGGGGAAAGGATAGACAACTGCCCTGCCCTCATGGAGTTTACATTCTAGGAGAGGGGCCAGAATGACAGACAACACAGAAGAACGCAGAGAATTAATTAGAAGAGGGGACCTGTGTGAGAGTTCCTCGTCGGGGCCACCAGGAAGGTCTCTGTGAGATGGTGTCAGTGAAGCAGAACTGCCTGAGTGATGATGACGAGCCAGCCAGTAGTGTTCTGGTGACTTCATTTTTTTTTTTTTTTGAGACGGAGTTTCGCTCTTGTCACCCAGGCTGGAGTGCAATGGTGCGATCTCGGCTCACCGCAACCTCTGCCTCCTGGGTTCAGGCAATTATCCTGCCTCGGCCTCCTGAGTAGCTGGGATTACAGGCACACGCCACCATGCCCAGCTAATTTTTTGTATTTTTAGTCGAGACGGGGTTTCACCATGTTGACCAGGATGGTCTCGATCTCTTGACCTCGTGATCCACCTGCCTCGGCCTCCCAAAGTGCTGGGATTACAGGCGTGAGCCACCGCGCCCGGCGCGACTTCACTTTTAAACACCTGACTCTCTTGGGTAGGGGGAGAGAAAAATAAAAGCTCTGATGTGCAGCATCCGCTGATTCCCATGGTGTAAATACTCCCAATTTCAAACCACCAAAGTGATGTCAGCCGTCAGCTGGATTGCAAAATTCCTGAACATTTAACAATGGACTCCGACACCCTGGAGCCAGCTGCGTCAAGCTCTGCAGGAAGTAGGTTGGGCACGGGGACAGCAAGGGCAGGTTCCGAGGCAGGACGGAGCGGGCCTATTTTAGGAACCAGACATTGCTGGTGAGCAGGGAGAGACAGTTCAGGCAGGCAGGGGCCCGGCTGCCCAGGGCTTGTAGGCACGCTCAGATCAGCAGTGTGGACTCCATTCTAAAGTGTGACCGGGAGCACAGACCGGCTGGGATCTGACGGCACGCAGTAGATGTGCAACTAACGGTGCTTCCTCTGAGCCCAGGGTGTCTGAGAAAATTGTGTTTCCCTTCCCTACAATGTCTGTCCTGGCCCTTTCTGAAACAGCAGTGATTTTCTTGTGGTTCGGAGCCCCTGGGGCCATAGGTTAGGCAAGGGTTGAGCCTGCCACAGGTGGGAGGCCACGGGGGATGTCAGTGGCTCCCTGGCTAGGCAGGCCACGATTTATGTCCTGGTCCAGAGAGACCCTGTTTCCTCCTTCCCTCAGTCATTGTTACCCAGGACTTGCAGAGGTCACCCCGACAGGAAGGCACAGGCCCAGCTGGGTGGGGCCAGCCCGAGGAGGCATGGAGGCCCGGGCCCCTGGGTGACCCAGGTCTAGCGGTCACTTTCTGGAAGCTTTTTTTTTTTTTTTTTTTTTTTTTGCCTTCCTCCCCAGCTCCCTGAGGGGCAAAGGAATCTTAGCAGGCCACAGTTATTAAACGCCCATCATGCCAAGCCCCACTTTACAGATGAGAAGACTGAGGCCCGGAGAGGCCAAGTGACCCACCCAGGGCTGCAGTGTGGATTCATATCCAGGCCTTTCCGAGCCCGTGCTCAGAACCGCATCCGGGCACGGAGATGAGGAGCTGTATTTCCTACCGACAGATGCCAGAGATAAAAACCAGCTCTGGGTCTTGCTTTTCCACGGCCACCACCAGGTCATGTCATTGGCTGTTCAGGTCTTCCCTGTCTGTCCCCCACAGGTGAAGGGACAGTGGTTAGAACCCCTAGCCTGAGAGCCTGCAGGTGACAGTGACATGATGGGGGCAAGGCCGTGCCGCCTCGCTGACCCTCAGTCTGCTGGTCTATCCAGTGGGTCAATTCTGGCCTCTCCTGGAACCTGAGTGGCGAGGAAACACCTGTTGGTGTAGCTGGTACCTGCTGAGTGCCAGGGAGCACAGGCTTTGTTGTGAGAGCGCATCCCGTCCTGGTCCCAGGCCTGGGGGGTGAGGGCCCCGTCCAGAGACAGCATTCATTAATCAGGGTCACCCGGGCACCTTGCTGCATTTGGCCCCTGAGGTGTAGGGGGGGTGACGGGGATTTCCTGCAGGGGGACCAGGATGGGGCTGGTTCAGAGTCAGGGATCTTCACCCCCACCTCTGCATGGGAATTCCTGCCCCAGCCCTGCCCACCTCCTTTCTTCATCGCGCCCACTGGAGAACGCTGGTCCCAGCCAGCTTCTCCTTTTGTGGGTTGCATTTGCCTGGGCCACTGTGGTCTGGGCCACAGCCACCGTCCCACCCGAGGGAGGCTTGCTACAGATGCCAGGGCCCACCTGACGGCGGTGGGCCCTACGAGGACGCACACATGTCCCCCCTCAGTCACTGGATGGCTAGGCATTGGAGTCAGACCTCACGTCCCAGAGCTCGGGGAGGAGGACAGTGCAGAAGCCAGGCCTGCAGGCTTCCACAGGACGGATCATCTCCTCGCTGCCCTGGGCCTCAGTTTCCTCATCTGTCTTTTGGGTCAAATGGGGTCGTGGTGAGGATTAAGACAGATCATGAGAAGGACTCCGCCCAGCGTCTGGCACATCACAGACGTCACTAAGCCTTGGCATAAATAGAGATGCTTCTCCTCCTGCACAGGCAGCGTCGGGAACCTGCGGGGGTGGGGGTGACACCACATGAAGTGGAGAGGAGTGAGCGTCCCCCCGTGGGATGGCTCGTTCTCCAGTGGGCAGTGAGAGATTTGCCTGCAGAGTTGAGGAGGGTGGCCTTGGGTGCCGTTCAGGGAAGAGAAAGTGGCCGCGGCAGCTGGCAGAAACTCCCTCAACGGCTAGATGTGTTATACCGCCAACCAGTGAGAAAATGAATCTGAGACAAAAATTGTGCATTTTCCGGAACTCCTTAGAGTTTTAAATACCCTGGCCTGGTATACCCACTTCTTAGAGTCCCCATTTGTATAGAACTTGAAAAATTAGTCCCTCCTTAGTGTTGGGAAACTCCTCAAAATCATGGCAACAAAGCTAATAATATTTAAGAGCGCATTAATCACACCTACTCTGCGTATATATGGTGATGGGTACCAGACGAACCATGTGCAGCCCTTGAAAGCTGCGCCTGGGGGGCAGGAATCCTGGGTAGCTGTTCTCGCTGCTTTGCCATCAGCCTGGGTCACCGACACGGGATAAAAAAAGATGTACCCTGTCGGACTTTTCTTTTTTCTTTTCTTTTTTTTTTTTTTTTGGAAGATGGATTCTCGCTTGTGTCGCGCAGGCTGGAGTGCAATGGTGCGATCTTGGCTCATTGTGTCCTCCGCCTCCTGGGTTCAAGCAGTTCTCCTGCCTCGGCCTCCCTGGTAGCTGGGATTACAGGCACGAGCCACCATGCCTGGCTAATTTTAATTTTATTTTCATTTTGTGTTTTTAGTAGAGATGGGGTTTCACCATGTTGACCTGGCTGGTCTTGAACTTCTAACCTCAAGTGATCCACCCGCCTTGGCTTCCCAAATTGCGGAGATTACAGGCACGAGCCACAGCACTGGGACGGACTTATTTTCTCTCTCTCTCTCTCTCTCTCTCTCTCTCTCTTTGAGACAAGGTCTGGCTCTGTCAGACAGGCTGGAGTGCAGTGGTGCCATCAGAGCTCACTGCAGCCGCCTGGGCTCAAGCGATCCTCCCTCCTCAGCCTCCGGAGTATCTGGGACTGCAGGTGTGTGCCACCACGCCTGGCTAATGTTTTATGTGTTCATAGAGATGGGGTCTCACCGTGTTGGCCAGGCTGCTCTTGACCTTCTGGGCTCAAAGGATCCTCCTGCCTCAGCCTCCCAAAGTGCTGGGATGACAGGCGTGAGCCGCCGCGCCCGGCCAGAACTGTTCTCCTTGCTCGTGTTTCTCTCCATTTTGCTTTTGGAAGAAACCTCTCGTGATTGTCTGCCTCCGGCGTCCATTTACGGTTTAATCAAACAAAGGTGGGGTGGTGAAGGGACTGTAGGGGGCCAAATCCTATTTGTAGACTGTGGGGAATACCCAGGCCCTCCCTTGCGATTTAAAGACCGGGGCAAAAACTTTTTGCTCACCAGTGTCTGGGGGACAGAAAACTCCCCCAGGCCGCGGTTCCCCAGGTGTGTGCTCTGGCTCCCTCGCCCCCGCCGGCTCCCCCTCCTCTCTCTCTCCTCTCCCTTTCATTCTTGGAACAATCGTCCTGGCCAGTTCCTTTGGGCTCTTCCACATTCTTTGCCAAAAACAAAAACCATTCTTAACCCCAGATGACCAGGCCTGCAGTCGTTTTGTCTGGTATGTGGCGTCCGCCCGAGTTGGGGCGGGTTGGGGGGGGGCATGCATGCTTCCAATTTATAGTCCAGCGTGCCAGCTTCAAGGCGAGATGGGGCTGGGGGAGAAAAGAAAAAAACCTCAAAAAGTGGGGGGCCAGAACCACTGAATTTCAAGAGAGGAGGAAGAGGGAGAGGATGGGCGGAGACAGCCAAGCCGAGGTGACCAGCAGATTGTAGGTCAGGCCAGGCCCCCCCTAACTTTCAGAGCCACCCCCCCAAACCTCCACCCTTCTTAGCCCGTGGTAGACTTTGGATTGTACTCTGTATTCTATTTGATTATTATTATTTTTTAATGAGGTCAGACTGAAAATCCATCTGCCTGGGCCTGCCTGCCTAGGTTTGAAGGCAATTAAACTGGAGACTAACCTCTTAATTAGGGTTTCCCTGTGTAAATCTCATTTGATAAATTCCTTATCAGCCTTGGCTTTAACTACAGCGGGTCCTCGAGACGGGATTGAGCTCCCCCGGGACCTCTAAGTGAATCCCCCCAGAGAGGCCGCCCCGCTGCAGACTCTTCCAGCCAGAGGCTCCCCCAGGAAGGGCAGGGAGAGAGGCCCCTTTCAGGGTTAATTAATCAGAAAATTTAGTGGTGCCCGGTGATTCCGGAGAACTTGTCTGCCACCTTTGAATTCTCCATCTCCCCTTCGGCCTCCTTTCTAGGTCTTAAAAAAAAAAATTTTTTTTTGGGTGAACTGAACTCCGCTAAAGGAAATCTGCAGCCCCCACTCCTTCCTCGGGGCTCCCCCTCTCTTCTGCCCAACTTGTTTGTGTGGATGGTTACATTTCTTTCCTTCCCTTTTTTACATGCAAGTGCGGCTGGGAGTAGAAATGTCAGGGGTCAGGCTTCAGGCGGCGGGGAGCAGCCGGGCAGCCTCAGCTGCTGTCCGTGCCACTCCGGGAGAGCGGAGCTGAGCTTAACCCTTTGGGGCCCAGGCCCTGCCTGTGGGTTCAAGGATACTGGGCACTTCTCTCCCCTCTCTTCACTCGAGTCGGAGGGGGCTCTGGCACCTGGACTCCTTTTTTAGGGTTTTTAGGTAAAAATCCCCCCTCCGGGGTGGGATAGGGCAGTCATAGCGGTATCGCCGAGGGGAGCGTCGAGTGGGAGTTCTGGTTTCGTCCACATGTCCTGGACACCTGTGGTGTGTTCGGGATGGGGTAAGATGCTGCCCACATGGACGTGGTTGCACGGGGCGGGCTGGGCCATGGCCACAGGCACTGCTGTGACTGCCAGCATCCCAGGAGATAGCCCCATTTACAGACGGGGACAACGAGGCCCAGGAGGGGTGGTGATGTGTTCAGTCCCCCAGCTGCGAATAGGTTGGAGCGGAGTCCAGGTTCTGAACCCTTGATTCCTGCATACCAAGAACCCCCTGCCACTCCCACCCCCTGGAGTCCGGTAAGAGGAGAAGCCTGACTCACACATGGTGTCTGGATTCCTTCCATCCTTCTGTAGCCATCAAAAGGGCAGGAGGCCAGTTTGGAGGGTGGAGCATGTGCCACATCACCCACAGCGCCCACTAGCCGCCACGAAGCAGCTACCGTTGTGGACCCATTTTACAGATGAGGAGGGTGAGGTGCAGAGAAAGAAAGGACCTGCCTGAGAGCAGAGCCGACACAAGGCAAAGCCTGATCTATCCCCCATTCTTTCTGCCCGCCGGGCCTGGCTGCGCCTCAGCATGGAGACATCACCAGTCCCTGGAAGCGGGAATAAGAGCACGAAACTTGTGTCTCCCAGCCACCGGGTCCCCATCGCCTGTGGAGTTACCCAGCAGCTGTGCAAGCTGGATGGTCTGTGACACGGGGCTCAGGAGGGGGTGCACCTGGCCTGGGTATTGTCAGGGTGACAGGGGGTCTAGTCTGCCAGCAGCTTAGGTTGGTCCCTGGCAGAGCTGCCCCTGGCACACAGGGCCCTGATGGAATTGTCACGGCTGTTATTATGTTTGAGCCTCAGTTTCCTCATCTGTGAAATGAGGACGATGGCAGTGTCAACCCCCTGGGGCTCTGCGGGCACGAAACCCATTCATGCACGGGAGGCCTAACAGCAGGGACTTGCCCCTGCTAAGCCTCAGTGCGCATTTGGTAGTATTATTACTTATTCCTAATAGTGGAGGAAAAAATGTAGGCACCAACAAAGGCTCTGAGGGAAAAGGCCCCGTATGATAATCAACGCCTCCGTGGATAGCCAGGGGGGTGGGGGGTCCCGGTGGGAGCTGAAAGCAGGAGGCCCTGCCCTAGTCCGGCCGGTGGAGTGGGCCTCCGACCTGGGGCTGTGTGGCCCTGAGCGAGTTGCTTCACCTCTCTGTGCCCCCACTGGTGGGAGGAAATGCCAGTTTCCTCAGTCGGTCGTGGGACGAACCTGGACCTCACGTCTTCAGGGGAGGGAGGGTGATCTGCTTCACGGCTCTGCCCTTTTCTGGGCAGCGACCTCAGAACCCATCTTGCTGGCCAGGCCTCTGTTGCCCTGTCTGGAATGTCCCCATGCACGGTGGTGAAGCGTAGAGGAAGCAATCTGCCCTGACGTGTTTCGCAGCCTCCGAGAGAGTGCTTCCGGCGGCAGGGATCATATTTAGAATAATAGAAAGTGGGATCATTTCTCTGCAGAGTCGGGGGGAATCGGGGCACATGGGAGGTGAAGAATTTGGCCACTGCAGGTCTGACCAGGGGTTCGTTTGCTCGGTGTCTGCCCCTGAGCCCCTACCACTGAGAGGGCACCATGGGGGTGTCGAGACATACTCATGTAAATCAAAGGATCAAGGCCGGGCGCGGTGGCTCATGCCTGTAATCCCAACACTTTGGGAGGCAAGGCAGGTGAAACACCTGAGGTCAGGAGTTCGAGACCAGCCTGGCCAACATGGTAAAACCCCATCTCTGGTAAAACTACAAAAATTAGGTGGGCATGGTGGCACGTGCCTGTAATCCTAGCTACTCAGGAGGCCGAGGCAGGAGAATGATGTGAACCCGACAGGTGGAGGTTGCAGTGAGCCAAGATCGCGCCACTGCACTCCAGCCTGGGTAACAGAACAAGCCTATACCTCAAATAGATAAACAAAGCAAAGGACCAAGATGATGTCTGGGGGTAAGGTTTTGGATCCTAGCGTCCTCTCTTGTTGTACGTCCTTGAGCGAGTCACAGCGCTACGCTGTGTGTCAGTTTCCTCGGCTGTGAAATGGGCGTAGTGAGGCCGTGAGGACAGAGCACAGCTAGGCCCCCGCCTGGGCCCTGAACGTTGTACCCCCACAACTCAGGCCCAGCTGAGCCTCGAAAGGTTTGGAGTCGCCTGAAGCAGAGCTTGAATTCTCCCCTCGCCGGCCTGCGGCCTCCCTCTCTCCCTCGCTCGGAAACCAAAGCCCAGCATCTGTTTCCCCAGGAGCTGTTTAATATTCTGCCGTGGTAAAATGAACTCATTGGAGCCACCCGAAAACAGCTGAATGAACCCCCCGGCGCCCGGTGGCCTTTCAGAGTGGCTCCAGACCCCCCCTTGGGCCTCGGGGAGGCTGGCAACGGCAGCAGCTGTGGGAGAGGGGCCCCCTTTTCTTCTTGGTGTCTCGGGGGAGCCTCTGACCTGCAAATGGGGCTCCTCGGGGGCTGGGTAGGGGACGGGAGTCCGGGGAGGGGCTGCCTGGGCTTCCCGGCCTGTTTGGGGCCTTGTTTGTGCTTGTTGGCTCAGAGGTTGTGTGTGTGGGGCCCCCTTGGGGAGGCTGAGAAAGCTAGGCCTTCCTCAGACTCTTCCCCTGATCTTCCCCCACCCCAGCCTCAAACTAGGACTGGTGGAGGCAGGAAGCTGACGCCTGCCAGCCATACCTCGTGGTGGTGATGATGGCGATGGCGACGGTGATAGTGACAGCAGCATGCATGGAGCAATTGCTAAGTACCAGACCCTGTGTGTATGTGTGTTGTCTTGCTAGCCTATTGGCTGCTGGAAACCACTGGGAGCAGTTTACTATCCTTATTCCCATTTGACAGGTGAGGAAACTGAGGCCCAAAGGGGAGCAGCTGTGTGAGAGATTGTGGAGCAAGGAAGTAGCCAAGTAGGGCTTTCCCTGGGCTCTTGCCACCACACCCGTGTCCTGGTGCCCCACAGACGTCTGCACTGCAGGGTTGTCGTGGGGTTGCCAAGCCGTGGAGCACTGCCCACAGGTATGCAGTCGGCAGTGCTTACACGCTAGCCTCTGTCATGATTTGATGACTGTACTCTGTCACACCTGTTGCCTGTTCAGTCCAAACCTCTCCCCACACCCTAGCTGCTCCCTTTCCACCCCAGCTCCCTCGAAAGGCAGATGGTAACCACGTGCTTCCGGGTAAAAGCCGGATTCATTTCACGTAATCGGCCCTGATAAACTTAAATATTACTTGCAATTAGTCTTGGGCGATTTCAATGCGGAGACACAGCGAGGCAGTGGGGTGAAAAGGGGCTGAGTTGGCCCAGCCTCTGCTGGGCTGGGTGCTGGGTCTGTTGGCAGCTGTGTGTGCTCTGCCCGAGAAAGCCCTGTCACCAGGACTTAAATCCACAGCAGCGATTTCGCCCCAAGGCAGAGAGCACTAGGGAGGGCCGGGCGGGAGGGCACACACCACAGCCCCTTTCCTCTGTCCTTATTTTATATCTGAGAAGCCTTGGCAGATAACACTGGGATTGATTTTTTCCAGCAGTTGGGTGGCCTGACATGTGTCTGTTCCAATCTCTTGAAGATTCCAATAATCAAGATCCAGCAATGAAATCCAGCATGTAGGATTTCCTCCCCAGGAGTTCAAGCTCCAGCAATAACACTTTGCCCCAGCTGTGGGACCTTGGGCAAATTACCTCCTTTCTCTGAGCCTCAGTTTTCCCCATCTTTAAAATGGGGGTAACTTTGACCATTGAATGAGTTAACACAGGAGTTGGCACACTTTCTGTAAAGGGTCAGATAGTAAATATTTTGGACTCTACGCCATAAAGTCTCTACTTAACTATCTAGTTCTGTCCTTGTCATGCAAAGGCAGTCACAGTGTCCCAAATGATGGGCGTGGCTATGTTCTGATAACACTTTATGGACACTGAAATTTAGATTGCATGTAATTTTCATTTGCTATGAAGTATCTTCTTTTGTTTTTTTCAAACATTTAAAAATGAAAAAAATGCCAGCTGTGGCGGCTTGTGCTTACAATCCTAGCACTTTGGGAGGCTGAGGTAGGAGGATTGCCTGAGGACAGGGGTTTGAGACCAGCCTAGGCAATGTAGTGAGACCCGCCCCTACCAACCTCTATAAAAAATTTAAAAATTATCCAAGCATGGTGGCATGTGCCTGTAGTCCCAGCTAGTTGGAAGACTGAGGTGGGAGGATTGCTTGATCCCAGGAGACAGAGGTTGCAGTGAGCTATGATCACGCCACTGCCTTTCAGCCTGGGTGACAGAGTGAGACCCTGTCTCTAAAAAGAAAAAAGAAAATTGGCCAGGTACAGTGGCTCATACCTGTAATCCCAGCACCTCAGGGGGCTGAGGTGGGAAGAATTGCTTGAGGCCAGAAGTTCAAGACCAGCCTAGGTAACATAGCCAGACCCCATCTCGACTTAAAAAAAAGAAAAAATAGCTGGGCATGGTGGCTCATGCCTGTAGTCTCAGCTACTGGGAAGGCTGAGGTGGGGGAGTGCTTGGGTCTGGGAGGTTGATACTGCAGTCAGTTGTGATTGTATCACTGCCCTCTGGCCAGGGTGACAAGGTGACATCCTGTCTCTAACAATAAAATAAAATAAAATAAAATAAAAAAATACAAGTTTGTAGTGTGAATTTCACGTGATAATCATTCCTTTTTCAGTTTCTGCTTGTATCTTTAAATTTTTTGTGTGTTCTTTGATCGAGGCAGGACTGTTACTTCCATTGCAGGGAGACTGAGGCCCAGAGAGGGAAAGTGCTTTGTCCCAAGTCACACAGCTGGGACAAGGCAGAGATGGATCCTGAACTCACGTGATTCTCTGCCTGGGAGGGCCCCAGAGTCCTCTCCAGAAATTGATGTGTTGAAAAATGCACTGGACTGGGAGCCACCTCAGTCCTCTCTTTCCTGAGCCTCAGTTCTTTGACCTGGAAATAGCTGCCTTTCAAACCCCCATCTGTTTATGGACTGTGAATTCTGGAGTGATGAGAATCTCTCTCCACCATCCTTTCAGCGGTTCTAAACTCCGGGTTACACCCAGCCAGCATTTGCACTGTCTCATGGCAAAGGATTATGGGAGCTGTCTGCTGTGCTGGCCAGAAAGGATTTGGGAGGGAAGGTTGTAAGATGAAGCTGAGACCGCGTTCTCTAGGTTAGGATGAGGACTGTGAAATTGGGCGTGGTCAGTGCTGAACAACCTGGGTGCTTGTTGTGAGTATTGGATTATGATTGCCAATTAGTGACCGTGTGGCCTTGGGGGAGTCTCTCTGGACCCTCGACTCTCCTTTTCCTCGTCATCTGGGGGATAGTCTCATGCATCCATTTAGACTGGCATGAGAATAAAGGAAGGCACCGATGAAAACTGAGACTTGAGGCTGGCCACACAGCAGATGATTTAAAAAATGGGCATCCTCGATATTATCGCTGCTGTTATTACCATCATTCTACGTCATCCTCAGTCACTGCATTTCCAAGCCTCATTTCTGAGGATTGTGGATTTCCGCCATCCAGTGCTTCAATGAGGGAGGCATGATGGGGAGAATAGGGGGCTGGGGGTGTGAGTTTTAATCCTGTCCAACCGTGACTCATCATCGGACCTCAGGCAATTCACTTATTACACTGGGTCTCAGTTTCTCTCTCTTTGTGATTGCAATAGGTTAGATTATAGATGGAATATCAAGTGCTAATCTGCACCGATTAGTTTTGGCTACCTGGAGCATTGCATCGCGAAAGACTCTAGAGCTGTGACCAGATTCCTTAGGAGGGAGTGCTGTAGTTGATTAGCAATGTCTGCTGTGGACTCAAGGTGAGACATGTTTTGGCGGTTGATAATCCTAGAAAAGATGACTAGTTCCTTTCAGCTCCGAATTTACGTCTGTCTAGGGAACCTGCCTGTTTGAAACTGATGGGGCTTGGCTTTTGTTAGAGAACGAGTTGTCATGCACATTGGGAGAGACGGTAGATTATTTTTCTAGATCAATACTGTCCCATAGAACTTCCTGCGATGATGGGACTGTCCTCCACAGGCCCTGTCCTATGCAGTATCCACTGGCCACACACAGCTGTCGAACACCTGAAATATTGCTAGTCATGAGTGAGGAGTTTATTTTTAATTAATTAATTAATTAATTAAATTTTTTTTTAGAGACAGGGTCGTACCAGGTGGGCCAGGCTGGAGTGCAGTGGCATGATCATAGCTTACTAAAGCCTCAAACTCCTGGACTCAAGTGATCCTCCTGTCTTGGCCTCCCAAAGTGCTGGGATTATAGGCATGCACCACCATGCTCGGCCAGTTTTTAAATTTTATTAAAAAATGTGAAAGCCCCACGTGGCTAGCGGCTACCATGGTGAACAGCCCAACTCTAGACTCATAGAGCTTATAGGCGCTCCCAAGGCTTCTACTTGTTATACCCCAGTGTGCATGAACTCTGGGTGGGTCCTTGGGTGAAGGCCTGTTGCTTGGCAACCGACACCAGGCAACACTCTGTGTAGCTCCGCCCACAGGCAGCTGGAAACCTCGTCTGCAGGAGTTTTGCTCAGGTGGGTGAGCCCTGCCTGGGAGGGTAAATGCTTTTCTCATTTGCATTACATGCCTTCCTGGGGCTGGTTCTCCAGGCTCAGACCCTGTGGGTGCGTGAGGCCTGGCTTGGATTAGACCCCCCTCCCTAACTCCTGGCTGAGCGTGCCCATCTCTTACCGCCTGTGGCAATCCAGGAAACAGGAAGGTGTTTCCAGATGCAGAGTCAGTGGGCCAAGGGGGAAGGCATGATGATGGGCATTTGGGAGAGTGGGAGACATGTTTTATTTTTTCCTTCCCTCCTTCTCTCCCTTCTTCCCTCCTCCTCTCCTTGTCTCTCTTTTCTGGCGTGGGGCGAAAGTAGAAGACCCCCCCCCCCCAAAAAAAAAACCCTCAACCAACAGCACCTCCACCCACTCCACCCTTTCTGCCCGGAGATGATGTCGGAGCAGTGGAGGGTAATTTCACCGATTTCCATGCTTGGAACGGACTTAAAACTCATCTCAGAGCTTATCCCTGAAGGTCCAGTCTCCCGGCTGGGTGGCGTGTTGGTTGGGAGAGTGGCCTTTCTGGGTGATCAGCCCGACAGGAGGAAACTGCTCGCACTGGTCAGCTCATGATACGGCTTCATCCCGAGTCGGCTGCTCCCTCGCTGTGTGGTGTTGGGCAAGTCACCCCACGTCTCTGAACCTGTTTCTGCGTCCGTTAAAAAGGAACAACAGCCTCCGCCTTTGAAGGGAGGACCCGATGAAGTAATATACATGAAATGCTTAGAATAGTGCCTGGCATGCGGTTGGTTCTCTTTCCTGGGAAAAATCAGTTACATTACCCTCCAATGTGCTGATACCATCTCTCTCCTTCTCTTTTTTCTTTTCCTTCTTGCCAACCCCCCTAAAAACCCTCAACCAACAGCACCTCCACCCACTCCACCCTTTCTGCCCAGAGATGATGTCGGAGCAGTGGAGGGTAATTTCACCGATTTCCATGCTTGGAATGGACTTAAAACTCATCTCAGAGCTTATCCCTGAAGGTCCAGTCTCCCGGCTGGGTGGCGTGTTGGTTGGGAGAGTGGCCTTTCTGGGTGATCAGCCCGACAGGAGGAAACTGCTCGCACTGGTCAGCTCATGCTAGGGGACTCCTGTGTTTTTGTCTTTATTACAGACACCTCCATTTTGGGGTTGCACACACTGGCAGGGTCTAAAATAAACAAGAAGCCCGACCTTCAAACTTCGAAGGAAGTCTGTTGGCTGGGTTGGGGTTGTGGGAAGGGAGTGGCTGTAACTCCTCAATCTCTAGGTGGTTTGTGAGAGGGCGTGGCCCCTCTCAGTACATTTGACAAGCCTTCCAAGGAAGTCTTGTATTATGGGCACCCAGGAGGCCTTGAAAAGCTCCTTTTCAGGTCTGGAGACCCAGGTGACGTGGTTTGAGTCTTTCTCATATTAGGGACTCTTTAGGGCTTGCTTCTGCTCCCAGGAATTGATGTAGACAGTACATTGAGGGCCTACGCTATGCCAGGTGCCAGTGTCAGAGTAGGAAGTAAATAGATGAGGCAAGGTTCCCGGTTTCATGGAACTCATACTCTTGGAGCCATGGCAGAGAGCAGGACAAACAGGAAAAGTTTAGCACAATTACGGTTGGCGTGAGATGTCACAGGATGGGTGTCACTGCAGCCCACTAAGGGACTTAGAGACCTCCTTGGTGAAGGAAGATGGAGAAGAGTTAGCCAGGTGAAGAGAGAAGGGAAAGTGGTGGTCCAGAAAGAGGGGAGAAATGACAGGACTAGTGTAGCCACCTCTTGGTGACAGCGTACTACAAACTCCATGGTCAAGCCTTCGGGATGAGGAGGGGGGTCTAGTGTGGCTTCGGTAGTAGGGCTGCAATCCTCTGATCAGGTCACATTTCTGCCCTTGACTTATCCCTCTGTGGCCTTGGTTTCCCTGATAAATGGCACCTGCCAGCCCAGTCTTCCTAGGTCTGGGTCTGCCATCCTCAGAAGACCGCAGGGACAAGGGGCTGTCACTTCTGCCCTTGGAGGAAGAGGTACTGGGTGTGAATCCTGCTTCTCTATACAAGAGACAGGCCAAATCCAGGAAATCCTTTTGAGAGGTGGGGTATAGGTTCTGGAGAAAATCTGACAGAAGGTGAGGCCAGGGTTGACTTAGTCACTTACCTCGCTCCCCTGCACCCGCCTCTTCCCACGTTTCCTGCTGCGAGGAGTGTGGCGGCCCCTCCTTCCCCTTAGAGACCACACCCCACCTTCACAGGACACTGGGTGTTGCAGGCCCAGCGGGAGCACGGAAAGCCAAGCCAGTCAGCATCGCCCGGTCCTGTCTCCCACCCCCAAGCTGGAGACCAGCCAGTATCTTCCAGCAGTCCACAGGATAATTTGGGGTGGGGAACACCCGCTTGGGTGGCATCTTTAGGTCACGGAGTCACAGTCCTGGCAGCTGACGCTCCTGACACTTTCAAAGGGGATGTCAGTTCAGAGAAGGCAAGTGATGCTCCTGAAATCACACAGCCAGCTTCCGGCAGAGCCTGGCTTCAGCTTCCTGAGCTGGAGAGAGAAGCCCATGCCAGAGGGAACGCAAGTTGGGGATTGTTTGTGGCAGGCACAATTCTTCCTGGAAAGCCAAAGGCTGGATCTGCAGGAACCCTAGAGTGGCTGCCCCTGAGGATGGCTGTGCCGGACACAGGTACCCCAGGGGCCTTGTTCCCTGTTGTTGTTTTTTTTTAAGTTATCTCAAGCCACTTTTATTTTTCAGTCTGTGTCAGCTTCATGTTGGCGGTTTTATTGGACTTCCCAGTTCCCTGTTGTTTTAATGGAAGTAATTAACCAGCTCCTTCTCAGCCCAGACCGCCTGCTGCTGCTCCCCCTGGCTCTCTCTACCCCCTGCACCAGGCACCCATCAAGGGGTGGGCAAGAAGACACAGTCTCTGAACTCACATAGACCCCGGTTCGAATCCAAGCTCGGCTATTGTCGCTGGGTGGCCTTGGTTCTCATAGGGCTGTCGTCGAGAGAATCCGGGCCAGCCCTGGGTAACCGCTCTGCCCAGCACTGTCCACTCAGTTCCCACTTGCCCAGCCGATCACTGTCCACTTTGCCCATCACGCTGTCAGAGTTGAGACAGAGCTGCTGTTTGTGGCCAGGCCATGCAGCCCGCACGGGGGTCCTCAGAGGCTTTGCAGGGGTAAGTGCTGGGAGCCCCGCCCGAGTCCCCCTCCTGCCTGACGTGGCTAACTCACTCGGCCTCAGAAAACCCACCGTTCTCCTTTTTTGTGGATGTGTTCTGGAATGATTTTTTTTTTTTTTTTTTTAACAGCAACCCTCTGCTCCTAATAATGTACTACTGATTTTTAAGTAGAAAGACAGAGGCTTCTGCCGTAGCTCACAAAGGAAGATGAGGGCCATAGCAAATGACAAGGACATTTCTGACTCCCCAAAAGTGACAGCACCAATCTTCATAGATCAGGCGCGTGGACTGAGCACCTACTGGGTGCCTGGCTTGCAGCCTCCTCTTACGTGAACTTGGGACAGGTGACATCACCTCTCTGAGCCTCAGGTTCAAAGGTCAGCACACTTGGTCTGCAAAGGGACCTATCTATAGCAAATATTTTAGGTTTGTGGCTTATACACTGTGACGGTTAATTTTATGCATTACCTTGACTGGGTCATGAGGTGCCCAGATACTTGGTTCACCATTTTGCTGGAGAACTCTGCCCAATGCATACAATCTGATGCACCTCCAGGAAAACAGCCATAAACAAAACGTAAACAAATGAGCAGGGCTGTGTTCCAATAAAACTTTATTTACAAAAACAAGGAGTGGGCCAGTTTTGACTTGTGGGTTGTAGTGGGCCGACTCTGGCAGGGTCTTTCTCTGATAAATGGGGCTAGGAGAATAGGTGCTTCCTCCAGGGTAACAGTGAGGAATTAGCAAGTTTGAAAGAATGATCATGTGATAGGTACTGTAGTTATGTTATTGTCAGCATTATCATATGCCATTCTCTCAGCAGCCCTACCCGGTAAGTCTAAGATCTCGTTTCACAGATGGGGAAACCAAGGCACAGAGCGATTAAGTGACTTGCCCTTAGCCCTTCTGCTCGCTGTTGGATGACCTGGCATGGGTCCCCATTCCTCTCAGGCTTCTGACTCCCTACCTGTAGCCTCAGAGAGGACTTGGTGATGCCACGCGTGGAGCATGATGATCACATCCGTTGTGCAGAGGGGAAGCAGGAGCACAGGCAGGTGGAGTCCCTCGTAGAGGTCACCACTTGGGGTGTGGCAAGGCTGGAATTAGGAGCTAAGCTGAATTTCTTGGGGCCCCAAGTGAGAGGCATCTGACTTGGAAGCGCGTTGGGCACCTGGCCAGTCCAGTGAGAGCATGGGTCCACAGCTGAAGGTACCGTTCCCGTGGGAGTGGGACTCTTTTTCCTCACCTTGCTCAGAGTTGGAGAACACAGGGACTGGGTTCTCAGTAAGGGAGTGTGTTCCTAGCTCAAGTGTTCTGTGCAAGGCGAGGTGGATGAGGTGCAAGCCTCTTTATTAATTCGGATGGATTCCAGATGCTCCTCCTCTGCTCGGAAGCCTTCCTAGGCTCCCCATTGCCGGCAGGAACAAGGCCCAACTTCTTCCAGCGTCTCCGGGACTGACCTCACTTGAATTTTGCAGCCTCGTCTTCTCTTGTTTCACACCCATCCCTAAATCAGGGTCCCTGGGCTAGTCTCTCGTTCTTTGGAAGGAGTCACGCCTGGGTGTGGAGTGCTCCTTTCGCCTTCTCTTCCTGAAAAGCTTGCTCCTCATTCTTTGTTGTTGCTGTTGTTGTTGAGGTGGAGTCTCTCACTGTTGCCCGGGCTGGAGTGCATGGTGCAATCTCGGCTCAGTGCAGCCTCCACCTCCTGGGTTCACGAAGATTCTCCCGCCTCAGCCTCCCGAGTAGCTGGGATTACTGGCGCCCACCACCGCACCCAGATAATTTGTAAATTTTTAGTAGAGACGGGGTTTCACTATGTTGGCTAGGCTGCTCTCCAACTCCCAACCTCACGATCTGCCTGCCTCGGCCTCCCAAACTGCGGGGATTACAGGCGTGAGCCACCTCGCCTGGCATGTTTCTTTACATAAATACAAATCACTATTTGTTGAATGGCTTACCACTTGCCAGGCAAATGCTAGGAGCTCAGCGAGGTGTCAGTCCTGGCGTTAAGTTGCTCCAGTTTCTATGTGAGCATGCTGGGGATCAGAGAGGGGCAGCGTCCCGCCCAGGGCCACCCAGCATGGGGTCTGACACTATGGGGCTGAATCTTGGGCAAGAAGGCAGGAAAACAGAAAGGCTGTGCTGGGCCAGGGTTGGAGAGGATCTCAGATAGAATCATAGTGCTTCCTGGTAATACCGTTACCAGCATTTCCAGTGCTACCAGCAAGTGCTAGGATTCCATCTGGGAATCTCTCTAGAATGGCAGCTGCTATCTATGGGCTGTAGTTGGTCCCTGGCACTGTGCTGAGCACTTTCCTTCCTCCTATAAGAATGAAACTGTCTCCATCCCCATTTCACAGATGAGGAAACTGAGGCTCAGAGGAGTGAATTTCCCCAGAACCGACAGGCTGTGCTCTTGCCTAAGATCCCTGGCGACGGCACGGTCAGTAGGAAGGTGCAGGCTGAGCGACTGGCCCTCCGGCCCCCGGGTCTGTCACATCTCTCAGCATGCAGGTCAGGAGTGGGCCGGGGGTGTGCAGGGCTGCATCTGTCACAGGTCACTGGCTGCATGTCCGGAGGTGCCAGGCAGGACAGGGAGCCCGATCAGAGATGCCCGGGCCCGGTTTGAGGAGCCAGCTCTGTCCACTCTGCCGTCCGCGGCTGTCGTGTGCCACCCCATGCCCTCCTTCAGGGCCAGGGACGGTCCCCAGGACTCAGCACCCCCCGCATTCCCCGGTCCTGCCCCCAGCTCCCGGCAGCCGGGTTCCGATGATGCCCTCGCAGCCTCTCCTCCACGGAGCCCTCAGCCAGTTCTCAATCTACATGACAGCTGCCCTCAGCCAAGTCAACTCAAATTAATTTCCGAAGGCTTCCAGGGGCCTGGCCCAGCGTCTCACCAGACTGCACTGCCGCAGCAGCCAGCTCGAGGCCCCGGCTTTACCCCCTTGGGGCCTGGAAAGGGGGGGCCTTCCAGGGCCCTCCCCCCATCATTAGTTGGGGGGCTGTCTTAGTGCCTGGCCCCGTGCCCAGGGCAGAAGGGGAATGCAGGCCCTCCCTGCCCCCAGGAGCCCCCTTCCCCGCCGCGTGCTGCCTCCTGTCAGATAGGGGAGGGTTGTAGCTGAAACTTGGGCACCATCGGGGTGAGGGAAGAAGCGCCGAAGGGGTGGGGGTGTCAGGTTTTGTCCTTAGCTTCTGTGTCACCCTGGGAAGTTCTCATCCCATCTGTGAGCCTCTGGGTTTTTTTTTCCTCCCAAAAAGTGTGTGTGTGTGTGACAGAGAGATGGAAATAAGAAATAGAGAATAAGAGGGAGAGGGAAGAAGGAGAGAGGGAGGAAGAGAGATGGATGGAGGGGGAGAAAGCGAAAGAGAGAGGGAGAGGGAGGGTGATGGATGATGGACAGAGAGTGATGAGAGCAGGACTTGAGGGAGAGACACAGAGAGAGAGAGAGAGAGAGAGAGAGAGAGAATGAGACAGATTGAGAAAGGAGGAGAATGCGTGCGAGAGAGAAACTGGAGGTGCGGGTGGCGGGGGAGAGACTTTGATAAAAACCACACGCTGTGACATCAGACATCCCTGGGCGTGACCCTGGGCCTGTGGCATCCCCTCCCCGAGGCCCAGTGTCCTCTGCTGTGAAATGGGCTAGTGTGGCGGGCCCTCTCTCCTGCAGGGTGCTGGAGTCATTCACTGAGACCCGCGGAGCCTGCAGTCCGCGTTCACCGTCATGCCCTGGAGCCGACTTGCACAGAGCCGTGATCTGCTTTCCTTTTTCCTTTGCTCAATTGCCATGGCTCCGCTATTGCCGGAAGTTATCATTGACGGGAGGGCAGAGAAGGGGCAGGGGACACAGGTACCGGGCTGGGTTGAGGAGCGGCTGGTCCCCTGGGCCTGCCTCGGGCTCTGCGTGGCCCCTGTGAGATACCTAGAGCGTCGCTCAGGCTGTCGGTCTCTGTCCCTCCACCCCCATCCTTGGGGTTTTGGGTGGTGGTTCCCTGAACTCAGGTCAAGGGGTCTCAGTGGCCCTTGCTTAGGAAGAACTCCTGCCCCAGCCTCTTGCCTACATCAAGTGTAAAATATTTATTTATTTATTTATTTTAAAATTTATTTATATTTATTTATTTTTTGGTGACAGAGTCTCGCTCTGTTGCCGAGGCTGGAGTGCAGTGGCGCCATCTCTGCTCACTGCAACTTCCGCCTTCTGGGTTCAAGTGATTCCGCTCCCTCAGCCTCCCAAGTAGTTGAGATTACAGGCATGTGCTACCACTCCTGGCTAATTTTTGTATTTTTAGTAGAGATGGGGTTTCATTATGTTGGTCAGGCTGGTCATGAACTCTTCACCTCAAGTGATCAGCCCACCTCGGTCTCCCAAAGTGCAGGAATTATAGGTGTAAGCCACCATGGCCGGCTGTTGTCTGGTTTTTAAAAATTGTTTTGTAGCCGGGCGCGGTGGCTCACGCCTGCAATCCCAGCACTTTGGGAGGCCGAGGCGGGTGGATCACGAGGTGGAGAGATCGAGACCATCCTGGTCAACATGGTGAACACCCGTCTCTACTAAAAATACAAAAAATTAGCTGGGCATGGTGGCACGTGCCTGTAATCCCCAGCTACTCAGGAGGCTGAGGCAGGAGAATTGTCTGAACCCAGGAGGCGGAGGTTGCGGTGAGCTGAGATCACGCCATTGCACTCCAGCCTGGGTAACAAGAGTGAAACTCCGTCTCAAAAAAAAAAAAAAAATTGTTTTGTAGAGATGGGGTCAGGCTGGTCTTGAACTCCTGGCCTGAAGCGATCCACCCACCTCCACCTCCCAAATCACTGGGATTACACATGTGAGCTACCTGGCCCAGCCTAAATGTGAAATCTGATTGCTCCAGAGAGACAGAAGGGATTCGGGAGGAGGGTTGTACATTTACCCAAACCACCCGTCATTTTAGAGAGGCCCAGATAGGCCCAGAGAGGGGGAGTCACACAGCAAGCCCAGTGACAGAGCTGACATGAAAATGTGAGTCATTCATTAAAACATTTAGCAAATACTAGGTGCCTACTGTGTGCCAGGAAGGGGGTGGGGCACATGAGCATGTTTGCCCTCGGGATCTCCACGCCATCTTCCTTGGAGGGATTGTTATCCCCTTCTACAGATAGGGAAACTGAGGCTCAGCAAGTTGACCTGCCCAAGATCACAGAACTGGTGAGGGGCAGAGTTGAGATTGAGACCGTGGTGGGTTTTGAAGTCAGGCCTTCAAGCTCAGAGTTGGGACAGCCTCTAAGCTGCCAGGTGTCGGGGAGGGCTGGGATGGGAACGGACTGGGAAGTTTCAGGTGTGCTGTTTCCCTGCTCAGCTGGTGGCCATGGAGACCCTCTTTCTGATCCTCAACGTTGGCTGAGATTTGCAGTTCCTGCCCCTGAGTCCATTGTTTCCTTGAGATTCCCAGGCCCCATCTATCTTTCTGGAGAAGGGGACATGGCCCAGGGCTCAAGTGTGGACAGGCAGCCAAGGCGGGCTGTTCTTGGGGTTGTGGGTCCCTGCAGATGGGTTCTAGTTGGGCTATGGGGGTCATCTCCGCAGGGATCAAGTCCCGAACGTTTCTCAGTGGTGGGTTCTTGGAGATAGGTCTCAGTGCTTCAGTAGAAATCCTGTGACTGCCGAGCACAGTGGGTCACGCCTGTAATACACTTTCGGAGGCCGAGGCAGATGGATTGCTTGAGCCCATGAGTTCGAGACCAGCTTGGGAAACATGGTGAACTCCCATCTCTACAAAAAAAAAAAAAAAAAAAAAATACAAGTATTAGCCAGGTGTGGTGGTGCACACCTGTAATCCCAGCACTTTGGGAGGCCGGGGCACTTTGGGGAAGACTGAGCTCACGAGTTCCAGACCAGCCTGGGCAACATGGTGAAATCCCATCTCTGCAAAAACATACAAGAGTTAGCTGGGCGTGGTGGTGCACGCCTGTAGTCCCAGCTACTCGGGAGGCTGAGGTGGGAGGGTTGCTTGGGCCCAGGAGGTGGAGGTTGTAGTGAGCTGTGATCACGCCACCGCACTCCAGCCTGGCAGCAGAGCTAGACCTTGCCAAAAAAAAAAAAAAAAGCAAAAAAAAGCCTGTGGCTGTACTTTCTACTGAGCAAGACTCCACTCCTGTAACTTCTGTCTGCCCTGAGAACTGGTAGCCATTTCCATCCTCTTCCCATTCACAGAGAAGAAAGGTGAGGCTCAGAGAGGGAAAGTGACTTACCCAAGGTTCAGCTGCTGGGAAGAATACCAGTGACTTGGTTACGGACCTTGGTCATCTGACTCCAAGATCCCCCATGGTGTTTTCTGTGTTCAGTGGCCTGTTGGTGAGGCTCCCTGATCTCAGAACACCCCTCTGCCAGCGCGAGATGTGTGAGATCTTCCCGGCATCCAAGCCAGGCCGCAGCTAGTGGTGTCATTACCATCATGGTGGCCGGGGCCAGGAGTGCCATCTGCCAGCAGGGAGAGAAGGGTACATATCTCAGAGTAGGGGCATTAGAGAAACATCCCCAGGGGTTGATAGCCAGGTAAGATGGTGGGAGTCCGCAGGGGTGAGGAGGGGCGGTGCTCTGGACAGAAGAACCTGCAGCGGCAAGGTGTGGAGATGGAGGAATCGGGGCTCTGTTGAGGGAATGTCTCACTGAAGCTTGCAGTGGAGCAGAGAGCGCTGAGAGATGAGGTCAGAGGCTCGAGGGGGAATCAGGCTGGGGGCGTGCAAAGCTGGGGGGGCCTGGAGAGCCATGGAAGGTTCAAGCAGGAGAGAGGTCTGCTCTGGTTGGTGCTTCAGGAAACTCCCCCAGCTCACAGGTTTGGAGGGCAGTGTGGAAGCAGAGAGCCAGGAAGGGGGGCAGCGGCAGGCAGGAGACGGTGGGCGTGTGGGCCAGGGTGGGTATGTGGGCAGGAGCGAGGTGGGCAGATTTGGAGGCAGCCTCTTCCCTGCCCGGTGCCTGGGCTGACTGTGGGGGCGGGGAGGCTGGAGAGTGGCCTGGAGTGCCTGGGGCTGTCGTGGAGGCAGTGGACCTGCCCTTCTAAGGAGATGGGGAACAGAAAAGCTCCCAAGGTCTGGGGGTCACAGATAAGTGTGTGGGGGGCATAAGGGACTCCCAGGCTGTAGCACAAAGGCCCCAAGAGGTGGTGGCTCAGCCCTGTGACCACCAGACCTGCCTCAGCTTCCAGGCCCAGTGGCCCAGGCCTCCAGTTGAGTGGCAGCTGTCACAGAAGCCAGTGTCTCCCCGCACCAGGTCCAAATAAAGGAAAAACAAAAATACATTTCGCTTTGTCGGAATCCGGCGAGGGTGAGTTGGGCGAGAGTCATCCGCTATTGTGTGCTGGGGCCCACACTGCTTCTTACATAAGCTCTGAGTTAAAAATACGCCCGGAATTCTCATTTTCCGGCTCTGCCTGGGATTGCACCCTGACCCCCAGCTTTGGCAGCTCCCAGCACCCACAGGGAGGAAGAAACTGCCCCATGGCACAAAGCTAGCACATGGCACTTCTAGCTGTGGCTGCCTCCTGTGCCTAGGACAGTAGAGTGGGCTGGGCGCGGTGGCCCACGCCTATAATCCCAGCACTCTGGGAGGCCGAGGTGGGTGGATCACTTGAGCCCAAGAGTTTGAGACCAGCCTGGGCAACACAGTGAGACCCCCTCTCTACAAAAAACAGAACAAAAATCTGGGGCTGGATGGTAGGCCTGCCTCTGCCTCTGAGTCCGTGTGACCCGGATCAGGCTCTGACTCTCTGGACCGTCTTTCAGTTCATCTGTAAAGAGCAGCGGTGGTACCCGGTGAGGGGATTAGAAGGAAGAATGTAGCCAGGCACGGGGGCTCACCCCTGGAACCCCAGCACGTTGGGAGGCTGAGATGGGAGGATTGCTTGAACCCAGGAATTCGAGCCTAGCCTCGGCAACATAGTGAGACGCCCCCATCTCTACAAAATAAATTCAAAAAAATTAGCTGGGTGTGGTAGTGCGCACATGTAGTCCCAGCTACTTGGGAGGACGAGGTGGGAGGATCACTTGAGCCCAGGAGGCCGAGGTTGTAGTGAGCTCTGATTCATGTGCCACTGCCCTCCACCCTCGGTGACAGAGCGAGACTGTCTCTAAAAGAAAAACGGCAATGAGGAAAGAACGGTAAGGGTCCGAGCAGCTACCCTCTCTCGAGGGCTTCCTGTATGCTGAAGGCTTTCCAGCTAGCACCTCACGGGGTCCTCCTAGCAGCCTGCGAAGTGGGTTCTCTTACTGTTCCCGCATTACAGCCGAGGTTAGCATCCCAGACCGAGGTCGCTGGGGTCTGTCCTTCCCCCTGAATACCCCTGGCCTTCCCTCGGGTAGGCAGCAGGGCGGGAGGTGGCAGGGGCAGAAGTCTCCTTTTCCCTGGGGCTCAGTGGTGGCACCGTGGCTGGGAAAACCCCGGAGGCAGCCCTTTGCCTGCGGTGGGAGGTGGCAGCCACCTCCGCCCGGCTCACGACGCCGGAGCACGTGGCTCACCCACATTGGAACCCGGTCTGGGGATTTTAGCGCAGAACATGACGAGGCCTGTTTTGCTGACTTTAAAGAGAAAAAGACAACTCGGCCCCCTCTACGGGTGGGTGGCATCTCCAGAAGCAAAATTTTAAATGCAACGTCCCCAGGTAAACGTCCGCTCTTTTCTGGTCTCCCTTCGCCCCAGACACAGCCTGCAGAAGGGTCCCTCAGCCCTCCCCGGGCCCGGCCCCGCAGGTCCCCACTGTCGCCTGCGGGCTGGCCAACAACAGTGACAGGCCGTACTTACTCACAGCCAGCACTGGCAGGACCGCCCCACGTGCTAAGCATTTCGCATGGATCATTTCACGTCATTCTCCAGCTACCTCCATGACGGCCGGTCCTATTCTTTCCTGCATTTCCTAGAGCCAAGGTGCTGAGAACGGAAGTGATATGCGCCACGGTTCCCTGCTCCACGGACGGTGGCCGCTGTCCTGGTTGAACCCTGTAAGAGAAACGGAGTGACCTGAGTTACTCACACAATTGCCTTGCTGGCACCTGCTCCTGGTTCTCTCCTTCCCTTAATGCAGGCGTCCCCAAACTTTTTACACAGGGGGCCAGTTCACTGTCCCTCAGACCGTTGGAGGGCCGCCACATACTGTGCTCCTCTCACTGACCACCCGTGAAAGAGGTGCCCCTTCCTGAAGAGCGGCGGGGGGCCGGGTAAATGGCCTCAGGGGGCCGTAGTTTGGGGACGCCTGCATTAATGGAACTGACTGTCTCCACCGTGGACAGAGTTTGGAAGACGGAATCTGACGTGGGTCTCGTGATCGCGGCGGGGTGAGCCGGGGGCAGCCTGCTGATGACCAAATCAAGTGCTGCGGGGTTCAGGGCGGGGTGGCGGGGGAGTGGGAAGAGGCCGGAGGATCAGTGCTGACTTGCGCCGTGGAGAAAAGCTGAGAGGGGCCTTCGGGTGGAGAAACAGCAGGGTGTCTGTCTCAGCTCTGGGCCTTGACCCTGGGCGTGGGGCATGAGGTGGTTCTTTCTGGCCACAGCTGTCCTTACAAACTGTCCTGCAGTCTCTCCTTGCCGGGCAGGCATGTCCATCGGTCCCCAAGAACCTGGGGCCCCTCCCCCCAGACCCCCTGTGCTGCCTGAATCGGGCGAGGCACACACAGGGTTATCTGTTTTGAGAGGACAATGCCCCCCTTCTGGGACTGACCCCCCAGCATGCCCATGGTGTCACCGTTCTCTCTGGTGAGGTTCCCCCATGCTCTTCTTAGCCGAGCTCAGCAGGAATCACCACCCCCGAGTTGCAGATGAGAAAAACTGTGGCTTTGCAGACAGGAGCTGCCCAGGTACGGGGCATTTGGGATTCAACTCTGGCCTGACCAGCTGGGAATCCTGGACTGAGAAGAGAGTGCTACCCCCGGAGCTGGTGGCCTGGCCCCGGGCGACCCCTGGCCAGCTCCTGCCCTTTGGAGCCTCAGTCTTCTCATCTGTCAAATGGGAATGAAGGGTGCTTCACAGTCAGTGCACTGGACCCAACTGAGCGCCTGGTGTGTGCAGGGTCCGGCGGTGAATAGGCCAAACCTGCCCCGCTCCATGTGGCCACGGTCTGATGGGGGAGGCTGACGATCAAAGGGAAAACAGAGCAGCACTCACCAGGTGCCTGCCAGTGCCGGGTGCTGAGCGACTCCAGGGTCTCTCCCCCAACCCTGGGAGCTCAGCGAGGGGGTTGTTTTATATCTGGGTCCTGGCGTGGGGGCAGGCATGCTTGCAGCCCCAGGGAGCGGAGATGGAGGGCCTCTCTCGAGCTGGGGCAGGCCGTGACTTGAGGCGGCTTCCGTGGGACTGATTTATCAGCAGCGACTCGGGCGCCCTGGGAGCCGCGGTCTGAGGGTGTGTTAGGTCCCCCTAGCTGGAATGAATCCGGCGGGAGGATGAGTTTGGTCATGCTTGGGTTGTCAAGAACTGAAGAATAATATTCTCTCTTAAAAATACTCCCTGTGGATACCGGACTGGTTGGCTCTCTTGCTTGTCCTAGGCGGAGGCTGGGGAGTCTTGCACCCGTGCTCTGTGACATCGGGCAAGCCCCTCACCCTCTCTGAGCCCAGGGTGGCCCTGCCAGGGTGGGGAGAAGGGGCACCCCCACTGATGAGCTTGCTGGAAGTGTTCAGTAGTGTGCCTGGCACGGCTTCGTTAAATCCATCCCTAATAAGAACAGCAGTGGTTTCTGGCGTCAGGGCACTGCAGGCTTGTGTCTACAACCTGGGGATGAAAACATCTTTAGAAAATCTGGCCATCTGGGTCTGTCCTGCCCATCACTTGGCAGACTTCCTCTGTCCCGGCGTGTTGCTCAGGAATTTTCTTTCACCTTCCGGGTGAGGCTTCCTTTCGCCTTCTGAGTGCTTGCAGAAAGCAAAGATTTTGTCTCTCCTTTGGCCAGGAGCTTCATCCCTCGGAGTCTGTTTCCCCATCTGTAAAGTGGGCACAAGCATTGCTATGTTCGTTCCTTGAGATAATGTGTGCAAAGTGGGGGAAGCAGCCCCCTTTCAGATGTTCTCTGTCTCTCTGTGTGGCAGATATGACTTCCTCTACCCCACGCCAAGCCAGATCTCGCAGTGCTTGGAATAAAACTCCTTTTGGAGATACTAAGCAGGGTAGGATGGGGACGGGGGTCACCGGGAACAAGGCCAGCATGGGTTCAAGAGCAAATGTTGGGGTTCTGTGCCTCAGTATTGCCAGAATCTGGGGCCTGCTGTCTATTCTAGAGACCCTGCATCTGATGCCTTCAGCTTTCTGGGGTACCTGCTCCCCAGAAAGCCTTGAGGGGGTGTATTAACAGCACCCAGGTTTCACCACTGCTAACCAACTTTGAAACCTGGGATTCAGAGCTTCAGTTTCTCCTTCTGTGAAATGGGGCAGAGGCTCCTGTTTCATGGGCAGGATCATGCCCTCCTGGCTGGGCCCCTGGAAATAGTGGGGCTTTAGGGGCTTCTAAGTGGCTGCAAAACCCTCCTACCCTCCCGACCCTCCCAGATATGAATGCTAGTCCTGGCAGCACTGTTTGGGGGTCTCTCTGTGTGCCAGGCCATTACAAGCCCTCAAGGGAGACGACATCATCCCCATGTTACCAGTGGGGAAACTGAGGTCCAGAGAGGGAACATGGTAGAGGTAGAGCCTTGGCCACACGGTAGTGGGGCTGTGACTCCAAAGTGACCATGCTTTGGTCACAAAGAGACACTGTTTCCTGGCTTCACCGTCAGCTCCAGAAGGAGATGTTAATTGCATGTTAATTGCATGAATGAGGGTAGGGGCCAAGGAAGGCTCCTTCCTCCCCAGCTCCGGTTCCTCCCAGCATGCAGGTTCCAAAGCTGGGTGTCTCTGGGGCTCCAGGGTGGGGGCCCCAAGCCCAGTTAGTCATGGCCTGTCCTCAGCTGCCTGGGCCCATCCCTCTGGGAGGATTTTCTCTGCAGGCTATAGCTCAGTTCCTGCGGGAGGCCTCCTGCTTAATCCCAGAGGGCAGGGCGGGCGGGTGACTCCTGCCTGGCACAGGGCACTTGGCTGGGCTTGCACAGAGGATTGAGGGCAGGCCGGTCGTGGAGTTCAGTATCTGGGTGTGCTCCCTCAGCTGGAGCAGAGCCCCCCGCCCCCAATTTCAGCTTTTCTCACTTCTATGGAGGCAGAAATCCAACATCAGGCCCTATTCAAACCCAGCTTTCTGCCCCTTCCTGGCTGTGGGACCCTGGGCATACTAAAGTCAGATTCTAGGAAATGAGAATAATGAGACTCTTCACGGACATATGGCTGTCTCAGGACAGAGCCAATGTCACGTGGCAGCTGTAAATGAGAAGTCCTGCAAATTGCCTGCTCTGGTCTAATTTATACTAAGGTGTGAGTGGTTGGCAGACTCCTTTCTCCCCAAACATGCCTAACACAGGCACCCTTATGATCTGTGATGTTGTCTGGCATCATGTGACTCAATGAGAAGGGGATTCATGGGATTTTCATTAAGGGTACGGGAGAGGAATAGACTCCCCCACCCCAGGCGCCCATAGTCCCTTCACGTAGCAGCTGAGAATGGTGCTTTTGTGCTGGTCTGGTTGGGGAACCCAGATCCTTTGTCTTTATTGCTCTGAACACTTCACCCTCTGTCCTTGTGAGGACAGCACTTTACAGTTTACACAGACACCTCGTATAGATCAGCCATCAGACGGAGGTGCATGAGCCAGCTGGACAGTGCCAGTTTCAAGGGAGGGGGCTGGACTTGGGTCCCTTTGCGGAGCTAGATCTGGAGTCTCTCAGCTGTTAGGTTGGAGCTGTTGGACCCCAGGAAATTTTCTGTGCTTTTTTTGGGGCTCAAACTTCTCATCTGTCACATGGAGTATGAGAAGGCTCAGGCCAGAGGGTAGGAGGGAGTGAAAGATACAGGCAGGTGCCCCGGAGGGCTGCTCCTTCCCGCGACGCCCCCACTCTCAAAGCCACTTCCATGGAGCCTCAACCCTGCACATCGATGAGGGGGCAGAACCTTCAGAGGTGGGAGGGGGGCTGAAAGGAGAGCGTTTGGAAAGCCCATGGGGAGTGCTTGGGGCTTGGGGTGCTGTGGGCCTCCAATCTCTGTGGCTCAGCTGTGCTGGGCTGGGTATTCACAGGCACCTTCTCCATCCTTCCTGCTCCTCTGGGAAGGTGCTGGGACTATACAATTTCTCCTGTGTGACCCTCTCTGGGTCTCAGTTGTTTTAGCTATAAAGTAGAAGTGATCCTCCTTGGCCCTTGGGGTTGGTAGGCAGTCTAGCACGTTTTAAGAAAGTTCCGAGCTCATGGCAGGCCCTGAGCAAACGTCTGTCCAGAGGATGACACACAAATAAGCTGTGTTCTGGACTCGGCCAGTCCTCCCCTCCACCCTTTCACTGCATACGGCGAACTCCTACACGTCCTTTGATGCCCAGTTTAGATGCTTCTCCTCCAGGAAGCATTCCTGACTTACCTCATGTCCAGTTAGTCTTTTGGGAACTCTGGTGCATCAGAGATGGGCAAACTCTTGGGTTTATCCTGCCTCATTTTCCTGTTTCCCAATGGGAAAACTGAGGCCCAATGGAGAGTGTCAGGGTGGGGGAGTCTTCCCTTGGCTGAGATCTCACAGAGGAATCAGAGGTAACAGCAAGAGGATTTGAAACAACATTCTTAGATCCTCCGGGGCCAGCTTTAGCCGTGGAAAGAGGGCGTGGACGATGCCTGTCTTGTATGCCTCTGCCACTGTGGCCCCCATTACGGCACCCGTCATAGAGGAACGTTCCACTAATGTCCTTCTCCCTTCTCTCTCCACAGCCCACGACCTCCCTGCAAACAAGGCCTCAGCCACCCAGCCCGGCAGCCACTTGCAGTGCCTGTCTGTCCACTGCACAGACGACGTGGGTGACGCCAAGGCTCGGGCCTCCGTGCCTACCTGGCGGTCCTTGCATTCTGACATCTCCAACAGATTTGGGACATTCGTGGCCGCCCTAACTTGAATGACGAGAAAGACCCCGTCCCCTGCAAGGCCCTTGCCCTCCCCGTCTCTCTCTCCTCCCTTCAACCTGACCCCACCCCTCTGTTCATTTGAAAGGGCCACTATTGCTGAGTGAATGAATTTTTTTTTTTTTTTTTCCTCTAGGTTGGTACCTGCTTAGTGGCATATGGACCGGAAAGGGTTAATTTAAAGGTGGGGGGGGAGGAAAACCTCAAAAGTTTTTTTTAAAAAAGAAACTTGTCTGCCACGGTATGTTACCAGTGTTAACCCTTCTGCAGTTAGCACACTTTTGCTTCAGCCCTCCCTGTAGCCACGCCCCCCGTTTCGGTAATCTTGGCATACGTTTTTTTTAGATGACCTCTTCCCTTGTTTTATTTTCATGCTGCTGTATGTCCAAGTATTGTTATTTCAGAAGAAGACGAGAGTTACTTTCCTTTTTTGTAATTCTTTTTCTTTTTCTTTCCCCCCTCCCCTTTGATTTTCTTTTTGCTTTGTTCACCGCTTATGAAAGTGGAAATCCTGGAGAATGGTAGTTCTGGAATATTGCCGGGTGAAGGTCAGATTGTCGTCACGGTATTATAGGTTGACACGCAATGTCATCAGTCAGGCAGGAGCCAAACAACGTCCCCCTTAGGTATTCCGCCTGGGGTTTTGTTTTGTCTGTTCCCTAAGAAAATAGATGTATTTTCGTTCCTGCAAACACAGGGCTCAGCCTCCCGTTTCCTTCCACGCGGGTTCCGTTTTCTCCTGCGGGCAGCCGTCTGTCTCTGCGATGGACATGCAGACGTGTCCGGCTCTGCTCTGCGGGAAGGAGTCAGAATGTTCGAGAGTGCTGTTGTCTCTCCTCTGCCGGGCCTCCTCACAAACATCCAAGCCCTGCCTTTTCACGCTGTGCTAAGCAGCCTTTGGACTGCATGGGGGATGGGACGCTCCCAGCCCGCCTTCTTTGGGGCAAGACTCCCGCTTTTGCTGTGCCTGGGGCGCCGGGAGTTGGAGGAGGCTGAGTTCTTCGCCCTGTCCCTTTTCCGAAAGCTGTTCCCGGCCAGGCGTCCCAGGGAAGGAGGAGGGGACTGTGCGTGTCTCCTCCACCTCTCTCATCCCATCCCCAGTCCAACCTGGGCAGCCACCCCCCCCGCCCCTCCCCCGCCGGGAGGGATGAGGCACCCTCTTGCTCAGCCTGCCCCGCCTTCTCTGAGCCTGGGTGTCTTTCTTTGCAGGGATCTGCAGACTCCCGAGGGCTAGAGGACAGGGAAAGGGAATGTAACAAAATGACTTTGATTCCTGAGCCTTTTAGTTTGGAACCCTGGAATTCCTCTGTCCCCTCCCCAACTTCTGATGCAATCTCACCCTGTTGCAAAACCAGAGCCATGTCTCGAGCATCTCACAAACGCTGTGAGCAGAGATGAGTGGTGACTGGCAGGGACGGGCACCTCTGGGTACTGTCCATGCCTGCAATAGCCATTTATGGCTTGTGGTGGGGGGGGGACACATAGATTCCCGGGTGGGTCGGACAAGAAGTGACTGATATCACTTCACCCAAATCGGTGACGCTTATTTTTAATTTCAGTTTTTGTGAACGAGCGTGTCTTACTAAAAACGCTCCGCCTGGAGCTCCCCCACCCCCTCCAGGTCCTCAGAGTTTGCAGATCCCAGCTTTTTTTAGCAAGTGACCGGAAGGCTCTGGGCTCCCCATACAACACCCACATTGTTTATTTCAAAGAACTTTTCAGCAAAGGGAGAGGAGCTTTCAGAGAAACCTCACTCTTTCCCCTCCCTTCTCCCCTCTTGCCTTCTGCCGGCCCTTTGGGCTGGGGTTTGAGTCTGCGGTTCTCAGCCTGGGCAGTCTTGACCAGGGGCAAAACCCTGGCTGCAGAGGGCAGATAAAGCAGGTGGCATGAACTGATCAGCGAGAAGAGGTGTGAGCCGAGGCAGTTCCTGCGTTCCTGCGTTCTGCTCCAAAAGGAATGGAAAGGGAAGGGGATTCCCCCCCCCCCCCCACGGGCTGTGGGAGAATTGACCATATTCTGGGCCAAACTCCACATCCCCTCTGCTTCTGCAGTGTACAGCTGTTTGAGAGCTTCATCATGTTACTTTTGAAACAGGAATGATTCCTCCTTCATTGCTTAAGGCCGGGGAGCAAAGTGTCTTAACTTTTTGTCTTTGACTTTCCCAGCGTTGATTCATCAACACTCTTCCAATTAGCTCATGGTCCTGGCAACCTCAGAAACCCCCGAAGTTTTAAAAACTCTCTCGCTCCCCACGACCCCAGAATGAAACAGCTTTAAAAATAGCCTTAAGCAAAAGGATGTTATTTCATTAAATTGGGTTTAATGGAAAGAATTAAAAGTAAATGAAAAACACACCCAACACACGGGACTCCGAACACTGGTAATCAGTACTGCATAGCAAACTCTTTGGGAAAGAAAATGAAAACGTTATTGCACATGTAAAATATGAAAACTTAACTCTGCTGTGTGTTAGGCAATCCTGTAATCTTTTTTGACTCTTAAAAGAAATTCATTTCTGAAATGCTTGGTTGGAAGACTGTGACAATAGCTCATGAAATTGAGTGTTATTTTTTTCTTTCTTTTTTAAAAAAATATGTAAAGTGCAGTCTTCTGTATTCCTGCATATTGTATATACCTGTATATGTTTTCCTGAGCAGTTAAATAACAATAAATATGACGTTAATGGTGAATGTGGTGTAT
Organism: Saimiri boliviensis; assembly: GCF_048565385.1. Classification (NCBI taxonomy): domain Eukaryota; kingdom Metazoa; phylum Chordata; class Mammalia; order Primates; family Cebidae; genus Saimiri; species Saimiri boliviensis. The sequence goes on along the minus strand of NC_133469.1, from coordinate 30,174,263 downwards.
TTGTGGGTGGGGCTGGCTTTCTTTGCTTCTCCTCAACTGCATCCTCGTTTTCCATCGGTCTCTATGGGATGTGGGGGTGTAGGCTTGGATGCTGTAGTGGGGTGTGTGTGTGTGCGCGCGCGCACGCGCGTGAGTGTGCAAGTGTGCGTGCACGCGAGTGTGCATGAGGGTGCGAGTGTGTGTGTATGTCTGTGTATGTGGATGCTGTTCTAAGTTGGGTCATTTCAGTATTTCTCAACCTGGGCACTGTTGATATTCTCGGCCTGATAATTCTTTGCTGGTGGGTAAGGGTGGCAACTAGTCTCCACCCACTAGATGCCAGGAGCACCTCCTACCCTTGTGGCAACCAAAAAAAAAAAAAAAAAAAATTAAATCTCTCTGAACATTGCCCAGTGTCTCCTTGGGGTAAAGATCCCTCGGGGGCCAAGAACCCTGCATCTGCCTCATGTAGGAGGGGGGCAAGGGAAGCGCCCCCCGAGGTGGCTGTGTGGGGCGATGCTTCTGCTTCCGGGTTCTGGTGTCAGTTTCAGAGCCCAGTGAGCCTGCGACCTCCTGCCAGTTACGCAGCGTCTCGGCTCCACCTTCTCCTCATCTTCGAAGGGGGTCTAGCTCGTGGGGTTGTGATAGGAGACAATATATTGGACACAGCATGTAGGAAGGGCTTCATAGGCATGAAGCATCAGCATCAGCGCCACCGACTGAGCACGGGGGAGCTGATGGCAGTCTGGAGTCGCACTGGCCTGGGGCGCACGCTGCTTCCTCTGCTTAGAGCCATGGACCTTGGGCAAGCAGTTTAACTACAGCCCCCGTTTTTTGGTTTCTAAAGTAGGAGCAACACCTAGCTGGAGGGTCACTGTGAGCATCAGCCCTGTGGGAGGCTCAGTTTGCCACCCAGCGTCACTCTGGCATCTCCAGCCTCAGACCCGACGCCGCTGCAGAACCCGCCCTGTCCTTCCCTTTTGCGCCTTGACCTCTCAGTGTTTCTCAAAGTGTGGTCCGCAGAAGCCTGGCTGCAGAGACACTGCGGGGCTCTTGGTAACTCCACATTTCTGGCCTTGTGCTAGACGACTAAATCAGAACCTCTGAACTCGTACTTTGCATATAATTATGACAGGTGCAGTTACCTTCTTTCGCAGCCTGCAGCGGATCAGAGGGCTAATGTAGGTGGGCCCGATGCCAGGTTGGAGCGGGAAGATGAGTCAGAAATGATAGCGGCAGATTGAGAGCTGCAGTGCGGCCGTTCAGCGTGGAGGCAGACAGCTTACACACGTCTCGGACCACTCTACCCTGGAAAACAGCACACTCAGGCAGCGTGTTAGCAGAAGCTCCCCAGACTGGCGTGAAGCTGGCAAAAACTTTAATTACATCCAGGTAACTCCCTGTCTCAGGAGCAAAGAACACGTTTAGGAAGACTATCGCCATGGTCGCTTTGTCTCTGGGACTGGAATCCTGAGTGGGAACACTTCCACAGTCACTGGGTCTCCGGGAGGTAGGCAGTGTACTCTCTCTGAGTCTCAGTTTCCTTGGCTGTAGAGTGGGCAGAAAGAGTGTCATGACCCCACAGAGCTGTCTATGGGAAGCCCCGTGAGCACAGTGCCAGGCACAGAGGGGAACAGGCCAGCCCCCTTGTGACACGTGGTGACACCTTTCCATTGGCATCTGGTAGGATGAGCCTTCCAGACCACTCAGAGTTAGACATGGCGCTTCTACTTCCTGTGATCCGTCCACAGGGAACAGTGACCGTGGAGGAAATTTGCTTTCCCGGCACTGACTCAGAGACCTGGGTTCCCACCCCTCGCCGGTAACCCGGAGGACACATACAGGTGCAGGCAGTTCAAACCATTTCATTCCAACTCAACACATTTATTCAGCTGCTACTATGCAGCAGGAATGGAGGATCCAGGTAATCAAACTGCCATGAATCGAGAGCCATACTCAGTACTAGGCACTTTATAGACTAATATTATCTCATTTAATTCTCACCACAACCTCATGCCAGGGCAGATTCATCCCACATCACAGACGAGGCAGTGGGCTCGGGGAGATGAGGCGTTCACGGATATGCAGTCAGAAAGCGGCTTTGAGTTCAGCTGTGATGGATATTGTGAAGGATCCTGCTTTTTTTTTTTTTTTTCTTCTTTTTTTGAGATGGAGTCTCGCTCTGTCGCCCAGGCTGGAGTGCAGTGGTGCGATCTTGGCTCACTGCAGCCTCTGCCTCCTGGGTTCAAGTGATTCTTCTGCCTCAGCCTCCTGAGTACTTGGGACTACAGGTGCACGCCACCATGCTCAGCTAATTTTTGTATTTTTAGTAGACACAGGGTTTCACCAAGTTGTTCAGGCTGCTCTCGATCCCCTGACCTCGTGATCTGCCGGCCTTGACTTCCCAAAGTGCTGCGATTACAGGCATGAGCCACTGCACCCGGCCCATCCTGCTCTTAAAATACAGTCTAGGGGGATAGGAGTGGATGGACAAGTATGTTGATAGTTAAAAGTGAAGGGAATATGCCCAACAATCCGTGGTGGTAGAAGACATGGATACCACTAAGAGATTCATGAACCCCATGTGGGAGGCTTGGAAAAGGCTTTCTCCAGCAGGGCATGTCCAGAGAGGGTTTTAAAGGATGAATAGGAGTTCATCCTGTTCACCCCAGCACATAAATTGAGCCTAATTTTGCAGAAGTTTTCTTGTAATTTTTTCTTTCAACTTTTTAAGTTTTCTTCATATAGATAATGGCATATTTATCAGAATATAAGGTTTTACAGATGAAGCCTCTATAGCCACCTAAATTTGGAGAAGTTTAAAAAAATCTCTGTAACCTTTAAAGGTCTCCTGCTCAGAGTGACAGTGGTGTATGATCATGATCAGAACTCAAGAAAGGAGGAAGCAATGGGAAAGACTGATGGGTGCTGGGTATGGGCATTTGGGGAACTGCAGGCTGGTGAGAAGCGAACAAATGAGTGAATGGATAAACCCTCAGAGAGCCGAAGAACCAAGAACCACGGCACGGACTGGCACGCTGTGGGGTCACGCATAATGACATTGGGGTACGTGTCAGCCCGGCGGGGTAGCTAAAGGTCTAGCAGCAGGCTGGCCCACCTTGCCGGTGGGCCTTTCCATAGTGACAGAGAAACACCCATCTCACACCTCAGAAAGACTACCGTATCCGTCCTCAGTTGACAGTCTTGGGGGACGACGGCAGAAGGGGCAAAAGGCAGATGAGGACGCTGGCCCAGCTTGAATTAGGAGGGTGGTGGCTCTCCTACTCATCCTTCAAAACCCTACCTAGACAGGCCCCATGTATCGTGCAGAGTATGAGGGAGGTGCGCTGTCCATCTGTGGCAGATGGAAGTTAAGTGAATTCCATTTCTGAAGCCTCAGAAGGGGCCACGTTATCCGAAGGAAGATTCTGGATGAAATATCACAGGACATTTAAAGTGTATCTTGGAGAGAGACTCTTTGGGCCTCTGTTTCTCTTTCTCTGCAGTAGGCTTGCACCATGATGGTCCCCGAGGTGAGAGGGATCTGGCGGCCCAAGGCCCCATTAAATTTGGACACCTGTGGCCCTAGGCCCTCAATTGCAAGTTGTCAGAAGCTTCATTCTGACATCAAGTTGTTTTTAAGGGCTGTAGAAGAAGAGGGGACCCTGGTTAGAGATGGGTCAGCGCTTAGGAGGGACAGGAGAAAAGGGCGGGCAGGGAAGTAATGACGTCGCCGCCTTTCGAAGCCTAAGAGACATTTTCATGAGAGTTTGTGTAGGGCTTTTTAAAGTCACTCTGGGTTGGGGTCACCCGGGTTGTGTGTGTGAAGAGAAGAGAGGGCTGTTAGCTGTGGTGGGCCTCAGGGTCCCAGGGTGGATGGATGAGCAGGTCATAGCCCAGGGTCTGGGTCCCAGAGCCTTGCCTCTGTACACCTCAGCTTACTCATCTGTAAAGTGGGGAGAATGTTCACAGGAATGACCCCTTCACAGGGAGATTGTGAGTCTCCAGTGAGGGCTTCACACAGGTCTTGCTCCTCGTAAGTGCTCAGTGACTATCAACCCTTTGTGGCTTTAGGAATCATGAATTCCTTTGAGCACTCACCATATGCTGGGTACCGGAGAGGAGGTGATGCGGGCGTATGGTGACATCCCAGTAAACGTCCAGACCTGCGCTGCCCGACGTGGTCGCCGTTAGCCACACGTTGCTCCTGAGTGCGTGAAATGTGGTTGGCCCAAACTGAGATGTTTTGTAAGTGTCAAATACAGGCCAGCTTTCACAAATTTAGTATGAAACACACAAAAGAATGTAAAGTATCTCATTAATTGAAGTGAAAATTTTGCGTATTGATTGAATGTTGAAATAATACTTTGAATAAACTTTTAAAATGCTGATAAAATAATCTCACTTCTTTTTCTTACTTTAAAAATGTGCTGGCTGGGCGCGGTGGCTCACGCCTGTAATCCCAGCACTTTGGGAGGCCGAGGAGGGTGGATCACGAGGTCAAGAGATCGAAACCATCTTGGCCAACACGGTGAAACCCCTTCTCTACTAAAAATGCAAAAAATTAGCCGGATGTGGTGGCACATGCCTGTAATCCCAGCTACTCGGGAGGCTGAGGCAGGAGAATTGCCTGAACCCAGGAGGCGGAGGTTGCGGTGAGCCGAGATCACGCCATTGCACTCCAGCCTGGATAACAAGAGCGAAACTTTGGCTCAAAAAAAAAAAAAAAAAAAAAAGTGCTGTATTAGTTTATTGTTTTGTTTTGTTTTGTTTTGTTTTGAGATGGGATCTAGCTCTGTCACCCATGCTGGAGTGCAGTGGCATGATCTTGGTTCACTGCAACCTCTGTTTCCCAGGTTCAAGTGATTCTCCTCTCTCAGCCTTCTGAGTAGCTGGGACTACAGGTGTACTCCACCACGCCTGGTTAATTTTTGTATTTTTAGTAGAGACAGGGTTTCACCATGTCGGCCAGGCTGGTCTCAAACCCCTGACCTCAAGTGAACTGCCTACCTTGGCCTCCCAAAGTGCTGGGATTATAGTTGGGAACCACGGTGCTCAACACAGTTTTCTATTACTACATCACAAATTCCTGCACACCTAGTGATGTGAATCAACCTCTGTTTATTATCTGCTAGTTTCTGTGCATCAGGAATCCAGGTCTGATGTATTCACGTCCCTGCTCTGGGACTCACAAGATGGCAACAAGGATGTTGGTGGGCTGTGTTCTCATCTGGAGACTCAACTGGGGAATAGTCCATTTTCAGGTTCATCCAAATTGTTGGCAGGATTACTTGGGGGGGCCATATAACTGGCGTCCTTGGTTTCTTACTGGCTGATGTCTGGGGCCGCTTTCAGCTTCAAGACATCTTCAAAGTTCCCTATTATGTGGGCCATTGGCTGTTCACAGCGTGGTTGCTTGCTTCTTCAAGGGAAGCTGGAGAGTGTCTAACTCTAGCCTGCTGAGACAGAATCTTATATAACATAATGTTATCATGGGAGTGACATCCCATCACCTTTTGACATATAAGGCAACCTAATCAGAGGAGTGACATCCCATCACCTTTGCCATATTCTGTCAGTGAGAAACAAGTCACTGGTTCCACCCACACTTAAAGTGAGAGGATTATACTAGGACATGACTCACAAGGGGTCATCTCAGGGTATGTGCACCTACACATGCGACTACTCAAAAATTCGAATTGGAGTATTATGCATGTGACTTTTATTTTATTTTTATTGGACAGTGCTAGTCCAGAGGCTCTACTAGATTGTGCCTTGAGGGTTACCCAGTCTTTGACTGGGGAGGGAGAGCAGAGTAGATAAGAGAGTAAAATGCTAGGCTCACATCTGTAATCCCAGCTACCTGGGATCCTGAGGCAGAAGGATTTCTTGAGGCCAGGAGTTCAAGACCGGCCTGGGCAACATAGTGAGATACTGTCTCCAAAATATCCACCAAAAAAACCCAGCCGAGTATGGTGGTATGCACCTGTACTTTCAGGTACTTGGGTGGCTGAGGCAGAAGGATCACTTAAGACCACGAATTGGAGGCTGCAGGGGACTAGGACTGTGCCACTGCACTTCATTTTGGGCTACAGAGCAAGACCCCGTATCTGTGAAAAAGTTAAAAAGTAGAGTGGGCTTTGGATAACTACTGGACATCCTTGGGCAAGTTACTGTACCTCCCTGAACCTCAGCTATAAGATAAGCTATAAGGGATGATGGTACCTACCCCTTGAAAGATCCAAAGAGGGAATGTTTGTAAAGTTTTTCTTAGCCTAACGCCTAGCACGTAGTAGGTGCTCAATAAATCCCTATTCTGAAACCTGGCTCTGCTGCTTGTTGCTGTGAGGCTGAAGGACTTCATATCTCAGGGTTTCATTTCCTCCTCTGAAATGAAGAAGTCAAACCATATGTTCTCCTAAAACCACTGCCATTAGATGTATTCTGGGTGCTTTGGGCAGGGTGAAGGTGGGTAGGGAGTCCAGCGGGGCTGTGGCCACAGGCTGCTAGAGGATGCTCACCCACATAAGGGAGTGGGAAAATGCAAAGAGGTCACCTCACCAGGTGGTATCCCCAGCGTACCCCAGTGCTTCATGGGAGGGGACGGGAGAGGAATCAGATGGATGCTCTGTTCTTACTGAGTTGGAGGAGGGTCAAGGAAGGATGCTCATCCCAGTTTATTTTCACAAAGATTAGAAAAGAATCGCAAGATCAGAGTGAATCGCTGATTTTCTTAACCGACAAGAGTTCCAGCTGAGAGGATTCCACACTGGGGCCACTACAATTGAGCTATAGAGACAGAAGGTGCGGGAGATGCCAAGCCTTTGCCTCCATTCTGACCTCACCTGACCTGGAGGTGATTGGGGATAAGTATTAAATTCTTCAATTATAACACAGCGTAATAGGATAAGATCCTAATTCTGCAAGGAGAACAGCCTGATGAGGTGCTCCAGGAAACTTGGAAGAATCTTTTTTTCTTCTTCCAAAAATGTGTGGAAGAAAAAAACGTATATAACACGTACATAAAAATGTATATTACATAAAATTCATCACTTTAATAATTTCAAATATATAAGTTGGTGGCTTTTTAGTATAGTCACAATGTTGTGCAACCATCATTACCATCCAATTCCAGAACATTCTCATCACGCCGAAAAGAAACCCTGTATCAATTAGTAGTCACTCCCCATTTTCCTGCCCTTCTTCCAGCCTTACGGCAACCAGAAATTGACATTTTTTTTCTTTTGTGACACAGTCTTGCTCTGCTCCACAGGCTGGAGTGCAATGGTGCAATCTCAGCTTACTGCAACCTCCGCCTCCCAGGTTCAGGCAATTCTCCTGCCTCAGCCTCTTGAGTGGCTGAAATTACAGGCATGTGCCACGATACCTGGCTAATTTTTTCCTTTTTTTTTTTTTTAGTAGAGTTGGGGTTTCTCCATGTTGGCCAGGCTGGTCTCGAACTCCTGACCTCAGGTGATCCACCCAGCTCAGCCTCTCAAAGTGCTGGGATTACAGGCATGAGCCACCGCATCTGACCTTCTACTTCTGTCTCTATGATTTTGCTTATTCTGGACATTTCATAGAAAAGGAATCATATATGTGTGGTCTTTAATGTCTGACTTCTTTCACTTAGCATAATGTTTTCAAGGTTCATTTAAGTTGTAGCGTGTATCAGTACTTCCTCCCTTTTCATGGCTGAATACTATTCCATTACATAGACAGACCACCTTTGTTATTCGTTCATTAGTGAATGGACATTTGGATTGTTTCTACCTTTTGGCTATTACAAATAATGCTTTTATGAAGGTGTAGAAGTTTTTGTGTGAACATGTGTTTTCAATTCTCTTGGAGTACAATTACTAGGTTGCATTATAAATCTATGTTTAACTTTTGGGGGAATTGCCACACTCTTTTCTACAGTGCTGCACCATTGTACATGTTGCAAGGAATTTTTCCTCTGTTGACTGAACCCAGAATTGTCCGCCTTTTTTCACATTTTATAAATGAATATTTCATTTATATACAATGAAATGCACAGATCTTGTGTATAATTTGATATGTTTTCACGAATGTATACACCTGTGTAACCTAAACCACTATTGAGATGATATAACATGACAAGCTCTTGGAAACTTCTCCATTGCTCCTTCCAACTCAGCCCCTCAACTCCCAAACCAACCAGGGATCTGATTTCTGTCACTATTGATCATTTTGCCTGTTTTGGGTCTTGAATGTCATATAAATGGATGTGCCCTCTTTTGGGTCTGGTTTCTTTCACTCTGTATAATGCTTTACAGTTTGTGCATATCAATCCTAATTTGTTCCTTTTTATTGCTGAGTAGTATTTCACTGTATGGACATACCAGTGTCTGTTTATCCATTTGTCTGTTGATACACATTTGAGCTGCTTTCAGTTTTTGGTTACTAGGAACAAAACTACTATGAACACTTGTGTAAAAGTCTTTGTGTGGACAAAGCCTTTGTGGACTTACACTGTATGAAAATCGATATCAAAATTTGTCATAGAGTTAAACATCTTTCTGAAATGGCTGAGTTATATGAGAGGTGTACATTTCACTTCTTAAGACAATGCCAAACTGTTTTTCAAAGTGGTTTTACCATTTGCATTCCCAACAGCAACATATGAGAGTTCTAGTTACTTCCCACATCTTTGCTAACATTTGGTTTTGTCTGCTTTTTAAACTTGAGCCGTTCTGCTGTGTGTGAAGTGCTATCTCATTGAGGTTATAATTTGCATTTCTCTAATGATATTGAGTATCTTTTCATGTGCTTATTTTCTCTCTGTATATTTTCTTTGGTGAAACTTTCTGTTCAAATCTTTGGCCCGATTTTTTTATTACATCGTTTGCCTTTTTACGATGGAGTTGTAAAAGTTTATCTATTCTGGCTACAAGCACTTTCTCTGTGTTACAATTCGTTTCTCCCAGTCTGTGTCTTTTCTTCACGGTGTCTTTTGAAAAGAAAAAGTTTCAAAATTTCCCAGCGTTTGTTTTCCCAGGTTTCTTTCGTGCCTTTCTTTAACTTTATGCCTTTAAGTTGAGCTTCTGTGTTTAACTCTATGACACATTAGGTTTTCATAGGGCGTGAGACAAAGGCGATGTTGAAAATATTTCGCTGATATCCAGTTGTCCCAGCACCACCTGCAGAGGAGACTTTTCGTTTCCAGCTGGAGAGCTTTGGTGTCCTTGCTGAAAATCATTTAAACGTGGACGTGGGCGTCTGTTTTGGCCTCCCTGTTCTACTCACCTGCTTGTCCCACCCTTTTGCCACAGAACAGATTTTAAGCTGGGGTTACGCTGGAATTTTGGTATGTTCCCTCTGGAGAATGGGTGAGAGATGGAATCTAGAAAAAAGACACTAATGTGTCCTACTATGATCCCAAAATGACCACCTTGAAAACTCGGCAACATCGCCATTGCCTGCTGAAGGTCTCTGGCCTGAGATCTACTCTCTCTACATGATCAACGCATTCGAGAGAGTGAAGACCTAGCAGCACTGAGACCTTCCCCACATAGCAGGAGGAAGTCTTGGAAAGACTTGGAAAAGGAGTGACTTAATCTCTGGGAGTCTGGGAATTGCTTAAGACTGCATTTGGGCACCACACACACTCCAGACTTCCAAGAAACGTCGCTGAACTTCTTCATTTCACATGCAAAGAAACAGAGGCTCAGAAAATCACGTGTCTTGCTCAACGTCAGCAACCAAGCAATGGCCAGAATGCAATACCGTACCTCCTCCTTTGCACTGCTCCTTATCCTGTGGATTGGCTCCAGGGTAAGTGGAGAGGAGAGCCGCTCCACGTGGCAGAACTTTTTTGTTCACGTCAGGGTCCACAGCAGGTGGCATAGGTCCTGGTACCCACTAGGTCCTTGCTAGATATGGGTGGAATAACAGGGACCATGGGGTGGTTTCCCCTTGCTTCCTGGATGCCCCTGCCCTCCCCACCTTTGGCTGTTGATGAGGTTAATGAATGGAGACCTGAGGCTTGGGGCTGGGGGGCCAGCGCTGATGGCTTAGGCTGACTCTGCTTGTGCATACTCCTGGGGCCATTCATGGCTGTGCTCACAAAACCACGCAACAGGTCCAGAGTGAGCCTTGCTGTGAAGACTAATACAGCTGGGGAAGGCAATAGAGGGAGACAGGGGATTTCTCAGAGATACTTCCCTGAAGACAGCTGGGGAAAGAGACTGAGGAAGCCGGAGAGTGAGCCAAGCAGATATCAGCACCAAAGTTCAAAGTCCCCATGGTGGGAGCGTCTTTGGCAAATTGGAGGACCACTGAGGTGGCCTTGATGATAACGATTCCACCAGGCCCAGAGTCTGCAAAGGGGGCCGGACAGGAAGGGGCTTCCACAATCCAGTCTCCATCCCATGAACGTCTTACTTTGGTGCATTTGAAAACCCAAGCTGGGGTCCGGGCGCGGTGGCTCACGCCTTTAATCCCAGCACTTTGGGAGGCCGAGGCGGGTGGATCATGAGCTCAGGAGACCGGAACCATCCTGGCCAACATGGTAAAACCCATCTCTACTAAAAATACAAAAAGTAGCCGGGCATGGTGGCTCTTGCCTATAGTCTCAGCTACTCAGGAGGCTGAGGCAGGAGAATCGCTTGAACCCAGGAGGCAGAGGTTGCAGCGAGCCGAGATTGCTCCATTGCACTCCAGCCTGGCAACTGAGCAAGACTCCACCTCAAAAAAGAAAAGAAAACCCTTGCTGAAGTATGCTCTCCCAGCCCCATCGTTGCCTCATCGCCCTCTCCTGGGATCCCAGACTGTCCCCTTGAAGTGTCCGTCTTGGTCCTGACCTTACCTGCTACCTCATTACCTGGACCACATCTATTTCCCAGCTTCTCTGTCTTCATTCATCAAAGCTCATTAGGTGTCAACCACTCACCTCACTTCATTTTGTCAAGGAAGGTGACACAAGGCTCTCTGCGCGCAGAAGTGGATGGGCCCGAGGGGACAGTGCTGGGGTCAGGTATGCGGAAAGGAGACCCTCAGACCCACGAGGGAATGACCGTGCTGCTTGCCTGACGAGCTGGGACCTCCACTTTACGGAGCGTCCGGGGTTTCCACTGCCATTCCTGACTTGCTGGGCTGGGGACGGGACTGCAGGTGCTGCCTCTGACACCAGCTGCCCCTCGTGGAGCACATGTCCAGGAACTTCTCATGCAACAACCCCATTTTCCAGGGAAGGAAGCAGAGGCTTGGAGACAGGGAGTGATTCGCCTTGGGGTCACGCGCAAAACTGACTCGAACCCAGGTCCACCCACCTCCCCCTCCAAACCTCTGCCTGTTGCTCTGCAGCCACCAGGAGGCCCTGGCCTGGCAAGGCAGGGTACGTGGTGGGGTTTGGACAGATGATTTCACAGATGGCCTTATACTGGCACCTGTCCCAGGTACCTCTCAAGGCAAGACTTACTTGAAATAAAGATAAAAACTGGGGGCCGGGCGCAGTGTCTGATGCCTGTCATGTCAGCACTTTGGGAGGCCGAGGCGGGTGGATCATGAGGTCAAGAGATCGAGACCATCCTGGTCAATATGGTGAAACCCCGTCTCTACGAAAAATACAAAAAATTAGCTGGGCATGGTGGTGCGTGCCTGTGATCCCAGCTACTCAGGAGGCTGAGGCAGGAGAATTGACTGAACCCAGGAGGTGGAAGTTGCGGTGAGCTGAGATCGCGCCATTGCACTCCAGCCTGGGTAACAAGTTGAGCGGAACTCCGTCTCAAAAAAAAAAAAAAAAAAAAAAAAAAAAAGATAAAAAGGGGGAAGTCGAAAATGGTAAACCGCAGGTGAGCGTGGGAGGACACTCCTGGTCGCTCTGGTTGGTGTCGGAACTTGTGCTGCCAGCGGCTGTCAATTACCTACCCTGCGCCAAGGGCTGGTGAGCCGCTCACCTGGCACCGTCACTGCTCAGGCAGCCACGCACCGCAAAGGCCTCGGAATCCTTCTGCGTTTGCAGATGGGAAACTGAAGCTCTGGAATGTGCCATCTGTTGGCCAAGTTTGCCCAGGAGGTGAATGGCTGGCTGGAAGCCTGTTTGGGAAACTCTGAGCTCCAAGCCTGTGGCCTGGCAAGAGGGCATCTCCTGTTGGCACCTTTGTAGGGATTTAAGCAAACAGGGATAACCCTGCCCCTGCCCCTCCCCAGCAAGGCCTGCCCTGTGGTCATCTTGTTTGTTTGTTTGTTTGTTTTGTACTGTCGCTCAGGCTGGAGTGCAGTGACTCACTGCAACCTCTGCATCCTGGGTTCATTTGATTCTCCTGCCTCCCGAGTAGCTGGGATTACAGGTGCCCGCCACCACACCCAGGTAATTTTTTGTATTTTTAGTAGAGATGGGGTTTCATCATGTTAGCCAGGCTGGTCTTGAACTCTGGACCTCAATCCACCCACCTCAGCCTCCCAACGCGCTGGGATTACAGGCACGAGCTACCGCGCCCGGCCCACCTTGTTTTTTTCTTACAGGGAGGGAGGACCCAGGAGAGACTGGAGCCTGCATCTGCCAGTGGGCATTAACCTTATTATACCAAAGTAGGGTCTGGACGGTAGACAGCTCATCAGCTCTGTATCCTGCTCACTAGCTGAGTGCCCATTCTGGAAGCATCAGTTTTCTCACCAGCAAAATGGGGATTAAATGCTTCTGGAGTCCCCGTCGGGCACCCCAAGCAGCCCCCACCTCTCGATGGCTTTGTCCCAGGGAGGGACTCACAGGAGCTCTGAGCTTTTTGGAGACCAAAGGGCTCTTTGAGGCACAAAAGCCAGACAGAGGTCAGGAGGGAAGAGGTGGGCGGAGCAACAGACAAGAGCGGATACGGCAGGAGCCCACAGGGACCGGGTTCAAATCCTGCCTCTACCATGCAAACCTGGCATGAACCCTAGGATACTGACTCTGGGGCCTCGACTTACCCATCTGTGAGATGGGGATGATTGGGGGACAGTGAGATAATGTGCACTGTGTTCACAGTGGCTGGTTATCACCTCTAACTGTTCTAGTCATCATGTGAGGGTTGAATATTGTTGATATAGATACAGAGATCATGAAGGTGTATTGGAACCCCGTGTGGCCAGCTGTACTTAAAATTCAGAATTTTGGAGAACTCAGAAAGGTCAGCAAGCCAGGGCTATAGACTGCATGGTCTGTGACACCCCCAGGAGGCTGAAATCAACTATTAGAACTCATTGGAATATTCACATTATGTTGGGACACAGACAGACCTTCAGTCCTGTGTGTATGAGATCTTTCCGTTTTGAGAGTCACTGTAGATTTTAGATTTGCACATAATAGAGTGTGATCCTTTACTGCCATCATTCATTCATTCAGCAAATATTTATTGAGCATCTGCTGTGTACCAGATTCTGTTTCAGGCTTGGGGGAGTCACTGGGAGACAGAGCAACACCCTGTCCCATGGGGCTCACGATGGGGTGTGTGGGGTGGTGTCTACACCTGTGTCTGCGTGGACCTGAGGGTTTGTGGCAGCATCAAGCTATGCTGACACAGGAGGAAGCCAGTGTGGAGAGGGAGCATCTGCCTGGGGTCAGTAGCCGGAATCTGTACCAGTGCCGCCCGTTCAGAATCCCTGTGTTTTCTTCAGATCTTTTCCCCGTGTTGAGTTAAAGGTGGGCATGGGATGGGACGATGACATGGCCGGCTTAAAGATGAGGGAACAGGCCAGGGCCATGACGGGACCTCGCGGCAGGTGCCCACAGCCTGGGTTGTCTGTGAGCCCCAGAGCCTGGCTCCCCCGGGTGAGAAAAATGCTGTGTGTGACTCTGGAGTATTGGATGAGGCTGGATGGAATTTTGCCAGATTCCTGCTCACTGTGTGGACTTAGGCAAGCCGGGGGGCTTTGGAGGCCTGAGTGTCACCAGCTGTACAGTGGGTGGCTCCCACTCAAGGCCTTCTGGAAGGACTGAATTCGCTGATGGGCGTGGAAGGGACCCAGAGCTTCTCAGGCTCCAAAATGAAGTGGCTTTTCTCTCTGGAGATTGGAACAGGGATTTTCCCCTTCAGAAAGCAGCTGTACAACTCAGGGCTGGGGACATGGGGCCACTTAAAAGACCCCAGAGGCCCAGGCCCTTGTTCGGACCCTCTGACTTGCCCCATTGGATGTGGGCTCTGGAATTTGGACTTCTGGGCAGATGGCATACCCCAGGTGGAAAGATTCCCCTGACCACCCAAGTGTCCTGCTCCAGAGCCTGCTGACCTCTTGTGCCGGTGAGGTGGGGAGGTGGCCAGGCCAGTGTCGCATGGGGGTAGGGGATCAAGGGCTGTGAGCTGTGAGCTCAGATTTGGTTGGGCTGGGCTTCTTGGCATTTCAAGACACGTTGGCCACACCATCTGCCAGGCCTGGTGCACAATATAAAATGCAGGCTTTTGGATTACAGGTGTCATGGGTCACTTTTGGAGGCCGAGGCAGGAGGATCACTTGAGGGCGGGAGTTCGAGACTAGCCGGGGTAACACAGCAACACTGCCTCCCTACAAAGAATAGAAAACTTAGCCGGACGTGGTGGCATGCACCTGCAGTCCCGGCTACTCGGGAGGCTGAGGTAGGAGGCTGGCTTGGTGCCAGGAGCAGAGGCTGCAGTGAGCTATGACTGTGCCACTTCACTCCAGCCTGGGCGACAAAGTGAGACCTTGTCTCTAAGAAAAAAAATAAAAATTTCCAGGCCCCCTGTTCAAAAAGCAGAAAAAAAAATGGCATTAAGACAGGTACTAAAATAGAAAGACTTTTTCTTTTCTCTGTCGTCCCTCTGGCCTTGCCATGGTATTTTTATTGCTATTTAATATCCTTCTAAGTAAAGAAAAATTAAACTTTTATAAGTCAGTAGCGTGAATTTTCCCACTCATCTTTATATGGTACAACGCCTGTGTTAAGTGCAAATATGAGAGCGTTTAACCTGTAAGCAGAGTCACTGAAATGACACAACTCATATTTACAGCTTGCACACACGAAGGTATTTCATTATTACCAGAATGGCAGAAATGCTGCTCAAAACTCACTCAACTGTTATTAGAATTGTTACTGTGATTTTGAGACATGGCCTTGCTCTGTTGCCCCAGCTGGAGGGCAGTGGCGCGATCTTGGCTAACTGCTGGGCTCAAGAGATCCTCCTGCCTCAGCCTCCTGAGTATCTAGGACTACAGGCACACGCTCCCATACCTGGGCTAAATGTTTAAAATTTTGTTGACATGGGGATCTTGCTATGTTGCCCAGACCAGTCTCAAACTCCTGGCCTCCAGTGATCCTCCTGCCTTGACCTCCCAAAGTGCTGGGATTGCGGGCGTGAGCCACTGCGCGTGACCAACTCAACTGTTTTTCTTTCACTTCTTGCTGCATGTACCGCGTACTAACAAACACCGTCCGCCTTTGGTGTACTGGAGAGCGAGAAAAGCCTGAAAGAAAAAGGATTTGTGGGTTTCTCTGTCTTCTTCTTTCCTTCATTCTTTTCCTGCAGAAGTAAACGTTAAGTCCTTTAAACACCGGTCCTTTGTGTGTCTTAGGAAGTCATTGCCTCTTTCTGCCTTTGAGGTAAATAAAAGTGTATGGAAAATGGGACCTTCTGTGGATGTCACCACCTAGTCTTAGACACAGCCTGCTTATGACTGCTCCAATCACACCCTCAGGAAGCTGGCCCTGCTCCAGGGGTGCTACTTCTCATACAGATGGGGAAACTGAGGCTCAGGAAGGGACAAAGACTCAGATGAGATCAGAGATGGCCAAACTGGGACCTTCCCCAACCTCAGTTTCTTCCTGATTTGATTGGAAATAAGATTTGCAGGCCGGGCGCGGTGGTTCATGTCTGTAATCCCAGCACTCTGGGAGGCCGAGGCGAGGGGATCATGAGGTCAGGAGCTCAAGACCAGCCTGGCCAAGATGGTGAAACTAAAAATACAAAAACTTAGCTGGGTGCGGTGGCGGGTGCCTGTAGTCCCAGCTACTTGGGAGGCTGAGGCACAGAATTGTTTGAACCTGGGAGGTGGAAGTTGCAGTGAGCTGAGATGGAGTCACTGCCCTCCAGCCTGGGCGACGAAGGGAGACTCCGTCTCAAAAAAAAAAAAAAAAGATTTGTGACATGGAGATGGGGTGTTGTTGGGGGGGTTTTAAGCTCATTCCCCTGGCTCCTGCAGTTCAAGCATTTGCTTATTCATTCATTCAACAAACATTAGCTGACTACCACCTCCTGTGTGCTGGGCAAAGCAAACCTGATCCCACACCTTGAGGAACTTCTAGTTTGGTGGAAAGGATCCTTGATTCCTTGCTAAGTGCACTGATTGGAAACTTTCAGACCCTGAGACCAAAGATCAGGACTACGGTTGTGCTGTCAGTGGCCAGAGGGTTGGGCGTTAGGGCTGGTGCCTGACTGCAGTGCCACTGGAGAGGACCGCACATCTGCTGGGAGTTTCAACAGCTGGAGAAAGGGCCTTCCCGGAAGAGGGTGCAGCCTGGGCAAAGGGCAGCAGAAAGAGTTTCAGCAGAAACTACCAAGGCCAGGAACCTTGAGGATAGGTGAAGGCAAAGACGGAGGTTTAAGCCAGAGCCTCCCGAAGCGTTGCCCAAGGGCCATGTGACTCCAAATCCTATGCCCCCAGTTCTTTGGCCCAGGCCCCCAGCCAAGCTTTCAACTTGGAACTTGGCTCCCTGCATGAAGCCGAAGGAATTCCTGCCAGCCCTGCCTCGTGGCTCAGATGTGTCAGCTTTCTTCCCTTCCTTCCTTCCTTCCTTCTTTTTCTTTCTCTTTCTTTTTCTTTCTTTCTTTCCTTTCTCTTTCTTTCTCCCTCCCTCCCTCCTCCCTCCCCTCCCCTCCCCTCCCCTCCCTTCCCTTCTTCTCTGTCTCCTTTCTCCCTCCTTCTCTCCCTCCTTCTCTCCCTCCCTCCCCTCCCTTCTTCTCTGTCTCCTTCTTCCTCCCTCCCTCTCTCCCTCCCTCCCTTCTTCCTTCCTCCTTTCCTCTCTCCCTCCCTCCTCCCTCCCCTCCCCTCCCTTCTTCTCTGTCTCCTTCTTCCTCCCTCCCTCTCTCCCTCCCTCCCTCCCTTCTCTCTCTCCCAGTGTGGGGCCTAGAAGCCCCTCAGCCGAATCCCTGCATGAAAATAGCAGCCGACTAGTGTCCAGTACTGTGCCAAACCCGTGTATCTTTTCTACAAATCCTCACCCAACCCTATTGTTTTAGAGATGAGGAAACAGAGCTCAGGGAGCTGAAGTCGCAACCCCAGGATCATTGTGAATGGGGAGCTGGGCTTCAGCCCATGCCATCTGAAGCGCACCTGTGGGCCCTGGACCTCACGTGCAAGCTGCAAGCTCGTTTCCCTGCCATTTCTGCCTGCATTACCTTCCTCCTGCCCACGAACTCCTGACTATCCTTCAGAACCCTGCTCAAATGGCTCTTTGTTTTTTGAAGCACCCAAGCAAGGGACATTTCATTTCTCCCTCCTACAAATATTGGAGCGCCTTCCTGTTCCAGGCTTCGAGGTAGGCCCTGGGGACACACTGCTGAACACACTGACTTGGTGCCACCGGTTGACAAGGAAACAATCCGATGCATTGTGATTAGCTGTACAACAGTCGTCAAGGACACGAAGCGCGTGCGTTCATAAAGAATGATGGGGCGGGACTGCTATGTCCTGGGTGATCAGAGAAGGTCTTTGGAAGAGGAGGGATTTGAGAACTTCTTCCAGGCCGAGGGAGCTGACAGGGGCAAAGACCCGGAGGTGGGGAGAGTTTGATGTGTGCCAAGAAACAGCAAGTTGGCCAGTGAGGCTGGAGCAGAAAGAGAAGGGAAAGCCTGCCGAGTGGGAAGGGCCCAGCCTTCCAGCCTTCTAGCTAGAAGGCGATCAATGAGGCAGGCAAGCCTCCCTTCACGTCGTTCTCTAAGGCACCTAAGTTGTAAGGTCTCTGCCTCCTTCCTGGGGCAGAGGAGTCAGATCAAATCCTAGTGGTGTCGCCAGGGACATCCTGACACCCAGAAGGTGTGCAGCTGAGACGGCTTGAAGCAGGGTGGGCCAGCAGGTGAGAGACAGCTCCACCCCCTCCCTCCTTTCTTCCATTTGGGAAGGAGGCTGGGCCCCTCCCACTCGGCAGGCTCCCTCGGGACCTCCTAAGGGGCCCCATAAGCCAGCTTGGGGGGGGATGGGCATGAGGGGTGCTGCTGCAGGCCCCGGGAGGGGCCAGGACGGTGCTCTTGCGGGATTCAGGCACCATCTGCAGCTCGTTTTCCTGTGTCATTTGCATTTTCTCTGAAATTATTTTTTTTCAGCATCCAGCCAAATGCACTGTCACGCAGGCTGCAGATTTAAAAGAGAGTGTGTGTGGGGGGGGTGCGGCGGGGTTGGGGGAGAGCAGTAGGCGCTGGGTGTGGCTCTTCCTGGCTTCTAGCTTCCCTGAGCTCACTCTCCAACCCCTCCCAGCCAGAGGCCACGCGGTGGGGGGGGGTGGAGGTGGCAGGGTGGGCCCTTGTGGTGGAGTGGATAAGAGTTGTGAGTCACGCACAGCTAAGGCTGCAGGACGTCCCCTGTGCCTGGCTCCATGTTCAGAAGTGCCGTTCAGACTTCCCAAGAGTCCTGTGCGGGAGGAGAGCCCATCAGGGACACCGAGGCTCAGAGCCCACGCACAGCAAGCAGAGGGCCGGGACTGCCAGCACTTGCAGGGTGACCCCCATTCTCACGTTGGGTGGACAGCTCTGTCAGATGGAAGACAGGTCCGCCAGAGTCACAGGCTATTGTCTCCCTGCGTAGGACAGGAAGGGTTTCCAGAGGTCCTTCGGCACAACCAACCATTGTACAGCCGAGGAAACTAAGTCTTTCAAATCGTCGGGAAGGGGTGGGGTCAGGGTTTGAACTTAAGAATGCCTGCTTCAGAGAAGGATACGTTACATAACTTCAGCCGTAAAACAGGCATGTTCCCTGCAAATGTGGGGCTGGCTCTGCTCAGAGGGGGTCGTGGGGGAGGTAGACTTTGGTGGGGAGCCCCTCCCTAGTACGCCACACGTGCCAGTGTGTCCTGAAGGGCCGGTGCATTCCCCTCAGTGGGACATGAGATAAATCAGTTTGAATTTCCCACTGAGACAGCTATTTCCTCCCAATTTCTCTCATGGCATCAGGTAAAGACTCCAGTTGGTGCGAATACCTCTTTAACACCTGTCTCCAACTCCTGCTGGTCTCGCTTTTTGACAAAGAAGGCCAGAGGCTTCTAAGGGCAATGTTGTCCGGCTAGGATGGAGTGGAGTTCTGCTGAGGAGCCATTTGAGCTGAACCCTGAAAGGTCACTGGGAGCTTGACAGGCATCTGGGAAGAATATTCCGTGTGGCACGGGAACAGCTGGCATTTAGTCCTAGGAACACAGGGAAGCGTGGCATATTTTGTAGAAAGGGGAACCACTTGATGCGATCGTAGCTGTGAGTGAAAAGGCAGAAGGGGCACAAGGGAAAAGGCCCCAGAGGCCATGGGAAAGGGCTTGGGCTTTACTCTATGGATGATGGATGGGCTTTGAGCAGGAGCCAGGGTTTTGGAGGGAGTCACACTAGAGACAGCTAGGTAGTTAGTTACAGGATTCTATCAGTGCTCCAGCCTAAAGATGATGGTGACCTGCAGGAGGGCAGCAGCTTTGAGGTGAAGCCATCAGAGCTGGCCCATGCACTAAGTTTTGCATAATGATAATGGTGATGATGATGGTAACGACATGGTAAAGATAACGATGATGATGGTGGTGGTGGTGATGATGATGATAATGATAATGATGGTGATGGTGGTGGTGATATTGGTGGTTGTGATAGTGATAACGGTGATGATGATGATGGTGGTGGTGGTGATGGTGATGATAATGATGGTGATGGTGGTGATGTTGATGGTGGCTGTCATAGTGATAATGGTGTGGTGGTGGTGATGATGATGATGATGATGGTAGTGGTGATGGTGTTGATGGTGGTGGTGGTGATGGTGGTGATGGTGGTGGTAGTGATGGTGGTGGTGGTGGTGATGGTGGTGGTGGTGATAATGGTGATGATGATGATGGTGGTGGTGGTGATGATGATGGTGGTGATAATGGTGATGATGATGATGATGGTGGTGGTGGTGATGATGATGGTGGTGGTGATGGTGATGATGGTGGTGGTGATGGTGGTGGTGGTGGTGGTGATGGTGGTGGTGGTGGTGATGGTGTTGATGGTGTTGGTGTTGGTGGTGATGATGTTGATGGTGATGGTGGTGATGGTGGTGATGGTGGTGGTGGTGATGATGATGATGGTGGTGGTGATGGTGTTGGTGGTGGTGGTGATGGTGAAGATGATAATGGTGGTGATTATGACAGTGATGATTTCAATGATGATGATAGTGGTGATGCTGATAAAGGTGGTGATGATGATATTGGTGACAATATAATAACAGTACCAGCTAACATTTACTTTTGTATTCTTCATCTCAATGTCATTATGAGACCACTTTCTTAGGGATCAACGCCACTGTAATCCCCATTGTTCACATGAGGAAACTGAGACTTGCCTGTGGCCACCTGGCTACAGAGTGGCAGAGTGGGGATGGGGTGCCAGGCTGGCCTGACTTCTGAGCACTGAGCTCTGGACTGCATGCGTCCTGTTGCCAACCAGCAGCAGGGGGAGGCTGTGCCCCCACATTCCCCTGTGCCCAGGGTGCTGAGATGTCAGGTTTCTCTCTTCCTAGGCCTTTGTCCTGCTCTGACCCTGTGGGCTAAGCCTTTGAAGATGCCGAGTGCACTTTCAGCTGGGGTCCTGTCATCCCCTTGGCATCAGTAGCTGTGCTCTGGTCCCGGGCGGGAGGGAGGAAAACCTTTCCACAGCCCACAGCCCTTTTATGCCAAACCCTGGCCTGAGTAGATGAGTGTGGAGGAATGTGGTCATATGGATCCAATTTCTCTTGGAATATGCAGCAAATGGTGCTGGACAAAGGCAGGCTGCATTGGCCAGACCTGAAATATGTAGGCGATCACTTCCGAGATGTTTGACAACTCCAAGAGTCAGCTGAAGGGGCCTGCAGTCCTGGGCTGTGGCAACTGGTCCAGGAGTGAGCAAATGAATGCCATAGCTCATTCTGTACGTGTGCCAAGGACGCATGGACAGGGACCAAGATGCAGGGAACTTGGGCCAGGCTGGGTGACGTGCGGAGCAGGGCTGCATAGGCACAAGGGACCCTTCCAGATAGCACAGCCTCACACAGTGTTGAAAGTGAAGTTTAAAAATATATTTTTACATTTTCCTATTTTGTGACCTGAGTCTCCTGACCTTGCTGAGTCTTAAAGGTTTCGATCTGTCAAATGGGGCAAGCAGATTTGGAGAATACTGAGCAGAGCCAAGAGTGAAGTGAGAGGCAGGACTCGACTCCAGAGGTGGGGCTCAGACACTGGACCAAATTGAGGACTAGCTAAAACAGGGTTGGGACGGAAGCAGCTTTCCACAAGACTCACCCACCAGCGTGCCATGTCAATTTGCCATTGCCATGGTAACGCCTAGACGTTATGCCCCTTTCCATGACAACAACCCAACGACTCAGAAGTTACCATCCTTTTCCTAGAAATGTCTGCATAAACTGCTCCCTAATTTGCATGTAATGAGAAGTGGGTATAAATATGACTGCAGGGCTGCCTCTGAGCTGCTACTCTGGGCACACTGCCTACGGGGTAGCCCTGCTTTGCAAGGAGCGGCACCTCTGCTGCTGCTGTACACTGCCGCTTCCGTGAAAGTTGCTGTTTAACACCATCAGCTTGGGCTTGAGTTCTTTCCTAGGCAAAGCAAAGAACCCTCCCCGTCTAAGCCCCAATTTTGGGGCTCACCTGTCCTGCATCAAAAATAGGCCTCTTGGTTTTATCTACACAGAGCACACCCCCACCAATCCCACAAACTTCCTTTCCTTCCAGGCATCTGTTCTTCCTCTTTTCAATATGTGCTTCTGGTGGGGGCTGCCAATCATACTACCCTACTCTCTGACTCCCGTGATTAGGCTAAAGATGGTCATGTGACTCTTACTGGGCCAATCGAGACCTTCTCTGGGATTTTTGCCCTTGGCCTGGATGAAGGCAGCCCCTTTTCCTCCATGAAGGTGAGTCCTGAGCTCTCTGTGGCTGTACCCCCGACTGTGCAGATAAGGAAGAAAGAAAAGTGACCAGTAAAAAGAGATGCAGATGAAGTCAAAGGCAACGTCTAGATGAGGTTGGCATGCTGGAAGCCTGTCTCATACCTGTCCTTCTCACAGAATTTTTGGTAACAAGAGCTAAGAACAATTGTTTTGCTTAGACTAACTGGATTTGTGTATCTGTCTCACGTGACTAAAACCATATTGATAAATGCAAGCCTTTCTTGGCTTCCAAGGCACTTGTGTGGTTCATTACCCTTGCTGTTCCTCAGAGCCACCCTTGAGATGGGTATTCCTATCTACAGATGCCAATAATCATAATCCATGTCAATTTCCCAAGCGCTTAATGCTGTGTCAGCCACTGAGCTGAACTTCTCATATAAATTATTATACTGAATCCTACAGTGCCCCTGGAGGTAGTGTTTATTATTCTCTCCATTTTGCAGATAAGGAAACAGAGGTGCAGAGGGTCAAGGTCACTTGGCTCACTTGGCACACTCCAGGTCACTCAGCTGACAAGTGATAGAGCCAGAATTTAAAGTCAGATCCAGATTTCCACTCCCATGTGAGTGGTCTGTGAAAGTAGTACTGATGATGAAGAGCAAAGGTGTATTGAACATCCACAGGGTGGCAATCATTCAAACGTGTTGTCTCCTTTAGTTCTCATGATGGCCCTAGGACGTAGATACTATTTCGATTCCCATTTGGCAGATGGATAAATAGAGGCTTAGGGAGGTTGGGTGGCTTACTAAATACCAACTGTCTAGAAAATAGTAGAGCTACAACACCTGTGTTATTTCAAAGCTGGCACACAGAGATTCTATGCTGTGGGCTCTGTGGTGTTAAACTGATTGGGAAAGGCCTCAGTTTCTCTTTACCTACTCCTTCCCTTACCTATGTCCCTTTATGATGTGACTTTGCAGCTCCTTCCATCAAAAGACGGGGTCTATTCCCTAGATCTTGAAAGTGGATGTCTTAATAAGCCCAGGCTGCCATAACAAACGTATATGTGTGTGTATATATACATATACATATATGTGTGTATACGTGTATACAAATACACACACACATATATGTTTATATGTATATATATGTATACATATACGTATGCACACACACACACACACACACACACACACACACACACACATATATGTAGATATACGAAATTTTGGGGCATGGAGTCAAGCCAAGGAGAATTGAGACATGGTAGGGGCTTGGGCCGAAAAGCTGTAGAATATAGTTTTAATGTGTCAAGCTGGGGAAAAACACCTACGAAAAGATAGATTCCAGACAGTATGAGTCTGTGTGGATGAGCTCTGAGCAGTGAAGCAGGTGGATTGGGCTCGTAGTTCATGGACACTAGGTCTTTGCGGGTGGGTTCCTCTGTGGGTGTCCTGTGACCCACTGTGGACTGGGCTGGATGCTTAAACAGCCAGCTTAGGCCTGGCATCTCCTGTGCATTCCCACTGCAGGGAGGCATTGAGACACAGCAGCAAAGGCCCTGGCATCAGACCCCCCAAGCTGGCGTCCTGGCTCCCACTTCATTGCCAGCTGCCAATCTTCCTTTCTCAGCCTCAGTTTCACCACCAATAAAATGTGGACAAAAATAGTATCTACTTCCC
Source organism: Saimiri boliviensis (assembly GCF_048565385.1). Taxonomy (NCBI): domain Eukaryota; kingdom Metazoa; phylum Chordata; class Mammalia; order Primates; family Cebidae; genus Saimiri; species Saimiri boliviensis. The sequence continues at coordinate 30,150,546 of NC_133469.1, read as the reverse complement.
AAAGTGGGGAGAATTCAGGGAGATTCTCTGCCAGTGTTGGCTTTCTTACTCTGTGTGTGTGGGTAGCTGGAGTTCTAGCTCTAGATCCCAGCTCTTGTAATTAACCTCCCTGGAATGGGGGTCACCCATGCCAGCTCTTAGGATGATTCACATTTCAGGAGAGGTGCAGATTCCTCCATGAGTTGGGCCCACGGCAGTGTTCTGCATGAGAGCCTCGCAGAGGCAAGCCAGAGGCTCTGTAAGGACTCCCCAGGTAAGAACTCCCTAATGGGCCATTTGCTTTAGATTGCCAGAGTTTCCCTGATTGAAATCTCAGTATTGGTTGAATAAAAGCAAAGCAAACATTCCTAGATTTTTGCTTTTCAAACGTGATGAAAAAAATGTGTGCTCTTTAAGCTGCTGCAGAGCAAACCAACCAAGCATCAGTTCTGCCCTTTAAATGCTGGATTTCATGTCCTTCGCACAATCCTGATATATTTCTGTCAGTTAATATTCTAGGCTGGGCATGGTGGCTAACACCTGTAATCCCAGCATTTTCGGAGGCCAAGGCAGGAGGATCACTTCAGGCCAGGAGTTTGAGACTAGCCTGGGCAACATAATGAGACCTCTACTAAAACCAAAATTTTTTTTTTGGGAGGGACGGACTCTCACTCTGTCAACTAGGCTGGAGTTCAGTGGTTCGATCTCAGCCCACTGCAACTTCTGCCTCCCGGGTTCAGGCAGTTCTCTGCCTCAGCCTCCTGAGCAGCTGGGATTACAGGCACCTGTCACCATGCCCAGCTAATTTTTGTATTTTTTTTATTATTTTTTATTTTAGTAGAGACAGAGTTCCATTACCTTGGCCAGACTGGTCTTGAACTCCTGACCTTGTGATCCACCTGCCTCAGTCTCCCAAAGTGCTGGGATTGTGTGAGCCACTGTGCCTGGCCTTAAATCTTTTTTTAAAAAATTAGCCAGCCATGGTGGTGTGCAGCTGTGGTCCCAGCTACTCAGGAGGCTAAGGTGGGAGGACAGCTTGAGGCTAGGAGTTAGAGAACAGCCTGGGAAACATAGGGAGACCTCTGCCTCTACTAAAAAAATAGAAAAAAGATTAGCTGGGTGTGGTGGTACACATCTGTGGTCCCAGCTACTCGGCGTGCGAAGACGGCTTGAACCTGGGAGGTTGAGGCTGCAGTGAGCTGTGATGACATCATGGCACTGGGTGACAGCCTGGGTGGTAGAACAAGCCCCCGTTTCAAAAAATAAATAAATAAGAATAGAAAAACCAAACCAAACAAAAACCACACATAAAACATTCAATCCCCCTTTAAAAAGGCTTTTCCCCTGGGAAGGCTTCTCTCTGGTGCCCATTCTCCCTTTCTCAGCTCTGCGTTTGGGACCAGGAAGAGGTTAGGCAGCTTGGCAGACTGATTTCAAAGTGGTCCCATTTCCCACCCCTCCCTGTGTCCGCACCCTTTGCCACGTGACCTTGCAGCGCCCTCCTCTTCTGACTTTGGGCTCAGCCACGTGCCTTGCTTTGGCCGATGGGATGTCAGCACGAGGACTCGGAAGTCTGCTGTGACTGAGCTCGCTTACTCTTGCCTCCTGCCCTTGCCAAGAGAAGGACATGCCTGGGCCAGCGTGCGGGAGGGTGAGGGGCATGTGGGACAGATCTAGTTACCCAAGTGGTTCCCGCTGAGGCCAGCCTAGACAGCCGACAGCCAGCCGAGCCCCGGACATGAGAGGAAAGGCAGCCAAGGCTTGCAGAACCACCTGGCCAAGCGTCCTAGATGCTCAGCGTGGATACCACTGAGGAAATGTCATGATTTTGCCATGCAGACTTATTGTGACAAAGAGATCAGGCAGGGACACTGGGAGAGAAAGGGGGAGAAAACATCTTCCTTAAGCCATCTCTGTGTGTCCTTTGCAGGATGCCACAATGGAGGGCCCGGAGACCCCTTCTGGTCCACTCCCTGCATCCACCCTTTCAGCCACGGAGGTGTGACATGGGTTTTCTAGGGCTGTGCCTAAGTACCTGTAATTAATAGCAAGGATGACCCCAAAGCCCCATCTTAGCTTGCACACCCCACCTGCCCACCCCACTCAGAGCAGAGTTTGCAGGGGTTGAGTAATTGTATTGTTTATTGCACTAAATGGAACATTAATCAAACTGCTTGAAGGCACTCAGCCTGTCCCCATGGGCTGTGTGCTCTGCCGGGTGTCTGGATGGGAAGTAGGTACTCGATGGACCTGTCTAGTGGACGTGGGAGATTCCAGCTCCAGCTTTCCAGGTGCTGCCTCCATCCCCCCACCCCCCATGCCTCACCATTCTTCCTGTTTTGGGCTCCATTTTACAGATGTAGGAGTTGGGGCCCAGAGAGGTCAAATCACCAGCTCAAGATCACCCAGCAAGGAAGGGAGAAGGAGAAGATTTGAAGCCAGGTGCACATGTGTACAGAGCCAGGCTGGATGCAGTGCCCTGGCAGGGTCTCCTGGGTCACCAGGTAGCCCCGTGAGCTGCTGTTCTCAGCTTTGCTGAGTCCTGGGAAGAGAGAGAATGAAGCAGGCAGACCTCACCTGATGCACAGAGTTGATTTGATTATAGCAGAAAGACTCTGAGCATGGGGAGTCAGTAAATCTCCATGAAGTTGTCCTGATCAGGTGCAAGGTGTGGAGGAGGGAGTGGCGTTGATGGGCACAGCTCCGAGAAATGTTGGGTGACTCTCCACTTCATTCCTTTGCGTGGGGAGGGGGTATCTCTCCTCCCTATTCCTCGTGACAAGGTGACTATTTTTAAACCCCTCTTTTTATAGCATTCATGTCAAAGTCACCACGTAAGGCATACGTCAGGCATCCTGGGAAGTGGCGTTCAGGCAGACAGAGCTGGGTGGGAGCCTGGGGCTGATGTCGGAGCAGACAAGCAAGCAGCCCGGGTGGGGCTCTGATGAGTCACTCCGCTCTTCCTCTCTGCTCCTCTGTCGCTGGGAGCTGTCTTATTGGGAGTTTCCCAGAGACAGGGACAGTAAGTCCAGTCAGAACTGACCATCCACTCAGTCTGCCAACCTGCGTCCCAGGTGTTCTCTCTCCACCTCCACTGGGCACCAAGAGCTGATGGTGCTGCCCTCCCTCCCCCAGCCTTAGGATGCTGGAGCCCTGGCGGTCCAGCCTCCTTCCCACAAGCCAATGTCCACACCTCGGCCAGACCAAAACCCAAATCCAATCACGGCTCTCCCCTGCTCAAAACCCTTCCACGGTTCCAGCCCCACTACCTTCAAAACAAACTTCTCCACCCTGAGCTCTCTAATCCTGCCTTCCTGCCAACCCTGCTCATGGTACTCCCTGCCCACTCCCTCCCCTGGCTGCCCTGTATTCCATGGTTTGGCGTGTGGCGGGGCCTCTGTTAGACCACCCTTTCTCCAACTTTCTTTACCTGGCAGGGTGCTGTTTGTTTTAAACAGCACCTCCAACAAGAGCTGGGAGTTGGGATGAGGGTGGCAGGGATGGAGAAGCCACCTGGGTTGCTGGGATCCACTCAGAGCAGGGGCGGTGATATAGTTTGGCTCTGTGTCCTCACCCAAATCTCATGTTGAATTGTAATCCCCAGCGTTTGGGGAGGGAACTGGTGGGAGGTGATTGGATCCTTGGGGAGGATTTCCCCCTTGCTGTTCTCGTGATAGCGAGGGAGTTCTCGTGGGATCTGGTTGGTAAAAAGTGTGTAGCACTTTCTCCTTTGCTCCCTCTCTCTCCTGCTCCCCATGGTAAAGAGGTGCTTGCTTCCCCCTCAACTTCTGCCGCGAGTGTAAGTTTCCTGAGGTCTTCCAGCCGTGCTGCTTGTACAGCCTGTGGAACTGTGAGTCAAGGAAACCTCTTTTTTTCATAAATTACCGAGTTGCAGGTAGTTCTTTAGAGCAGTGTGAGAATGGGCTGATACAGGCAGCAATCCAGGAAGCCCGTAAAATAAGATAATAGGAGCAGAGTCTAGACCAGGTTAGACCATCCGGATGATGGAGGGGATTTTTCCTTGTTGCCAGGTGGGAACTTGGAGAGCAGCTTACCTTGGAGTTGTCAAACTTTTTTGGAAATTTGAGTTCCTAAGAGGATCCTGGAGGCTATGGCAGGGTCTAAGTCCCCGCTCCGTCTGTTTTGACCTCCTTTCACAAATCTGTCCCAGAAGATTTTGTTAGGAGGATATGTCTTACAGCTAAAACAAAAAAGGAAGTTTGAAAACCCTATGTTTTGAAGTCAGGCTGTTTATGTTCATGACCCTGCTTAGCCACAAAGCTGTGTGGCTTTGGGCAAATTACTTACCTTCTCCGAATGACTTAAATTCTCATTTTCCTAGTCTGTAAAATGGAAATAATAATTGTAGCAACCTTCCCTTCTTGTTTTGAAGAATGTGGCAATTTGAATTTTTCAAAGATGATCACAAACACATCTCTCATTCCTTATGCCCTTGCATAACCTCGTCATTCCCTCATCAAGAGGTTGAGTGTAAGCCCCTCTCCTTGAACTTGGGTGGGCATTTGAATTGCCTCAAGCAGCAGAGTACCATGGAGGTGATGCTATGATTTCTGAGGTTAGGTCATAACAAGGCCACGTACTTGTGCCTGGTTCTCCTAAGTTACTCTTTCCCAGAACCTGGCTGCCATATTGTGAGGAAGCCCAAGAAGCCCATGGAGAGAAATGGAGACCCCACCTCTCTGCTCCCAGTGCATAGCTCCAGCTGAGCTCCCAGCTAACAACCAGAACCAATTTGCCGGTCATGTCGGTGAGCTATTTTGGGAGTGGGTCCTCCACCCTACAGTTGAGTTGTCTCAGCTGATGCCATGTGGAGCTGAGATGAGCTATCCCGCCACACTCTTTGCAAATTACAGACTGTGATTGTTGTTGCTTTAAGGCACCATGTTTTGGGGTGATCTGTAATGTAGCCGTAGAGTCCTGGAACAAGGATAGGTAAGAGAATGCACACGAAGTGCTTAGCACCAGACTAGGTGCACTAGAAGCACATTTTACATAGGGGAAATTGAGCACAGAGGCAGTGATGGTTTGGCCCAAGGTCACACAGCTACTGAACATGTTTTCCAGCTACTGCTTCTGCTGCTCTGCTTGGAAATAGTGGGGATGTGACTGGTGAGTTCTAAGCTGATCCCAGGGCTGGGGGCCCTAGCCCCTCTTCCCAAAGACGTGCACCCATTGCCGAGAGCAGGGTTTATCAGCCAGGCCTGGGTGCTTCCAGACAAGCTTGCTGCAAGCCACCTCCTCCCTGCCTCTTCCCTCAGGGGCCCTCAATGGCTTCCCCAGGAAGGTGGGGAAGAGTGGTCCCACTGGGCATTGGCAAGTGAAGGGACCTGGAGGTGGGGAGGGGGCATCCCCTGGCACCGGCCCCTGCTTCCTGTCTCCTTGCAGCTCCTCTTCCCAAGCGTGAGTGTCTTTCAGGGAGGATAGGGGTGACTCTTTCCTCTAGCCTTTAATAATACTGTTAATTAAGCAGCCAAGAGGAGAACACGGCTGGCGCCAGCAAGGGGACAATGGTTTGAAAAGGGAACAGAGAGACGCATCAACAGCTTCCCATGCAGGGCTTTCAAAAGAGCAGCTGTATGGAGCAGGCGGGCGGGGGACAGAAGGCTGAGCAGGGAGGCACTGGGATGAGCTCATGCCAGCTGCCCAGCTGTGCTCCTTTCTGGTACCCCCTGCCTGCCCAGCTGGACGAGGGCTTCTCTGGAGCTTCTGGACAGGTTGGATGAAACAGGCAGCCAGAGGGCACCAGCCGGTCTGCACAGACTCCCCATGAGAGCTTATTTTGCCTCCATTTCCTCATCTGCAAAATAGAAGGGCTGAACTAGCTTCCATTTTTTTTCTTACGTGCCGATCTCAATCGAAGGTGGCTGCTTGGAACCTTGACTTGAGAATTTAGAAGCCGAATCAATGCTCCATGGAGAAGTGTGCTGGGATTGATTTGTGATGTCTGCCACGAGTACAGGATTGGCCATTTGGGGCATGAATGCTATCCATGGATTGGATCTCCGGAGGTCCATTCATTCAGCCAATAATTCGTTAAAAACCACCTACTAAGTGTAGGTCTTCTCGCTCTGATCTAGTTTCCTCATTTATACAATGAGTACCTAGGGAGAAGTACAATCATCCCTCAATATCCAGGGGGAATTTGTGCCAGGATACCACATGGGCACGAAAATCCAAGCTCAAGTCCTTTATATACAAAGCGAGTACTATCTGCATGTAACCTGCACACATCCTCCATATACTTTCAATCATTTCTATGCTAGTTATAATACTAATACAATGTGAATGCTACGTGAAGAGTTGTTACACTGTGTTGTTTAGGGAAAAATGACGAGGAAAAAAGCCACGTTCGGTACAGACGCAACCAGCCATTTCATTTTCTCCAAATATTTTCAGTCTGTGGTTTGTTGAGTCCGTGGATCTGGAACCCACATAGATGGAGGGCCAAGTGTACTTGCTTTTTCTCTGGGCTGTGATCTTTGGAGACAGAGAAAACAGGAAGAAAGCCGGGCCAAGAGAGAAGCGACATCAGGAGGGCTAAGAAGGTGTTGGTATTTGCCATCACCTTAAATCGGGTTGGCAAACCACAACCCCAGGCAAACGAAGTTTGATGGGAATACGGCCACACCCATGTGCGTCTGTATCGTCTGTGGTGCAGAGTTGAGTGCCAGGAGGGACAGAGAACTTATGGCCCACAAAACCTAAAGTATTTACTATCTGGCTTTTTACAGAGGGCCTTGGCCAGCACTGCTGTAGACAACTCGAGGCATTTTCCCAGTCATCTCATCACTTGCTTTTCATGCCAACTCTCTGAGTTTAGCAGGGCAGATATTATGAGCTCCCATTTTCAGAAGAAGGACCTGCAGCCTGGCCCCAGAAGGACAGACCTTGAACTTGAGCATCCTATCTTTTCCCCTTGATCTTCTCCTCCACGCCACCTTCGATCTGACTCCAAAAGCCGCCAAACTTTTTGATTTTGCTTCTGAAATCTTTGGCATCAGTTTCAGCCCCCAGAATCGCTTGCCTGATTGATGCTAACGCCCGCCAGGATTTCTAAGGTTTTTCTTAAGCCCAAACCTAAGTCAGGCCATTCCCTTGCTCAAAGCCCTCCCATAGCTCCCCAGTGCTCCAGCCCAAAGCCCGAGCGCCTTAGCTTGATCTGTAAGTCCTGTTGCACTCGGGGCCCCCACTTCCCTATGTATTCTGGGGAGATGTTGCTCCTTTGATCCTCCCAGGAATTTCTCTCCACCCCATCTCACGGGACTTCTTGTTGCTAAGACCTCATTTTTTTTTTTTTTTTTTTTTTTTTGAGATGGAGTCTCACTCTGTCTCCCAGTCTGGAGCGCAGTGGCACAATCTCAGCTCACTGCAACCTCCACCTCCTGGATCCAAGTGATTCTCCTGACTCAGCTTCCTGAGTAGCTGAGATTACACATGCACACCACCACGCCTGGCTCTAATTTTTATATTTTTAGTAGAGACGGGGTTTCTCCATGTTGGTCAGGCTGGTCTCAAACTCCTGACTTTGTGATCCGCCTGGCTCAGCCTCCCAAAATGCTGGGATTACAGGCGTGAGCCACCTCACCCGGCCAAGACTGCATTCTTTAAGGCTCAACTCAGTCCACGAGCAACCCCAAGGAAGCCTTCTCTGCTCCCTCCCCACGTTCAGCCAGGTTAGTGCCTCCCCTGTGAATGCCGTCCCTGGCTATTCGGGGCGTGAAGGCTCTCCACGGATTGGGTCTCTGCAGGTCCGCTCATTCAGCCATAAGCAGTTAAAAATCACCTACTAAGTGTAGGTCTTCTGTCTCTGCTCTATTTTCCTGGTTTATTATTCACTACTACACAGGACTAACATCCAGCAGCAGTCACTAAACGCTCTCACAGCCTTGCTGATGGGAACTTGCACTCAGCTCTCAAAGCCCAGACCCCACCGTTGGCCTCACGCAGAGGTACCCAGCCCCTGCAGACACCCTCAGGCTCCCTCCTTCCCTCTCTGTGGCTGCCCTAGGGCCTGAATGGCTTGCAGCTGTGAATTTGCCGGGCGAGGATCACAGCAGTTCCCAGTCTCATTATTTTTGGCATCTGTCTTATCCCTTAAGCATCTTCAGTGGGGAAGAAGAACAGCTTGATGGGAAAATGCTCTGACAGACATTCTACCATTAACACATTTTTCTCATGCCCTGAACAGTGGCCCCACAATCCTTCTGGAAGCATCTATAGTGGACAGAAAGAAGGATGGCAGTAAGGCTACCATGTATCCAAGGGCAGGGGAATGAAAGAAGGCAGGCACTAACATTACCAAGTGCCAACTGTGTACCATAGCCTATTCGGCTAATTACGGCTACCATTTGTATCGCCTCTACTTATGTGCCAGCCACCAAAAAAACAAAAACCAAAAAACAAAAAGCTCAGTATTAGCTTCAGGCATGGCTGGATCCAGGTGCTCCAATAATGTCTGCAGGGCAGGACTTGGTCCCATTTTCTTCTTACAGGCAAGCTCCTTTTACAGAATCCGGAGTAACTCCAGAACTGTATTCTCTTGTCAGAACTATGACAGGAAAAAAAGTAAAAAGCTTTTTATTAACAGTTTCAGCACAAGTTCTAGGATTCATTCTCACTGGTTGTACTTGGGTCATGTGCATACTTCTGAGCCAATCACAGGACCAGGAATGGAGCACTTTGACTGGCCAAGTGCAGGTCATGTGCCCTTCCAAGAGCTGGGGACTGAGATAAGTCTCTCTTAAACAGCACAGAGGGAGGTCAAGGCAGGAGGATCACTTGAGGTCAGGAGTTCTAGACCAGCCTGGCCAACATGGTGAAACCTCACCTCTACTAAAAATATAAAAATTAGCTGGGCGTGGTGGCACATGTGTGTAATCCCAGGTACTTGGGAGGCTGAGGCAGGAGAACTGCTTGAACTTGGGAGGCAGAGGTTGCGGTGAGCCGAGATCGCGCCATTGCACTCCAGCCTGGGTAACACAGCAAGACTCTGTCTCAACAAACAAACACACACAAACAAAGAAATCCAAAAACAACTAACATCACAGTCCAAGGGAGGTGGGAGGGTCATGGATGATCCCTGAGGGAGGAGCAGGATGGACAGGCAGAAACAACGGTCCCTCACAGGAGCCTGCGAATCTCACTTTCATGTTACTGATGGGGAAACGCAGTTACAAAAAGGCCAGTGGCTGCCCAGCCTCACAAGGCTGATACGTGGCAGAACCGTGGCTGGAGCTCAGGACTCCAGGAGTGACTTATAAGAGCCCTAGGGTGGCCAGGCGCGGTGGCTCCTGCCTGTAATCCCAGCACTTTGGAGGGTCGAAGAGGGAGAGTCGCTTGAAGCCAGGAGTTTGAGACCAGCCTGGGCAACATAGTGAGACTCCATCACTTAAAAAAACAAAAACCCGGAAGCCCTAGGGAGCAATAAACTGTCCTTCTTTTCTCTGCCCCGTATTTATTGAGCACTAATTATGTGCCAGGTACTGTGCTTTGGAGATTACAGCTGTGGCCCCTGCATTGATGGAGCTTAAATTTAAACAAGTCCGTTTCTTGCCTCCCTTGCTGATGGCTCTGCCCTCCATCTGGACCGCCCAGTCCACCCCACCAGTCTCAGTGCCCATGGGCCCATGTGCCAATCCTCCCTGTCTCTCTAGGTCTGGTTAGGGCATGCCATCCCCTCCAAGCCTGCCCCGCTGGTTGCAGCCAGACCTTTTTTTCCTTGCCTGAGTCCCGCAGCCCGTCTCTCTCATTAGGTCACCGCTGCTTGCCCCTGAGATGTGCAGGCAAGATGGGGAGGCTGCCGCATCCCCCGGGGCAGCCTTGCTGGGGGAGGGAGAGGCAGGGAAGAAAGGACGGGCCAGGCTGTGTTCCAGCAGCTGTCATCACAGGGAGACACCCATGTACACATCACACCCACAAACACACATGCACACACGCACACTCACTCAGTTGCTTATTCGCAAGCATTTGTTGTGGGCCTACTGTGTGCCGGGCACACTGCCAGTATTAGGAACACAGTGGTGAGCAAGAGCAGGTCCTGGCCCTACCCAGTCCCCACTCCCCAACAGGGAGCTCACAGAGAAAGCACACAGTGCTTCGAGACACAGGCATATAGTGATGAGAGTGTGTACCAGGGTGGGCTTCCCGGAGGAAGAGGCATCTGAGATATGAACTAGGTAAAGACCAGAAGGGTCAAGCATGCTGGGTGGAGAGGGAACGGCGTGTGTGAAGGGCCTTCAGGGAGAGGAAGCATGGGCTCTTTGACAGGTTGAGTGGAGGTCAATGTGGCAGAAGCCTGAGAGAGACAGGTGAAGTCAGGACTTGGCTGTGGGGAGGAGGGTGATGGGGCCACGGGAGCCACGGAGGGTTTTAAAGAAGAGAGAGACAGAGTCAGACTTGGGTTTAGAAAGAGCCTTCTGGTTTCTATGCAGAGAAGGCTTGGGAGTGCGGGTGTAGTTGTGGGGGGCATTTGTGCACCCCAGATGGACATGACAGGTGCCGGCAGTGGGAGATTAGGTTAGGTTAGCAGGTGGCAGGATGAGGAGGGGAAGCTGAGGGGTCTGAGAGACGTTTCGGTGGTAAAGAGGAAGGAGTGCGTGGGCAGTGGGGGCACACTCCAATCCCTGCCTGGGGCCCCAGATGCAGAGAAGGTGCGAGGTGGGGGAAGGTGCGTGAGAGCTGCTTGAACACGGGAGGCAGACGTTGCAGTGAGCTGAGGTGATGCCACTGCACTCTAGCCTGGGCAACAGAGGGAGACTTTGTTGCAATAAATAAATAAAAATAAATAATTAAAAACAAACAAACACAAAGGCCCTGGAGAGCTCCCTCGCCCCTGCCACCGTGCGAAGACTCTGTGAGAAGCGGGGGCCGTCTCTGAACCAGGAAGCCACCCCTCACCGAACATGGAATCTGGCGGAGCTTTGGTCTTGGACTCCTCAGCCTCTAGAACCGTGCGAAGTCGGTTTCTGCTGTTTGCAAGCCACCCAGTCCATGGTGCTTGTTGCAGCAGGTTGACTGCACTCAGACACGCCCGCCCCTGCAGTAACAGCTAGCTTTCGGACACGAACGTGCAAACTCACCTCTTCAATCATACACGCTTCCAGTCGTGCCCCTGCACACACTCACACACAGGCACCTGTAGCCACCTCTTCACACACACACACACACACACACACACACCCACCCCTGGCACAAACACACCTCACATGCACACACGGTAGCACACTCAGAAATCAGGCCCCTTTGCTCCCTCCCGAGTGAAAAAGTCTCAGGGCCTTCTGCTCTCTGGGTGTGAGCATCCGACTCCAGCTGGCTTGAGTCTGCAGGTGCCACACCCCAAAAGGCAGGCAGGTGGGTCCTCATGGAGCCTTGCTTGTGAAAAGTCTCTCAACCTCCCGCTGCTTCCCGGCTGGGCCTCCCCACCTCTCCAGGCGGCTTCATCTGCAGTGCCTCCGTAATTGGCAGTTCAGGGTGGATCCAGCAGCCTCTGGCCATAGAAAACATAATTAAGAGTGTTTGGGGTCCATTAATTGCACTGACTAGGAATTCCGAACAATCTAATTTGAAAAGCCACTTTGGAGTATATCTTTGCCTCGGTGGAGCACAGGTGCCTGAAATAGCTGCAGGGGACCAGCACACCCAGGCCAGGCCCCAGTGGCCTGTCTTTATTTCGGGGGAATTTAGGTCACTGAGGTGGTGGGAGGAGAAACTTCCCTCCTCCATGAAGCCCTCCTGGATTGCCACACATGCCTCCAACCGCCTCTGGAATCTCCTCACATCTCGGTTCAGCTCATGACCTACTGCCTCGCTGGTTTGAGGTTGTTTAATGTGGATTTGTGCAGCCTCTTCCGTGGTCAGAGACCTTGTCTATAATACGCCTTCCCAGAGCCCTGACAGCCATTGTTAATCATTCTTGCTGCTATTTACCCACATCCTCAATCTAGCCCCGGCCGCGAGGGGGTGGGTTTTGTGTGTTTTCTTTCTTTGTGAACTAGGGGGCTTCATTTGTCCTAAGTGTTCAAAAAGCTCAGATCTGAGGGAATAAAAAGAAAACCAGTTTGGCTGTCTTTCGGCACTAAGAAAGGTTATCGCGGAAAATGTTTTGAGCTTCTTGATCTCTGAAATATGAAAATCCAATTTAAAAAAGAAAGAGAAAAAAGCTCTGCAACATGTTTTGAGGCTGCTTCATGGATGTGTTTGAACCTTAAAACCCCTGCACATTCCTGCTCCTGTCTCATCCCAAAGCCCAAATTTCTGAGAAACCACTGAAGACCTGACCCCAACGCGTAATTATGTCTCCGTTTTCCCAGCATCTCATGGAAGGCATTTTGTAGGAAAAGACCTTTCGAAGCATGGGTTTTGCAGTATGAGTAGGAGTTTGACGGGTAGAGAAAGGCATTGGGAAAGGGACCTTCAGGCAGAAGAAATGGTGCATGTAAAGGTAACGCAGTGTGGGGGAGCTGGTGAGATTCCAACGGCATGGCAGATGCAACTTGATATGAGAGTCGGACAGAACCTGAGGGAACTGAAAGCTTTAGTCTTAGTCTGAGGGCACTAGGGAGCCAAGGCAGGGCTTGGCTCTCCCAAATCTCATCTCGAACTGTGATCCCCATACTCCCCACAGGTCCAGGGAGAGACCAGGTGGGGGTGATTGAATCATGCGGGCCGTTTCCCCCACGCTGTTCTCATGGTGGTGAGTGAGTTCTCACGAGAGCTGATGGTGTTATAAAGGGCTCTTCCCTCTTCACTCAACACTTGTCCTTCCTGCTGCCTTGTGAAGAAGGTCCCTTGCCTCCCCTTCACCTTCTGCCACGATTGTAAGTTTCCTGAGGCCTCCCCAGCCACGCTGAACTGTGAGTCAATTAAACCTCTTTCCTTTATAAATTACCCAGTCTCAGGAAGTTCTTTACAGCAGTGTGAAAACAGATGAATACACTTACTTTGGCTGCCAAGAACATTCATACTTATTTGCTGGGATCCAGCCAGGTCTTTCTATCTGGAAAGCCTCTCTGGTCCACCTTCTCCCCATGGGCTGATCTATCTCCTCCCTCTTCCCTCTCCCATTACTGTGCATAGACCTGTGTTATTGCATCAATCAGACCACATCGTGACCTTGAGCTGAGGACCAGGGATTTCTCCTCCTTCAGCTTCACACATGGACACCTGGCGCATGCCTGGTTTCAGTCATTGGCAAGTAAATATGCTGAATGGACAAACAAAGACCCCCAAGCTGTCTTTCTCAGCTGCCTGCAGTCCTGCCAGCAGCGGCATATATGGGAATGGGCACAGATCGTGCATAGGTGCCTACATGAGTCTGTGTTGTGTATTGGAGCATGCTTTTCCACGAATGTGTGAAGTGAGGTGTGTGTGCACCTGTGGGGGGAGCCGTGTGTGGTGTCTCTGAGGGGTGGCGGGGACTGAGAGCATGTGCATGGACCATGTTGGGGACTGGCTTTGTGGTGTCCCAGGCTTGCATGGCTGTGCTCTGCTATGGTGGGAATGTTTGTGTCACCCTAAAGTACGTACGATGAAACCTAACACCCCAGGTGTTGGTGTTAGGAGGTGAGTCTTTTGGGGAGTGATTAGATCATGAGGGTCGATTCCTTGTGAATGGGACTAGTGTCCTTATAAACGAGGCCCGAAGGCTCCCTTGCCTGGTCCCCTAGGTGAGGACACAGCAAGAAGTCAGTGTAGGAACCGTGAAGTGAGCCCTCACCTGACTCTGAACCTGCCCGGGGTCCTTGATCTTGGACTTCCAGCCTCTGGACCTGTGTGCAGTGAATTCCTGTGGCTCATAAGCCACTCACTCTGTGGCGTTTTGTTACAGCACCTCCCATAGACCAAGGCATCCTCCGCCCCGTGCTTCCGCTACAGCTTCCCAAGCGTGGCTGGCTGCACACCCCTGGAGTGGGGGTCTGTTAACGTGCAGGTCTGGATTGAGTGTGCGGTGCTGAGTTCCTGCATTCCTAATCATCTCCCTGATGCTGCCGGCCCGCACACCACACTTGGCTCCGCCAGGCCACTGGCACCCAGAAAGGGCCAGGGACCCACCACAGCTCACCCAGCGAGACAGTCCTGGGAGGAAAACCCAGTTCTCCGCCCCCAGCTCAGGAGGCTGCTGCAGTCCTGGGGTTCCTGTGGCTCCTGTGAGGGTCCCCATTCTCTGCCATTCCCCATTTTACAGGCTCTGTGAGGGCGGTTCCAGCATCAAGGGGTGTGAGCGGGTGCTTTTAATGTGCCCAGGCAATTCGGTGCCAGCAGCCATAATTCACCTGCTAAATTGTGGCTATAAATTTCCTCAAAGAGATGGGTCCCCAGGCAGGTGGGTGGGCTGATGCCGGTATCACTGAGCAGAGTTCAGTCTTCTGTCCTCATTAAATCGGAGCGTGAGACCGTGCGAGGCCTGGTCCCTGCCACACCAGGTGCCTGCTGTGCCCGGGTTTCTGGGTCAGAGGGGGCAGTGGAGGTGGGCTCCGGGCTGTGCTTCTATGTCCACTGAAGCAAACCCGGCTCCATCCTAAGCGTGAATCCCGATAACTGCTTGTAGTGGGTCAAGTGGCGACCCCACCCCCACCTCCCAGAAGATGTCCCCCAGAAACTGTGAACGTCACTGTTTGGATACATGTCTTTGCAGACGGGAGGAAGTAAAGGATCTTGACACGGTATCGGCCGGGATGAGGGAGAGCCGGAAGCCCGATGACAGGTGTCCTTGGAGACGGAGAAGGAGGGAGGAGGCTGCAGAAGAGAAGGCCCAGTGGGGATGGAGGCTGGAGGCGGAGACCGGAAGGGGATGCACCACCAGCCAAGGAACGCCGGGGCCAACGGAAGCTGGAAGAGACGAGGAAGGATTCCCCGCCGAGAGCCTTTGGAGGGAGCACAGCGCTGCGGATGCCGGGATTTCAGACTTCCGCTTTCCGGAGCCGAGAGGCGACGACGTGTTTCTGCTGCCGTCGGCCGCTGAGTCTGTGCGAATTGCTTACGACGGCTGTAGGCCAGAAACGGCTCTGTGACTCTCGCAGCCTCAGTTTCCTCTTCTGGCATGTGGGTTCCGGTTGTGCCTTCCACTCAGGCCAGGTAAAGGGCGCGCGGTTCGACGGCGTCTGTACGGTCCCGGTGGGAGCCTGCGGTTGGCCGCTGGGGTGGTTCTCAGACGTGGCCGCGGGGGGCGGGGGGAGGCCTGGGAAAACGGGGTCACCGGGCGTCGCATGCACGGCCTGAGACCGCGCTTGGAACAGGCTTCTGCACACTGTGAAGTGAGGGGCTGCTGTTGACGGTGGGCGGTCCGTGAACGCGGCAGCCCCCATCCGCCTCGAAAGGGCCCCTCCAGCCCCTCACCCCCTTTCCCCTTCGCCGTTTTTCCTAATTTCGCTTCCACCGAGGCTCATCTGGATTCGGTACTTTTCGTGAAATCAACTCATTCTTTCAGCTTCAAGGAGCGTCTGTAAAAAGGACACTTTATACCGCTAGAGTAAATGGGAAGCACGTTCCACTCGCCCTGAAAAGATGGTGACCTTAAACACAAGTACCGTGAAGCCAAAGCAGAGCGACTCTGTGAAGGGCCAGCCAGGCGCCACCGTCTGCCCAGGGCGCTCAGCCTGACGTCTGCTTGGTTTTTGTTAAAAAGGGAGGTTAGCAAAAGGGGAGGCGTTAAAGACGCATCAGCACCAAACCGAGGCTTTCTTCCTGTTAGTAATCAGGAAGGTGATGAGAAGGGAAACAGTGATTTCATTTACACAATTCTTTTTTTGTTTTGAGACAGGGTCTCGCCCTGTCACTCAGGCTGGAGTGCAGTGGTGTGATCATGGCTCACTGCAGCCACAAACTCCTGGCTTCAAGCCATCCTCCTGCCTCAGCCTCCCAAGGAGCTGGAACTACAGGCTCACACCACCATACCTGACTAATTTTTAAACTTTTTTGTAGAGATAGGGTCTCGCTATGATGTCCAGGGTGGTCTTGAGCTCCTGGGCTCAAGCAACCCAGCTGCCTCAACCTCCCAAAGTGCAGGGG
The DNA here is from genome assembly GCF_048565385.1 of Saimiri boliviensis. Lineage (NCBI taxonomy): Eukaryota > Metazoa > Chordata > Mammalia > Primates > Cebidae > Saimiri > Saimiri boliviensis. The sequence continues at coordinate 30,134,541 of NC_133469.1, read as the reverse complement.
TTTCAGGCATAATCCACCACACCTGGACATTCATTATGTGATCGTTAATGCTGAGTCCATATATCCCCCTAGATGAATCTCTCAGGGCACACACCCCATGCTACGGGAAACAATATTCCAGCCCCACACTCTTCCCCCGTTTCTCCCCCATCGATACTCCTGGAAAACTGGTCTTGACTGGGTGTTAGATAGACTCATCCAAGGCCGTAAAGTGAGCTGATGGCACAACCACAACTAGAGTTCCGATCTTTTCATTCCTGACCCGTCGCCCTTTCCATTGTACTAGACTCCCTTGCTGCTATTTTAAAGAGGCCTTCGGTAATACATTGCTTTTTCCATGTGAGAGAGACTAGTGGTGGGATTTTAGGCACCGTGTGGCAGACACATCACTCCTCATGTGCTACAGTCTCGGAACAGGACCAGCCCCGGTGACCACCCTTCAGAGGTGTATTTAGTTACTTATTTTTGGAGACAGAGTCTTGCTCTGTGATCGCAGCTCACTGCAACCTCTGCTTCCTGGGTTCAAGCCATTCTCCTACCTCAGCCTCCCGAGCAGCTGGGACTATAGACGTGTGCCACCATGCCCGGCTGAGGACAAGCAGTTTTAAGGCTGGGCTTTATGCCTTCTGCTCTTGGAACCTTAGTCCTTTTACCTGTCAGATGGGCACAAGCAACCACCCTTGAAGCATTAATGGGAGTCTTGGCAGTGATGGACAGGCAGCACCTACTTGGGGCACTTGGGTCAGGCCTGGGCACACGCTCCAATCAACAAGGACCACAGAGCTCAAGGCCAACTCTGGTGGGCCAGAGCTTGGGACCCGGCACCCCATGTCAGCTATCACGACGAGCAGTTGGTTTTGGGAATTTTCACATTTTTGAGGTTGGCACAGGAATAGGAAACCCATGTCTGTCCCGGCGGGCAGCGATTACAGCCAAAAGTGTCTCTCTGGGTTTTTGTGGCTGCAGAAGAATGAGCATTGAATAGGGTTTAAAGGTAGCATTCCACGGTTTTAGCTCTGCTCCAGACTTGCTGGCACTTGGCCTCATCATTTCTTCTCCTGGGCCTTGCTTTGTTCATCTGTGAAGTGGGGTGGCACGTCATTAGACGTTCCGATTCTCACTCACTCACTCGTTCAGCCCTCACTGCTTGGCCCCTCCTCTGTGCAGAGCCCGGCGCTGGAATGCAGATGGCGAACGGTAACACCGCAACAAACTCAGTACAGTAGGCGACACGAGCGTTGGGAGCTCGCGCCGGGTGTGGTGGCTCATGCCTGTCCCAGGCTCATGCTCATCCCAGCACTTTGGGAGGCTGAGGAGGGTGGATGACTTGACGTTGGGTGTTCAAAACTAGCCTGGCCAACATGGTGAAACCCCATGTCTGCTAAAAATACACACACACACACACACACACACACACACACACACACACAAATGGATGAGTGTGGTGGCAGGTACCTGTAATCCCAGGTACTCGGGAGATGGAGGCAGGAGAAGTGCTTGAACCAGGGAGGCAGAGGTTGCAGTGAACTGAGTTCTTGTCACTGCACTCCAGCCTGGGCAAGAGAGCGAGACCCTGTCTCAAAAAAAAAAAAAAAAAAAAAAAAAAAAAAAAAAAAAAAGGGATGTCGGGAGCCCCAAGGCAGATGATCCTGGGGAGGTGACCTGGTCTTGCAGCTGCGACAGTCCAGGAGGGTGGAGAAGTCTAAGAGACCCTGGGTCTGAAGTCGGGGAACCCCAGGCAGGTCAGGAGGTCAGTGCTGATCAGATGCCAAGCCAAGGACTGGTTATAAATTCCCCTAAATGGGGAGCGGAAGGGACGAACGATTTTGGATGGCTGGGCGTGAACACTGATACTTCTCCAGGCTGCTCCCTACACACTGCCCTTGAGTTTTGATTGTTTCTTTTTTTTTTTTTTTTGAGATGGAGTTTCGCTCTTGTTACCCAGGCTGGAGTGCAATGGCGCGATCTCGGCTCACCGCAACCTCCGCCTCCTGGGCTCAGGCAATTCTCCTGCCTCAGCCTCCTGAGTAGCTGGGATTACAGGCACGCGCCACCATGCCCAGCTAATTTTTTTTGTATTTTTAGTAGAGACGGGGTTTCACCATGTTGACCAGGATGGTCTCGATCTCTTGACCTCGTGATCCACCCGCCTCGGCCTCCCAAAGTGCTGGGATTACAGGCTTGAGCCACCGCGCCCGGCCGAGTTTTGATTGTTTCTTATGAACAATAGCCATTCCCTTGACTCGCGGCGCAGCAGGAATAACCCTGTCTCGTGCCCCTCTGTGGAGCACAGCGGGCTGGCAAGGTACCTCGGGCTTACACATGGGGCCTCAGCCCCTTCTCTGAGCAGATTGCCACCCCGAGGCCCACCTGGGTGCCATCCCGGCTGCTGCGCAGGACCCTCTGGGGTGGTGTGCAGGGATGTGGCATTCAACTCAGAGCCTCTCCAAGGGAGATCGTTGCCTCTTGAAATCCCTTTTCAGACCCTCTGTCTACACTGAGGAGGAGTCGCGGCTTGGTGCTGATGCGTCTTTGACGCCTCTCTAGCCTCACTGATCTTCCTTTACAATGGAAAGAGGGAAGGCGGGCCTGGGGCTCAAAGTGCCAGAGGAAAAGCAGTGCTGGTTGTCTGGGATTTGGTGCCTTTATTTTTTATTTTATTTTTGAGACAGAGTTTTATTTTGTCACCCAGGACTGGAGTGCAGCAACACGAAAACAGCTCACTGCAGCCTCGACCTCCTGAGCTCAAGTGATCCTCCTATTTCAGCCATTCAATAGCTGGAACTACAGGCACACAACACCAGGACTGGCTAAGTTTCGTATTTTTTGTAGAGACGGTGTTTCCCCATGTGGCCCAGGCTGGTCTTGAACTCCTGAGCTCAAGTGATCCACCTGCCTCGGCCTCCCATTGTGTTGGGATTGCAGGTGTGAGCCACCGAGCCCGGCCTGGTGACATCTTTTTGTTTTCATTGTGTTTATTTGTATTTCCTTTTCAGTGATGGTTATACAGCTTTTCCAGTTTTCCGTAACAGTGCCCTAAAGCTTCCTTGCAAGATAAGCTTATTGAAGAGAATCAGACTGAAGAAAACATCATGTCCAGAAATGGTTTGTTCAGCGGCCACCTGGCTGGAACAGGGCTCGGGAAGGAGAGACTGGTGCTTGGCAACTGCCGTCCTGGGGGGTGGGAGCTGCGGCAGGTCTGTGAGCAGGTGGGGGGACCACCCGTAGCTGTCTCCCTGATGATGCTGGGGTCCCAGAATCAGCCCTAGGCCTGTCCTGAGTCCATGAGGCCCCAGGCCCCGAACTTCCACGGTGATGGAGAAATATAGAGAGACAATAAGGCAGTGAACCGTGGCAGAGGGTTTATGAGGCGGCCATGCTCGAATGGTCAAAAGTTAGGGAAAATGTATTTATTACAACACTTTTCATGGGCAAGTTATCATTTTGTCAAACTTTATTAGAGGGACTAATTAATGGGTTGTAAAAAGTACTAGTGCGTGGCCAGAGAAAGAGCTGGTCCCGGGGACATTGGCAGTCCCAGGATTTATGACCCCACTGTTCCCCATTTATTCATGTGGAGAAGGTGCGTGGAGTGGGTTATATATGGGCTGCTGCAGAGCCGCCCTCCCTCCCAGGAGGCTGGTGGGCCTGGGAGACGGCCAAGGCAGGGTCCTCCTGCCGCTGCCTTCCAGGGAAAGAGAGAGAGGCAGGTAGAGAGAGGCGGGTGGCCGGGGCTAGGAGACACCTGGCTGCATGTCCTTGGGTGACATTTTCCTCTCAACCTCAGTGTCCTGATCTCTGCGCCTCAGGGCTCATGTGAGGAGCTAAGAAGATCTCGCGTGGGAACATGCGATATAAACGGGGAAGTGCTCTGCAGTACAGAAACTGTCAAGTGCTCGGTGGCTGAAGGATGGTGTGGCTCTATGGTGTTATATTAGGGAGGCACCAAGGATGACATTGCGGGAGCCCCACTCTGTGGTAGGAACTGTGCAAATGCCTCTTTTGCTTCATTAACCCTAATCCACGCTTCTCCTCCAGACCCTTGCCTTCTTATCTCTGAGCATTCAGCTCAGGTGCCTCTTCTTCCAGGGAGCCCTCCTGACTGCCCCCACGTGATGCACAGTGCTCAGTTCATTTCCTCTGCTGCCCCATGCAGTCTTTTGACTTATTTAGCGACTGGTTCACTTTGCTGTGTATTGTCGGTTTTCTCCACATGATAACAGAGCAGAGACTCTGTGTTCATCCTGACCCCTGCTCTCTTCCCAGTGCCTATCACAGTAGGGGCTCAACACGTGTCTGCTGAGTAGATGAGGGAGGGCCGGTGGGCATCAAGACCAGGAGGCGGGACCATGCGGGTCCATGCGGGACCATGTGGGACACATGCTAGGAAGTGAAGGAAAGCCACTCATTGGGTGGCGACTAGAGCAGGCACTCAATAAATGCAGTCGCCAGGTGGGCGGGTGGATCTGAGCCTCTTCCTGACCCTCTCCACGCAGAAGGGGGGTCAAGCGTCTGGCACAAGCCCCCTCCATCCAGGCTTTGAGTTACAGGGGGCGCTGGCTGAGCTAGGCTCCCAACCCTCTGACCCTCAGTGGAGACAACATCCTTGAGTTTTGGGTGAGAACTTGTAACTTCATCTGCTGTTTCTCAAAGGCCCACTCGGTTGCACACGTGGAATAGTGTGCATGTTGGGGTGGGGATGGTGTTCCCAGGCTGCAGACACCCACAGTAGAAACTGACCCAGGTCAGGAAGTGGAGAAGACGGACTATCCTAGGGACATGGGTTCAAATCCTGGCTCCACCACTTAGCAGCTGTGAGACCTTGGGCATGTCACTCAACACTCAGCCTCATTTTTCCCATCTGTACAGTGGGGACGCTAAGGGTGCACCCCTCACCAGGGTGGTGCGGGGATTTGAGGTGACGTCTGGGAAGCTCCTGGCAGCAGGAGGTCCTTGGGAACTGGGAGAGCCTCACCCTGTTCTGTCTGAGTCCTGCTCAGGCCGAGGGGAGGAGGCGGGCGCTCCGTGACTCAGGCTCAGCTTTCACCTGTGCTGAGCCTTGTGACTTCTGTGGGGACAGCTGGCCCCTGGCTGGGAAATGAGTTCTCCTTTTGGTCTCTTGACCGGCGTGGTATGAGGTCAGTGAGTGTTAACCTGGCAGGGACTGCTCTCTCTGCAGGGTCATGGGGAGGACAGGAGACCAAGGTGGCTTTGAGCCACAGGAGTAAATGAGCCATGGTCTGCACCTCTGCAGCTGGGGACTGATGCATACAGGTGATCATCCTTACTCCCCCACGTGGGGGCTGGCTCTGTTCTGCCCACCCCTGGGGCTGCTGTGAGAGGCAGCATCTATGTGGAGCTTCACAGGCCTTGCTCATTTCCTCTTCCCCACAATGCTAGGAGGTTGACATGAGAATCCCATTTTCTAGTTGAGGAAACTGAGGCTCCGAAGCTTAAGGTATGTGACTCCTTAGGACCATCTAGTACCGGGTGCTGGCCGTCTGTCAAGGTAGAAAACACAAAGTTCCCACCCTTAAGAACCTTCTAGCCCAATGGGGGAGATGGACTAGAATGTCAGACTAAGATGAGAGACAGACTCAGGACCAGAGGAGCTTCCTGGAGGAAGGGACATTTTAGCTGGGTATTGCACACAAATGTACCCAGCACAGAAAGACGGACCAGCATGTGCACAGGGGCAGAGGCTGAAAAGGGACTGCTGGCTGGTCCGATGGGGCTGGAATAAAGAGGGGAAGTTGGGATGTGGAGGGATGTGATCAGACATGAAAAGCCCTGGAGGGCAAGCTGAGGAGTTTGGCTGAGAGGAGAAATCTGATGGAAAGGCTGCCTGCTCTGTTTACACCACTGATTCATTTGTCAATAAGGTGCTTCAAGAATGAGTACACCAGTCTTCACTATTTGTGACAGCTCCAACTCTTCCCGAGCTCTGTGGGCAGATCTTCTGACTCTCGGTGAGAAGGTGGTCTGGTAGCAACTCACATGCCTGAGTCTGGGGGTGCAGTTGGAGGAAGAACAGGAATCCCCATGATTCCCAGGTCAGTGATCATCAACAGATGGCTAGAAACCCTTCCCTGGGAGGCTGCTATTTTTTTTTTTTTTTTAAACAAAGTTTTGTGCTGTCACCCAGGCTGGAGTACAGCGGCACAATCATAGTTCAGTGCAGCCTCGAACTCCCGAATTCAAGAGATCCTCCCATCTCAGCCTACCGAGTAGCAAGGACTACTAGTCAGGTACCATCACACCTGGCTATTTTTTAAAAAAGTTTTGTAGAGATAGGGTCTTGCTCTGTTGCCCAGGCTGGTCTTGAATTCCTGGCTTCAAGCAGCCTTCCTTGCCTCAGCCTCTACCTTTTGATCACCCACTCCTTATAGCCACCTGAGCTTCATACCAGCATGGCGTGTACTGAGTAGGTTTTGTTAACAGCAAGGATCACCTCATGAAAGAATGTGGGAAGAAGGGAAAGGACAAAGCCGAGCTGAGCCAAAGAGAGACAACGCATTTACTGGATGCACGAGCTCCCCTTGGGAGTATATGAAAGATCAAGGGCGGGGCAGAACAGGGTGCCTTCTGCCCCGACAGCGACAAGGGCTCAGTGTGATGGCCGCGGAGTCTGTTACACCTTGGTGTGGTTCCTGCTGCGATCCCTAACTTGCTTAACTTTGTTTTTGAGTGATTTAATCCCTCTGAGAGGGCGGCCAAGGATTCTAGTTCTTGAGACCGAGCCAGGAACATTCAAAGGTTGCAAGCAGCTGCCTGTAGAAAGGGGAGGCATGGTTATTGGGGGAAAAGGCCAGATGCCCATGGATGACAGACAAGGATACACCTATCTTTTTCTGTTTGTTTGTTTTTGAGACAGAGTCTCGCTCTGTCTCCCAGGCTGGAGTGCAGTGGTGCGATCTGGGCTCGCTGCAACCTCCGCTTCCTGGGTTCAAGCACTTCTTTTGCCTCTGCCTCCCGAGTAGCTGGGGCTACAGGCGCACGCTGCCATTCCCAGCTATGTATGGATGTATATATATATATTTGTATGTATTTGTATTTTTAGTAGAGATAGGGTTTTACCGTGTTACTCAGGCTGATCTCAAACTCCTGAGCTCAGGCAGTCCACCTACTTTGGCCTCCCAAAGTGCTGAGACTACAGGCATGAGCCACTGTGCCCGACCCAAATACACCTGTTTTGGGCACCTTGGAGGGGTGCAAGTTGGGAGAGGCTGCATTGTGCTAGAAATTTTCTCTGGGTGTCCTGTTTTCTGTCTCTCTTTCTCTCTTTCTTTTGTTTTTCTTCCTTCCCTCTCTCCCTCCCTCCCTCCTTCCCTCCCTCCTTCCTTCCTTCCTTCCCTTTCTCCATCCCTCTCTCCCTTTCTCTTTCTTTTATTCTCTTCTTTCTCTTTCTCTCTCCTTCCTTCCTTCTTCCATCCCTCCCTGTCTTCTCTTTCATTCATTCATTCTTTTCTTTGTTCTTTCCTTCCCTCCCTCCCTCCTTTCTTTCCCTCCCCCCTCCCTCCCTCCCTCCTTCCCTCCTTCCCTCCTTCCCTCCTTCCCTCCCTCCTTCCCTCCTTCCCTCCCTCCTTCCCTCCTTCCCTCCTTCCCTCCCTCCTTCCCTCCTTCCCACCTTCCTTCCTTCCCTCCCTCCCTCCTTCCTTCCTTCCTTGCCCAGGCTGATCTCGAACTTCTCCTGGGCTCAAGTGATCCTCCTGCCTTAGCCTCTCGAGACCTGTTGTCTTTATATCAAACCCAACCTTCTCAGCAACCTGCCAGACTGATGAGGGACTGTCCTGCCCACCTTTTCCTCCTCTTCCTGTTCCCCTCCCACTGCTGTCCACCCTGCTGTGCCTCATCTTCGTCTTCCTTGTGAACGAAGGGTCCCCAACTATTTTGTTTTTTGCCCAACCCTGGGGGCCTAGTGTGGTGCCTGGCACACAGTAGGTGCTCATTAGCTGGGTGCAGATTGGAACACATCTCATTGAACATGTCTTATTGAATCATGACGGCTGTCGTGTGGGAAGGCTGAGACAGGCCAGGTCCTGCCAAGGAGGGACAGCCGGGAGGGGCATTTGGGACCTGTCTGTTGGTCTCTTCCACCTTGGCTCACTGGACTTGTCTCCGGCTACATGATGGACTAAGCTTTGGACCTTCTGTTCCAAAACTGGAACCTTGAGTCTCTGTCTCCATCTCTTTATTCAGAAATCTGCCTCCCAGTAGGATCTTGTGGCCAGGATGGAGAGAGTTCTTTCCAGGCCATTTCCATTAATGGGTGATAGGATGAGGGTGCCCAGCGCTGACGTGGCACCCCAGGATCTAGGAGTGGGTGGGGGGTTGTCCCCTGTCCGGCCACCCCAGGTCCTTTGCTTTCCCTCCACATCTCTTGTCTCCTTCTCCGGAAGTCCAGGAATCCTCCTGGCACTTCACTTGGGGCCTCTGAGATCCCAGCCGTGACCAGGTATGGTGAAGGCATGGGGTGATTCTTGAGCTTCTCAGGCTTAGAGCCAAGGAGGAAGAAGCTGTACATGTCAGCAAGCATTGGACACTTACTGTATACCAGGCATCAGAGCATGGAGAGAAACAGACAGGATTCCTGCCGCAGATACAACACCCTGAAGTGTCAGAGACATCCAGAGACACCCGGAGTGTCCATGGAGATGAAAAGCAGGGCTCAGGTTGGGAAGTCCTAGAAAGGGAAGAGAAGAAAGACCCCAGAGAGGTGCTGCTTGGGGCAAATCTTGAAAGATAAACCATTTTTTTGCAGATAGATAAAAGGAATTCCAGGCAGAACCCACGGCCTGGACAAAGGCATGAAGGTGGAAAATGACCTGGTCCCTCTGAGAGACTTCCCTGAGAGTGTCCGGTGACCCAGCGGCAGGGTCAGCCTATTTCTTTTTGTTTTCTTTTTAAATTTAATTTATTTTTGAAATGGAGTTTTGCTCTTGTCACCCAGGCCAGAGTGCAATGGTGTGATCTCGGCTCACTGCAACCTCTGCCTTCTGGGTTCAAGCGATTCTCCTGCCTCAGCCTCTCTAGTAGCTGGCATTACAGGTGGGCACCACCATGCCTGGCTAATTTTTGTATTTTTAGTAGAGAAGGGGTTTCACCACATTGGCCAGGCTGGTCTCAAATTCCTGAGCTCAAGTGACCACCCACCTCTGCCTCCCATAGTGCTGGGATTACAGGCATGAGCCACTGTGCCCAGCCGGTCAGGCTCTTTCTAGAGGCCTTCAGACTCTGCAGATCAAGAAGCCTGATCTCCACCTGCAGGTGCTGGTTGCTGGGGGACACATTTAATCCACGTAGGGAAACAAACTCTTCCCCAGTGTTCTGGCGTCTCCATTTTCTACATGCAAGCGGAGGCCGCTAAAGGCAGTAGAAATTTGGGCTCCATTAAAGTAGCACCCACCCCACCAGTAATTTGGAAGCCCTGCTGGCAATATGAGCATCTGTGCATCTTCCAGATGTTCTGTTTTCTTTAAAGGGCTGAATTATTCAGTCAGCAACTCTACATATATTTACCCAGTGTTTTCAGCATGCCAGGCCCTGGCACAGGGCCTGGATGCACCGTCCTGCCCTCGAGGGACTGCCATTCCCATTGGGGTGCTGGGTGCAGTGTAGAAAAAAACCCTTTCTGGAGGGTCTTGGTTCAGGTTGCTCAGAGGCAAGGACTCAATGGCAAGTGGTTTGTCTGATAAATGATTCCAGGAAGTGCTTGAAGGGGAGTAGGGTGGTGAGACAGGGAGAGGGAGGTAGCTAATCCAGGGAGTGTGGGTTGAGCCAGTTACCACGATGTACAACTGGAGTTCAAACCTGTAAGACCTCAGGGAGAGCATGTAGACTATAATCCTCAGAGGTGTGTGCGAGGCGAGGGAGCTGAGGTATTGATACGCCAGCTTCCCAGAGCCATTTGTTCCCAGGGCTGTTAGCTGGGCGTGGTGACTGGTGCCTGTAGTCTCAGCTACTTGGGAGGCTGAGGCAGGAGAATCACTTCAACTCAGGAGGCAGAGGTTGCAGTGAGCTGAGATTGTGCTACAGCACTCCAGCCTGGGTGACAGAGCAAGACTCTGTCCCCAAAACAAAAAACAAACAAAACAAAACAAAAAACAATGCAATTCTGGAGCTGGCTTTTGGACTTCCTGGAAAATACAGAGATGGTCGGGTCTGAGGAACAGGGGCAGAGGACTGTATTAGTTTCCTGTGGCTGCTGCAACACATGTTTACCCATTTAGTGTCTGACAACAACACACATTTACCATGTTACAGTCCTGGAGGTCAGAAGTACACACGTCAAGGTGTCAGCAGGGCTGTGTTTCATCCAGAGGCTCCAGGAGGAGGAAAACCCATTTCCTTGTGTTTTCCAGCTTTGACGGGCCACTCACAGTCCTAGCTTGCGACATTTTCCTCCATCTTAAAAACTAGCATTGTAGCATCTTTCAGTCTCCGTTTCCGTTATCACATCACCTCCTCTGAGTGTCATCCTCCTGCCTTCCTTTTATAAGGCCCTTTGTGATGACATCAGCCCACCAAGATAATCCAGGGTAACTGCTGCCCCTGCCCCCGTCTCAAGGTCATTAATTTAATCACATTTGCAAAGTTCCTATTGCCAGGTAAGGTAACATATTCACAGGTTCTGGGAATGCGGATATGGACGTCTCTAGGAGGCCATTATTTTGTCTACCAAAGAGATCTTCAGCATCTGCTTTAGGTGGGTGTAGAGAAGCTTTCCAAGGGCAAGGACATTGCAATTGAATGTGAAAGATGAAAACAGTTTCTCTGTGCAAGAAAAGTGGCCAGAGGATGTGTCTTCTCTGTGCAGACTTGGTAGCCTGAGCTGGTGCGTTTGAGGCTTGATGAGAGTCCAGTGTAAACGTAGCAGAGTGAAGGGGTAGGCATAGAGGGCAGGGTTGCCATGAGTGATGACCTGAGACCCGTCAGTGAGACTGCATCCCACAACACTCAGAGGCCGTGGACGGATCTTAGAGTTTTTATTTTTCTGAGATGGAGTCTCGCTCTGTTGCCCAGGCTGGAGTGCAGTGATACGATCTTGGCTCACTGCAACCTCTCTGCCTTCTGGGTTCAGCAGACTATGCCCAGCTAATTTCTGTATTTTTAGTAGAGACAGGGTTTCACTATGTTGGCTAGGCTTGCCTTGAACTCCTGACTTCAAGTGATCCACCGACCTTGGCCTCTCAAAGTGCTGGGATAACAGGCGTGAGCCACCACACCTGGCCAGTCTCAGAGTTTATTCTGAGTGAAAGGGAACCTGTCACAGCTTCTGAGCAGGACAGTAATCTGATTTGCATTTTGGGACTCTCACTCTGGCTGCTGCCTGGAGGATGGGTTAGTGGAGTGAGCATGAGAGGCAGGAGGACTATGTCCTGAGCCTGGCATGAGATGTGTTTGGAACAGAGGAGGGGGCTGGGGATGGACAAATGTAGTGAGACTTGAAGAATACCAAAGAGGTAGAGACAATGAGATTGTTGGTAGATTGGTGCCCACAGAGGAATTAAAATTGAGACTTCCTTTGATTGGAGGCAGTTTAGTGGCATCAACCGCAATCATGGATTTTAGACAAAGTGGCTTATTACTATATGTGAAAGCATGCTTGACAAACGGGAAGGACCCCTACTCTTTCCTGTGACACATCATCAGACTCAGTGGCCACAGCACATAGTTTGTGTATGAGGTTAGGAAGGTGATCTTGAAGGTGGGGGCTGAGGCTTGTAGCCAATTTTTCTCCTTTTCTCACTCCCTCTTTCCTTCCATTTTTTCTTTTCAGTTCAGATATTTTTTATTTTACACTTGATCTTAGCCAAAAGGCCTAGAAGTGATTCTCTTATTTTAAAACTGAAAGAAGAAAACATTACAAACTCATTACTCTAAGAAACTTGGAACTGCCTTAGATGTGTATTCAGTACAAACCCAGTCTTGCTCCGTTTCATTCCTGCATTACCACTTTCCAAAGACAGCCACTGTGAACAGTACCTCATGTGACCTTCAGGTATTTTCATGGTGATTTGGTTTCTCATATGTTTTATAATTTGGGATTGCAAGCTCATCTTAGGTATGGCAGTATCTGTGGGAATCTTGAATGGCATGGTCGAGGGTGTCTGGTTGCACATTTGTTTCTGCTTTGCTTGCCATGATACCCTCACTCCTGGTCTGAGGTTTATGTTTTTCTTAGTTTGGGCATTCTCATCTATGCAGATAGTTCAAATTTAAACACCAAATTGGTGTGATCACACACCCATAGTTACACAGTCTTAGGGGAGTTTTTTTTTTGTTTTTTCCCTGAGCTCAAGCCAACACAGACAAAATTTCAAAGAAATGGGGCTTTCCTGTCAATCATTCTTCTTGTGTTTCGGGGAAGCATTGTCATTTAATGATTAGTAGTGGCTTTCAGACTTCCTGAGTCTGAATCCCAGCTTTGCTACTCACTAAAGAGGTGACCCTGGGTACTCATTACTGAATTTTTCTGAGCCTCAGTTTTCTCATCTATAAATTGGAAATGAGAATATTTTCTACATCATAGCAGTCTTACAAGGGGTAAATAAGGCAATGCATTTGACTACCTAAAATAGTGTGTATTAATGCCTCAATAAATGTTGATAATTGTAATAAAATCATGTCCTTATGTTTTTACACAAATGGGTGCACAGGAAGCTCACTATTCTGTACCCCTCTTTTTTCTGTAGATTGGTTTGCATCAGTCCAAATGGTTTCATGTTCTTCTTTTGAATGGCTGCATGGTACTCCTTTGTATGAATGTACCACAGTTCATTTAACCAGTGTCCTGTTGGCAGGCATTTCCAGTGTTTCTGATTTTCCCGTTTTTCCCTGTTATCAACAACACTGTGATCAGCATCCTGTTATATCCATCTTCACCATTCATTGATTCCATTTTGTCTTCAGATTAAGTCCACAGAGTGAGATTGCTGGATGAAAGGGAAGCCTTGTTTAGACACCATTCTCTTCCATCTTCATGTCTTTAGTCTCTTTCCTGAATGAGACCCAGGGGATGTGACGGCTGAAGGGAAATGCACAGCACAGGACTCAAAAGTGGTGTTCATGAACATCTGCCCCTGTTCTCTGTCTTTTTTCCCCCCTAGAATGAAAGATACCTTGATTAGACAGTAATTAAGAGTGTTTTGGACAGCACAAGGCACTAATAGCCTTCCAGGTGCTTAATAAGTGTCAAGGCTGCCAAGAGAAAAATTTATTTAGCATATTAACAGGCTCTATGAATGCCAAGTTTGCCTTCAGCCGTGGCACTGTAACACTGGGGAATGGAAACAGGGTCAGAGCTTTAGTGCCCACTGGAAAGGGCAACCAAGGTAGCAATGCGAGTAGGTCAAGAGCACTGGTTGGGACCTAGACAACTCTGGGTTCTAAGCCAATCACTGCCAAACTATATCCAGGAGCATGGCCAATGTATGGGCCTTCTCTGAGCTCCAGTGTTGTCACTTACAGATCAGGGCTTGAAATACCTAACTTACTGGGTATTGGGAGGCCATGAGTGCAGCCATTAAGAATTTAAACTCTGTTTGGGAGGCCGAGTCAGGTGGATCACTTGAGGTTAGGAGACCAGCCTGGCCAACATAGTGAAATCCTGTCTTTACCAAAAATACAAAAATTAGCCAGGCATGGTGGCACACACCTGTAGTCCCAAATACTCGGGAGGCTGAGGCAGGAGAATCACTTGAACTTGGGAGGCGGAGGTTGCAGTGAGCCAAGATCACACCACTGCACTCCAGCCTGGGTGACAGAGCAAGACTCTGTCTTAAAAAAAAAAAAAAGAAACTCTGGATTCTGGCCCGGCCACTTCCACTCATTAGCTGATGACCCTGGGCAGGATTCTGAAGGTTTTTGAGACTTAGTTTTCTAATCTGTAATGTGGCTATGATAATAATCCTATGAGCCCACCTTATAGAATTGTGGTTAAGACAAGAAAATGTATATAAAGGACTTAGCCGAGTGCTTGGCCCAAAATAAATGCTCAAAAGATCAGTATCTCGCATTATTGGTGTTAGAAATTTGCTGAGTGCTAAATGAGATAATGCATATACAACTGAAAACAAAGGTATAATGTATATGTAATAGTTAAGGAGGCAATGCCAGCTGCTCTAACAAATGCAGTTGTCATGTCAGTGGTTTAACACAGTATAAGTTTATTTATCACTAATGTTACAACCCACTGTTGGCATTTCTGGTTGGGCAGTCTGCCTCCATGTGGAGACTCAGGCATTCAGGCTCCTTCTATTTTATGACTCTACCATCTTTAACATTTATTTTGAACTCTGTTCCTTTCAGCAGGCAGGTGGGGAAAGAGAGACTGAGGAGACAAACACCTGCTTGTTAGTCATCTTAGCCCTGAAGGCATGTCCATCACTTTCTCTCACAGTCTATTGGTCAGAGTTAGTCACATGGGCCTACTTAGATGCAAAGGAACCTGGGAAATGTAGTCCATGCATGATCAGCTGCTGCCCATGAAAAACTCTATGATAGAAAGGAAAGCAAAAGTCCGTGGTGGTCACCCCTGCTTAGCCCAGCACCCTCATTTTCAGGGGGTGACCTGGAAATGACCCAAAAGTGGGGTAGGGACCCAAGAGTGGGCTGGAGCTGAGAGTGTATAGAGGGTATGTCTCCCTTCCTTGAGCCAGGGGTGATGCTGGTGCTGGATCGTTCCCTAGACCAAGTTTGTCCGACCTGCTGCCTGCAGCCCAGGATGGCTCTGAATGAGGCCCAGCATAAATATGCAAACTTTCTTAAAATATTATGGTTTTTTTTTTTGTTGCAATTTTTGTTTAGCTCATCAGCTATCATTAGTGTTAGCGTATTTTATGTGTGGCTCAAGACTCTTTTTTTCTTTTAATGTGGTCCAGAGAGCCAAAAGAGTAGGCGCCCTTGTCCTAGATAGAGGGTAACGACAGCAATGATTCCAGTTGGAGCACTGAACACGGAGCACTCTGCCTCTGTGATCACATCTAACCCCTCAGACAGCCCCAACAGGCATTTTCTTTCTTTCCATCACTCATGCCATGCACGGGTGAGGAAACTGAGGCACGGCAGGGCTCCATGCCTTGCCCAAGTTCTCACAGCAAGGCAGGAGCAGACCCAGGCCTCGAACTGAGATCTCGAGGTGAACATGGTCTTCTTGGAGGCCAGGGTCACACCAGAGGGTCTCACATGCAGGGACAAGGTAGGGGACTCTCCGCCTGCCCCAGCAAGTTTTCAGACACCAAGGCCTGCGGGACGAGGCCTGGCTGCTGTGAGGCTGTGGAAGAACATGGAAGAAGAATGGTTCTTTCTGGACCCTCTAGTTTGTTCTTTGAGCACATTAAACATGCCCCTGTAACCTTGCTGACTGTCTTCATCGGCTCTGTAAACCCTTGGTTTGGCTGTCGCAGGCATTTTTTGTTCACATTGTATTTAACACAGAGCCAGATGCACCAAAGGGCTCAGTATATATTTGTTGAATAAAAGAAAGCAAGCCTCACGGGAGCGTTTATCTAAATTACAACAATTTTTTCTGTTCGTGTGCAATTGTGGACTTGGGAGGTTGACAGAGCTCCCGTGAGGTCCTAGGCCCATCCTGGAGTCTTCCCCCAGCCCTGGGAGGCAGGTCCTGCTGATATCTCCGATTAATAGACAGGGAAACTGAGGCCCTCCCCGTGGCTCTGCGTTGGTTGGGCCGGCCTGACTCTCTCCCTCACACTGTCTGCTGCCTGGCACTGCCTGAGTCACAAGGGGCTGAAAGTGACCTCTGGGTGTCTATAATTAGGCCCTGCCTGACGTCAGGGCAGACAGATTCTCTGTCTCAGCCAACGTCGGGCTATCGTTCACTGCGAGCCAGGCACTGACTTAAGCCCTTTACATGCATGCTCTGACCCCCTCAGCAACCCCACAAGCCCCCCATTTTCCAAGGACGAAACTGGGGCCCAGGAGGGTCATGCCCTGGCCTGAGGTTACTCAGCTGGGAGGAGGTTGAGGCTGGATTGGAACCTAGACCCCTGTAGCTCTGATAACTACCAGGCTCTGTCAGTGATCGGTGGTAGCTGCATGTTTCCAGATCACAGCAGGGTTCAACTGAGCAGGCCGCAGAGAGGTGTGCTGAAGCCTTGGTGGGTGTGGCCATTCTCACCTCTGACCACTGGCCTCCTAGTTTATTCTGCTCCTCGTTCCTCTTTCTCGAATTTGTTCCCACCTCCTGGCCTTTGCACGTGGCTTTCCCTCTGCCTGAAATGCCCTTCACCCATATCTTCCTGTGTTCCAGCTCCTTCTTGTCTGTCGGGTTTCTGTGTAATTGTCACTTCCTCCAGGAAGCCTTCCTTGACCACACCTGCTTCCAGTCTCTTGAGTTATTTTCTTCTTTGAACTGATCTTCAGATGAATGATCGCTCCTTGCTTATTGCTTATTTATTTAACTAGATGTGAACTCCCTGAGGGCAGACCGTGTCTCTGGTTCCCTATGTCTCTAGCCTTGGGGACTCAGTTTAGTACACAGTAGTCATCCTATAAATAGTTGTCAAATGAGTGACTAACTGAAGGTGAGGGCTTCCCGGGTCCAGAAGCCACCAGGTTGAACAGGTGAATGTCTATGGGGACAGAACTTCAGGTTACCTATGTGTCCCAGAGTGGGGTCTCTTCCAGGTGTAGGGGGTTAGGGAGTAGGCTCCCACCTCTTGGAGTAGCTGGGATTACAGGCACACACATCATGCCCAGCTAATTTTGTATTTTTAGTAGAAATGGGTTTCACCATGTTGGCCAAGCTGGTCTTGAACTCCAGACCTCAGGTAATTCACTCACCTCGGCCTCTCAAAGTGCTGGGATTATAGGCGTGAGCCACTCTGCCTGGCCTATTTTATTATTTTTATTCTTTTTGTGTTTGAGACAGGGTCTTGCTCTGTCATCCAGGCTGGAGTGCAGTGGTGCGATCATGGTTCCCTGCAGCCTCAATCTCCTGGGCTCAGGTGATCCTCCCACCTCAGCCTCCTGAGGAGCTGGAACTACAGGCACAAATCAGCATGCCTGATTAGTTGGGGAGCATCACACACTGGGGTCTGTTGGTGCTGGCAAGGGAGGGACAGTAGTGGGGGGATGGGGAGGCCGGGGAGGGATAACATGGGGAGAAATGCCAGATGTAGGTGACGGGGGGATGGAGTCAGCAAACCACATTGCCATGTGTGTACCTGTGCAACAATTCTGCATGATCTGCACGTGTACCCCAGAACCTAAAGTACGATAAAAAGAAACTTAAAAAACATTAAACAAAAACAAAACTGTTTAATTAAAAAAATTTTTTTTGTAGAGATGGGGTCTCACTGTGTTGCCCAGGCTGCTCTGAAACTCCTAAGCCCCAGCCCTACTCCCACCTTGGCCTCCCCGAGTGCTGGGATTACCAGCATGAGCCATCCTGCCTGGCCAAGGAACTGAATTTTAAATCTTACTGAATGTGAATTACTTTACAGTGAAATAACCTCACTGGCCCCGGTTCTAAAGGGTTCTAACCTAAGGACAAACGATGCCTGACACCCACACATCCCGAGAGAGCCCAGCATTCCAGGAAGTGTCGCGACTGTGCTCCTCAGGTTGGGTCTCCCACTAACAGCCCCTTCCCCGGCCCCATCTCAGGCCGGCAGCTTTGGGGTTAATGAAGAAGCGGCCCGGGCCTCCTGGTATTTTCTTCAAAGATGTTGTTCGTATTGATAGATTTTTGGATGATGCTTTAGCATTAAAAAAAAGAGAGAGAAAGAAAAAAAAAAAATCAATGCTCGGCTGATTGTACCAGGAAGGGCAGTCGATTGGTGAAAAAGTTGCAGTGCGTATTGGGAAATAGATTTTTCTGCCCTCCAGACATTAGCTTGAAATTCTTTGAAATGAGGGACCACAATCTGTGTCAGAAATGAAAGATTAAGGAGGTTAATATGCTGGGCCTCCCCTCCTCCTCTTTAATTTCCACGTCCTGGGTGCCCTTGGCCTCCCGAGGAGGACACATCGGGTTGCGCCGCGCTCCATCTGATGTCCCCTCCCCCCATTTCTAGGGGGCTTGTGGAGGATCGGATGCCCCCGTCACCTGCTCCTGGGGCTGGATATAGACTGGAGGGCGAGGCAGGCTGACCTTCGTTCCTGGGGGTGGACTCGGGGCCTTGCGATCTGGTGGCCTTCACTCTGGGGGAGGTTTTCCAGGGGTTGGTGGCCGGGTCCTGATCCCGCTCATTACCCTGTGGGGTCCCCCGGTTCCAGGCAGTGTGAGCCCCGAGGAGGCGCGCTGCAGAGCACACCGAAACTCCCCGCCTCGTCCAGGTTCGTGCATTACAGATTTGCATGCATGGTAAGAAATTCAAATGTGTGGAAATCGAGCATTGGTCCCCCGTGTTGTAAAGAGGTGAGCATTTAATCCCTGGAGAGCTAAACTAGTCTTGAGTACACCATTTGGGCACGGTCGTTGGTAGTCTGTTTCCAGTATTTTACGTGTCCATTTCGTTAGCTCTTCTGCTTCCCGGTTGAGCGTTCATCTGGGTGACTTTTCATCCAGTAAGTAGCCGATTCAGGTGAAGGATGTGCCACTTCCGGCCTGTTCCGGGCAGCCTCCTTCTCAGTCTGCAACATACCAGGTCGACGAGAACAGCCCTTCTTCCTCTGGGGATAAACGCTTCTGGGTGTCTGATCTTCACTCATTTCGATAACACTTTTATGAAAGCAAGGGCAATATAATTTTCAAACAATTGGACACAAAGCTCTACAGAGCATCAGCAAATGTAGAGAGAGGCTTGGGGGAGCCTGGTTTAGGAATGGGGGCCCCTTGGGAGGTGTCAAGGGCCCCACTGGCCGAGGCAACCACATGGGACATGTACAGAAGGGCACCAAGGAAGACACTTAGGTTTAATCAGACACTGCTGGACATGTCCTCACCCAGGCCCTGGACTGGGTATCTTCATCTTGGGATCAAGATTCAGGAAGCATGGAGCCCTGGCCTCACTTTCCACCCCACAACCTGCAGCCCCCGCGGGGTTGAGTCCTCCCCCGTTCCAGCCTGGCTACAGCCACACAGCAGGAAAGGACCAGGCCATGGATGCTGGCATGGGTGGAGAGCCCTGGCTTCGGGCTGGTTCTGGCCACATACCAGGAAGAAGGGTTTGTCCAGGAGGACGTACTGGCGGGAGAGGTACCTCAGATTAGACCCAGGGTATGCGCGTGTGCAGGATCAGAAAGGGCAAGGCGAAGAGTGTCTTTCTGACTTTCCCCTCCGCAGGCCGGGTCAAGCCCCGAGCTGCTCTCCCTAGAGCTCCAGAACCTTCTTCTAAAGCAGTGTACACCATGTACAGTTTTTCTCCTGATGCAGCCATTCCTAGGTAATGCTGGTCTTCCTCCAGACTGGGTGCTCTGTGAGAGCAAGGTCGATGTCTTTTATGACTCCCCTCTCTCTTTCTTGCTCATTGCTGCATTCCCAGGACCCAGTGAAGGGCAGGGACGGGCAATACGTGGTAGGTGGATGAATGAATGCGTGGAGTCACTGTGAAGGTGAAAGAGCTCAGGCTAGCAAGCACTTATTGAGTGCTTACTGTGTGCCAGGGACTGCTCTTGGCACTTCCACATCTGAACCACCGCTGGAGAAAGTAAGTGGCACAAGGAAGGGACTGAATACAAGCTTCCGGCTGTCTGTGGAGCTCAGTTCCATTGGAGACCCTTCAGGGACCCCAGGGCTGCCCCCAGTTCCCCTAGGCCTGCTGGATCCCAGCCAGAACCCAGTGCGAAGTCATCTGAGCGAATGGATTCGGTTCTCCCCTGCTCTGCAGGAGTGAGCTGTTTCACGCAGGTGTCTCTCAGGAAGGCCCAGATTTCTGGAGCTGCGTTTATCTGGGGCCAGCAGGCCTTGGCAGAGCTTTCTGTCTGTCCCTGAGCACTCCCTTCGGTCATCCCCAGCAGTGGAGATGAAACAGGCAGGCAGCAATTGGCATCGGAGTTCCTGGACCAGCAGGACTTGGAATTTTATGAGATCTTGAGTTGGAAGGTATGCTGGAGATCATCCCATTTGTTCATTCATCCGTTCCCTCTGTGGCAGAGACAGAGTCTTCACTACAGTCACCTTCCTCGTGACACACAGGGAGATCGCATTTCCCGTCTCCTTTGCACTTAGCGGTGGCCGTGTGATTGAGTTCTGGCCCATGGAGGCAGATGTGACATAAGCCACATTTAGGCCTGCCCATAAACCACCCACCGGCTCACAAAATCTCCCACTTTCTTTCTCCATCTGCAGTTGAAAGGAGGAGACTCTGACATTTTAGAGGATGGAAGAGCCATGAAATGGAAGGAGGGTGGGCCCTAGAATGGTGGCCTACTGATGGGAAACACCCCATTGCCTTCAGAGGCAGAGAATGAAATGATTGTGTTAAGCCACTGAGAACCAGGAGCTTACCTGTTAGAGCACTGAGTGTTACCCCAGCTAGACAACTCATTGAGCAAGTACTTACTGAGCATCTACTATGTGCCAGGCAGCAGGCTAAGCTCTGAGATACAGTAGTGAACAGGTTGACAAGATTTCTACCCTTTGGGGAGCTTCCATTCTAGTTGGAGTGACAGAATAAATAAACAGGATCATTTCATATGGTGGTAAGTGCAGCCAGGAAAAAGAACGCAGGGTAATGGCAGAGAGGGGGATGGGGTGGGAGAGGAGTTTTTAAATCAAGTCATCAGGGAAGCTTTTCTTGAGAAGGGAATATAGTATCTGCCCTGAGATTTAAAGACTGAAAAGAAGCTGTCTGTACCTAGATCTGCAGGAAGAGGTTCCGGGTATGGAAACAGCATCAGCAAAGGTCCTGAGGAGGGAACAGGGTGGTTGGAGGGATTGGGGAAGCAAGTGGAAACGGGTTTGGCGTGGGAGGTGGGACTCAGACCTGCAGGGCGATGGAGATGATGCAAAGGGATTTGGATGTTCGCAAGAATATTTGCAGTGTTTTACGACCCAAACATCGAAGAAGACCAAATGATTAGCAAAAACAGATGCTGCCCAATTCTCTCAGCGCTCCAGGTGACTGACTGCCCATCTGGTATCTGAAGCCTCTCTCCAGTGTCTCTGCCAAGCTATCTTTGCTTGTCTGCCTTCAGGGACAGGGAGCTCACCACCTAGCGAAGCAGCCCATTTATCTCCGCATGGTTCTGATGGCTCAAAGTCCTTCCTTAAATTGCCTCCTGGGGACTTCCACTCTGTGGCTCTGGGATTAAATAAGTCACCCCTTTCTGTCTTATGGAATCAGGGCAGCTACTGTTTTGCAGTCATCAGGGAAACCAAGGAGAATAAGATAAAACCGTTGCCAGAGCTCCTGATAGCTCGTGTCTTTTAGGAGGTCTTTCAGGCAGAGACGCTTTGATACATGGACCAATGTCTCCCCGCCCCCATCCTTCCTCCACTCAGGCGACCACGGGGTGTTCTGTATTTTCTGCCTCAGGGATGGATATTACCAGAGGAGGATGAGAGAGTCGAGTTTGTGGTTTTTGTATTTCAAAAGCTTATTTTAAGTCGCTAGAATCTGGCTTTTGAGCTTTAAAAGTATGAGTTTTGAAGGATCCAGGGTACAGCTCTTAGAAAGTAACAGACAACGTGGAAGACGGTGATCAGTCAGAGATGGATATTGGCATCTCTCAGCCGGGAAGGCAGCTCCTGAGTGGGGGACAGAGGGAGGGTCTGGAGGTGAAACCGTCCCCATAGAGGGCAGGGAGACCCTCATCTTATATGCAGAGGGGTAGACCCATAGAGGCAAATTTTCTTTGAGAGGATGCAAAGATTAGCTAGGGTGGAAGCAGTGGCTAATATCTGACAAATACCCTAGTCCATGAATCTGGGCATGTGTTCCCACCTCCCACTATCCTTGCTGCTAATCGATCAGCATTTCCTCATTCAGTCCAGGGCCTACTGGAGAGACCCTCTCTTCTGCTGGGTTTACAAAACCACAGGGTGTAAGCTCGAGGAGACATCTTGCCACTCTGATGGAAAAGCCTGCCTGTCAACAAAGGTGAATGAGAGAAAAATTAAGTTGAAAGAGACAGACAGCTTCCTGTTGGCATTGTGGAGACCCTGGATGCAGCCACACCTGAAGCTGTAGCTTCAAGAGTTTTCAGGTATTCAAGAAGACAGATTATTATTCTTGTTTGTGTCTTAAGCCACTGTGAGTTGGGTTTCTGTCACCTGCAGCCAGGAGTCCTGATAATACCACCTCGCAGAAGGGAGTGAACATGGGGACTCATCAATTGGGTCAGGTGGCATGCTTTCTTATTGGAGTGTCCCCCACAACAGACGAGTGGCTGAAACTCAGAAATGACAAAGAAGGCGCCCAGGAATAGCCAAAATTTGAACATGGCTTTGCTTTATAATTTTGATCCACTGCGTGCCTTGGGAGGAGGGGGAGCTGATGCCCCCTGCCCAATGTGCCCCTCTCATAGGCTGCCCTGCTGCCCATGCGGCAGAGAAGACATGAGAGAAGGGGCGTGTCTGGAGTGATGTAGGATCACGCAAGCAGGCCTCTGTGCGCATCTGGATTGGGGAGTGAAGCAGATGGCCCATCTGACTTCACCACATCGTGTAAGTTTATGGCGTTGGCAGGTTCTCCTCCCTGCTGTGTTTATAGGGATGTCTTCAGGATTTCCTTTTTGATATACAAGAGAGGCACGTAGGCTGGGGCCCCCTCCATCAGAGGGTAATCTGCGAGTAAATCACTGTAAACCAGCAGGCAAGTGTTTGTGCGGGCCGGAGCCCCATACGTGCTTTGGGATAAATCTTCTCAGTAACGTGCTTACGCGTGTGACCCTGGGGACGAAACGGCATGAAAAGGTCAATTACAAGGGGCACAGGGCAGCTTGCCCTTTGCTCCCGCTCTGGACTGGAGGACGGAACAGCGGGATGGAAGGAGGGGTGTATTGGTTTCCTAGGGTAGCTATAATAAAGCGCCACACACGGAAGGGTGTAAAACAACAGAAATGGATTTGCTTATGGTTCTGTAGGCTGGAAGTCTGAGATCAAGATGTCCACAAGGGCTATGCTCTCTCTCTGAAGGTTCTAGGGGAGGACCCTTGCCTGTCTCCTTCAGCTTCTGCTGGTGTCTGCAATCCTTGGGGGTCCTTGATTTTAGATGCATCACTCCATCTCTGCCTCTGTGATCACATGGCCTTCTTGAGTGTCTGCATCCAAATCTCTCTCTCTTTTCTCTTGTAAAGTCACAAATCACTAGGTAAGGACCCACTCTAATCAGCATGACCTCATCTTGATTATAGCTGCAAAGGCCCTATTTCCAAACAGAGTCACATTCTGAGGACCCAGGTTGACACATTTCGGTAGGATAATATTCCACCTGGCACAGAAGGGGAAAGGGAAGTTTTTGCATAAAGGAGGAGCTTGTCTGGAGGTGAAAGGGGCTTCAAAATCTGTGCATGCCCCTTTGGGGTACTTCCTTAAGATTGCAAATCTCATAGCAGCTTCTGTTCTTTCCAGCAAATAGGCCTGTATGGGGCCCATGTAAGGATGAAGGTGTTTCCTGTAACCCAGCAATTCTACTCCAGGAATATCCCCATTGGAAATATGTCCTTATGGTCATTGGAAGACATAAACTAGAATGTTCTCAGCAGAATTATTTCTCTTGGCTGAAAAATGGAAATGGCTATTTGGCAGATTGCAAAAATACTCATGGTTCTATGTAGCCCATCCCATTAGGAGACAGAGTCTATTTCCCCCTTGAATCTGTGTTGGTCAGGTGATTTGCTGTGGCCAATAGAATGTGGTGGAAGCAATGTGTGCCAGAACCAAGCCTAGGTTTTAAGAGGCCTTTTGCTCTCTTGGAACTCGCTGTGGCTATGTGAAAAGTCCAGGCTAGCCTGCTGGAGGATGAGAAGTGGGTGGAGCAGAGATGAGCTTTCAGAGTTGACTTTATCTGAGACAAGCCAGCCCCAGCTGTGGAAGGCAGACACTTGAGCAAGCCCAGCCAAGATCGGCCAAGCCCAGCCCAGAGCAGAAGAACCACCCAGCGGATCCCAGTCGAAATCTATGTCTGGAAGCATGTGCTAAATAAATGGTTACTGTTTGAAGCCACTGAGCTATGGGAGGCGTTGTTCCCTAGCAATAACTAATTGATACATCATCAACAGTAAAATGGATAAATAAATTGCAGTAGAGCCACACATGGACTGACACACATTAAGGGGAATAAATAAACTACTGCTACACAAGACAACATGGATGAGCCGTACAGATACTATACTGTGTGAAGGAAGCTCCACACAGCAGAGTGCATCCTACAAGATGCCATTTATACAAAAAGCACAAGAATAGGTGAGAGTGATCTATGGAGAGGTCAGTTGGGATAGTGGTTACCTTTGAGGGGTTACTAAATAGGGGGGATAACAAGGGGGATCCCTGGGGGCTAGTTATTGGGGTGTGTTCACTTGGTGAGCATTTGTTGGGCTGTACACTTAAAATATGTGCATGTTTGTGCATGTGGTTTATACTTTGGTAAAAAGACTTAAACATGTCAGGTCTCTTGTTTCTCTTCTAGTTGCTGGAGAGCCAGTGGGATTGCATCTTATGCAGTGGACAAGTGCTTAAGGGGAAAATCACGTATAGTCAAAATGCCCTTGAAAATTCCTTAGGAAGCCATTCTGTTGGAGCCAACCATCATTTTTTTTTTTTTTTCATTTATCAAAGGCATCTAATTTTATTTTTCGTTTAGAGTACAGCTATTACAGCATAATGTTTGTTACCATAAGAACAAATCCTTCAGTAGGGAGCGTTTAACCTAACTCTTCTTCTTCTTTTGTAATTATACTTTAAGCTCTGGGGCACATGTGTAGAATGTGCAGGTTTGGTACATAGGTGTACACGTGCCATGGTGGTTTGCTGCATCGTCATCTACATTAGGTATTTCTCCTAATGCTGTCCCTCCCCTAGTCTCCCTCCCCCCAACAGGCCCTGGTGTGTGCTGTTCCCCTCCCTGTGTCCATGTGTTCTCATTGTTCAACTCCCACTTACGAGTGAGAACATGCAGTGTTTGGTTTTCTGTTCTTGTATCAGTTTGCTGAGAATGGTGGTTTCCAGCTTCATCCATGTCCCTGCCAAGGACATGAACTCATCCTTTGTTATGGCTGCATAGTATTCCATGGTGTATATGTGCCACATTTTCTTTATCCAGTCTACCATTGATGGGCATTTGGGTTGGTTCCAAGTCTTTGTTATTGTGAACAGTGCTGCAATAAATATGTATGCATGAGTCTTTATAGTAGAATGATTTATAATCCTTTGGGTATATACCCAGTAATGGGATTGCTGGGTCAAAAGGAATTTCTATTTCTAGATCCTTGAGGAATCGTCACACTGTTTTCTACAATGGTTGAAGTAATTTATACTCCCACCAATAGTGTAAAAGTGTTTCTATATCTTCACATCCTCTGCAGCATCTGTTGTCTCCTGACTTTTTTTTTTTTTTTAAACAGAGTTTCATTCTTGTTGACCAGGCTGGTGTGCAATGGCACAACCTCAGCTCACTGCAAACTCTGCCTCCTGGGTTCAAGTGATTCTCCTGCCTCAGCCTCCCAAGTAGCTGGGATTACAGGCATGTGCCACCACGCCCAGCTAATTTTATATTTTTAGTAGAGACAGGGTTTCGCCATGTTGGTCAGGCTGGTGTGGAACTCCCGACCTCAGGTGATCTGCCTGCCTCAGCTTCCCAAAGTGGTGGGATCACAGGCATGAGCCCCTGTGCCTGGCTGTTTCCTGACATTTTAATGATTGCCATTCTAACTGGCATGAGATGGTATCTCAAGGTGGCCAACCACCATTTCTCAATAAATCCAGCACGGTCCGTTTTTCCTCCTGCATTGGGACAGATCACTGTTTCTCCTGTCAAGGTCCAGATGCAGTAAAGGCTTGTGTTTAGGGGCGGGACACTCACAGGGAGAGGAAGGAGCCAGGTGCTCCTACTCAGAGACATGTGAGACCTGACCAGAGGGCTTGGCTTGGAGCAGACACCTTCAAAGTGAGTGGTGTGGGGATTCCCCTGTCATATAATCTCCCTTTTCGGGTGTGAGGGGCAAATGTGTTTAGTGAAGTGAACCTTAACTCAGTTAAGTTAAATTCATGTATGATGTGGGACCAGTGTAGTAAGGCCTTACCTCTTGATTAACCAAATGTTCCTCCCCAATGACTCCACTGCTGCTCTTCGAGCCCTCTGGAAAGTCATCTTTCCGGACCTCAACATTCTCATCTGTAACTGGGGGCATGCGGACTTGCACAGATGGCCCTCTGTCACATAGAGAGTCTGGGATTGTTAGCTGCCCTCCGGGAGAGCAAAACATCCCACAAATGCAGGTGATAAGGGCTGCCATCGACTCTTGGGGTGACCCAGGTCAGTGCTCCCTTCTCTGGCTGGCCTCCTCATCTGCGCAACGGGGATTTTGTCCTGTGGTTCTCTTTTTGCAGGTGTTGGACAGAGGCGGGACACAGGGGCTCAGCTAAGGTGCCTGGTGCTACAGAAGAGGACCGTGGTCACCAGGCGCAGGAAGGAGGGTCGCTGGGAATGAAGATCGCAGCCATGCTGCAAGACGCAAGGTGAGGCGCAGGCAGCGCGCCGTGGTTTCAGGTGGGGACAGGCGGGGGGCAGCTTTTCCCGACAGCAGGTCTGCTTTCCCCCAGCCCCAACATGCCTCTCTGAAGGAATGCTGGGGTGAGCAATTGGAGAATGGGCTTCCGGCAACTGCAGATGGATTCAGAGGCGCTAGAGACACAGAGAGCAAGAATGCAAAGGAAGGGGCGCAAGGGACAGGCAGACACGGGGGCGGGAGAGAAAGCAGAGGGCTGTCCACTTGGTGAATATTTCCTGAGTTCCTACCAGGTGCCAGATGCTGTGCTGGGGCAAAGAGGGAGAGAGAAAGGGAGAGAGAGAGACAAAAGGAGTCAGACAGAGAGAGAGGAAGAGAGAAGGGTGGGGAGAGAGAAAGGGAGGGAAGGAGAAAGGAAAAGAAAAAGAGGAAGAGAGGAGAGAGAGGGGTGAGAGAGAGGGAAAGAGAGAGAGGAAGGGAGAAAAATAGGGAAAGGGGGAGAGAGACACGGGGGGCAGAGAAACGGGAGAGAGAGACAGAAGGAGAGAGTGAGGAAGAGGGAAAGGAAGTGAGAAACGGAGAGAGGAGAGAGACAGAGGGAAAGGGGGTAAGAGGAAAAGAGAGGGGAAAAGGGAGAGAGAGAGGGAGGAAGAGAGAGAGAGGGAGGAAGAGAGAGAGAGCAATAGAGAGAACAGAGAGAGAAAGAGGGAGGGCGGGAGAGAGGGAGGAAGGGGTGGCTGGGGTTTGCAGCTGGGCGGTACAGACTGTCATAGAAACGCTGAGCCAGATCTGACTGCACAGCTCCGT
This sequence comes from Saimiri boliviensis, assembly GCF_048565385.1. Taxonomy (NCBI): domain Eukaryota; kingdom Metazoa; phylum Chordata; class Mammalia; order Primates; family Cebidae; genus Saimiri; species Saimiri boliviensis. Next base: position 30,107,157 of record NC_133469.1, on the reverse strand, counting down.
CTCCTCCTGCCATGGAGCCTGCGCCGCCCCGCCACTCCCCACTGCTCACACGCCACCCTCAGGACCTCACCTGGGGCTGGGTGGGCCGCGCAGCAGTTCCAAGCCCGGCTGCTCACCAGCAGTGTCTGGTGACCCTCAAAGGCACTCTAGAGCCCTGGACCCGACCCTGGCGATTTGGCTGTGGGATTGTGGGTGGGGCCTAGGAATCTGTATTTTCGCAGCCACTGCCTCCCAGAGCTCAGCAGGCACGGGAGCCCAGGTGGTGGACACGTGTCCCCGGGGGGCCTCCCCCAGGGCTCCTGCGGCTGTCACGGCCACACACGTCCTTTTGCAAACACACACGGCCCATGATTGATTCTCCGCCGCTCCCCTCCCGGCCCCGCGGGTCTGATTGAATGGCCGGCGTGCTGCCCGAACACCCTGCTGGAACCACTTCCCTGCCCTCTGCCCCAGAAGTCGTTTGTTTGTTTTTAGACACGGCCTTTATGTCCAGCTGAAAGGACACCAGCCTCCCTGGAGCCACCCGTCTAAGCTGGAGCCAGGCTGGGGACAGTTCCTGGGCTGGGGGTGCTGCAGGGACAGAGGGACCTGGGTGTCAAGGCTGGGCGTGGTGGCCCAGTGGGGACTCTCACACTTGAGAATGGACACTGGGGTCACTCTGTGAATCCCAGGGGACACTCAGGCTTCCTGCATTGAGGTGGCACTAGAATTGTTTGGGTGTTTGTCCTGTGTGAAGACATTTCATCCCCCTTGATACTGTCAACAGCTTCCGGGAAGGAATCTTTCCTTTCTCCCTTCTCTTCCTTTTTTTAAAAACATATTCTTTAGATGGGATCTCGCTCTGTCACCTAGCTGGAGTGACGGCGAGACTGGAGCGTGCAGTGGTGCGATCCTACCTCATGCAGCCTCCAGCTCCTGGGTTCAAGTGATCCTCCTGCCTCAGCCTCCCAAATAGCTGAGACTATAGGGAAGTGCCACCAGGCCTGTCTACTTTTACAATTATTTTTGTAGAGATAAGATTTCACCATGTTGCTCAAGCTGGTCTCAAACTCCTGAACACAAGCGATTCTCCCACCTCGACCTCCGAAATTACTGAGATTATAGGCGTGAGCCACTGCGTCCGGCCCGAAACTGTTTCCTTTTACGTGAATTTTTTGCCTCCCAGGAACTAGAGCCTAGCAGTCTTGGTCTGGGCCTATATGAACAGATCCACAGGACGACTTCTGATTGTCAAAAGGCCAGCCTCTGGGATTTAACAGAGCCGGGCTTGAGTCTCAGACGCATGCCTCAGCTTCCTTATGTTTTAAATGGAATGATCAAGCTGGCTTCGGAGGGTGTTTGGGAGAGTTCCCCACACCCTGCATGAGAGAGATGTGCTTAGTGCAGGAATGTGCAGCCCCATGTCCTTTCTCCTTCTCCTCAACTCTCCTGGTCGCTGTCACCTGGCGTTCCACCACCCCTGGACAGGTGCTATGGAAAGGGGAGCACTGGGCCAGGAGTCTAGAACCCCGGGTCCCAATTCTCACTTTTCTGGGCCCTGCGGCGTGATGCTGGGCAAATGTCTGGCCTTCTCTGGTCTGGCCAGATCGTCTCAAGAACGCTTTCTTGTGTTGTGGGTCCAGGTTGTGAGCTTTTGGGGGAACTGGACTCAGTTTCCCCTTTCCGTGTGCTTTCCGTGTGGTCTGGTTCATAGCAGGTGCTCTGGGGACAAGCATGGAAATGGGGTGGGTGAGTCATTAGCAATGTCTGGACACCAAACGGTACGGGTCTGGTTGGAGGGTCCCGGTGGTCAGAACATGGATCATTCTTCCAGGAGAGCTGGGCTAGGGAGGCGTGGGGGAGGGGAGGGGAGAGGCTGTTGCATTTCTTCTTCTTTTTTTTTGAAACAGAGTCTCTCTCTCTTGCCCAGGCTGGAGTGCAGTGGCGTGATCTCTGCTCACTGCAACCTCCACCTCCTGGGTTCAAACGATTCTCTTGCCTCAGCCTCCCAAGTAGCTGGGACTACAGGCACGTGCCACCACACCCATGAGGTCAAGAGATGGAGACCATCCTGGCCATCATGGTGAAATCCCACCATGATGGTCAGGATGGTCTCCATCTCTTGACCTCATGATCTGCCCGCCTCGGCCTCCCAAAGTGCTGGGATTACAGGCGTGAGCCACTGCGCCCGGCCACATTTCTTATTTCTTTGAACCTCTGAGGCCTTATCCTGTTCCTGCAGCCCCAGTCTTCACTCCTAGTGAGGGATGACGCGGGATTAGGGTGCCAGCTCTGGCTTCAGAGACCCCCCCCACCCTTTCTTCTTCTCTCCCCTAACCAACCCTGTGGATTGGAAACATACCTGGCCCTGTGTCTTCCCTCTTCCAGGGACTTCATCCCCTCCTCCTGCCCTCCCCTCCCCACTCCTGCCCTCCCCTCCCCACTCCTGCCCTCCCCTCCCCCTCCTGCCCTCCCCTCCCCCCTCCTGCCCTCCCCTCCCCCTCCTGCCCTCCCCTCCCCCCTCCTGCCCTCCCCTCCCCCCCTTCCATCCCTCCTCTCCCTCCTTCCTTTCTTCCCTCTCTCTTCCTCCTTTCTTCCTCCCTCCCTCCCTTCCTCCCTCCCTCCTTTCCTTCCTTCCTTCCCTCCTGCATTCCTTCTTTCTTGGTCTAGCAAAACAGAAAAAACAGGGCCCTGTATACTCATTGCTACGTCACCCGCCAACCTATCCCACCAGCAGTGGCCGAGCCATTCCCAGTGCCAAGCAATGGGGACACAGCAGGAAACAAAAACACCCTGGTTTTGCCCTTGAGGGGCTCTGAGCCTGGAGGGGTGATCGCCATCAGTAGGCAGTGTTCACTCAAGACACTGGGCGCAGTGATAGGGTTGCACAGGCCACGGAGGAGCCCATAGAAGGTCCCGAAATCAGCCTGAGGCAGCAGCTATCTGGGCAGGCTGCCTGGAGGAGGGGAGGAGGGGATGTTTAGGAAGACACCTGCAGGAGTTAGCCAGGGGAGGAACCAAGGGATGGGACGTGTTCCTGGCAGAGGGAGCAACGTGCAATCCTCTGGGGTGACAGCAGCACTCAGAAGCCGAAGGAGGCTCAGAGATGGCTGGAAGTGAAAACCAATGCTAGTACCACCACCGCCAACCATGGCGGCCCTCTCCATGTGCCCAGCTGCCTCCTGCGCGATCTCACTAAGTCCCTCTGGAGTCCACTCCCATTTTACAGACCAGGAAACAAAGGCCTGGAGATAAGGACACTCAGGCCCTGCAGTGTATGTGGGGCCCCGGGTGGGGCTGGAGTTGGATCCAAGCTACAGAAGCGCAGCCTCCTCCCAGAGCTGCCCTGGGCCAGGCCGGGAGGCCCGGGGAGGCCCTGCGGGTGGGGGCGGGGCGTGGGAAGGCTGTAAACTGGCTTGGGGGGTAGGGCTTTCCTGTCGCTGCCGGTGGCCCCCGCCTTTGTCCTCATGTGTCACTGAGGAATGCAGCTACAGTCCAGATAAAGGCAGCTTTGTTTGGAGACCTCAGGAGGGGGAAGGGGGAGGGTGGGGGAGGGGGCAGGGAGAAGCAGGCTGGGGAAGAGGAGGGGCTCCCATTTCGCCCTCCTGGCTGATCCCAGCCCCCTGGCTCTGGGCAGGAAGCACCTATGCCCTCGTGGACACCCACATCCTCTGCCATCCCCCTAAGGCATTTCCTGACTTTGGGCAAGCTGCTCCCTCTTCTCTGAGCCTCAGTTTCCTCATTTGAATGATGGGGTCATCTGTCAACCTCTACGGATAGTTTGGAGGTTCCAGCCAAGTAACTCACGTGGCCCATTGTACTTGCAAGGCATATTGATGCGTAAGTAAAGGTCAGCCCAGAGAGGTGAAGTGACTTGCCCAAGGTCCACACAGCTTGACCTTGGACGGAGCGATGCAGTTGGGTGTTTGCCAAGCGTTGAGGGCGTGGGGCAGAACAGGGCTGGGATCCCAGGTGGGCCCTTTGACTTGGCCAGCAGGAATGACAGGTGGTCCGCTGAATGCATGTACTTGCTCATGGAAGCCTCACCAGGGTGAGCGTTGCATTTGCCCTTGGTCACTGCTGTCCCCATGCCCCTGGGTGCCTGGCACGGGTAGACAGTAATGCTCAGTGATTGAAGCCCACAGCCTCTGGGGCCAGGCGGCCACCACCTGGGCCCGTGTGATCTTGGGCTGGTCCCAAGCATCCCCTGTCTCAGTTTCCCCCTCTGTAAAATGGATGTAAGATGAGGACCCTCCTCACAGCGTCATTGGGCAAGTCTCAGGAGACAGTGTGCGTGGAGCCTGCTGGCCTGGGTTATCAGGATTAGGGGGACAAGGGCTATCTGCTTGCTGGCTGCACAAAGGATTTTCCCAAGGTCATGGCTGAGGGTGCACTGGGATCAGCCCAGGCTCCTCCGGGCTGTTTCTGCCCAGGAAGGAAGGGTGTGAGCCCCGCGGTGCAGGGGTGAGCCGGTCAAGTGCAGGAGGAGGAGGCATTGCGTGCTGCCTGTTCCAGCCCGGGCTCTGCCCTTTTGGGAGGAGGTGTCATGTGGGTCTGGAGCTAAGGGACCCCTGGCCCCTCCCCACAGTGACGGATGTGGACAGACAGATGGTCCAGGGCTGGGCATGCTCAGTCATGGCCCAGATATCACCTGGGCCCCTGGGGCGGCTCCCTCTGTCTCGCTGTCTCCCAGCAGCTGCAGCCAATGCCGGCGGGTCTGAGGCTTCACTTTGCCCACCGAGTGGGTTTCAGTTCATTCTCTTTGGATGCAAGAGGAAATGGAAGCCCAGAGAGGGGAAGTGAGTCACCCAAAGCCGCGCAGCAAGTGAGGGACAAAGTCATCCTCTCACTTACTGACATGGCAACTATTTCTGGAGTCTGAAGGGTGGATTAAGTCCATCAGGGAAGAACATTCCTAGAGGAAGCCCTGACTTGGACAAAGGTACGGAGGAGCAGTTCTGGGATGGCTGAGGGTGTGGGTGCCAGTCTGCTGGGGGTCCAACCTCACTCTGGCCTTTGCTGTGTGACTTAGAGCAAGTGCATCAACTACTCTGTGCCTCTGTTTCCTCACCTGTAAGTTGAAGATATTCACACTGTTTGTGCCATCGGGGTCTTGTGAGGATGAAATGAGTTCATTCATGCAAGATTCTTAGCATGGGTCCTGGCGCGCAGTAGGTGCTCAATAAACGTGAGCTGTTAGGAAGGCATGGGGGATGAAGGACATGTAGAACATGGGAGCCACCAGCCAGTGGTTGGTAGGGAATGTCTAGAGCCCAGAGTGGGGTGTTGTGGCCCCATGTGGAAGCTTGGGGAACCAGGGCTTGGCCCTGTAAAGAGAGTGGGTGGGGGCAGGGCAGAGGAGGCAGGCATTCTAGGTGAGCAGTCCCGGGGCCATGAAACGAGAGTGGAAATGGACGAGAAGGAGGTGGACAGGAGGGGCTCGGAGCCTGTCTGGATGTGGCCGGAAGAGGACAGGTGTCATCCAGGAGAACAGACGCGGGCTCCGATGGAGGAGAGGAACCTGCCAAGGGAGAGATGGAGCCCTTGACTGGGTGGGGTGAGTCACTCTCGGAGAGTCTCTGAGGTGCCCAGGCCCAGGAGATACCAACGTGCTTAGGGTGGCAACACGTTGGCAGGGTGCCACCACGGCCCCTGTACACCTGCAAACAAACCTGCCCCATCTGCGCATGTGCCCGGAACTTACAGTGTGATAAATCAGTAAATGGCAATGAGAGTATGAAGGCAGCAAAAATAAAAACCCAAAAGCAAAGCTGCAGTCCTTGTTTAAAGAGGAGGAAAGATGTGCAGTAAAGGGACGAAAATGGTAAGCGTTTGCTGTTCTTCTGGGCATTTCTTCTGCTCACCTGCGTGCTCCACTGCCCCGCTGGGCTTCACTCACACAACACAGAGAGGTGCAGACATTAAGAATTTCAAGATACTGGCTGGGCATGGTGGCTCTTGCCTGTAATTCCAGCACTTTGGGAGGTTGAGGGGCCAGGAGTTTGAGACCAGCCTGGCTAACATGGTGAAACCCCGTCTCCACCAAATGTACAAAACTTAGCTGGGTCTGGTGGTGCACTCCTGTAAGCCCAGCTCCTTGGAGGCTGAGGCCGGAGAATTGCTAGAACCTGCGAGGCGGAAGTTGCAGTGAGGAGCTGAGATCACGCCACTGCACTCTAGATGGGGCAACAGAGCAAGACTCTGTCTCAAAATTTCAAGAAGGCAACCGCAAAAAGTAAACCTAGCTCGGAGCCTTTCTGCGCGCCACGCTCTGTGCAACTGCGGAGATCTCTCGGCCATAAAGCTGGCTCTGATCATGCCCGTTCCACAGAAGAGAAGACGGAAGCTCAGAGAAGTGAAATGTCCTGGCATTCTCACTCCAATTCCAGGGCGTCCTATATTCCGTACTCCCTTTTAATGTCTGCTCGGGTGTAATTTTTATCACCAGTCTCCAAAGAAAGCTTTGAAGGAATTGCTGGTGAGCTGCAGGCGCGATGAACGCAGGTGCAAAGGGAGGCACATCGCGACCCTGAGGGCGGTTGCTGGCCTGGGAGCTGTGTGACCTTACATGGGCCACGCAAACTCTCTGTGCCCACCGTCCCTCTGCGGAGACTGGCTTAGGGCTCAGAACTCCTTCTCCCCCAGCTCCCAAGCCTTGCCTCCCTTCCTGACCCACATTCCCCTCGGTGTCTGAGGCTTGAAGCGGTCATAAAAAATAAAACCACAGGCCCCTGATGTGCTTGCTGGCGTCTCAGGCCTTATTTTTTTTGGCCGCTAAGGAGACTAATAAATGGCTTGCCACTTGACGTAATCATTAAAGGCTTCACTGAGCTGTGGGCAGTGTTTCCTCTCCTCCTTGGCCGGGCCTGGGGCGCCCAGCCACTGAGGGTGGCAGTGATGGATGGTGTCATCATGGGGCTTGCCCGGGGGAAGTGCTGGTGGTCGGCCATGGCTCTCTGTCCTGCAGGCTCCTGGGCTATTCATTACGGGAAGGAGGAGCTGGAGCGTGGGGGTGACGGCTGGCTTCCAGAAGGAGCGCGGGCTGGACTTCTAGGCGGAGTGTGGGCTGGGGTGAATATACAGATTAGCGTTTGGGTGCAAAGACTCAATTGATGAATGACCAGTAATAGAGGGAAGGAAAGCAGGGTGTAATCCAAGAATGCACATTCGAACATTTTCTGAAGTTAGATAATTGGCAAAAACTTAAAGAATTGAATTAAAAATTAAAAATAAAAATTATGTGATAGATTGGTTGCAGAACTTCTCTTCTGTGTCTCTGTATCCTTTGCGATGTGGCTTTGCAGTTCCTCCCATCAAGAGATAGAGTCTGTTTCCCACTCCTTGAATCAAGCCTCGGTCATGTGACATGGTTTGGCCAATAGAATGTGGTGGATGCAATGACGCGATTCTGTACCTGTTCTGAACCTCAGCCATAAGGGACCCGCAGCTTCCATTTGCTATCTTGAAATCCTGCTGCTGCCATGGAACAAGCTAGCTAGTTCGCTGAAGAATGAGAGACCATGTGGAGTAGAGCCAAGCTCTGGACATTTGAGGGAGCCCCGTTAGGATCAGCAAAACCAGCCAGGGATGCACAAGTGAGGCTGATTAAGATCAGAAGAACCAGCTAGCTGACCTGTAGATGCATGAGCAATAATACATGCTTATTGTTTTAATTCATTGAGTTTTGTGGTGGTTTGTTACACAGCAATAGCTGACCGATACAAATCATAATGCCCAGTGTGGGTGATGGTGTGCAGAGACAGGCTTTCTCACACATAAATAGCAGAACAGTCTGCTAAAGTTTTGCATATGCATGGAAGTAACAAAACAAATAATAAAAGGGTTATTATGGAGATTCATTCATTCATTCATTCATTCATTCTTTCTTCTTTTTTTCTTTCTTTCGAGATTGGGTCTCATTCTGTCACTCAGGCAAGAGTGCAATGGTGCAGTCATAGCTTACTGCAGCCCCAACCTCTTGAGCTCAAGTGATCATCCCACCTCAGCTTCCTGAGTAGCTGGTGATACAGATGTGTGCCACCAAGCCTGGCTAATTTTTTTCCATAACTTTTTGTAGAGATGGGTTCTCATCTCACTGTGTGACCCAGGCTAATCTCAAACTCTTGGCCTCAAGCAGTCCTCCCACCTTGGCCTCTCAAAGTGCTGGGTTTCCAGGTGTGAGCCACTGCCTGGAGATTCAATGCCTGGGCTAAGTGCCTAGCATAACCCTTGACACCTAAAAAATGCCCAGCATGTCTTGGTCCTTTCTCTACGGGCATATCACAGAGGGCAACAACATTCGGGAAAGATTATTTTGGGGATGAATTCTGTTTTGGGGATGAATTCCTTTAGAAATCCGAAAGAATTTGTTTCTTACGGACAAATATTTTATCGACAAGGTTGTCCATGATAACGTTGCTTACAGCAAACAAGCAGAAACAAACGACATGACCAACGCTGTTACAACACTCTAGTGATAACCATTGTTACTTACCTTGCTGTTTGTTTTGCTTATTACCACTTATTTTTACTTACATCACTTGAATCAGTGAAGGTCTAGCTACAGGCCGAAATTCAGTTCAGCCACAAAATCAGATCTTGGAACTTATGACATAGGAAAATAACTTTTTTTTTTTTTTTTTTTTTGAGATCGAATCTCGCTCTGTCACCCAGAGTAGAGTGCAGTGGCACGATCTTGGCTCACTGCAACCTCTGCTTCTTGAGTTCAAGCAGTTCTCCTGCCTCAGCCTCCCGAATAGCTAGTAGAGATGAGGTTTCACCATACTGGTCAGGCTGGTCTCAAACTCCTGACCTTGTGATCTACCTACCTCAGCTTCCCAAAGTGCTGGGATTACAGGTGTGAGCCACCATGCCTGGCCCAGGAAATACACTTTCTTACATATAACTAGTAGAAGGGCAGTTTGCTAAAACTTTGCATTTCCATTAAAGACCCAAAAAGATGGAAAGGTCTTTATAGGTTCAGGGTGACATGATCGTTTTGTGGGTCCACTTCTCAGTCTGTTAAATGAGAATAGAACCAGATTACAAAATAGAATTACAATGTGATCTCTATTTTCATGAAAAGTTGTTGTTTTATTTATTTTATTTTATTTATTTATTTATTTTTTACATCTATCTCTTTCTCTTTTTGCATCTGCCCAGAAAAAACAAATCTGGAAGGGACTAACCTATTCTAAGATGTTGTCTGGGTCTGTCTCTGATGCTGGGCTCCAGGTCTCTTTTTGGTCTTCGTATTAGTACATTTATTTTCAGCTGCTTCTGTGCCAGATGCATGCCTCTGGAGTCTCTCTCACTCCATACAGTGAATCTGTGATGTGAGCACTAAGACTGTCCCCAGTTCACAGATGACAACGTTAAGGCTTTGAGAAGCAGCACCTTGCCTGAAGTTCCACAGCTAGTGATGTAGGCAGATACCTACATTGCCAAATTGGCTACAATAAGCATGTATTATTTTGATAAAATCGGAAAAAAACTCTTATTAGTTTTTAGTGAAAGAAAGCTGGAAGATGGGTGACCACCGTCAAGATTTAATGGTGTCATCAAGATGGGGCCCTGGCTGGACAGGAGCTTCTGGGGAGACTTGAGGGTTTTACTGGGCTTGAGTCTTTGCGGGATGATGACCATCATAGGAGGCTGCATTAATAGTGGTGCAGAGTGGGAGCCAAGGACAGTGACTGTAGTGGTCCACATGGGGCCAGTCGTCCATCACACTCAGAGGGATCTTGACCCCTGGGGGCACTGACCACAGACAGCCAGCTCCACAAGGACCAGGATCTGTCTGCTGTGCTTGGCTGGATCTCCAGCACCCCAAAAAGCTCCAAGCATCCAGCAGGAGCTCAAGGAACATGAGTTAAGTGAGTGAATGAATGAATGAAATCAGAAGCCACTGGCCAAGATGAGACGGGCTCTGGAGAAATGAAAACCAATACGGACTACAGGCCGGGCGCGGTGGCTCACGCCTGGAATCCCAGCCCTTCGGGAGGCTGAGGCGGGCAGATCACTGGAGGTCAGGAGCTCGAGACCACCCTGGCCAACATGGTGAAACCCCTCTGAGAACAAGAGCCCCCCTGCCCTCTTCTGCTAAAGTTCCCTGTTGCATTTTCCAGACCTGGAGGAACCCTGAGAAATGATCTCGCCCTACCTTCTCAGTTGAGATTTAGCAATTTTTTTTTTTTTCCAAATACTCTCTTTGCTCTGATGAACAAAGAGTTAGTCACTGGGGAAAATTTGAAGAATGATAAAAATACAATGGAGCAGAAGCCTGCCCCTGCCCCACCTTTCCCCTTTCCACCAGCAGAACCGTCAGGGTTGACGTGGGCAGCTCTCACTGCCGCGGGTGTTGGGGGCCACCTACAATTCGAATCAAACAGGAGATTCCTCCACTTCATAAAGGTCTGGCTGGTCATGTGGAGAGGAGGGTCTCCCAGTGAATCAGGGGCAGACCTGGGGCCGGGACCTATGCTGCCTGCCTTGGGCAACTGGACAATCATGGGTAGGTGCTCTCTGTACACGAAGATAGAATTGAGGCAGAGGGGAGCAGAGTGGTAATCCCAGCACTTTAAAAGGCTGACGGGGGAGGATCGATTGAGGCTAGGAGTTTGAGACCAGCCTGGGCAACACGGTGAGACCTTACCACTACAAAAAATTAATGTAGGGCTGGGTGCAGTGGCTCACGCCTGTAATCCCAGCACTTTGGTACGCTGAGGCAGGGGAATCACCTGAGGTCAGGAGTTTGAGACCAGCCTGATCAACATGGTGGAACCCTGTCTCTACTAAAAATATAAAAAATTAGCCAGGTGTGGTGGTGTGCACCTGTAATCCCAGCTACTCAGGAGGCTGAGGCAGGAGAATCACTTGAACCCAGGAGGCAGAGGTTGCAGTGAGCCAAGATCATGTCACCGCACTCCAGTCTGGGAGACAGAGCAAGACTCCATTGCAAATAAATAAATAAAATTAAAAAAATAGCCAGTCTTGGTGGCACACACCTGTAGTCTCAGGTACTCAGGAGGCTGAGGAGGGAGGATTGCTTGAGCCCAGGAGGTGGAGGCTGCAGTGAGCTATAATCACACCACTGCTCTCGAGCTTGGTTGTGCAGCAGAGCAAGATCCCATCTCTAAACAGAAAAAGAGAAAAGAGCAAAGCAGGTTCCTTTAGGTGGGGAGAGATGTTTCTCTGAGAGGTGACCTCTGAGCTGAGGGGAGGGATGAGGAGCGGCGGGAAGGCGGAGGAAACGGCCAGGGCGAAGGCCTGGAGGCTGGCTTGGTGACAGCAAGGCAGGGTGACAGCAGACGGGGTCAGAGTGCCGGACAGGAGCAGGACACACAGGGTCCTGGAGGCCATGGTAAAAGGTGAACAGAGAGTTGTAAGCGAGGGGGAGACGTGACTGGATTCACGTCCTGAAAGGCCACTGGCTGGCGTGGGGCTGAGACTGGAGTTCTGCCGAGCCTCTGCAAGTCCAGCCCCCTGGCACATGGTTCTGATGGGACCCTGCCCTCCCTCCAGCTCTCTGGCCTCTCTCCCGGGGAGCATGCAGTGGGTGGGTCACTGGGTGGGTCACAGGCCAAGGCCTCCATGTATCAGGGAGATGGTGGGGGTCAGGGAGCACCCGCACTCACGCAGGGAGATGGGAACAGCAAATCCCTGTCCTGGCCTGGCTGGGGCCTGCCTGCCCTGCACAGCACCAGTGACATGCCACTCCTGTTCCAGGGCATCTGCCAAAGCCAAGCTGGCCGTGCGCTGCTCTGCTGGGCTTCCCCACAGCATCCATGTCATGCCATGTGAGGGGCCCGATGACCACAACTCACTGGACGCCCAGGTCAGGCCAGAGCCTGAACCAAGCACCTCTTATCAGCCTGGGCACATCACACTGGACCCACAGGTTCAGACTCAACCAACGGTCAGGGACACAAAGTCCCCTGCTGAGGGTCACACGGCCCGTCATGGGTGCAGCGGGAGTGTAGGGCGCTTCTTTTCGGGTCCCTCCTGCCCTGCCCGAGGCTCTACTTCTCAGCCCCTGGGGGATGCCCTTTACTAGGTCAGAGGAAGACAGATGGGGAAGGGTGTTCCAGCCAGAGGGAACAGCGTAATCCTGGATGGACAGTGTATATACTTTTATACTGCTTTATTGAGATATAATTTACATACCATACAGTTCACCCATTTGAAGTGTACAATTCAGTGGTTTCTTTTTCCTTTTTTGAGGGCAACATGGCAAAACCTCATCTCTACAAAGAATACAAAATATGAGCCAGATGTGGTGGCACACACCTGTAGTCCCAGCTATCTGGGACACTGAGGCAGGAGAATGACTTGAGCCAGGGAAGTTGAGGCTGCAGTGAGCCGTGATCATACCGCTGCACTCCAGCCTGAGTGACGGGGTAATGTAGAGACAGAAAGTATTAATGGATTAATGGTAGCCAGAGGGCAGAGGGTGATAACTAACGTTACGGGGTTTCTTTTGGGGCTGATGAGAATGTTTTGGAATTTGACAGTGGTGATGGTCACACAATTCTTGATTATACTAAAAACCACTGAGGCCGGGCGCGGTGGCGTACGTCTGTAATCCCAGGACTTTGGGAGGCCAAGGCAGGTGGATCACTTGAGCTCAGGAGTTCAGGACCAGCCTGGGCAACACGGTGGAACCCAATCTCTACAAAAAATACAAATATTAGCTGAGCGTGTGGGCATGTGCTGGTAGTTCCAGCTACTGGGGAGGCTGAGACAGGAGGATCATGGGAGCCCAGGAGGCAGAGATTGCAGTGAGCTGAGATTGCACCGCTGTGCCCCAGCCTGGGCAACTGAGCCAGCCCTGTTTCAACAAACAAACAAACAAACAAACAAAACAAAAAAACCAAACACACACAAAGCTGTCCTTCATGGGTGGTAGTTGCCATGATCGTGCTTCTCCCACACACACAGCTAGCTGGGAAGGGCACTCCTGGCACAAGGATCAGTATGGGCAAATGCTGGGAGTTAGGAGTGGGAAGCGGAAGGGTTTTGGAAAGTGGTTGGGTCCCCAGCAAGCCCCTGCACTGGAGTTCATACATCATCTTTCTGCCCACAGCTTCTCATGCAAATCATATGCAAATCTCTCCCCTCCCATCAGCCTGGCGGCACCCAGAGGAATGGGAAATATTCTCGATTGGGCCCTTCCCTTCATTAATTTCCAGGTCGTAGTACATTACTCATGGATAATTAAGAGTGAGCTATTAATACAACATTTAATATTCAAGTGCAGTGAAGAGGAGAGAACTGTAAGTCACAGAATCCAATATGACAAGACATTGCGGTTTAGCCATGAGATATGTGTATGTATATATGTATATTTCCCTTCCAGATGCTCAGGACTGTCCTTCACTGAAATGCGGGTCTGAGGACTTCGTGTATTGATACATGAATACACCTTAAATCACCAGGAAACCCATCTGAAGGGCCTGGGGGTGTGGCTGGGCAGTAACTACACCCAGAAGTATAACCACGGGGCATGTCTGGAGGGAGGAGGTGTCCCGCCTGTCCCTTGGCTGGCTTGGTACTGATGTGGGGGAGGTTGGCAGAGGCAGAGACAAAGGGAGAAATGTGGAAACGTGATGATTCCTGTCCACACCTGGGGTGGGAGGTGGGGTGGGGGGTGGAGCAGCTGGATTCTGTTCACCCCTAAACTCACGTTCATCCTGGCTGGAGGATAGGGCAGCCTGGACTACCCGACACCGTTCTTGAATGACCTTGAAAATAAGGATCCTCTTGTGTCTCAGCCTCACTGATCCCCCAGGCTTGACACAGAAAAGGAGCTCAGTCAACATGGAGTGACAGAGCCGAACGTCTCTGAGCATCTCGGGGGCCTCAGTTCCCAAAGCCATAAAATGGACTCTCCATGGAATAATCTTGAAGGGCCAGTGCCCAGCTTCCTCCGTCTAGAGGGAGGAAGGACACGTGCACATGGGAGCACCACCTAAATGCCAGCAGCCGATTGTCACAGAGGCCGTGCTGTGTGTGTGGCTGGCAGACCTGGGTCCCATCTGCGGACTGTAGCTCACTGGCTGTGTATCCAGTCCTTCAGACACCACACTGGGGATCCGCCTCCTGATCTGCAAAGTGGGGACAGGGTTGTCTCCAGGGCATTCACACTTAGAGCAGGGATGGGGCTTCACACATCCTGAGCACTCGGGAGGGTAAATGGTACCTGTGGCTGGTATATGTGGTTCTGTTGTCTTGACAGTGGCTTTGGCTGTGAGCTGATCAATTGGCCCTCGGGGTAGCCCATGGATGGAGGTGGGCCTGCAGGAGGAGGCGTGGAGCTGGAAGGAGAGTCTGCTCTTCACCGGGCATGAGCTGGGCATGTCCATGGAGAACTGGATGGTCTAACATTCACATCCAAGCTGCAAGACATCATCATGTTGCTTCGTTTTACAGGCGAGCCTGGGGAGGCCCAGAGACGTCAAGGCACTTGCCTGGAAGCACCCAGCTGAGCCTGGGTCTCCTGGAATCTCTGCCTCCAAGGCCTGTGCTGTGATCTTGCTTGGGACTCATGGGAGTGCTAAGGGGAGAGGCCGGAATATGGCGGCAGCTAGCTAAGGCTCAGAGTTAGATTGCTCCGAGTTTGACTGCCACCTTGGCCCTGTGTGATCCTGGGAATGCCATTCCTTACCCCGTCACCCGGGCCTCTCATCTTGAGGTGGGAATAATGGAATCAAAACCAACCTGCCGGGGTCGTTCTGCGAGGCAAACAGGTCCGTTTTTGCTGTTGCTGGGCCCATAGGAATTGCTCAAAATACAGCTTACCATTGGGGATTACTAGTGAATCAATATCCAGTGAATTAGTGTCCACCTGTGCCCATGTCACAGATGAGAAAACTAAGGATTGTAGAAGCAAAGCAACAAGTAAATGAACTGTCTGAATCCAAAGTGAGCCGTACTACACCCCAGCCATAACTGTATTAACAAAAATGATACTTGGAAATTTTTTCTACTGACCCCTTCCTATCACCCTCAGAATTTGTGGGTGATGAGCCTCCAGGGTCTTTCCAGAGGAGGAAGCTCAGAAAGGACTGTGTCCGAGGTCACATGACAGTCTGAAATGGCAGCCAGATGTGGTGAGAAAGAGGTGATAGCTCTGAAATATACCAGGGACTGTATTTATCGTTTCCTCTGAATTCTGGGCCAGGCAAGGCAATCACTTCCCTTAATTCAGTAATTCAACAGAAACGCACAGGATGCCTACTCACCTGCTGCATGTTGGATACTGAGCAGCCGGGATAAGTTTGCCAGAGACCCTCACTCTGGGAGTGCACAATCTACTGTGGAGCCCAGATTCATATCCTAACGTGGCTGTGGGCTGATGACCCGCAATGCCTGGACTCTCACGCGTAGCACGCGTGTTATAGCTTACACGGCCTGCCCGTTTCCTTTGTCTCATTTGAACAGCCAACAAGCAGTGTCTTGGAGCTGGCACACGATGTCCATTCTGCAGATGACGAGATTGAGTTCAACTCAGAGAGGACACAGCCTTGCCTAAGACCATGCAGTGCACCAGCGGCAAAGGCGGCGTGCATGGCCACAGCAGCTACTTACTCTTAACAAGTTAATGGGGAGTTTTATATCCTCATGCGTCGAAAGCTCACAGCGACTGCAGGAGGCAGGGACTGTCATGACTACTATTTTACAGATGAGGAGATGACAGATGAAGAGAAAGTGTCATTGCTTGAGGTCACATCGTCATCCACACAGCCCAGATCTCCAGACGGGACTGTTTGACCCTGAAGCCAGATGCTTCTCTGCTAGACCCTGTCTGGGGGGAAAGTCAAGGTATTCTGTGAACTTTGTGAACACCGGGAACATGTCTGTCTCCTTCCCTCTTCTAGCCCGGCTTCAGAAAGGCTTATTGAATAAGTGGAAGAAGTAGGGAAGAATGTGAGATTTTCCCATTCGCTTGTCAACTTGTGGACAGAAGGTACCTGTCCCCCTAAGTTCATATGTTGAAACCCTAAGCCTTCATGTGGCTATGTTGAAGACGGGATCTCTAAGGAAGTAATTAAAATTAAATTAGGCCATAAGGGTGGGGCTCTGATCTGATCGTATTAGCGTCCTTATAGGAAGAGACACCAGAGTTCTCCCTCTCTCTCTGTATCTCTGTGCACACAACGGGAAAAGGCCGTGTGAGCACGCAGTGAGAAGGCGGTTGTCTGCAAGCCCGGAACAGAGCCCTCACCGGAAACCAATCAGCTGGAATCTTGATCTTGGATTTCTAGCTTCGATAACGGTGAGAAAACAACTTCCTGTTGTTTAAGCTACTCAGTCTTAAGTAGTTTGTTATGGCAGCCCGTCTTCGACAGTGGGGTTGCATAAAAATGATCATACACTGGGTGGCTTAAACAGACGAAATCTGGTTCTCAGCGTCTGAAATCAAGGTGCCAGCATGGTTGGGTTTTGATGGGATCCCTCTTCCTGGTTTGAAGATGACTATTTTCTTGCCAGATCCTTGCACGGGAGACATCAGAGAGAGAGCAAGCAAGGACTCTCCTGTCTCCTCATGTGCGCATTCACCCCATCATGCGGGCTCCATCCTCATGCCTTAAGTACTTCCCCAACTCTCTACCGTCTAAAACCTTCCCGCTGGGGAGAGAATTTTGCAGGATGCACAAACGTATAGTGCATAATACAGCCTAAGTTACTACACCTTCTATTCCCTCTCCCTTCCTTCCTTCCATCTGCCTGTCCGCCCATCCATCTATCCATCCAGCCAGCCATCCATTATTCAACGCTTCCCCCCTCCCTCCCCCCCTTCCCCTTTCTCTCCCCCTCCTTCCTTCCACCTACCCATCCTTTCATCTATCCATCCACCCATCCATGTCCACCCATCATCATTCAGCCCTTCTTTCCTCCATTCCATCCTTCATCCTTCAATCATTTCATCCATCTCTCCATCCATTAGTTACTCCTCCCTCCCCCCCTCCACTCATTCATCTGGCCCTCTAGTATACCCTTCTTCCTACCCAGCCTTCCTTCCTCCCATCCATCCATCCTTCAACTCTCCCTCTTTCTCCCTCCCCCTTTTTCCTCCTCCCTTCCCCTTCCTTCCTCTCTTCCTTTCTTTCTCCTCCCAGTCCTTCTTTTCATCTATTCATCCACCTCCATATCCATCCATCATCATTCTGCCTTTCTTGCCTCCCTCCCTCTCTCCCTCTCTTCCTCCTTGCCACCCTTCTGTGCTTCAGTCCTTTCATCCATCTACCCACCTGCTGGTTAATCCTCCCTGCCTCCCCTCATCCAGCTGTTCTTCCGCTACACCCTCCATCCTACCCATGCGCTCTGGGGAGAATCACTGCGGCCCTCACCCTCACACTGCGCTCTGTGCTAAAGCGTTACCCAAAGCACACCAGAGCCTGTCCTTGGGATTCAGCTCGGGGATCAGTGGGATCCCTCTGTGAGTTTTCCACCGTGGCACCTCATGGAAGTGGTCTCTCTTACTCAATCGTCACACAGGAAAACCTTGGTAAGTTACGCTATACCAAACTAACCCTCCAAATTTGGTTGAAAAGAATTCCAACCAGCCCTCTGTTTGCACAAGGAGGTAACACACCGAAAACTAATTTTGCTTGCACAGATAGAAACGACGAAACCCCAGCAGCTGCCCAGATATTTCATGCTGCAGAGGCGGGAGCTTTTAGGGGGGGCTTCTCAAGGGAAGTCTGGCCTGGAGAAGCCAGGTACCTGGGGGAAGGTTGGGAAAATTCCCCACAGCCTTCCCCACCTGCTCCACCTCAGCCCCCGCCCAGGCCAGCTCTGTGCCAATCACCCAGAAGCCTCATTTGCGTCCACACCAGCTCATTTCCATATCCCCCGGCTCTGGGCGGCACAGCTGCCACTGGGCTGGCGGACAGCAGTCCCTTTCGTTTTCCCATGCCATCCAGGGAGTTGCTCCGTCACCCTCCAAATACGGGGAAAAAAAGAAAAGAAAGAAAGTGAGAAAAAGAAAAGGAAAGGGGGAAAGAACCCTCAAGACAAAGAGACAGGCACCATCTGGGCAACAGGACGGGAGGAAGATGCCACTGCCTGGAGTTTGCACCCTGGGGAAGCAGGCGGCAGAGGGACGGGGCCTCGGGCTGGCTGGAGCAGAGGATCTTGGAATTGTCAGAACTGGCTCAAGTCCCAGCCTCGTCATTGACTTGGCTTCGGGATCTCAGGCAGGTGACTGGGAGGCTCATGCCTCTGTTTCCCCATCTGGGACATGGCACTCTCACACCGGTGGCCTACGGTTGCTCGGAGAACCCCCAGGAGGCTGTGTGGACATTGCCTGGCACACAGTGGTCCCTCAGCGCCTGCTGCCCTGATGATTCCTGCTGCAACCTCGGTTGGCAAAGGGACTGCCACGTCTGAGCTGGTGGCACTGCTTGACACACCCTCTTCTGCGGGACCAGCCGTCTCCACCCTGGCTCTGTCCTGTCCCTTTCCCTCCCTGGGCCTCAGTTTCCCCAAGGTGGTGGAACTCCAGCTCCAAAGGCTGGTGCCCTTCAGTTCTCCTCTCTTACTCCTGTGTTTAGCACATTTCAACAAAAGCCAAGATACAGTGATGATGATGATAATGATATGAATATGTTTTTAGATTTTTGTGGGAACATAGTAGGTTAATATACTTACGGAGTACGTGAGCTATTTTGATACAGACATGCAATACCTAAGAATCACAGGGTAAATGGGGTATCCATCCCCTCAAGCATTTATTCTTTATATTACAAATAGCTCAATTATACCCCTTTAGTTATTTTAAAATGTACAATTAAATTGTTACTGACTCTTGTCACCCAGTTATGCTAGCAAATACTGCATTTCTGTACCCATTAACAGTTCTCACCTCCCGCACCCCTCAACCGCCCTTCCCGGCCTCTGGCCACCATCCTTCCATTCTCTATCTCCATGGGTTCAATTGTTTTAATTTTTGACTCACACAAATAAGTGAGACATGCGAAGTTTACCCTTCTGGGCCTGGCTTACTTCACTTAACATAATGACCTCCAGTTCCATCCGTGTTAATGCAAATGCCTGGGTCTCGTTCTTTTTTATGGCTGAATAGTACTTCATCGCGCCTATGTTCCTCCACCTTTTCTCTATCCATTCATCTATTGATGGACACTCGGCTGCTGCCAGATCTTGGCTACTGAAAAACGGAGCTGCAATAAACATGATAGTGCGGATATCTCTTCGATAGGCTGATTTCCATTCTTTTGGGTAATAATATGAATATCCACAGAGTACACAAGGGAGAACCTTGCACCTGTTTAAGCCCTGGATCCCTCCTTTCTCATTTTGTTCATACAACCACCCTGTGGCTCATGTTTTACTGTGATCTCCACTTTACAATCAGGGACAGAGGGGCTCACAGTCAGGCTTTCTGCAGGCTTTGCAGAGGCAACGCTCTCATGTCCTAGAGAACTTTACCACAGCCCCTGCCTATTTCCCTCTCCACCAGGGAGGACTCGAGCCCCACCCAAGCCTATGGAGCAGCCCCCAGATCCCCTAAAGCAGTGCATTAGTGGGAGGGGACAGCTCTCTGGCAGGGCAAAGGACCAGAGCTCTAGGCCCTGCCGTATCTCAGCAGAGATGTGCCTTGCCTAGCAGAGCCTTGGTTCAGGAAGAGTAGGTCTGGGCTTGGTGGGCAAGAAGTCTAGGTGCTTTAGAGGTGGGGGAAGGACATAAATGTGATTCTGCACCTTGTCCCTGACCCTGTGGCCCTTCAATCCCTGGTCCTGACTTCACCTCGGGTCTGTATACTCCCCCTTCTCACTATGCTCCTACATTTCTCACATCCTCCAGGTTCCTGGATGAGTGAGTGGTGCAAAGGCCCTGCGGTCCACACAGCCTGGGGTCCTTCTTTCTTTTCCCTCGTATTGGTTGCTCTGTGTGTGTGTGTGTGTGTCCTGCAAGCAGGAAAAACATGCTTCAGTGCCTGTTTGTGTTCATATCTGTGTAAGGGCCCTTGTATCTTCATGGTGTTTGAGAACATGAATGCTGCTACCAGCCTGCCGTGGGTTCAAATCCCAGCTCTGCTAATTACCAGATGTGTGACTTCAGGCAAACCATGTGACCTCTCTGAGCTTCAGCTCAGACAGCGTCTCTGAGCGTCATCTGTAAAATGAGGATGAAAACAGCACTTAGCCTTGTTGTAAGAAATTAATGAATAACACATTATGAATTGTCAAGAACAGCATTTGGCCTGCGGTAAACTCTTTTTATAAGAGAGAGACCTGGCGAGAATGGTGTGGGGGTGTGGGGGTTTGTACGTATACGTATGTGTACATCTGAGTGGATGTGGCAGGCTGGCTCCGGAATCTTACACGAGCAGGCTCATATATTACACTTGTGTTTGATACACCAGTGTGAACGCCATGTGAACTGTACATGTGTGATGAGTAGGTCAGACCAGAGACAAGAGACCCTTGTAAGGAGTGGATCTGTGCTTGCTTGAACATTTCGTATCAGTGTTCATTCACTTGATTAGCAACTCTACTCTTCGTGTAGATGAGTTTGTAGGAAAAGATAACTTGCTCTTTCTGCAGGAAGTATTAGTATCCGTCTGAAGACCCACTAAGAAGAGGGACTTCTCTCTCTCCTTCCAGCTTGGAATCAGGGACACTGCCCCCTAGGCAGGAAGTAGGGACTCTCAGGTGCCCAGGGTGGGCTGGTAACTCCCCTGCTATCTTCAAGGCTGGCTTCAGGAGCCCCGGGGAGCCACCTCCCTCTGGTGTACTAAGAAGGCCAGGGGAGGTGTCGGCCCCGGTCCTTCCCCTGAGTGTTTTTATTCTGTCCTGAGGTTCACATTGCAGTTTTAAATTTAGCCACATGCGAAGCCTTGCGCAACCCTGAATGATTCATCTTTCCAACTCTGGCTCCTGTGTGGCATCTGGGGCTCTCTCTAGCCTTTTTTTTTTTTTTTTTTTTTGGAAAGGAAGAGAATCCAAATGATCAGGAGATGAAAGAGAGGGGCCAAGAGAAAAGGCCCCCCTTAGTCTCCCCGTGAAACACATCCCATGTCTTAATCATTCCTCTTTTCGAGAGCTCCGGTGCCACCTGGCCACTTCCCTCTTTTTTTGGTCACATGAAGCTGGTGCCAGGATACTTAACTGGAAGTCGTAGGAGGCAGGTTTGAGACCTGACTAACCTCGGGGTCTCTACATGACCTGGGGCAAGACCCTTCAGCTCCACGAGCCTCAGTTTCCCCACTCATACATGGAGGCTTCAGTTCCTGCCCTCCTGGTTGTCCCTGAGGGCACCATGCGGATTCAACAGTTGGGAGGGTGCTTGTGATCTGTGATTCACTTACGTCTTCTCTTGACTTTCCCCAGAAGCCCTGGCTCTGGAAATCTTTGTGGATTAATTTGTCGCTAGGACGGGGAGTAAGATGGTCAGGGAGCTCTGAAGGGGGCGTAACTTTTGTTCCCTCAGAGCCTGGCAGGCATGTAGAAGGTGCCAAGCAGTCAGTGGTTGAATGGATGACACCTCCCTAGGGTGACTGTTTTTGGAATGTGGCCCACCCAAGGTCACACAGCTGGCGAGGACCAGCTGGCAGCTATTCTCTCTGCTGTGAGGGCATGGACCCTGGCGGGTGACATGGGCTGCCGTTGTGCAAGCCCTGTGTGTGCATGTCCAGGAGGCAGGGGGTGGGGGATTAGCACTCGGGGGGGCACATGGCCACTCAAGGAGGCTGCCTGCCCCCGCGGCCCCAGGAGGCTGGACGTTGCAGCCATTGGGCCAGCTTCTCTCGGGAGGGGCAAGAACCTGACACCCCCAGCACTTGGTCCTGTCACTCCTGGGGGGTTTGGTGAGCTGGTGGGTAACTTTGTCGGGTACATGCTGTGCTGGGTGGCTGGGAGGTGGGGAAGTTGGTACATTCTTTGTGAGTCCAGCACTGCAGGATAGTAGGACGGGGCACACAGTAGGTGTTTCATCAATATTTTTATATGAATAAATAACCAAAAAATTTTTGATCTCAATGCCTGAAACCTCAGCCAGCCTTCCGTAACTCAATAGATAATGTTCCTCCCATGATCTCAAAGCCTCAATGCAGAAACCTGGAAGCCATGCTTGCTTTCGCACATCAGTTCATCCCTGCAATCCACCCATTTCCAAGACCTGAAAATTCTCCCTCCAAAACGTAGCCCAAATCCACCCTCACCACGGTGTCTCACCTGGATGCCTGCGGCCACCGCTGCATGACCCTCCTTTCTTCTTCTCTCTCTCTCACCACCTCCTTCTCCACCAGGTGATCTTAGCAAAATGTGAATGGCCCTGTCAGCCCTCTGTTTAAAACCTGTGGCTTTTGAGATAAAATTCACATTCTGCCTGGGTGCCTCCCTCTTCTTACTGATGAGGACTCAACCACTGCTCGCATTTGTGCTCCTTAACCATGCCAAGCATGGCTAGGTTCCCATTTCCGGCCTCTCTTCATGTTCTTAGGGCTGCTTGTTTCTCGTCTGGTAGGCTCCTCATATTTGAAGCTTTGTTCTTACCTTCCTGTTTTTTTTTTTTTCCTTGCAGTCATTATTCTTGATATTAAGTTATAGGGACATGTCTGGGGCAGAATTGTGATTAAGAAGGCAGAGGATGGTTGGAATGATTTGGGAGGAGTGGAGATGGATACTTCACTAGGATGGGCTGTTTGACATGTAGTCATCCACTAAACTCTCCTCCCTCTTTCCTTTCACCATCCATCCATCCATCCACGTATCTATCATCATCCATCCATCCATCCATCAATCTATCCACTTGTCTATCATCATCCATCCATCCATCCATCCTACCCTCTCACTTATCCATCTATTCAACTACTAATCTCTATATCCATCCATCCATTCTCTCACCCACCCACCCATCCATCCATCTATTCATCCATTCATCTCTCCATTCAACTCTATCCACTTACCTATCATCCATCCATCCATTCATTAACCTGTGCATCCGTCCTTTCACCTACCCACCCATCCATCCATCCTTCCTTTCATTCATTTCTCCATCCATCTATCCATCCATCTATCCATCCACCCACTTATTCAGCTAGCCATCTATCCACTCATCCACACACTCACCCATACACCTATCCATCCATCTGGCCATCCATTTGTCCACCTATCCATCCATCCGTCCATCCATCCGTCCATCCGTCTGTCCATCCGTCCGTCCGTCCATCCATCCATCCGCCCATCCATCCATCTTTTATTGAGCTCTTTTAGCCTTTGTGCTCTTTCAGCTTCCACCTCCTCTTCCTCCAGCAAGTTGCTCCCTAAAGGGCTCAGTCACATGACACCACTCTGTGGAAGGAGGAGAAGAGCTGCTGCCCAGGTGACCCACAACCCAAGGGAGGAGGTGGGCATTGGACAGCCTGTCCCCTTGCCGTGTGAAGGACAGGGGAGAAGCTCATGAGGGACCAGGATGTACATGTCAATGTGGGCACTTGTCTCTTTTCTCTGGAGACCTCCCTCCCTCTCTTTCTTTTCTTCTCTCCCCTCTCATTCCCATGATCTCTCCCTTTCCCTTTCATTCCCTTCTCTTCAATTCACTTCCCTTTCTCTCCCCAACTCTCACTCTGCCTTTTTTCTCTCTCTTCTCCTGTTTTTTTTTTTTTTTTGAGACGGAGTTTCGCTCTTGTTACCCGGGCTGGAGTGCAATGGCACGATCTCGGCTCACCGCAGCCTCCGCCTCCTGGGTTCAGGCAATTCTCCTGCCTCAGCCTCCTGAGTAGCTGGGATTACAGGCACGCGCCACCATGCCCAGCTAATTTTTTGTATTTTTAGTAGAGGCGGGGTTTCACCATGTTGACCCGGATGGTCTCGATCTCTTGACCTCGTGATCCACCCACCTCGGCCTCCCAAAGTGCTGGGATTACAGGCTTGAGCCACCGCGCCCGGCCTCTCTTCTCCTGTTTATCTCACTGCCTCCTGCTCCTGCGCCGCCTCCTCTTCCTTGGCTCCTCCTCTTCCCTTTCCCTCCTCCTCTTGCTCCTCCCCCTCTTCCTCCCTCTCCTTGTTTGCTCAGCACTAGATGGAGGACTTGCTTCTGCAGTCTTGGCTGGTCCTGGCTTCCCAGAAAACAACATCATTGCACCACATTCTTAGAATCTTAGAGTGTCCCTGTGTGGTATCTGAGCTGCAGAGGGCCTCTGGAACAGAGAAGAATGGAATCAGAGGACCACAGTGTCAGGACTTCTGAGATCTAAGCTCTCTAGAACTTTAAAGTGAAGGCTGATTGAATCGTGGAAAACAGTAGGCTCTCTGGAGAGCGGGAGTGCAGAATCATAGACTTGGAGCTGGCTCTGCACGTTTTTAATGCCCCATTCCTAGATCACCACCCCCTTCATGTAACCACTCTTGACTGTTGTAAAGCACCGGCTCTGTGCCAGGCACTGCTTTAGGCTGCTTGGGATAAACCCATGAACTAAGCAGGCAGAAGTTCCTGCCCTCTGGACTTTGCCCCAGGGCAGAGGCAGGGCCTGGGACCGAAACGTAATGAACTGATGAGACAGGTGGGAGGTGAGCACCACAGATTTTTTGGCATAACTAAGTACAGCCCACATTCTTTATTTCCTGTTTTTCTTGAAATAGACTCACTTTAAAACACACAAATATGGTTTTTAAAGGAACCTATATAGTGCTGAAAATTATGAGAAATCAATATCAGTGTCCGCCAGCGGAAAATGTCTTCAAAAATAAGCACAGTGAGCTGGACGCGGTGGCTCATGCCTGTAATCCCAGCACTTTGGGAGGCTGAGGCGGGCGGATCACCTGAGGATAGGAGTTCAAGTTTGAGACCAGCCCGGTGACATGGTGAAACCTCGTCTCTACTAAAAATACAAAAATGAGCTGGGTGTGGTAGCGGGTGCTTAAACCCAGGAGGCAGAGGTTTTAGTGAGCCGAGATCGTGCCACTGCACTCCAACCTGGGTGACAGAGTAAGACTCCATTTCAAAAAAAATGAGGGCAGGTTGGGCGCAGTGGCTCATGCCTGTAATCCCAGTACTTTGGGAGGCTGATGTGGGTGGAACATGATGTCAAGAGATCGAGACCATCCTGGCCAACGTGGTGAAACCCAGTCTCTACTAAAAATACAAAAATTACCTGGGCATGGTGGCGTGCACCTGCAGTCCCAGCGACTTAGGAGGCTGAGGCAGAAGAATCACCTGAACGCAGGAGGCGGAGGTTGCAGTGAGCCGAGATCGCGCCACTGCACTCCAGCCTGGCGACAGAGCAAGACTCCATCTCAAAACCAAACCAAACCAAACCAAACCAAACCAAACCAAAACAAAACAACAATTAGGACGGTGGGTGCACACCTGCAGTCCCGCTCCTCTGGGAGGATTGCTTAAGCCCAGGAGTCTGAGGCCAGAAAGAGTGGTCGTGCTGCGCATGCTCTTGCTGCCTTTGTTTTTCTTTGGCCACCCCGACTTGGAGGTGAAAAATCTCTTGTGTATCAGATAGGCGGCCTTGGCGTGGCCTGGCGTGGACCTCAGCTCCCTTCCCAGTGAGATGGGAGCAAGGGTTGTCCTCTCAGCAGATGCTCCCCCTCCCACTCCAGGCAGGGGGTTGGGGGCGTGGGAGTCCACGCCCTGGGGTGGGGCAGTGGGGCCCTTGGGGGCAGAGGTGAGGGAGGGGTGACCTTTCTCCTGTCCCTCAGCCCAGCCCTCTGGTTTGATCTGGGGCCCTCTGTGTGTTCTTTTGTATGAGGAAGGGCTTGAGTTTCTCTCTGCAGTGCGCACGCCCTCCTTCCTGCCCTCCTTCCATCCCTCCCCTCAGTCCTTATTTATGGAACTGCGTTCCAGGCACAGTTTTAGGCACTAGGGATACAGCACAGGATGAATCAGGCAAAATCTCAGCCCTGACCTCATGGAGCTTACACTCGAGCAGAAGATGGACGAAGCATAAACAGTAGGCTAAAATATGTAATATGCCAGAATGACAATAAAAATAAGGCAGACAGTTAGAATGGCTATCATTAAAAAGTCAGGAAACAACAGATGCTGGAGAGGATGTGGAGAAATAGGAACACTTTTACACTGTTGGTGGGAGTGTAAATTAGTTCAAGCATTGTGGAAGACAGTGTGGTGATTCCTCAAGGATCTAGAACCAGAAATACCGTTTGACCCAGCAATCCCATTACTGGGTATATGCCCAAGGGATTATAAATCATTCTACTATAAAGACACATGCACATGTATATTTATTGCAGCACTGTTCGCAATAGCAAAGACTTGGAACCAATTCAAATGCCCATCAGTGATAGACTAGATAAAGAAAATGTGGCACATATACACCATGGAATACTATGCAGCCATAAAAAGGATGAGTTCATGTCTTTTGCAGGGACATGGATGAAGCTGGAAACCATCATTCTCAGCAAACTGACACAGGAACAGAAAACCAAACAACGCATGTTCTCACTCATAAGTAGGAGTTGAGCAATGAGAACACATGGACACAGGGTGGGGAACATCACACACCGGGGCCTGTTGGGTGTTGCGGGGCTAGAGGAGGGAGAGCATTAGGAGAAATACGTAATATAGATGATGGGTTGGTGGGTGCAG
Source organism: Saimiri boliviensis (assembly GCF_048565385.1). Taxonomy (NCBI): domain Eukaryota; kingdom Metazoa; phylum Chordata; class Mammalia; order Primates; family Cebidae; genus Saimiri; species Saimiri boliviensis. The sequence continues at coordinate 30,080,595 of NC_133469.1, read as the reverse complement.
CAAATCACCGTGGCACATATGTACCAACGTAACAAACCTGCACGTTCTACGCCTGAATCCCAGAACTTAAAGTCTACTAAAGAAGAATTATTATAATAAATGCAAAACACACTTTACTGGAAAAGAATAAATTTACGTTCACACACGCACACACAGAATAAGACAGAGACAGCAAAAGAGAGCACTGGGTAGTCAGTTCCCCGCTGAACTAAGATCCTGACCGACTTACATCCTTTCCACGCCTGGCCTGTGCTGGGCGGATACACTACCTACGCGTGTATCCATAAAAGGTATACAGTGTGGCTTGGCATGTTTAGAGACGTTCTATAAAGGCGAGCATCCCATATGTATATTCTGTGATTGCTTTTTTGGCTCGATGTCCTATTTTGAGACTGATCCTTGTTGATACGTGACGCTCCAGTTGACACACTGTCACCGCGCTAGACGATTCCGCAGTGTGAATATGTCACTGCTCATTGAGTCATCTTTCTGGTGATGGACATTTAGGTTGTTTCCAATTTTTTTTTTTTTCTCTTACCACCCAAGCTGTAGGAACTTTCTTGTACCAGTCAACACCCCTGAACTCCAGTGTTTTCTAAAAGAAAAGCACCTGGCGACAGCCAGCCAACAATATCTGTCAAATTGCCCAACATGGTTTACAATGACGATGATGACGATGAAACAGAAATAGCTCCCAGGGACTGAGGGCTTCCTTCACGTAGGATCACTCCAGTCACAGTAGCCTGCCACCGCCTTTCCATCCTCACATGCGGAAAGGCAGGCTCCAGGGCTGTTTGCACCTAGCAGGCACAGGCCCGGAGAACGGGGAGGTCAAGCAGGTTCCCTAAGGCCACTTGGCTGGAAGGGACAGCCAGAATGCAAAGCTGGACCCTCTGGGTGTAGCCACTGTACTGCCTGGTCCCTCTGTCTCCGTAGCTCCCATCAGAGTGGTCTCATTATGTCCCTTCAACACCCTCAGCATAGTCCTGCCTCTAAGCGTTCACACCGGCTGTTCCCTCTGTCCAGAACGCTTTTCCGGTCTCATCTCCAGTGCCGCCTCTCAGGCACTTCCTGGATCCTCTTCTCTTTTTCCTTCCCAGCATTCATGATGTATAACTACTTAGTCATTTAGCTGAAGGTTTAACGTCTGTGGGTTCTACTGAGGCCATTTCTTTTCTTTTCTTTTTTGAGATAGGGTCTTGCTCTGTCTCCCAGAGCAATGGTATGATCACAGCTCACTGCAGCCTCAACCTCCCGGAGCTCAAACGATCCTCCTGTCTCAGCCTCCCGAGTAGCTGGAACTGCAGGCACGTACCACCACGCCCAGCTCATTTTCTGATTTTTTTTTGTGGAGACTGGGTTTCACCCTGTTGCCCAGACTGGTCTTCAGTTCCCAGGCTCAAGTGGTCCACCCCCCTCAGCCTCCCACAGTACGGGATTACAGGTGTAAGCCACCGTGCCCTACCTCAGGTCAGTTTCTGGGTCTCGTTTCTGTCTATAACTGTAGTGCCTAGCGCTGCACAGCCTGTTGTGGAAGGTCAGTGAGTGAGGCTTCGACAGAGTGCTTACACCATGCAAGGCTCTGGGCTGAGCGCTTTGCAGATAGAAGCTCATTTCACCTCACAGTGAGCCCTTGAAGTGGGGGAATGGTTTTCATTATACACCAAGGAGGAAGAGGAGGAAGCGGGGGTGCTCTCAGAGGCCCTAAGTAATTGCCCAGGGTACACAACAAGGGAAAGCAGAGGCCGGATTTGGAACCAGGTCTGCCCGGCTCCATCTTGCCACTGCCTCTCCATGTCTTCCTGGGGACCCGAGCATCACAGAGCTCAGGCATCAGAGTTTGGCGATGACACCTTCATTTCACAAGAGGGGAAACTGAGGCCCAGAGAGGCACCAGGACTTGCCCAGGATCACCCAGCGAGTTGGTAGCAGATCAGGTCAAGCTCTTGTAATCTCCCGGACTCCCCAGGCCACCGTGACTCTGGCCACGCTGGCTTGGTATCCATGGCTCCATCAGAATGAGGGTGACATGTGCCACATCTCTCTCTCCACATTGGGGGCCGCTGGCCAGGGATGTGGCTGAGGGGGTAATGCGTTGTGGGGAAAGCGAGAAGCGTGGATCAGAGATGTGTCTGTCACTGTGACCGGGCGCTCAAGGCGGATCCGTTATTCAGGTCATCAGGCTGGAACCACCAGGCGGGCGAGGGAGGCCTGCTGCAGCCGGGACGGTCAGCTGGCAGGGCCGAGGGGGGCCGCAGGTCCCCGGGAGCTGTCACCGCTGACTGATGGATGGGGACAGCTTCCAGTCGTCGGTCATCCCCGCCACGAGCCCCGTGGCCATCTCTGCGGCCGCCCACGCTGGCCTCCCGCCCGGCGCCTTGCTTTGAACGTCCACAAGCCTTTTGTTCCCGCAGCAGGAGCTGGGCAGGCAGGGTTGAGGGGCCCCTTTCAGAGGAAGGAGCCGCCTGCTGGGGCTTCCCCCTGCCCTCGACCCCTGCTGTGTTCCTCTAATTACCTGTGGGCAGGAGGGGCTGGCTGAGAGGTCCAGCTGAGCCCTGAGGAATCTGCTGGGGGTGGTGGTGGTGGCGTGGCCAGAGAGGCCTCAAATTCTAGCCCGCAGGGACGATGGGGATGTGCTCCTCCTGACCACAGATTGGAGACTGAGGCCCAGAGAGGGCAATCACCTCGCTTGAGGTCACACAGTGAGTTAGAAGTAGGGCTTGGGCTGGACCCAGGGGCGTTTCAACTCCCCAGGATAAGAGGTAGAAAGAGAATCGGTGCTTAATAATTTTCGGCACCTACTTGACACCTGCCATCTATTGAATCAGGTCCTCCACTTCCCAGCTCTGGGTCCTCAGCCAGGTCAATTTCCTCCCTGAGCCCGGGTTTCTTCATCTGTGCAACACACTTCTTTACCAAGGACCTTTTCTGTTCCAGACCGTGAGGAGACATAAATCAGGCATGGTCTCTAGCCTCAAGGAGCCCACCAATACAGGGAGTCTGCACATGGCTTGGCTCACGTGGTAAGTGCTGGGGTGCTTGGGCAGAGATGGCTGTGGGGCGCACGGAGGGCACAGTGCCTGAGGATTTTATCCCAGGATCAATGGGGAGCCGTGCATGGCTTTGAAGAGCTGCAGGTGATCTCCTGCCTGTGAGGAGCCGTCGGAGGGGGCTGAGGCAGAGGCAGGGGCCAGCCAGGAGCCTACTGCAAAGGTCCAGGCGAGAGGCGATCAGGGCTAGGTCAGGCGCCAGCCCCTGAACCTTCACACGGGCTGGGCTTTGAGCCCGCGGGCCTTGGACTCGGCGTAGCCGCTTTTTGGCGGTTCCTTTGAAAGCAAAACATAGATTTGCCGTATGACCCAGCAGTACCACTCCCGGGAATATGCCCGAAGGAATTGTAAGCAGAGCCTTGCACAGACACTTGTACGCCCATGCTCGCAGCAGCATTCTTCAGAGCAGGCAAGCCGCGGAAACGGCCCAGGTGTCTATCTGCGGATAGACAGATAAACAAAACGTGGCATATCCGTACAATGAAATCTTGTTCAGCCATATAAAGGAATGGAGTTCTGGTACATGCTACAACATGAATGTACCTGGAAAACAGTGTGCTAAGTGAAATAAGCCGGACACAGAAGGACAAGATTCCACTCGTGAAATATCTACAATAGGCAAATTCACAGAGACAAAGTGGTCAGTAGGGGTGGAGGGCAGGGAGAAATAGGAGAGTTAATGCTTGATAGGCACAGAGTTTCTCTTTGGGGGGCATAAAAATGTTTTAGAAGTAGATAGTTGTGGCCGGGCACGGTGGCTTATGCCTATAATCCCAGTACTTTGGGAGGCTGGGCAGGTGGATCACATGAGCCCAGGAGTTTGAGACCAGCCTGGGCAACATGGCAAAACCCTGTTTCTTAAAAAAAAAAAAAAAGCCAAAATTAGCTGGGTATGGTGGTGTGTGCCTGTAGTCCCAGCTACTTGGGAAGCTGATGTGGGAATATCGCTTAAACTTGGGAGGCAGAAGTTGCAGTGAGCTGAGGTTATGTCACCACTGCACTGCAGTCTGGGTGACAGAGAGAGACCCAGTCTTAAAAAAAAAAGAGAGAGAGATAGTGGTGATGGTTGTATGATATTATGAATGTACTTAATGCCACTGAATTGTTCATTGTATAATGCACTGAAATGGATTTAATGCATTGTATTGAAATGGGTGAGTTGTATGGTACGTGAATTATATCTCAATGAGCTATATTTGAAAACCAGGGCTGGGCATTGTGACTCAAGCCTGTAATCCCATCACTTCGGGAGGCCAAGGCAGGTAAATCGCTTGAGCTCATGAGTTCGAGATGAGCGTGGGCAACATGACGAACTCCCATCTGTACAAAAAAGTTACAAAAATTAGCCAGGTGTGGTGGCACACACCTATAGTCCCAGCTACTTGGGAGGCTGAGGCAGGAAGCCCACTTGAGCCTGGGAGGTGGAGGTTGCAGTGAGCTGAGATAGAGCCACTGTGCGCCAGCCTGGGTGATAGAGCCAGACCTTGTCTCAAAAGAAAAAAAAAAAACCCCAACTGAGTGGAGTTCATGGGTCGGGGTCCTGAGGCCCTCAGTAAAATGGTTAGAAGGGAAAGTCAGCTGAGTGGAGATGAAGGCCACGGTGTGTCTGATTTGGCAAATCATGACTGGTTCCCCAAGTCCCTTCCCTGTGGACATTTGCCCTCTTGGGAGATTCGACGCCCACTCCTAGGCTGACTTGCTGTGTGCCGTTGGTGAGTTGCGCAACCTCTCTGAGCCTCAGTTTCTCATCTGTATATCAGGCTGTTTGCTTCAGGCTGTTTGCTGGGCACACACTCAGATGTTCGCTCTGAGTCTTCTCTTTCAGTCCTCGCCATATTCAAAAGGAGAACACAGGGGCACAGGGAGGGTGAGAGCCTTGCAAGCAGCTCCCAGAGTGGCTGAGACAGCCTCAGAGCTTGGTCTGGGGCTAGCTCAGGTTTTGCCTCAGCTCCCATCTCCCCCTGGCCCTGAGAACTTCTTGCCCAGCCCCGCTCCCCTCCTCTCTGCATCCGTTTGGAGTTGGTCACGGATTTTGTTCCTTCTGCAAATGATCTCCATGTGTCAGGGATTGGGTTTCCCCTAGTCTGGCCCTGTCTCTCTTGGGACCCCAGGCCCCCCACGGGCTGATGCAGCCGGGCGGGGCCTCCCCGGCAGCTCCACGGCTCATTCTGACCCTGAGATGGGGCCCAGGCAGGATGGGGCCTGGGCATCTGGTTTAGCCATCAGAGCGGGAGCTTGTTTCAGTTTTAATGACCCATGGAGCCCTCGGGAGAGGGAGGGGGAGCCGACTGGCAAACGGGGTGCAGAGAAGCAGCAGGGCCGACGGGGAGCAGGACTGAACAAACAAACACGGGGCGTTAATGGGGGGCTCTGCGGCCGAGAAAACCCCCTCACACTCATGCACGTGTGTAAGCGCACACGCACACACGCTGATGGAAAAGCACCTTTCACACACCTACTTACCGCCGTTCACGCCCCCTTCTCTCTGGCCATCCAGACGCCACGCTCCCTCTGCACACTGTCAGTGCCATCCAGCCCCGTGGCCCGTGCCTAGGCTGGCTCCTCCACCTGGAACGCCATCCCTGCAAATGCCAGTCCTGCGGTTTGCAATGCCCATGCTGCGGGCAACCCTTTCCCGATCGCGCCTCCCCACCGCACCTCATCCTCAGGCTTGTGGGTCGAGGAGAAGCCCCAGACGCCCTTCTGCTCAGCTGCGGGGGCGCCCTGTGAACTTGGCAAGCCCCTTCACCTCCCTGGACCCTGAGTGCCCATCTGCAAAAAGTCACCTCCGCACCTCCTGCCTGCCTGGATTCTCGCAGCCGCCTTACTGTGGTCATCCCCATTTCGAGGCCGAGAAAACAGAGGTTCAGAGAGGTTTAGTAATTAGTCCAAGGTTGCCCAGCTGGTTAGCAGGAGACTGGATGAAACCCCAGTGCCTGCGCCTTCCCCCACTTCCGTTGCTGAGAATGGTCAGGCCAGCCCGGGAGTCAGACAGACCTGGGCCTATTGCCCCCTTGGGCAGAGCCAACTGGGCCCTCACTGTTTCTCAGCTCCCCCTTCATTGTTATTCTGACAGGGGCATGTGATTTACAAGCATTCATTTGCTCCTGGCCCAGCCAGGGGCCCTTGGGCATCTGCCAGCCCCTCTGGGCCTCCGCGTCCTCATCTGCAGGTGGAGAAGGGTATTTCTGCTCCCATGGCCCTATGCGCCATGCTGGGTGGTAGCTGGGGTGGGAGTAGATGCTTCCATTTCTCAGCAGAGGAAACCGAGGCTCAGAAAAGCCAGAGCGGGGCTGGGATTCAAACCCCAGCTTTGGACTTCGTGCCTGGCTTTGCCCACTGACCCCAGACTGCCTTCTGCCTCTAACTGGCAGGTGCGAACCGAGCCCGGGGGCTGCCATCCACCTTGTTAATCCCCTTACTGACCCTGGCTTTGCAGGGGTTATCAGAATAAGCACGAGGGCTGGGAGGGTTCAGGGAGGTGGCCTGAGGAGGGAGGGGCTCACTGGGCACTCAGGGCTCCAAGGATCTTTCCGCCCAACTCCCAAGTTGGGTGGCAGCTTCATTTCATCTGTCAAATGGGCATACTATTAGCGCCTGTTCTATAGGTGTTCGGAGGATAAAAAGAAGTTTGTGGCAAAATATGCCCAGTGCTTAGCACGGCACCTGGCACAGCCCAGCGCCTGTAAGAGTTGGCTTGTTGCCAACATGAAGTGCTCACATTATTTATTGACCGTTGGCGTGGAATGGCTTCTGTTAGGCACTGGGGCTGCCTTTTGAGCAAAGATGTAGTTCACTGCCACAAGGACTTGGGTTGAGTCAGGGCATGGCAATGGTCTTGGCCTCTCCGAGCCTCAGTTTCTGCATCTGTGAAATGGACGTGATACCCCCGGCCTCCCTCACCCATCTTTTACAGGCGGTCTTGAGCGGTTTCAAGCTGCCAGACGCCAGATCTACTCAGAGGTCCACACAGGTCTCTCTGCTCATCTCTGACAGTGAGTCTTCACCCTAGGACCCAGGGAGGCCAGCTTGTCCAGGGTGGGTGGTGGCTACTATTAGACTCCAGTGCCTGGTTTCTCCACCTGCGGGGCTGGCTATGGCCAGGCTGATCCTCCACCTAGACTGAAAATACCCCTGCAAATCCCTCTTGTAAAATCCTCAGCCCCCTCCCATGGGGCCTCCTGGGGACCTGCCAGAGGCTAAAATAAGACCTGAGGTCAGCAGAGGCCCTGTCCCCACCTGCCACCTGATTCTACCAGTCCCTCGGGGACTTGATGCTCCTGGCACAGATGGATTCTGAAATGACTGTCAGTAGGCAAGTGCCAGGCTGAGCCATCTCCAATCCCCGAGGAGTTTTAAGATGCAAGTTCCCTGGCCTGACTCTGTGAGGTAGTCAGTGACTCGCCGTGGGGCCCAGGGAATGTGTTCTGTACAAAGCTCCCAGGGGGTTGTGCTGACAGCTAGTGTTGGATGTCCGTGTTCCACTGCCCTTGATATTGACTTATGCTTGTGTGTTCACACCTCTGCCTCCCTTCCAGTGGCACTGGGAGCCTCTGAGGGCAGAGCTGGGTCTTCTGTCTGAGGAAATGCTGGGTGAAATGATGAATGAATGAATGAATGAATGGACAAATGAATGAATGAGTGGATAACTAGCTCCTTGGAGAATTCTGGACCTTCCTTACCAGTGATCGGGGTGAGAGCTTTGCAGCTGTTACTCCCCCTGGGTACCTGAGCTCAGTTCGGAGGCAGGAGGGGGCATTTTTCAGATCGCTTGGAGCCCCGTCCTCCAGGCAGCCTTCCCTGATGCCTTCCCCATCCGCTGTGCCCCACATCCCCTACTTCCTCACCCATCTCATGCCCTTCCCTTGTTTACCTCCTCTCCCCAGGACCCACCTCATGCCTGACTCAGGATGTTATCAGTAACTGTCGAATGACCAAGCAGATGAATGAATGAAGTACCCATAAGAACAAAGCTCTCCCTGGCTTTTGCCTTCCAATGAAGGGAAGTCTCGGAAGCAGATACCCTCCTGCCGCACGCTGCCTCCCCACCTTTGTCCTTCATCCAGTCCTGCGGCATTTCTTCAAGTTCTTTCCATTTTCTCCAGCCCCCGAGGCTTTGCCCGTGCTGTTCCTTCTGCCTGAAACTCCCCCTGCCCTCACTCATTCCTCCTCCTCGACATCTTTGCTTCAGCGCTGTGTTGCCTGACTGCTTTCCCAGAGCCCCATGTTCTCGCCTCAGCCATGGCTTTTCTTCCGGCTTGAAGTGGGAGCTCCTTGAGGCAGAGGCCGTATCAATCATTTCTGCTTGTCCAGCACCTGAGCCGGGAGGTTCGTCGAATGAATGCATGACCTTGTTAAAAAGCCTCAGCTGTGCTTTTTAGAAATGTTGATTCTAAATCTCAGTGTGGCTGGAGGACCCAGGGTGAGGATCCTGGAGGTGGGTGAGGCATGGAGGGTGCGGGTGTGTCTCCAGAGCAGGGCCTCTGACAGTTCTGCCAGGCCTGGAAATGCTGGCCCATTGCCTGGGCCCGGAGACCACTTTTCCGCTTTCCCACTCTCTGGCCTGAGGCTGCGCTGACACTCCCAGCGCCCAGCTCTCCGTCTCTCCCGGAGTTCAGAGCGGAACTGAACTGGCTGGAAGTAAGGTCGTGAGGGGCGGAGAAGCAGAGGATGGACCTACTGTGTGAAGCTGCAAAGAGACACTGAAGACAGAGCGTTCCAGGCTGGGCCCCCACCTTCCCGTGAAACCTGGAGGAGCAGCAGCCAGGGAAAGCTCTCGATAGGTTCTCAGGCCTGTGTGACTGTCAGGGGTTATGATTATGATCAGGTGACTGGTTCTCACGGCCTGACCCGTCTTTCTGAGTGACGATGATGATGATGATGATGATGATGATGATGATAATGATGGCAGTATCTCCATTGATTGATAGTCCCTGAGTGCCTGGCCTAGGGCTGAATGCAGGGGAGGTGGAGAAAAAGAATCACACGCCAATCATGATGATTGAGCAATTTGGACGTGGTGGACATCCTTGTAATCGCACTCCTATATGACCTCATTTAAACCTCTTGAGAACCCAGTTTACTGATGAGGCAACTGAGGCCTAGAGAGGCTAAGAGTCTCTCAAGGTCACAGAGCTGGGAACAGACAGAGGCAGGATTTGCCTCTGTGCCTCTGTGCCTCTGACCACGGTGGTGTCTGGGTTGGTCACAGCCCCTGCATCAAGGGTGCCAGGCACTCCCACGCTGCAATCTCAAGCCCCTGCCGCTTTCATTCCAACAGGTGCATGCACGCCTTCATGTCTTCTCTCACATTTATTCAATCAACAAACATGTTGAGTACCTACTGTGAGCCAGTAGGTACTGTTCTTTGCATTGGGATATGGACAAAAGTGCCCCATGCAGAGATGACGATGACTTTTGAGCTTAGTTATACTCTGGTACGTGCCTGAAGACAAAGATCAGGTAAATGCACTCACCGTGTGTGTGTGTGTGTGTGTGTGTGTGTGTGTGTGTGTGTGTGTGTACTCATGCACAATCAGGGAAGGCTTCCTGGAGGAAGGGAAGGTGAAATCGGGACCTGAAGGAGGGATGGGAGAGAGAGGGAGCTGGCGAGGGTGCAGCGGCAGGAGGACAGGAGAAGCTTCCATAGGCCGGATGATTGGGTTTGTCCTACCCCCAGGCCTTTGCTTGGTCTGTTCCTCTGTCTGTGACACTCTTCCCTCTTCTTAATATCACTCCCACTTCCTTTCCAAGTCTCAGCTGAGACATTGCCTCCTCCAGGAAGCCTGCCTGATTGTCCCTTGGCTGGGTTGGTGGCCTCCTCTAGATCCCTACAACTCACTGTGCCACCTGAATTGCTTACTAGGCTGTGAGCTCCCAGAGGGCACGGGTGGGTCTGGCTCCTGTCAGTGCGAAGGGGGTGCCCAGTGAGTAGCTGAGTAAGTGAGGGATTGGGTGAAACTGCTCCCCACTCAGCTGTCCTGACGGTGAAGCCTGCAGAGACCGGTGTTTGCCCAAAAGATCCGCAGACAGCTCCCTTCTGCCCCCAAATGGCCCCACCCGGGGAGTTCCCTCAGACCCAGTTGATGATCCCATGTGGACCCACATAGGACCTGGCAGGGGAATGGATCCCACCTCTCAGAGCCAGGCTTCATCCAGTGTGCCAGCTGCTTTTAATCGGATCTTCTTTTCGGTTGTTTAAAACTTCTGCCAGGATACCCACATAGGTTCCCGCAAAGAAACACCCAGACATGGACACACACACAGGTACACCCACAGACACGGACACACACATTCAGACGTGTGCACACACAGACACGTATTCAGGCAAATATACATGACACACACCCAGAGACACACACGTGGACATGCCTTCAGACACATATGGGTGTATATAGATGGAAACACACAGACATGACCACAGAGACACACATGGGCACACACAGATACACACACGCAAATACACCTGAGCTCTGAAGCAGGAGGGCTGCCTTGTCTTCCCCAAGATGGTTGTGAGGATTAAATGAGCAAAGGAGGTGAAAGCTCAGCTTCATGCAGGCACCCAGTAGGTGCTCATGGCCGATGTCATGGGCCAGGGAGCCCTGCAGTCACGTGGGACCTCAAGCCCAGAAGGGCGCATGCTTGGTTTCATCCTCTCCTGTCACCGTCTTGAGGTCCTTAATATGTGAACCAGAGGTCCCGCATTTTCACCGTGCGTGAGTCCTGCGAGTCCGAGTCGTGTGTGTTCCTAGTTTAATTGGCAGCCTGGGAACTCTGCGGGACAGTTCACGTGAACCTTGGCTTCCGTGGGGTTGTTTGAAAGGCGATGAGGCCAGCCAGGAAGGGTGCAGGATGCCAGGCTCGCAGGCTGGGGCTGGGACATCCTGGCAGCCTAGACGTCGCACATCGGTTTGTAGCAAGCACTTGTAGATTCCGGGCCACAAAAAGGTGACTTCATGAGCAAAGAGGGCGAGGATGCGGGCCCCCTGGGATCGGCCGCCGATGAGTGACTGTGGCTTGCTGTGCCTCAACTGTCCCTATCCCTGCAGCGGGCACTACCAGTGGATAGACTGCTCTGGATATTGGGGTCCCGTTCCTGCTCTGGCTGTCCTGCTCCTCAACCCAGAAACTGAGGCCCGATGACGTCTACTTCATGAGTCCACTCTCAGCATCTCCTCCCAAATTCCGCTGAGCCGAGATCAGCTGGCTGGCTGGAAGGCTGGTTATCTGGGGTGGAGCAGGTGGAGGGGCCGCGCTTGGGGCTGACTGGCCGCCTGGTTTGTATTTTTAACACCCGGCTCTCGGGCGGTGACAAGGTGTCTGCTAAGTGAGGTAATAGGCAATTGAGTGGGTTCCGCTTTGCCGAGGGCCCTCATAAATCATGTCTGTCAGGGGCCTGTGTCGTGGTCCAGGGCAGCGCTGCATGTCGGCAATTAGCCAGCCTGCGCCCGGTGGCTGGACTGCAGCCTTCTAGTCCAGCAGCACGGCCCTGGTGGGGCCTGACGGCGGCTTTGGCCTCCACCCCTCCTCTCTGTCCTCCAAGCCTTCTCCAGCTCAGCCTCAGACAGATAGGGAGGGACTGACATGGCACAGGGGTAGTCCTGGGGCTGCTCATGAGGCTTTGCGTGGCCTTGGCAAGTGGCCATCTGTCACTGTGCCTCAGTTTTCTCATCTGCAAAGTGGGTGCAATAATGACTGCTTGAGGACTAATGAGCAAAAGTGACAAGGAGAGGACACATCTTTTTTTTTTTTTTTTTAACCGTGTCTCGCTCTGTCACCCAGGCTGGAGTGCAGTGATGTGATCTTAGCTCACTGCAACCTCCGCCTCCCAGGTTCAAGCGATTATCCTGCTTCAGCCTCCCCAGTAGCTGGGACTACAGATGCATGCCACCACACCTGGCTAATTTTTGTATTTTTAGTAGAGATGGAGTTTCACCATATTGGTCAGGATGGTCTTGAACTCCTGACCTCGTGATCCTCCTGCCTTGGGTTCCCAAAGTGCTGGGATTACCGGCCTGAGCCACGGCGCCTGGCCAGGAGGGCACGTCTTCAGGTGAGGAAGCATCAGTGAGTGATGTGATGACCGACGATGTTGATGAGCGCTGATGGCGCTGGCGTGCGCCACCACTGCTTCTGCTAAGTGCTTCGCACGCCCTGACTCGCAGTCTCCACACCTGCCGCCCTTCACGCTGCCCTTCCCTACTTCCAGTGCTTCCTTCACTGGGGGGACCCATGGTAAGGGCTCAGCTTCAAGCGTACTTCTAGGTGGTGTCACCAAAGGTGATTTTTATCTTACTATTTTTACGTCATTTCGTCCTTCTAAATTTGTCTTTCACCAGGTGTGACGCCAGGGCTGGAATAGGGACGCTCCCTAAGTAGGAAGGCTGAAGCTTGAGGGCTACACAGAGTGGCACTCCTGGGCCTGAGGACTCCAAGGCGGGAAACAAAGACCCGAGTCCTTTGTTAAATACACGTGCTGGCCCAGAGGGAGAAAAACGCCACATGGACTCACACACACACACACACACACACACACACACACACAGACATGCATACTCACATATACACACACACACACACACAAAAATACAACTCAAATAAACACACTAACATACACACATCATACATATACACACATTTATATATATATATACACACACATACATGCATACTTACATATACACACATATACATACATATACACTAAAATACTGAAATATACACAAACATATACACATATACACATATCCATATATACACACATTCACATACACACATGCACTCACATACACACACACTAAAATACTCAAACACACTAACATATACACACATCATACATATACACACATATATATACACACACATGCATACTTACATATACACACATATACATACATACACACTAAAATACACACTGAAATATACACAAACATATATACACACATTCACATACACACATTCACATACACACATGTATACCCACATATACACATACTCACACATACATCCATATATACACACATGCATACTCACGTATACACACACTCACACGTATACACTGAAATATACACAAGCATATGTACGTATACACACATGTAACATACACACATATACACATATCCATATATACACACATTCACATACACAAATGTACTCACATATACACACACTCACACATACACACTGAAATATACACAAACATATACACATACACACATCCATATATACACACATTCACATACACACATGCATACTCACGTATACACACACTCACACATATACACACATACACTCAAATATACATTCAAATATACACACTAACATACACACATTCATTTACACACATATACACACATGCACACTCATACACACATGCTCACATATACACAGATATTCACATATACATGCACCTCACATGCACACTCCCTTCCAGGCCAACTTACAAGAGCTCAGAAACACAGACCCCACACACCTCCCATTTTGCAAATGATTCTTAACACCTACCGTGTGCCTGGCATGGAGAATACGGACTCATCCAGATGCAGAGAACTCCCTGCCTCAGGCACATGTACCCCCTGAAACCCACATCATTGCAAACAGAGTCTTACCCCCCACAGCCCCCCGGAAAAACATTGGCAGGAGGTACCGAAGCTTTCATGCCTGCTGCTTGGGGTGGTGGGAGGTGGGTGAGGGTTCAGATAGCATTGATGGCGGCAGGGGCCCCCAGGCCTCCTCATGATCCCCAGATGGGAATCCTTCGGCTGCCAGCAGCCCTGTCTCCTGTCTTCCCTCCATTCCCCCGCTCCCCTCCCTCGCCTGGCCAACCTTTGTGATGGGGGAGGGGAGCAGGGGGAGGCCCCAGGAGAAGATTCTTCAAAGCAAGTCCCTAACCAGCCCAGGCTCCCCATGTGGAGTCACTCCAAAGGCAGCACTCCGCCCTGCTGTGTTCAGAGCCTCTGGTGGGCTGGTTAGAATAGGGCCTGAGGAGGCCTCCAGGTGGCTTAGAGGGATGCAGGATGACCAGTTGGAGGGGACATGTGGACCCCAGCAGGACAGTATTTCCTAAATATTTTCTGCCCCTTCTGGGGACCAAGCAACAAAGGCCAGCCTCTAGGCTCATGCAGAGCCCACGAGGGGCACCGTCCCCTGTCCGGACTGACTACACCCCGGGCAGCTCTCGGGCGGGGGGCGGGGGCAGAGGGCCATGGAGACCGCCATCTGCATGGCTGTCTTGGCTGCCTCCCCTCCCTAGGGGTCGAGAGGGGCTGGGATCGATGCCGGGCCCAGCTGCCCAGCGGCGCCCCCATCCCGAGCCGGCCTGGCCTGGGTCTAATTGATTACACTGGGGCGTCTGCGAGGGCCCAGGTGGTAAGGCCCAGGCAGTCTCTGCCTCCCCTAAGGCACGGCCTGGCTGGGGACAGGGTGTGGGAAAGAAAGAAGGCACGGGGTGGGGTGTCTGTGAGTCCCAATTAAGCCACGAGTGGCACAGCCTGGGCTGCCCCTAATTTGGTTTGGGATAATGAGCCAGGGAAATTGGCTCCTGTCTGACTGGAGTTTAAGCCCCATCTGGGCTGGGCCCTGGGAATAGCCTCTTCAGTCCTTGCCCTGTGGGTTTCGGGAGGCGGGGAGCCCGCTGCTCTGGTGGGCACAGCTCTCTGTAGTGTGCAAACACTTTCTCTGTGTGCTATCGATGGCATATTTTTTGGGGGGGTGGGGGCGGTCACTATTACTGCTCCATTTTACAGATGGGCAAATTGAGGCCCAGAGAGGGAAAATGAAGCCTCCCAGTTTATTCCTGGCTGGATCCAGGACTTCAACCCAGGTTTTCTCCTTTTTCTTCCTGAGATTTTTTTTTTTTTTTTTTTGGATTGCCCGATTTACCAAATAAAAACACAGGATTCCCAGTTAAATTTGAATTTTGGATAAACAACATACACAATTAGTATGTTTGACTCATGAAATATTTGTGATCTCCTCATACTAAGAAACAATGATTTGTTCTGTGTATTAACTGGCAACACCAGCCTTCATTCTTTAGTGCCTCGAGTGAATCCGGGGGTGGAGGAAACAAACTCTGGAGCCAGTCGGGCTTGGCTCAGTCTGGTTTTGCCGCTTTCCTCCCAAGTGGTTGCAGTAGATGGAATAATGTCCCATCTCCCACCTGCAGGAGATCCATGTTCCAATCCTTAGAACCTGGAATATGTTACCTTATGTGACCAAAGAGACGTTCAAGCGAAGGATCTTGAAGTAGAGAAATTATCCTGGGTTATCTGCGTGGGCCAGTGTCATCACAAGGGTCCTCATAAGAGGAAGGCAGGAGGGTCAGGGTCAGAAAGAGAGATGGAAGCAGGACGGAGAGATGTGCTTTGAAGATGGACGAGGGAGCCATGAGCCAAGGAATGCTGGTGGAAGCTGCTTTCCTAGAAGCTGGAAAAGATGGGGAAACCGATCCTCTCTGACAGCCTCCAGAAGGAATGCAGTCCTGCCAGGAGTTTAGCCCCTGTGTTAGCCTGTTCTTGCACTGCTGTAAAGAAATGCCTGAAGGCCAGGCACGGTGGCTCACGCCTGTAATCCCAGCCCTTTGGGAGGCCGAGGCAGGCAGAACACCAGGTCACGAGTTCAAGACCATCCTGACCAATGTGGAGAAACCTATCTCTAATAAAAATACAAAAATCAGCCAGGTGTGGCGGCAGGTGCCTGTAGTCCCAGCTACTCGGGAGGCTGAGGCAGGAGAATCCCTTGCACCTGGGAGGCGGAGGTTGCAGTGAGCCGAGATTGCGCCACTGCACTCCAGCCTGGATGACAGAGTGAGATGCCATCTCAAAAGAAAAAAAAAAAAAGAAAGAAAGAAAAAGAAAAGAAGATAAATAAATGCCCGAGGCTGGGCAATTTACAAAGAAAAGAGGTTTAATTGGCTCAGGGTTCTGCAGGCTGTGTAGGAAGCATGGCAGCTTCTGCTTCTTGGGAGATCTCAGGAAACTTACAATCACGGCAGAAGGCGAAAGGGAAGCAGGAATGTCTTACAAGGCTGGAGAAAGAGGGGGAGAGAGAGGAGGAGAGAGAGGAGGGAGGTGCCACACACTCTTAAACAACCAGATCTCGTGAGAACTCGCTCTCACCGGAACAGCGCTAGAGGAATGGTGCTCAACCATTAGGAACTGCCTGCAGGGGCCAGTCGTCCCCCACCAGCTCCACCTCCAGCACTGGGGATTACAATTCACCGTGAGACTTGGTGGGAACACAGAACCGAACCACAGGAGCCCCATAGAGCTCGTTTCAGAATTCGGCTCTCCTGAACTCTAGGGTACTTTGTGGTGTTTCACGCCACTACGTTTGCGATTTGTTACAGCAGCAATAAGAAACTCATACAGTGGACTTGGGTGAGCTGCTCAAGCTCTGGGCCTCTGGTTTCTCATCTGTAAGATGGGATGGTCCCTTCCTCGGCATGGGCTGGATGTGAGGTTTCTCCAGGGCAGAGCAGTTGTTCCCCTCACCTGTGATGGGTGTAGAAGCCCGCCGGCATCCTGAAGGCACAGTTGCAGCCTCCTTCCTTGCTTAGCTTCAGATCTCTGGAGGGAGCCAAGGAACGGACTTCCCTTTCTTTCGGTCTTTTTTTTTTTTTTTTTTTTTGAGACAGAGTCTCACTCTGTGACCCAGGCTGGAGTGCAGTGGCGCGATCTTGGCTCACTGCAACCTCTGGCTCCCGGGTTCAAGCGATTTCCCTGCCTCAGCCTCCTGAGTAGCTGGGACTATAGGCACCTGCCACCACACCTGGTTAATTTATTGTATTTTTAGTAGAGACGGGGTTTCATTGTGTTAGCCAGGATGGTCTCGATCTCCTGACCTCGTGATCGGCCTGCCTTGGCCTCCCAAAGTGTTGGGATTATAGGCCTGAGCCACCGTGCCTGGCAGCAGACCTCTCTTTCTAGGGAATGAGCTGAACCCTGATTCCAGAAACCAGGGCTCAGAGCATCTCCAAAAGTTGCTCCTCAGAGACCAAAGAGCATGGGACCAGCGTCTTGACAGACCTCCTAGCTCTGCCACTTCTCAGCTGTGAGGTCTTGGATAAGAGTCACATTTCTGTCTCAGGTTCCTCAGTGAGGCTCAGGGTGCCTCCACCTCTCAAGGCCCTTTTGAGGAAGAGGTCCAGAGCAGTCGCAGGCCCATCTGTGGCAGGCATCTGCAAGCAGTCAATGGGCACTTCAATGCACTCCCAATTCACAGATGAGGAAACCAGTGCTGGGTGGGACTCACTGAGCGTCAGTGTGTTGCTGCGGATGGCGGGCCCTGGATTGGACGCTGCACTTCCTGACGCAGCCCTGTCTGTTCTTGTAGGACCTGCCTCTCCCCTTTCGTGTTGGTTAGGGGGGCCCTGAGGGGTTTCTTAAACCTTTGGGAGACAAGTTTGTCAAAAGCAAAAAGAAAGAGTACTTCCTAAACTAGATTGAAGGGCACAGCTCTGAGATGTGCCTCTGATTCTGGGTTTAGCAGGTGGTCAGTCTGTGGGCACCCCAGTGACTGTGGACCCTGTCATGAGGCTCAGGAGGTGGGTTCTCATTCTCATAAGGAGCAGCTGGGCTCCTAACGTGCCCCGTGTCCTCTTGGGGAGTGATTTTAGAGTCAGAAAACCGCACAGCCTGTTACATTCCTGCCTGGACTAGAGTCTCCTTTGGGGCTCAGCCTCTCCCTCCCTGCCATGCTGGATTCCAGAGGCCTCCCTCCCTCTCTGGGATACAGATCTCAGAGGTCTTCCCTCACCCCCGCATCCTGGCTCACAGATGGGGAAACAGGCTAGGAGTGGTGAAGAGACTTTCCCAGGGCCACTCAGCTAAAAGGTGTTGGGGAAAGAATGATACCCAGGACTTCTGGGCAGGCCCCATGCCGAATCTCCCCTACCAGGAAGGAGGTATAGTCAGGTGATTGCAAACGAGGCTTCAGATGCCACGCTGCCCAGTTCAAACCTCATCCCTGTTTCGCACTAGCTGCGTGACCTCAGTCAAGTCACCTAACCTCTCTGAGTCTCTGTGACCTTATCTGCAAAATGGAGTTGGTGATAACAATTGGACCTACTTTGAGGACTGTCAGGGGAATTCCATGATCTTATTAATAGATGCGAAGCGCTTGGAATGGGGCCTGAGAAGTAAGCAACTCCCCTTTGAGCACTGATTTTCTTATACTGATTTCTGGGCAAGAGACACGCACTAGTGGCGAGGCCAGGGTGACTGTTGATTGGCCCACTGGACATGGCAGGAAGTTACATCAAACCCCGGCGAGAAGCATATTCCTGTTTTAGATTCCCGATCAGTCCTGTGAGTCACTGTCTAGGGGAAGTTCTCAGTTGGGTGCTGTCTTGGCTCTCACACTTGCTCAGTTTATTTATTTATTTCTTTTGAGACAGAGTCTGGCTCTGTCACCAGGTTGGAGTGCAGTGGCACGATCTCAGCTCACTGCCACCTCCGCCTCCTGGGTTCAAGTGATTCTTCTGCCTCAGCCTCCCAAGTAGCTGGGACTACAGGCGTGTGCTACCATGCCCAGCTAATGTTTGTATTCTTAGTAGAGATGGGATTTCACCGTGTTCACCAGGATGGTCTTGATCTCTTGACCTTGTGATCCTCCCGCCTCGGCCTCCCAATCTTCTACCTCTTTAACCAAGAGGGGCCGAACTGCAGGCCCCTGGATGTGGCAGGCAAAGATGGCTGGCTAGAACCGCCTAACACGTCTTCACTGCGCTCGTTTATTTGGCGTGTACTTATATTTTGTCACAACTGACATTGCTTTCCCACTTTTGCTGCTGACATTAAATGTTCTTTCAATACAAATTGACTTGAGGGCCAAGGCCATGCTGTGGAGGAAGGACACGTGCCCGTGGCCTGAATGTCCCTGTGCTACCATGGGGGGCTTCTCAGTCTTGTATCACCATGTGATATGAGTCAGAAGATTGGAGAGGGACTCTGGGCAGGGTGACTCATGCCAGTAATCGCAGCCCTTTGGGAGGCTGAGGCGGGAGGTTCACTTGAGCACAGGACTTTCAGACCTGCCTGGGCAACATAGCAAGACTCCTCTACACAAATAACAATGAAAAAATTAGTTGGGTGAGGTGGTGCACACAGGTAGTCTTAGCTATTGGAGGCTGAGGCTGAAGGATCACTCAGGCCCAGGAGTTGGAGGCTACAGTGAGCTATGATCGTGATGTCACTGCACTCCAGCCTGGGCAACAAAGCAAGACCCTGTATCCACAAAAAAAAAAAAAAAAAAAAAAAAAAAAAAAAAAAGACAACGTTGGAAAGGGAATTGCCAAAGACACTTACAAAATTGGAATAAAAAATCTTTTTTGGGCTGGGCGCGGTGGCTCACGCCTGTAATCCTGGCACTTTGGGAGGCCAAGGGGGGCTGATCACAAGGTCAGGAGATTAAGACCATCCTGGCCAACACGGTGAAAACTGATCTCTACTAAAAATACAAAAAGTTAGCCGGGCATGCTGGCATGCCTTGGTAGTCCCAGCTACTCGGGAGGCTGAGGCAGGGGAATCGCATGAACCCAGGAGGCGGAGGTTGCAGTGAGCTGAGATCATACCACTGTACTCCGGCTTGGGTGACAGTGAGATCGTACCACTGTACTCCGGCTTGGGTGACAGTGAGATCGTACCACTGTACTCCGGCTTGGGTGACAGAGTGAGACTCTGTCTCAAAAGAAAGAAAAAAAAAAAAAAATATATATATATATATATATATATATATATATATATATATAACTTTTTTGTGTAATTTCTGTCTCTCTGGGATTTTGTGTGCCTTTGTATGTGACATGGGTGATTTATGAGCCGACCACATTTTCAAGAGCTCATTGTTGTGTTCTAGAAACACCAGAGGAGTGAGTTTGTTTCTCCAAAGGAGCCTACAAAAAGGAAAAGTGTCCCTAATTTACAGCACTATGGTCTCCTTGCGGCTCGTTTCCTGCTCCATAGAAAACGGCCTTTAACCATGCCTCGAATGTCTTAGAAACCATATCACACTTTATTTCCTCAGACTAGGAAACTTCTGAACTTTCTCTTCTCTAGTCTAAATAAACCCAGTTTCATGCACACCCACCTTCCCTGCTAGTGAAAATCCACGTTGGTGCAATTGTTTCTGGAGGGCAATTGAGAAGCAGACATCCAAAGCATTAGTTGTAAGCATATATTTAC
This sequence comes from Saimiri boliviensis, assembly GCF_048565385.1. Classification (NCBI taxonomy): domain Eukaryota; kingdom Metazoa; phylum Chordata; class Mammalia; order Primates; family Cebidae; genus Saimiri; species Saimiri boliviensis. Next base: position 30,060,362 of record NC_133469.1, on the reverse strand, counting down.
GTCTCTGCACAGCCATTCAGCTTCTAGAGTTCCATTTTTAAGGGATAAATGAACACAGCGTCATGTAAAGTTTCAGTGGTAAAAGTATATTCGTCACAGCAAACATCTAGAAGTAACCTAGATGCCCGATCATAGGAGACTGGTTAAGTGGGGAACGCTGTATCCCCACAAGGGAATATTACATAGTCTGTCCATTAGCAGAATGTAGTAAAAGAATATCAGCTCATCAGGGGCAACGGTTTTGTTCCTCCATTTGCTTTTTACTTCTATATCCCCAGAATCTAGAACAGTGTCCGGCATAAAGTAGGTGCTCAATAAAAAGTTGTTCGTGGACGAGTGAATAAATGAATGCTTAACAACAGGGAAAGATCATTTTGCTATAGTCAAATTATCCGTGTTATCCTATTTTATGTAAAAATGCATAATGTATGTATACAGAAAAAATTTAAAGGTAATAAAATGATAAGCTTGGCCATTTCCAGGCTTGCCGATTTTACACGATTTTCCTTCATGATGTTTCATTTATCGGCCTTTCCTAAAATGTATTCAAAACCTGAATTCAATACATTGAAATAAGAAAACAATGCAAATGATTTTTTTTTTTGAGATTGTGAAATCGCCTGTGGGATTGTGACGATGCAGCCCTCTGAGCCCTTTTGATGAAAACATCTCTACCGCATAGATTCAAAATTCGCAAAACTCTGAGATCCCAGTTCCTGAGAACATGTGGTTCAGAGTTCCAGGGGCCATACACAGGTCTGTGCTGTCTGGCTCTGGTCTGTGCTCTGACAGCCAGTTCAAAGCTCCATGACCAAGATGTCAAATCTGGAATTTTAATCCATGACAAAGCAGGACATTTTCTCATATTTCACTGTGGAAATCCTGGACTCTGTGCACCCAGGGGCCTGCCCTCCCCCAGCCATCCATTCTGGATGGGCTGTTGAGGAGCCAAGTGTATCGGCTTGGCCTGGCCTGCTGCCCACCTGTGATCCTCCAAAGGCTGGGGTTGAGGTTAAGACTCCCACTGTCCTGGAAGGTCCTCTAGGATCCACAGAAGAGGATGCCCAGGGGGTGGGCTGGGGGTGGGGCTAAGCCTGATAATGGCTGAAAATGATTTGTAAACAAACAAATAAACAGAAACGATATCCAGTGCTGGTTAAAGGAATTCATCAGGGCATAAAGTACAAAGGAGGTAGGGAGGTGTGGGCTTGTGGGGGTTGAGGGAGAGAGATGTGCACCCCCTGATCTGACCCCACGTGAAGAAGGCTTTCTTCCTTGGTGTGTGCAATCAGCCACACCAGACATTCTAGAAATTGCAAAGAAAGGCTGGGTGGGGTGGCTCACGCCTGTAATCCCAGCACTTTGGGAAGTCGAGGCAGGTGAATCACTGGAGGTCGGTAGTTTGAGACCAGCCTGACCAACATGGGGAAACCCTGTCTCTACTAAAAATACAAAATTAGCCGGGTATGGTGGCACATGCCTGTAGTCCCAGCTACTTGGGAGGCTGAGGCAGGAGAATCGCTTGAACCTGGGAGGCGGAGGTTGTGGTGAGCTGAGATCGAACTCCAGCCTGGGGGGCAACAAGAGTGAAACTTCCTCTAAAAAAAGAAAAAAAGAAAAAATTGCAAAGAAATGGGAAAACTCCTTGTCATTGTCCTTTAATTGTATTATTTTTCTCTCATTTGTCTCCCGTCTTGGGATTTGAATACACAAGGCAGGAAACAGCGGCAGGAAACATTGCACTCATGTTCAACTCGACTGCATGCGGGTCCCACCACAGGGCCCTCCTAGGAAATTGGCAATGGCCATTGGGGTGACACACCCTGACCTTAGAAGCCAAGCTCCCTTTAAAGGACGGGGGGCGAACTTCCCTGGCCTCTCCACGCCCGCCTCATGGCCTTGTGACAAGTCTCTGGGCTGACCCTCTATGAGCTTGTGGGTCCTTGGCCATAGAGGGCCACATAACTTAGGAGAGTGCAGCAGTTTGAGTCTAGCTCCCAGTGCCCTGTTAGAACGTTAAGAGTGTGACTGACTCAGGGTTCGAGTGATAAATTCGAGGGAGTCGGAAGGCCATCTCTGTGCATGTGGCTGGGCCCAAGAATGTCTGGATGCACTCGGCAAGAATCACGGATGTGCCCGGCTAGCCCTGGAGATGTGGGGCTGCTGGCCACCCCAGGGGTGGGGAGCCCCTGGTGGGACAGCAGGTTACTAGCCCCTGAAATCCCGCAACTGCTTCCTGGCTCAACAGATGTGCTTGGGATGACACCCGCCCTTCCCCACCAGAGTTTCGGTGGGAGCCTTTGACCTTCCCTCCCAGTGGCCGGGGCCTCCTTCCTCCCCACTGGGATTGGGGGTGGGAGGCAGCACTAAAACTTGCTTGTTGTACACAGCTGGGGAGCCCGCGTCATCGCTCGGCCTGACACGCGCCGTATGACGGAGCAAGAGTCCTGGCTTCTCTTTATGAACCGGGAAATGCATCCTCAACACGTGAAGAAACTCACCTCAGAGAGGGTCCTGCTTCCCTTCCGTCCTGCTGCTTCACGTCAGTTCCAGGGTTACTCTTATTTTGTTATCTGTGGCAACGTTGGTCAAGGCAAAGCTTGGAGAATTCCCGTGATGAGACGACAAGAAGGGTTGACCTGGCTCGGGGGCATGGGGGGCGGGAACCCTCCTTCTCGGCTCCCTCCCATTCGTACTCCATGGGGATGCTTGAGGAGGCTTCACGGAACCCCCAGGGTTCCACGGCAGACAGTTTGAAAACCACTGGTGGGCACTCCGACTCCCCTTCTGGGAATCAGCCTGGTCCGAGGGTCCACCCTGCCCTGGCTTTGCCATGCGGACCCGTTTCTTTCCTCTCTGGGTCTCAGTTTCTTCACTTACTACAGAATTGCAGAGTTCAGAAGGGCCGAGATGAAAAAACCCGTTTCTCATCCAATAGCGAGGAAAACGAAGCCCAGAAAGGAGTCCTCGGCTTAGCCCAGGACATGGCCTCAGCCCCGGGCAGCAGACGTGCCCGACGGGGAGGTCGGGGCCGCTCCTCACATCCACGGGAGATCCCTGTCCGTCCCAGGCGGGTGCCTTCCGCAGCGTCCTCACCCTGCAGGACTGGACCAGGCCGGTCGTCGGCACGCACACCGGCCCGCTCCCTTGAAGCCACAGGGTGGCTTTTTTTTTTTCCCAGCTGGAAGGAGCAGCCCTCTTTGGGTATTTATTTTATTTCTATAAAAGTGGGAAGCAGCTCTCCAGGGCCCTGCTGGTGACTTGTCTGGCCGGAATGCCTTCCCTGCTATTTCGGGATGAAGACAGTAAATTCCTTCTCCAGGGTGTAATGGTGTAAACCCCGGGCTCTCAGGGAAAGGCGGACCGGCCACTGGGCCCTACCCTGTGTCTGTGGCTCAGGTAGGCCTTGAGGTGACACCCCAGCCCTCTCTGCCAGGATCCGAGTGACCCGGCGCCTTCCTCCCAACTGGGGCTGGAACCAGGAGCAGCTTTGCTTTACTGGTGCCAGTGAAGGACTGGGAGCCCCCGGGGGGGTGGTGAGCATTTTTCCCTCTCGGAACCTGGCATCCCCAGGTGTCAGCACATGTGCTTGGCACTGTGCCAGGCCATGGTAGGTGCTGTGTACATCACGGCTCCAATGATGTCACTTACCGTCATGATCATGGGGTGCGGTTGAACAGGGCACACTCCTTCCCTCCCGAGATGTTGACGAGGAATTGAGGAGAGAGAGGAGGACAGTTAGAGACACGAGTGCTAAACCCACCGATGAAAACAGGGAGGATGAGGGAGGGAGGGGCGGGCAGGTGGAAACGCGGGAGGGAAGGAAGGGGCTCCAGGCAGAGGCCTGGCAGGGAAGCAGGTCACTGCTTGATCAAACGCAGAAGGAAGTTCAGCAAGGCTGGGTGGCTGTGCCTGGGGGCAGTGGCGAGAGGAAAGCCCAGGGCATCCTTGGCGACCCAGTGAAACACACCCCCGTGAGTCACGGCAAGGAGTGTCCCGTTTCCCAGACATTTGCCCTGGAAGCACTGGATCATACCTTAAACCCAGAGGACAACTGCCAGTGAACGGCAAACTTGCTGGTATTGATGAGCCCCGGAGGGCGGTCGTTTGGGAATGTCAAGGCTGGAGCGAGGGCCCGTGGCACCAGGCGTGACTGACTGGGCACTGCACCAGCCCCCGTGGCTGGATGGAGCGGAGGCCGAGGGGAGGCTGGAGAAACAGCAGGTCAAGTGATGGGTGATGTGAAGTGGAGGGCTGAGTGCGGCTCCTAATTCCCGGCTCCCTGGTTAATGTGCCAGTTAAGTAGCTGTAATCAGTAGCAGCTGTGAAAGGGACCTGCAGCCTCCACAGAACGTCGCCGGGAACCCGGGATCTGGCTCAGGGAGTTGGCTGGCAACGGGATTTCCCGATTATTGTTGGGGTGGGTGAGCCGGCAGGAACAAGGTGCAGCTGTGGGCATGCTCTGCGGAGGTCTAGAATTCGAGGGTGGGGCAGTGCAAAGGAGCGGAAACCTGGCCCAGGGACGCTGCCCAGGAGCCTTAGTGATGAGGGGCCCCTTGTGTGCACAGGGATTTTTGCTTCGCACGGTGCCTGTGGGTCCTCCAGCGTAACGTGGTGGTGGTGGTTCCGGGTTCTGACGCCCTGCGGGATTCAGATCATCCCACTTCTTGAAAACTAGCTGACCATGGAAAAGCCCTCATTTCTTCTGAGGGTGCTCTGTAAAACAGGTTTGTCAGTCCCCCCCACTGAGTATTATATTGGGAAAGGCGCATGATAGGATGGAAGGCGAAGTGCCCTCGGGGCTGTGCACACAGTAGGTGCCCAAGAAGTATCCGCTGTGCGGTAACATGAGGACGATGGTCTTAAGGCACTGTCTTGCTCAATGCTTTGTCCAGGCAGGTGGTGGCTCTGAGGTTAAGATGCAGAGGCTGGGGTGTGGGTCCCATTGATGGATCCATCCCATCAACATTTGTGGGGACCCATGAGGATCAGATCCTGCATCTGGTGGGAACACGGGCAAGACAAGGCTCTGGCCCCACTGCTAACCTGGGTCCCTTCCTCTCTGCTGTCTCTGAGGCTCCCCACTGCGTTCCTCCAGCCCGTCGGGGACCTCCTCTTTGTTCTGTCTCCCTGTCACTTTTTTTCAGGTAACCTTGTGAGCTCCTCTTCGTTTTGTCTTGTAGGCTGGAGGGCCCGCGGCTCAGTTCAGGCTGTCTTCTCCCTCTCTGGGACATTTCACCCACTCTCAGGGCTTGGTATCTAGCATCCACTAACACTTCACCGATCTCCATGTCCAGCTCAGATTCTTTCATTCATTTGCTCACTCTTCCACCCACAGGTACTCGTTGCTAAGTATTGTCACTGTAATGTAAGCTGCATTAAGCAGGAACGTTGTCTGTTCTGCTCACTGCCCCCTGCCCAGTTCCTGGAACAGGGCTGGCAGATGCAGACCCTCAACCACCCTTGCTCAATGAATGAATGAACTGGAGGACCCAGAGGGGAGGACTCACTCTCTTACACCTTGACAAACACAACCCTGGTGCCCTGGAGAGAGGAGGCCTAGGAAGGACCTAGCCTGACCCCTAAAATCATCTACAGGCGGGTTGGAGAAGTCCCTAAAAGATCATCCAGCTCATGCCTCTCAGCCCCATTTTGCAGATGATGAAACTGAGGCCCTAAGCAACAAGGTAACCTGCCCGAAGTTGCAAGGTGATACCATGGCCGCGCTGGCACCTGGCTTGCAGAATAGGGCTCTTGCCTCTTGCCCTGCAGACCAGCAGGTTCTGGGAGGCCCCAAAGGCGTCCGTCGGCAGCCAGCTGTGGTGTATTTCTGTCATGTTACATAATGGCAGGCAGGTGATAACCACTCAGCCTCTCCTGTCTCTGTGCATAATAGGTGGAAAAATGAATTCACATGTCATTCGCTGCAATAAAGGAAAGTAACCTGGTGCTCGTAGCGTTCGTGGGGCTGAGGCGTGAATCACCGGTAAAGGGGGAGTGAGGGAATCTCAGTTATTCCCTGGCAACGTCAGCCCTGATTAAGCGCAATCACTGAGGTTTTGTTATTCTTATTCTTGAGATGCGGTCTTGCTCTGTCGCCCTGGCTAGAGTGCAGTGGCGCAATCATGGCTCTCTGTAGCCTCGACCTTATGGGCTCACGCGATCCTCCCGCCTCAGGCCCCCAAGTAGCTGGGACTACAGGTATGCGCCACCATGCCGGACAAATTTTTGTTGAGATGGAGTCACCCTGTGTTGCCCAGGCTGGTCTCAAACTCCTGGGCTCAAGCGATCTGCCCACCTTCGCCTCCCCAGAATGTTGGGATTACGGGTGTGAGTCACCGTGCCCAGCCACTGAAGTTATATTTATAAGCGAAGCCGGTGAGTGTGTACGTGTACATGGGTGAGTAGGGCTGAGTATATGCACATGGCGCTTACACGTGTGTGTGTGTGTGTGTGTGTGTGTGCGCGCGTGCGCAGACCTGGGAGGGGTGAATGGGCTTGTGCAGACAGGCATGTTTCTGTGCGTGTGCACGCATGCGCAACCCATCCGTTGAAACCCGATGGATGACGTGTGCGCCCCTTGGGCAGTCAGTCCCATGAGGACAGGGCTTCTGTGTGGCATTTGTCCCTGGTTCCCTGGTGCCCAGCCTGGGGTCTGGCATACAGTAGATGCTTTGTAATTGTCTGTTAAATGCGTCAACAAATGCCCCAGCCCATCCTCCGACGTGACCTCAGATCCGCCTCAGGTCTGACCACTCCTCTGGACCCAGCTTTCACGGCGCCAGACAAAGCCACTGTCCTCCCTCCTTCTCCTTTTTCCTTCCCCTCCCGCACTGTAACTGCTTTTGTCCTCAGTTCAAGCAGTGGCCAGAGGGGTCTTCTTAAAACTAAAAACAAAAAGCTGGTCACTCTCCTGATTAAAGCAAAACGGAACAAAATAAAGCAAAATAAAAACGACTGAGTGATTCCCGATGGCGCCCAGAACAAAATGCAAACTCTTCCCCGGGATGTCCGACGTTCTGCTTCGTCTCCCCAGGCCTCACTCCCACTTCCCCCTTCAGTTCTGCCAAAGGGCGGCCCTTCCCTGCCTCAGGGCCTGCCTTTGCATCTGCTGTCCCATCTGCTCTCAACACAGCTGGCACTTCCTGTACCCTTGGGTTCAGTTTAGATACGACACCTCCTCCAGGAAGCCTTCCCTGTCTACACTCTCTAATCTCCCCACCCCTCATCTTACCCATGTCCTTCAATCTTCTCTAACACAACTGTGGGACCTCAGCACGTGTATTATAACCTGTGAGGATCTCATGTATCTATTTCTCTGCTGGTTCCTAAGTTCCAGAGGACAGGGTTACTTGTTTGATTGCATAGAGCAGGCGTCCCCAAACTTTTTACACAGGGGGCCAGTTCACTGTCCCTCAGACCGTTGGAGGGCCGCCACATAGTGTGCTCCTCTCACTGACCAGCAATGAAAGAGGTGCCCCTTCCTGAAGGGTGGCGGGGGGCCGGGTAAATGGTTTCAGGGGGCTGCATGCAGCCCGCGGGCCGTAGTTTGGGGACGCCTGGCAGAGTATTATAAGCAGCCAGCCCAGCACTGGGCACATGGTAGGCACCTACTTAGTGTTAGCAGATGGCCGGTCAATGAGTGTGTACGGGGCACCCTCCAGGGGTCAGGTAAGACCAGCAGACCGCCAATCTATTGAGATGGAAACAAACCCCATTTCTCAAACTGCCTGCCTGCCTTCCCAATGCTTTCCTTCTGCACACCTCTTCTGATACTGCTTTTCACTTCATGTGCATTAAGAGGGACTTGCTTTATTCCAACAGGCAACTTTGTATCACTATTTTGAATGGAAAACTGCCCGTCAAGGAAGTGTAACTATTGTATTAAAATGGAAGTGTCAGCCAGGCACTTTGGCTCATGCCTGCGGCACTCTGGGAGGCCAAGGTGGGAAGATTGCTTAAGGCCAGGAGTTAGAGACCAGCCCTGCAATGTAATCAGGTCTCTACAAAAAGTAGAATGAGCCCGGTGTGATGGCGAACAGCTAGGCCAGGGCCGGAGGATTGCTTGAGCCCAGGAGTTGGAGGCTGCAGTGAGCTACGGTCATGTCACTGCACTCTAGCCTGGGAGACAGAGCAAGACACTTTTTCTTAAAAAAAAAAAAAAAGAGAGAGAAAGAGACGCAAATGGAGTGTGGTAGGGTGGCCCACTCTGAGCCTCCTGGGCTGGGCTTGGTGGCCTCTCTGTTAGAAATCTAAGAGCCAGCAGCACCCAGCTGAGGCTTTCTCTTTGCTGCAGTCTTGAGAGCTGAATGACCAGGCTTGCCGTGCTGTTAAGGTTGAATGCGTTTGTCTCCCTGTCTGTGATCTGCCCCAGCACACTCTGGAGCATGTTTTCCTGCCTAGAACTTTCCAGTCCCAGGGAATGAGCTAAGCAGCTTTCCAGTCTCTCCTGGTTGCCCTTCCGCAGCCCCTGGCAACCCTGTACCACATTCCAGGAGGCAACTCTGGGTCCAGGGGGTCCGGTAAGGGGCCATTGGCTTCTATTTTGGGGACCTCAGTTTTCTCATCTGGCAAATGGGAATGCCCATCTGGGCAGGATTGCCTGTCTCTCAGGCAGCTGTGAGGATGAACAGAGTGAATCCCTCATGCCTTGGGGAGGCATCTTGGCTGCGGTCATTCCTGAGCCTCCAGACACCTCCTGGGACAGTTTGGGATTTTAGTTTCTTGGTTTTTGTCTGCAAGGGGGAAGCGTGGGCCTCTGCATTATTTTCATTCCGTAAGGCCGGAAAGCGGGGGGATCTGCACAGGTGTCTTCTTGGTGGGGAGGAGCTGGGAGCCCTGAGGCAGCTGCTATTGGCAGGAGGCCAGATGTGCCTGCTTTTCAGAAGGACGGAGTGAAAGGAAAATGCCTCGAGAGAAGCCCCTACTGTCTACTGTTTGTGTGCCAACTGCCATGCACAGCCTAACTTAGGAACTCCGTCCAGCAACCCATGAAATCAACTGTCGCTGCTACCCATTTTAAAGATGGGGAAACTGAGACTGGGGGAGAAAAGACATTTGCTCAAGGTCACCCAGCTGGGAAGCGGCAGTGCCAGGTCTGTGTGGCTCCAAAGTTACGATCTTGACCTCCAGTGATGACTGACCCATCTGTGGAGCTGGGTTCCAGTCTCGATTCTGTTACTTCCTGGCTGTGCAGCAATTTGACCTCTGGGAGCCTCAATTTCCTCATCTAGAAAACAGAAGTAAACAAATCGGTTGCGGAGACTTGAGGTGAGTCTTTTAAGCCTTCTTTCAAACCATGGTACTAACAGGGCTAATAATATCCTTTCTGTGTGGAGATTTTTCCCTGGCTCACCGAGGACTTTGGGTACACAGAGGACAGGTGACTTGTCCAGGGTCACACAGCGTTTCTGGACCCCACGATGCTGCAGAAGCTGTTTGTCATTGTCCTCTTGCTCCTCAGTACCGTCCCAGAGGTTCTCACCCAGACCCACAGAGGCCTGCACCCCTGGCCTCAGCAGGACCCACTGAGCAGGGGTAGGGGTGGCAACGAATTCCTCAGCATCCGGGAACTCAGGGAACACACGTTTCCGAGCCCCCTGCCCACCGCGCGGTGAGGAGACCCCAGATGGTTATGAGAGGCTGAAGATGTCACTTCCCACTGAAGGGGAAGAAAGGCCTCTTCTTGCGCATTGCAAGGCTCTTCTGGAACATCTGCCCACCTCCTTGCTACGTCTAGCTGCTCCCTGGGCCTGGAACACTCACCCACCCACCACTCCTTGCCGGGTGCTTCAGCTGCCTCCAGAAAGCCTTCCTGGACGGCAAGCTAAACTGCAATCCGACCCTCGCCCTGGCCTCCCTGACTCTCTCGTGCCTGCTTTTCTTCCCAGCCTCTATCTGGGTTTTGAGACATTCATTAAATAGCTTGACCGACTAGATGCCCCTCCAGTGCCCATGAGCCAGGCTCCACCTCAGAAGGAGGACAGCGATAGTGAGCTCCCCACACATCTCTGGATGATACCAGGCAGGGGGCCCAGAAGGTCACCGTTCCCGGGTGACCTCATCCCTCCAGCGTCCCAGCCAGGGAGCAGACTGAATTCTCACCTCAAGTCTCCACACCAGACTGCGCTGTTCCAGTTTTCTAGATGAGGAAACCGGAGCTCTTAGAGCTCAAATTCCTACACAGCCAGGAAGTCGCAGGACCGAGGCTAGAACCCAGCTCCATGGATGGGCCAGTCACTGGAGGTTTCAGTCACCCACTGCCTGCCAAGGTCTGCAGGGTGCGCAGGGTTTTGCAGGGATCATCTGTGCCTCAGGCCCAGAGAGACTCAACCACTTGCCCAAGGCCACACGGAGGGGCGCCTTGGGGGCCTGGCTAGAGCCTGCTGGGGCGGGGTTAGGTGTGGCTGGGACTGAGCCGGCGGCTGAGATCCCGCCCCTCCCCTCAGGCCCATCCCGGGGTGGGTGCGGCGCCCGTGACATTGGCTGAGACGTCCAGGCCCGTATTTCAGCCGCCACCGTCACGGCGCCCGCCGTGGGTGCGCGCAGTTAATTAGCCGGCCTCGGAAAGTTCATCAATAATAGATCTGGCGGCGGCGGCTGATTGCCGGTGCGCGGCGGGCGGTGAGCGCCAGTAAATCAGCCTGACGGGTGCTGACCACGCCGCCGCCGGCCGCCGCGGGATGAGAGCGCCGCGCTCGAAGTCGGGGGGTCTCCAGGAGCGGCCCGGGGAGGCGGCGGTCCGGCTTTCTCCCGCCTCCTTATCTCCATCTTCGGCCTCTTGGTCTCTTCTCGCTTTTTTTCTCAGTCTCTTTCTCCTGGTCCTAGCAATAAGACCTCCACCCCCACCCCAGCCCATGTGTGGCCACACCCAACCCTCAACACCTGCACGCCCCCCCCCCCACCCCTTCATGAGAGTCCTCTGGTTTTCTCGTAGGTGAGATCCTGCCAGGCCTCTTCCCATGCCCATGTGTGTGCCAGGGACAGATGCCAGGAACGCACACATTCATTTATGCAATATGCACCCACGTGTCTACAGGCCTGAGATCCCCACGTGGCTGCCAGTTAACTCTGCAAATCAGTTGGGGGAGAAGGTGCAACTGACAGAGGAAACAGGATGTGCAAAGGCCCTGTGGTGGGAGGGAGCGGGTGTGCTCAGGGACTGAAAGAGACAATGGCTGCTTTGGCCACATTCCCTGGCTTTCCCGGAGAGGACCTCAGGTGATGGGCATTTTTGAAACCTAATGCAGGGTGTGATTCGGTCTCTGTCACAACCTGGCCAAGCAAATGCTCCTCAGGTCCAAACCCTTCAGCCAGCCTCCGCTCTGACTTTAACCACAAGGCCGGCATCTATCCCTTCTGATTTGACTTTTCTTCCCCTACCGGGCAGAGGGGCTCAGGTCTCTCTGGCCAGGCCCAGGGACCTCACTCAGCTTTGCCTTGAGTTGGGCAGAGAACCCCGGACCAGGGAGGGGAAGCCGGCCATAAGCTCCAGTGAGTTGCCGCTGGTGGTTCTCTGCCGGTTCTCAGAGGCTGTAAAATTTTACTAGAGTGAGAGCTGCTGCCCGCTGCAGAGGCCATACAAGATAAGAACCCGCGAGGGTGCCAGCCGTCAGCAGCGCCGTCACCTGCCAGGCTGCAGCCCCTCCACCCCGGGCTCATCTGCTCTGCCTGCCCTCCCCAAGAGACTCGGGACTGGCCACCACCTGCCCAGGGCAGAGTTCTTTACGGCCTAGGCAGTCATTCCCACTGGCCTGGAAGGACTCTTCCAGATCTCCCAGAGAGCTGGCAGAGCTGTTACGCTCACTTGACAATGAGGAAACGATCAGAGAGGGTGAACTAACTAACCAAGGCTGCACGGCAGATTAAGCTGAGGTGGCAAACTTGAATCTAGGACCTCTGTGTCCTACGGCAAAAGAATACTTTTTCACTGTTGATTTTTATCCTTTTAAATTCTCTCCATTGATCCACCCATTGTTCTTTCCCACTATCCATCCATCCACTCCCCTGTCCCTCCGTCCATTTATCCATCCACCCACTCACCTCTCCATTCAGTAAACAGGTGGAGAATGCACAGCCCTGTCCTCAGGGAAAGAAACAGATACCCAGGGACAAGCTTCGCAAATGCTCCCAAGGCACCTTGGGTGCCTTAGCGTGCTGGGTGCTGCTGATGAGACCCTGAAGATGGCATAGCGGGAGCCATCATCTCCAGGTTACTAATCTCCCCTCCTGTGCCAGAATCTGAGCAGTGTCTCACAGCCCTCCACAAAGGCCCAGGGCAAGCCTACCACGTGGCTGGCCTGACACAGTTGATCTAATTTACTAGTCGGCCCAGTCTTTCGAGGTTGGAGTATTTTGACTCTGGCTGTGAAACAGGGAACTGAGGCTAGGGGGATGGGGTGGTTGTGGGGTGCAACGGGAGCCAGCTGGGCTGTGCGGAGCTTTGGCCCACGGCGGCTGAGGAGTGGGGGCTGCTGGGGAGGGCTTGCGGTGGGCACCGGGCAGGTTTAGCCTGGCTGTGGCCTGCACAGGAAACATCTTTGCTTGGCAAACAGGATGGTCGTTTGCCGCCTAGGTCTCGGGGTGCTCTTGTGCCAGAGGCGGGTGGGGTGGAGGAAGGAGAGGGACCTAGAAATAGCTGCTGTCCTCCCCATGCCCCCTGCCCCTCGCCTGGCCCCTGCCAGCCTTTCTGCAGTCCCCAGACTCCCTCCAGTGCCCAAAGCAGGGGACCTTCACCAGGGACGCTGCTTCCTCTGAGCCTCGCGCGGTCCTGAGCCCACAGAAGGGAAATGGAGACTCAGAGAGGAGCTGCGGCCAAGTCTGCCTGTCCCCGCGGGTACGTGGCGACCCTTGACTTAAAGCCGCTTCCAGCTCTACACTCAGGCTCTTTCCCGGTCTGGGGAGGGGAGAAAGAGAAGCTGCATTTGGGGGCCCATCCTTCACTCTTTTATCTGATCGTTTATTCGTTCAACAAACACAGTGCATTAACCATCTCTCATGTGATTTGGGGGCTTCCTTTTAACGACATAAAAATGACTCAGAACCTTTTTTGAACAAGGAAGGGAGGCCTCCTTGGCGGCTTTCAGGCTGTATGAGCTTGGGCAAGTCATGACTCCATTCCAGGCGTCAGTCCCCCTTTTCTTGGGGCTCCCAGCCCTTGTCACTGCACCCCATTTCTCCAGGGCTCTCAGGAAACTTTTGCCACCCTGGGGAGTGCCCAGTGACAGAATCTTCCCAGGACCCTTCAAAGGCTCTTCCCGAAGGCAGCAGCTCAGATTGGGATTTCTGGCATGGTGGCAGGACAGGGAGTGCGTATCACGATCCTCCTCACCCCTCAAGGGCAGCTGAGCCCTCTCAGGCTTTGACAGACTTGGGATCTTACCCATCCCAGTGGTTGCGCCCTCTTGCACCACGCAAAGTGCCATTTCAGAGAAGAGCAGGACACCAGCAGCTCTGCCAGGGCCTGGGATTGGGGGACACAGTGGACTCCATCCCAGCCTGCCCCCCAGAAACCCAGTCCTGCCTGCTGGGTGATCTCGGGGTCACACACACCTTCTCTGGGCCTCACGACTCACTTACTGGAGAAGACACCCATGGGGATTCTTGCTCTTGAATTTTCTGGCTTGATGGTTTTAAAGATCCCATTACTTTCGGGTTCTGCAAGTTTATTTCACAAATACCTTGGTTTTAAGATGCTGTGAATCTCCAACTCCAGAATTCAAAGGTCTTTCTGGAATTTTCTCAACCCTGTGCACACCTGAGTGTTCCCAGGTGAGAAGCAGTGCGGGACGGGTTAAGGCTCTGAGAAGTCCAGTGAGTCCCTCCGAGGTCACGCTTCGAGGTGTCACCCCTGCTTAGGACGTCCCCCTGCATCCCGGAAGTTGTCTACACTGTGGTTTGCTGGGCAGCAGAGCTCCCATGAGAAAAATACTGACACGCTTGAGATAGAAGCCAATTCTTTCCCTCCTACCTGTCTTCCTTCCTGCCTTCCTCCTTCCCTCCCTTCCCTCCTGTTTCCTCCTCGTCCTTCCCTTTTCACATTTATTTTCTCAATTCTTCTCTCTTTTATCCGATCATTATTCATGCAACAAACACAATGCAGAAACCATGTTTCTTACGTCATTTATGGGCTTCCCTTTAAACGACCTGAAAATGACCCAGATCCTTTTCTGAACAAGGTAGGGAGGTCTCCTCGACGGCTTTCAGGCTGTATGAGCTTGGATAAATCATGGCTCCATTCCAGGCCTCAGTTTCCCCATGTAACAAACGAGGTAATGGTGCCCACCTTCCTCCCTTTGCCGCCGGCTGGGGAAAGGTTCCCTTCAGGAGAAGACATGGGCTGGAACGAGACTCCAGGACTACTGTTTTGGTGGGGAGACAAGGCATCAAGTGGGGACTGGGACTGTCCTGGAAGATCCGTGAGGGGCCCTGGGTCCCAGCCTCAGAGGCCCCTGTGAGGGTGAATGTGGAGCCGCCGCACCGCAGACCCTGCGAAGCCGGGCATGAAATCTAGGCGCACGCAGAGCTGCTGAGCAGACTCGGGCCATGCTTTGATGTGCTTTTGGGGTGTGTAATTAACTGTAACTGAAATATTATTTGATCTTTTATGTGGAAAATCAAATTGTGTTGTGTCAGACATGAATAAATACACACCGGCCGGTTTCGGCAGCCGCAGCAGCCCCTCCCCGCCCGACCCCCACTCCCCGCCCCTCCCCATTTGCGGTGGAAACATAATTCTCGCCTTTTAAACTTTTCCCTTTGTCTGGTTGTGAAAGGCCCCATTGTCCTGGGGGAAGGGGCAGGAGGGGGCTGGGGCCCGGGTTGAGGGGCCGAGGAAGGGGTGTCGCGCCCACAGGCAGGGCTGGAGCTTAGGAACGTAGCCTTTGGGAACTCCATGCCTCTTTCCCTGGCCACTGGCCTGGGGCAAAGGGCTTCAGCTGTCTGAGCCTCAGTTGCTACACCTGCGTTCCATCTGACAGGCGCATTGCCCACCTCAGGCAGCCAGGTTTCCATTCCCACTGGGGGTGGTGCATGCACAGGGGATGGGCCATTGTCACTCTGATGGTGGAATTTGGGGTGTCACCTCTTTTCCACAGGGGTGACAGCCTCTATGGAGACCCTAAAACCACTCCTAGGCTCCCTGCTGGGTTCTGAGTTCTTCCTGCAGGGAAGCCGGGAAGGATGGGGAATGCGGGGTGCAGGGGCTGGGGCTGGGGGGGAGGAGCATCACCTAATCATTATGAAAACACTTTGGAACCTGGCAGGCTTGGGTGTAAGTTATGCCACCGCTGCTCACCAGCTCTGAGACCTCCCCTGAGCCTCAGTTTTCTCATCTGCAAATAGGGATGACCTCCTTCATTGCATTGAGTATGCAAACTCAGTCTTCCCATACTCCATCCCATGTGCCTAAGAGGCCCTTCCCTACTCTCTCCTCCTAACTGCCTCTCATTTGTATGGGCCCAGCTTAGACATCCTTAATTTTAATTTTTTTTTTTTTTTTTTTGAGACAAAGCTTCACTCTTTGTCGCCCAGGCTGGAGTGCAACAGTGAGATCTTTGCTCACTGCAACCTCTGCCTTCCAGGTTCAAGCGATTCTCGTGCCTCAGTCTCCTGAGTAGCTGCCACCACACCCAGCTAACTTTTGTATTTTTAATAGAGACGGAGTTTCACCATGTTGGCCAGGCTGGTCTCGAACTCCCGACCTCAAGTGATCCAGTCATCTTGGCCTCCCAAAGTGCTGGGATCACAGGCGTGAGCCACCGCACCAGGTCGACATCACTTTATGTTTAGGAGAAACTTTTGCTGACCCATCTGAACTTGCCTCCTTGGGGCATTTTCTTGTCCGCTCCCATTCCCCTCCCCACAACCCCATGTGCTCACTCTGTCTGCCTTACCCTCCACACTGAGCGCTGAGGAAGCTCCCAGACCTGCCTCTCATGTGTCCCAGGACCTGGAACAGCATCTGGCACAGAGTAGGCACTCGGGAAGTGATAGTTGCAATGACACCCTGCAAATTCAGGTGCCTCCCCTCTCCCAGGCTGTGTCCAGGAACCCCCTGGAAGATGTTTTACCAGTCCCTATGGGGAAACCTGGTGCGGAGAGCAGGGGAATCAGAGACAGCCCAGGGAAAACATTGTGAGCTGGGGCTGAGCCTAATCAAACAGCCGGGAATTATAAAAATAGACAAAACAACAAGAAAAGAGAGAGGAGAGAAGCCACCGTTGTTGTCTGAACCTGCAGTACTTAACGTGACTGGGAGACGAGATGACTTTTCCGAGTGGGCAGCCCGTTGCCAGCTCACCCCTGGGGACGTGCAGGGTTTCATTGCTTCTCCAGGTGGAAAGGCAGAGATCCGACCCAGAAGGAGACCCCCAACCCCAAGGCTGTTATTGTACCACTGGGGAAACTGAGGCCAGAAAGGAGACAGCTTCCAGAGGTTACACAGAGCAGGACAGAGCCCAGAACACTTTCTGTTTCCTGACTCCTAAAACAGTGCTCCTTCCTCCCTCCTCTGAGGTCAACACCAACAAAATGCTAAGAGCATTTGTTGAACTCATGCCGGGTGCAGGCTAGACTTCCCTTCACCCCCCCACACATATATTTTGGACTGGAGTCTTGGTCTGTTGCTCTGTCGCCTGGGCTGGAGTGCAGCGGCACAGTTTTGGCTCATTGCACCCTCTGCCTCCTGGGTTCAAGCGATTCTTCAACCTCAGCCTCCCAAGTAGATGGGACCATGGGTGCAAGTACCGCAATGCCCAGCTAATTTTGTATTTTTTGTAGAGATGGCATTTTACCATATTGGCCAGGCTGGGCTCGAACTCCTGACCTCTAGCGATCAGCTCATCTCTGCCTGCCAAAATGCTGGGATGACAGCTGTGAGCCATCGTGCCCAACTTCCATGCAAATATTTTTATCTTCCCCACTTTATAGAGGTCACACGACGCCTTTCCTGGGCCCCTTTCTGTATTAAAAATATTAAAAATTATATTTCATGACTGTGGTATAAAGGTGAAAATATTAATTTTGTGTATGAAAACATTTTCTTCAAAACCTTCTTTCTTTCCTTTAAAACATTTTCAAATCTCCCAAAAGTATGATTGATTCCTAAGGACGTTGCATACCTTGCATGATGGAGAAATAGGCTCTCTACAGAGGGGAAACTGAGGCACAATGAGGCACCCGAGACCCAGTGTGGTAAGGCCACTCACTCAGGGACACACAACCTGTCAGCAAAGAAGCTAAAAAAAAAAAAAAAAAATCAAGGCCCGTAGTGTGTATATATGGCTTACAAGGTCACCCAGCAAAATGGGGGTACCCCGCTGTGCACCAGGGCTTGCACCTGTCCCCAAACCTCTGCTCCCCCAGTGTTCTTCTGGGGCCCGACTGCAGCCATGCTGGTTGATGTCTCCTGTCTGTGAGGCCCATGGTACCCGCAAGGTGTGACATTCCCACCCCACCTGCTCTCCCAGAAGCCAGCTCAAGCGCCTCTTATTCTTGGTATCCATGTTTCTTGCTGACTGTTCAGTGGAGTTGGGTCAAAAGGCATTGTTGGGTGTCTGAGTCCAGGGACCCCTTAGATCACCCCCTCCCTGCCTTGGCCACTGTAGGTCGGGACCTCCGGTCTTTCCAAGGGCTGGATCACCTGCTGCGGACACAGAGGACATTAAACAGCCCGAATCAGGCAGCGAGAAGGTGGTTCTCTTCTAGCTCTTTATCAGCCTTCTTACAACATGGGAGAAAGTCTGATGTCTCTTCAACACTCCTCTCCAAAGCTTGCCAGTCTGCCCGTGTAAAACCTGGTGAGGGTGGGCAGCAGAGGATGTCTTTAAGCTGGTGACGTTGTTTTGTCTGTATTTTTACGGTTCTTTTTAATTTGTGGCACGCAGTGTTAGTTTCCTGTTGAAGGTGATGATAAAAAGTTATAAAAATAAATGTCCTTATCTATTTACTTCAATAAAATATTTATAGGTAAAAGAAGGAGGTCAATTTAGAGAAAAATAGTAAGTAGGTGATCACAGAGGGAAAGTACGAATAGGACAGACATCAGGCTGAGGGCATCGGAACCAGGGAAGTTTGGACAAGCTGCTGGAGGTGACCAGTACATCTGTGTTGCTTTGACTTTGGGGCTCAGACAGGGGTGGCGACTTTCCCGGGATCACACAGCAAGACTGAAATTCAGGCTATGTGACTTCAAAACCTATGATTTATTCTGGGGGTTGTTAACATTTTGGAGTGAGGTGGGGTGAAGGCAGGGCCTCCTTGGTGGACTATTTCCTCAGCAAAGCTTACACATATGGGAGCACAATTTTGCCTACAGTTTGGTTTAGGCTCACTGATTCTAAGTGTCCTCATGAATCCCCATCCTTAGATGATGACAGATGTTTTCCCTGGCTGTGACTCCATCCTGCTCCTGAATACATTCATAGTGTCCCAGCCCATCCGACTGGCCCCATCTCTAAGGACCACCATGGATGCGGGAGAGACCAGAGGTGGTTAGGAGACACGTGTCCCTGCCATGTGTCCACATGGCCCCAGAGGGCATGCAGGCAGACAGGCTCCCTCTTGAGAAAGGAAGCCTGTTCTCATAGCCAGAGCTGTTCAGTAGGGCTGGCTGGGCACGGAGTGATCTCTCCATCACTGGAAGGGGGCAAACAGTGGCTAGGGGTGGGCCTTGTGGTTGGAATTCCTACCCTGGGAGAGGGACTGTCTCTAAGACCTCTTCTTTCCAGCATGTCCAGGGGGCTGATGATTAATCAGATAATCTCCAGCCTAGGGAGGAGTAGCGGCTGTACCTCCCTGCTTTACTGCCCTTACCTCTTCAGCTGGCTTCATTTTTCTTTCTAGCACTCATTACTATGCCTATTTCATATGCTGTTCCAGTTATCTGTTGCCATGTACCAAACTGCCCCATAACTTAGTGGCTTAAAACAGCAACAGTCATTTATTTGGCTCGTTAATCTTTAATTTGAATAGGGCTCAGCATGGACGGCTCCTCTGCTCCAAGCAGTGTGGGCTGAGGTCTTGATTGGACACTGGAAGATCCCTTTCAAGATGGCTCACTTCTGTGATTGACAGGTTGAATGCTGGCCGAGAGCTCCTCTTCGTGTTCATGTGGGCCTCTCCACGAGCTGCTTGGGCTTCCTCATAGCATGGAGGCTGGTTTCTAAGAGTGAGTCTCCTGAGAGCATACGGTGGAAGTACACGACATTGTTATGATCCAGTCTTGGAAGTAAAATACTCCATTTGTCAGGCAGTCATAAAAGCTTGCCCAGTTTCAAAAACATGGGGATAAGGACTCCACCTCTTGAACAAGAGGCGGAAGATGTTATTGTGGCCAGTTTTATAAAATACGGTCTACCTGCATCTATTTGCTTCTTTGTTTACTGTCTGTCTCATCAGTTCTGGGACGTTGTCTTACTTACTGCTATATCCCTGGATTCTGGAGTAGTACCTGTCAAATAGGTGCTCAATAAATGTTCGCTGAAAACCTAAATGGAGAGATGAATGAAAAAACACAAGATAAAAACAGAGATAAAAAGACAAAAACGTGCAGAAAGACGGGGACGGAGACAGACATAAAAGGCAGAAACAGAGAGAGACAGACTTGGTGAGATAAGGTCAGGGTTTGGCAGAGAGTACCTGGTCTAATGGCAGGGAGGCCTGGTGGGGGTGGGGAGGGGGGCTCCTGCCGGGCCGGGTATGGGGAGGCAGGAGTGGGGTAGCTTCTGGGGTCTGCAGCCTGTGAGCTGAGGTGGTGCCAGCCCCGGGAGGGGGTGTCACAGTCAAGGCAAGTGAAGTCCGCATCCAGCAGGAGCCTGGGACCACAGCCAGCTGGGGCCTAGTCTGGCGGCAGTGGCTGGTATAGGCAGCTGCCCCCCTGAGCAATTTCCCTACGGCCAGAGCAGCCGCAACCAAGAGTAATGAAACAGAGGAATGCCGGTGACATTTTTCTAAAGAGGAAAAATGTGAAGTTTCCAGTCAAACGGAAAGACTTATTGGGTTCGCAGTGAGGGTACAGCTCACTTTTGAGAACAATCTGCTAGACAAGGGGCACGATCGAGTCCCCAGCAACGTTCCGTCCCGGCCCAGCGCAACGCCTGCCTGTGACACTGTTTTGACCGCACTGTTCACATTGATTTTCCTCCAATTCCCCAGTAAATGTGGACTCAAGACATCTTCAGGGGTCAGATCAGGGAGGCCAAGCAGGCTCTTCATAGAGAGGTGCCAAGCAAGTTGGGTACGTGGGGGCTCCTGGCCTGGGGCACCGGCTGGGCACTGTGAGGTAAGCTGTAAAACTCATACCCATACCCTGCACAGTTTCCCCAGCATTTTCCATTTTTCCATTGAGAACGTTTGTCCTTCTGTCTGTCTTGCTCTCTTCCACCCACATAGTCTTATTTCTGACCCTTCTAACAACCTCAGCAGGCTCAGAGGGCTAAGGAAGTTGCCCAAGATGGCACAATCATCCAGTGGCTGGCCCGGTACCACCCAGGTCTTCTGGTTCTGGGGTCCTTGTGCCTTCTGGATGCCAGCAGTCTCTGGGTAAATGAGGGCATCCTGGGCTTCAACAGCTGCTTTTGGGACCCTCGTTTCACACCTCCCAACCTCTTTTCTGCTGCAAATGTCCACTCTCCGGTCTTTCATTTACTGGGTCATCTGAACAATGCGATTTTCAACTTTTTCGTTTTTCTGTTGGAACACTGGCTGTGCGTTTAGCTGTGGGGACTTGATGTCTGGAACTCACCACTTCCCAAACTCAGCTCACCATCACCCACCTGGCTCTCCTCTGGGGTTGTCTCACAAATAGCAGGGCCACCTCGGTCTTTCCTGGAGGCCCCGTCGACTCTTCTCTCCCTTACCCACAGTCACGACAAAGCCTTAAGATTCTTCCTCCCAAATCTCTTTCGATTTCTTCCTGCACCTCCTCACCGCTACTGTCTCCATGCCATTAAGACCACCATCTTCTCTCCCCTCGACAGCAATGGCACTCCTGAGTCCTATCTTCACCCAGCAGCCAGAGGTACTTCTTCAAAATGCAGATGACACCCTGCTTAAAGCCATTCCACCGGTTCCCGGGCCCCAGCTTCTCACTAAAACCCCTGAGATTTACAGGGACTGGGCCCCGCCCACTGCCAGCCTCACCCCTCCCAGGCCCTGCCCACAAACAACCCATCCTTGGCCTCCAGGCCCCGCCCACCTCCAGCCCCGCCCACCTCCGGAAAGCCTACCTCTCTCTAGAAGAAACCACCTTCTCGAATGTCCCGTTCTCTCTTATACCTCAAACCTGCAACCCGCTGCCCTTTCTGCCTGGAAAGCGACAATACATTGAAACGATCTGCTTTCCTGTTGCTGTCCTGCCCCAGGCTGTGACTTCTTGGTATTCACTTCTTCTGGTCTTCATTCACTTTTGCTTTTCCAGCCTCCATTACAACCCGGAGGCCGGGTGCATGCCCATGGAGGGAGTGAATGTCTCCGTCTTCTTGGTCAATCAAGTCCTCAGAAGAGATAGTCTCAAGCACTGGGGCTTGACAAGGCACTTGGTGGGTTCCAGGGGCCTGGACATTCAGCACAGGGGTATCATGGGGTCGGGCTGGGGGTAAAATGGGGCATGCCATCTGGGAGCTGAAGATTGTCAGGCTGAGGCGGTTTGAGTCTTGTTTGGGGGACAGGGAAAGGAGCCCCACCTGGGAAAGGCACACTTTGAAAGGTGCAGTGGTTTGTGCAAAGGCACTGAGGCTGGAAAAGGAGATGGCTCCAGGATGCAGGGAGGGCGACACCAAACAGCAAGGCTTGTCTAAAGTCCCAACTGCTGCAATGTCAGTCAGACTGTCAAAGCTGAAAGAACCTGTAGAAATATCATCTCTAGCAGGCTGAGTGCCGTGGCTCACACCTGTAATCCCAGCACTTTGGGAGGCTGAGGTGGGTGGATCGCTTGAGGCCAGGAGTTCGAGACCAGCCTGACCAACATGGTGAAACCTCATTTCTACTCAAAATAAAAAAATTATCTGGGCGTGGTGGCACACACTTGTAATTCCAGCTATTCAGGAGGGTCAGGCATGAGAATGGCTTGAACCTGGGAGCCAGAGGTTGCAGTGAGCCGAGATTGTGCTGCTGCACTCCAGCTTGGGTGATGGCGTGACACTCTGTTTCAAAAAAAGAAAAAGAAAAATATTGTATCTAGTCTTCCATTTACAGGTGAAAAACTGAGGCCCCTCATAGTAGAACTTGCTTAGTCACATAGCGGAGCTGGTGTTGAAAGCCAGGACTTCCAACACTGAGTCCAGCTCTCTTTATTTAGGGATAGGCTTGTGATTCGTTCTCAGGGGAAACTGGGAGATTCCTGACCTAGAAGAAAGCATGTGGAGGCTAAGGAAGGGAGTTGCCAATTCTGAGACCCGTTCAGATCATCTCTGTTTTACTTCAAGGGTGGTGCGTGGTGTAGACGTGCAGACGAAGTTTCCCCAGAGGAAACAAGCTGCTGTCTATAGGGAAAAAGGGCTGAGGCTGAATGCTTGGGGACCTGAAGCGGAGAGAGGGGGAGCAAGAGAAGGGAACCTTACAAAGCTCTATGTCACTTCTCTTGCCAGCCGCTACCCCTGTCCCCTGGGCCAGCTCTGATGTCCATGGCCAGGGCACCTGGAGATCTCCAGCTTGGAAAATTGCTTTCTTTCTGATCCCCTTCCAGGCCTGTCCAGAAGGGCTGAATGGGGCTTCTGTCTATACCCTTCATCAGCTGGGGCTCAGACATGATTACCATAAAAATACATGATCATCTCTGCCATCAATTGAACATTTCCTCTAAGCCAGGCCTTGTGCATGGTGCGTCTTACTTCACTTAATCTTCAGGAGTTGGAGATCTGTGATTCTCTCCATTTCACAGACGAGGAAGTGGAGGTTCAGTGGTCTGGATTCAAACCCAGGTGTGCTGGCTTCAAAGATCTCAAGGATTAAATTCTGAGTGTCATGGATCTTCTGGAGACTAAGGTGCAGTGTTCTCACTGCAGGGGCATGCTGAAAAGTAGCTGGCCCCAGCCCCCACTGCAGTGTGTCTGGGCATCTCAGATCTGTGGTCTAAGGATATTGATAAGGCACAGTATCTTCCCCCAGGTGCTTGGTCTATTGGGAAGGCCAGGCTTCCCATAATATACCTTAGAGAACATCCCAAAGGATGCCTTGGTGGGGTCTTGTTAGATTTGAAACTCATGAAGGCTGGGACTGTATTCCTAGCACAGTGCCTGGGACTCCTGAGTCCTCCATCAATTCTTGGTTAATGTCATAACACACACACACACACACACACACACACGCACGCACGCACACACACGCCTCAAGGTAAGCCAGGCTATGTAACTGAGTAAGCCAGGATATGTAAAAATTTGATTATAATCAGGAAAGTGCTTTGAAAGGGCTATTATTTTATATGTTTACACAAGTGAGCCATGTTCATTATAGAAATACTAGAAAATTAGGGCCAGAATTAAACACTCACCCTCCCTACTCCCCCATAGCCACTATTACTATTTTGGTAAATAAACGTTTCAATTCTTTTAAGCTATATGCAGGTTTGTCGCATTGCCCAACTCCGGAAACCGTCACACATATCGAATTCTGCCTGGCTGTGGTAATCCATTTCACAGCCTGGGCGACTGTGTATGGCAACTCTGGCTGTGCGTATGTGTGTCAATATTTACTCTTTACAAAAGTGACACTAAACTACATACACTGTTGAAAAAACTACTACTTGCTAAAAAAAAAAATACTGTCATCATCTTTTGTGTTCATACAAATCTTATTTTATAATGTTTAGAATAAAGTACTAGGCTGTTGGTGATTTTGTTCCTTCCATTACCACGACGAATATTCTTTCTGGGCATTTGTCCTTTATGTTTTTGAGAGAAATTCTGTATATTTCAAGCAAGGGAATTGATGTTTAAGGCATTTGATGCAAGCCGCCAAATTGTTCTCTAGGAAAGCTGCAGCTACGTGTTGTTCCACCATTAATGCAGGCAAGAAAAGAGCTAGGTAAATTGGTTAAAAAATGCTGGGGGGAGGAAGCAAAGAGGGTATCATGAGGGTATTTGACCTGCTAGGGGTCTGTGGCGTTGGCTTCCTTTTTAGGAGGTTGAGAGAAAAACAGTCTGTTGGTGACTGTGCAGTCCCCTGGCCTGTTGTAATAAAGCCACCGCCTCCCAGCTTCTACCTTCAACGCTGCCCTGAATCTCTGTTTGACTTTGAGCAAGTCATTTCCCTCTTCGCAGCCAAGTTTCTCTCCCTGTAAACTTGCAACATTGGGCCAAATCTGGAATGACAAATAAGATCATCTCATGATTGATTGGTAGCGCCTGTCTGGAGGTCTGTGTCGGGATTGTCAAGCTGTCTGAACTCGGCAGGAAAGAGTGCTGTGATGAATTAATAATGTCTGCCACAGGTGTGGGAAGTGGGATGGTGGTACTTTTGCCACATATTTGTTATTCCAGGACTAGACACTCTTAGAGGCTCCTCAAGCTCTGAAAACGCAGAGAATTTTTCCTGATCTTTGTCCCTCATAGATGTCTAGATTTGGGGGAAAGCTTCATTGAGTCAGCCAAGTGCTCCCATCTTGGTCTGTCTCATTCTGGGTGTATGACAGTGGAGCTAAGAGGCAAATGACATCCCATTTCTGTTTCTCGACCTTAATCTGCATCTCATGACATCGTCTTCAGCCTGCAGTGAGAGGACTGGGGATTTCCTGCAATTTCAGTATTCCATTCAGTTTTTATCATTTTAAGGTTCATGCGTTTCTAATTGTTATGAATACCAT
Source organism: Saimiri boliviensis (assembly GCF_048565385.1). Taxonomy (NCBI): domain Eukaryota; kingdom Metazoa; phylum Chordata; class Mammalia; order Primates; family Cebidae; genus Saimiri; species Saimiri boliviensis. Next base: position 30,035,563 of record NC_133469.1, on the reverse strand, counting down.
GGCAAAATTAATAGTTCTATGGTTGGTTTATTACATTTAGTAAAATTATGTGCATGCAGTGTTTGCCAAGAGAAGATGCGGCAGGCTCCTTAATCATGTAAAGATGATAATTTAGTTGTTACACTTGTTGAAATGATGGGATTAATTTTTAAAAAGTTTGCAAACTGGAAGAGAAATGTAAAACGTTAATTTAGTTAGACAAGCAGGCTGACAACTGACAAATCCTTTCAGCCAAACCTGGTAATGGAGATGCTACAGACCCAGTGGGAAAGAGACTCATCAAGGAGGCGTAGGCACTTTCAAGGAATTGGGAGCTTGATGATGGAGCTGTGCTGTGTGACTTTTGGGGAGGTGCGTTCCCTCTCTGGGCCTTTACTCTTCTTCTATAAAACAGGACTAGATGAGTAGTTTTCAAGCCATGACCTGCAGAACCCTAGGGCTTCAGAAAATGTTATGAGGGTTGAAAGACAGGCAGGTGGGGTGAGGTTTCAGGGAGTGGGCATCAGTTTTGGGGACCCACCAAGATTCCCTTTTTGGGTGCTATCACCCTGACTTTACCGTGGGGAATCTCTCTTTCCAGTCCACGTGGTTCTGACGGGATTATTTCATCTTTGACGTCAGAGGGTGTCATAGGACCCCGGATTGGCCAATGAGATCAGCACATTGCCCTGGCAGCTGTGATTGGTTGGGAACAATCCCATGACTCAAGCCTGAGCCATCAGAGCTGATGAACCCTTTCCCTGGAACTGTCTGGAATGAGACTCTTTCCTTTGGGATGTTTGAGCAGGGAGGACGGGAGGCTAGAGCTTTGGGGGCCATCTTGGTCACGATTTGGAAAGAGAATGCCTGAGAGTGAAGCCACTGCAAAGGGGAGGGGAGCCAAGATTCAAGGCAGATTCCTGATGTCATTGTCTTAACTCCTGAGTCCAGCTCTGTTTGAGGTCTTGAGCTTTCCTCTTTTTTTTTTTTTTTTTTTTGCTTCAGCAACTTCCAGTTGAATTTCTGTAACTTTTGAGGCAAAGCATCTCATCTCTTGCAGCTCTCTCCTTGTATTTTATATGCAGCCAACCTACATGTACCCATTTCATACTTTGGAATTCCATTTCAGGATTTTGTTGGAACACAGGATTCTGTCGCTAAAAAGTAGGACCAGGATTAGGTGATTTCCAAGGGGCTTGCTTTGCTGTGACATGTAGGTAATGACAGGGGGGTGTGTGTGTGCGTGTGTCCACAGTTGTATGAATTAGGTGCTGGCACACACACAGCAGGGAGGGCTGACTCCAGGTCAGTTTTACTGAGAAGGACCATCTGAAGTGGACCCTGAAGGATTAATAGGAGTTTTCCAGAGAGAGAAAGAGAAAGCGAATGGGATTCCAGGCAGAGGGAGCAGCATGTGCAGACGGCCTTAAGGTGAAAAGACAGGAAAGCATTTGGGGGAGACTGGATAGTCTGGTGTGGCTAAAGTAGGCAGCCTGTGGGTGGTGAGAGGGTGGGGGCTTGAGGAAAGCACATGGAAAAGCAGAAGAGGCCCACTGTGAAGAGCCTTGAATGTCAGTGTGAGGAACTGGCTTACAGCTGGCAGCCATGATAAATTCGCAAGCAAGAGAGGAGCAGGGCCCACGGAGAGCTGTTTGCTGGGAAGTGGAGACCCTACGGGAGGGCAGTCAATCTCCCTGGGTGGCTGCGCTTGAGACTTCTGGTTCTTCTGTCTGATGCGGGAGGTGAGGAGGATCAGACAGTCGGCTCTGGAAGGATCCCAGCTCTCTGCAGCCTGCATTCCAGAGCTGGCTGGGCCTCGCCATTCTCAGCACTGGAATCTGAGCGCTACGTTGAGCAGGGGGCCTGGGAGGCCACTGGGTGGAACTGAGGAGGGTGGGGAAGGCATTCCTGACTCTGCTGGCTCCATTTAGCTGGATGTGATTTATGGGGATGTTGCAGTAGTTCCCAGGGGGAACCAATCTTTTCCCACCACAGTGGGGACTTTGAGTCTAAAGATCCGATGAAAATTCCTACGAGTTCTGAGGGCCCTGTTTTCCTCTCCCTTCAGGGCTCCTTTCCCCAAATCCACCACATGGGCCATGGTACCTTATACTTCAGGGGCCCTTACCCATGCCATTCCATCTTCCTGGATCACCCTTCCCAGACTGCCCATGCCCCAGGGTAATAGTACCAATAACAGCCAGAGAACCAGCAGCAACTTTGGCCGTGAACGTGCATTGCGTGCCCACTATACGCAGGCACAGTGCTGAATGCTTACCATGCGTCTTCTCATCAAATTCCCTCCGCAACCCTACGAGGTAGAGACTTTTATTATTCTCAATTTACAGGGGAGGGGGGCCAGAGAAATGAAGCAATCTGCCTAAGGAGTACAGCCGTGAAGAAGAGGAGGTAGGATTTGAACCTAGGGCTGTCTGGGAAGGAACAGGCTTTGGATTTGGGAAGACCTGGCTGGAATCCATGGCCAGAAATGTGGCCGAGGAGAAGAGTAATGAGGGAGAGATGAGGCGGAGAGGTTAGAGAAGAGGATTAGGAGGAGGAAGAGAGAGAGACAGTTACATCTTGGCATTTTTGATTGAAAGAGTCTTAGAGGAAGAGACAGAACTGTTTGTAAAATATCCGCGAGGCTCCAGGAAAGAAGCAAAAGGAAAAGGTGCAGGCTGAAAAGGAAAGGCAGGGAGTCTGTTAGGAGGAAGGTGAGTGGGAAAGAGATGGGGACGGAGCAAGCCGGGCCTCCTGGGACCCCGGCCTGAGGGGAGGTGATGGTCGGAGAAAAGCTGCCTGATCCTCAGGAGTTCTCAGGGAGAAGGGGAGGGGCCGGCCCTGCCTCTTTGGCTTTCTGTGCCTTCTGATCTATATTCTCAACCAAGGAGGGGGAGCCCAGAGTGACAAATACACAGGTGTCTTTTCCATGCTCACCTTGACCAAAGTGCAGCTTTTAATGCAGTAAGGCTGCAAGGCAGGGAAATTGGGTTGTTAGGGGAAAATGATTCCATTCTGCAAAATATTAATTTGCAAGGCACCATGAGGGGTGGTCTGGGTACCAGGCAGAGCCAGTCACGGCCTCCTTTCAGCTCTGTTCACGTGTCACTTGGTCCTTTTAAGGTATTTATTGTTTATTTTTTGAGACAGAGTCTCGCTCTGTTGCCTAGGCTGGAGTGCAGTGGCACCATCTCAGCTCACTGCAACCCTAGCCTCCGGGTTCAAGTGATTCTCCCGCCTCAGCCTCCTAAGTAGCTTAGACTACAGGTGCACACCACCATGCCTGACTAATTTTTGTATTTTTTATAGAGACGAGATTTTGCCATGTTGGCCAGGCTGGCCTCAAAATCTTGACCTCAAGCGATCCACCCACGTCAGCCTCCCAAAGTGCTGGGATTAGAGGGACGAGCCACCGTGCCCAGCCTGTTCTCATGTCTCTCTGACCGAGCATGTGAGCTCCATGTGAAGCACCGTCCACAGTCCGTATCTGAGGCCCTTCAGGCTTGGGAGGTCGGGGGGACTGTGTGTCAAATGGTGCATTTGCTCGCCCTGACCCCACGTGAGCACAAACAGCACGGTGAATTGCAGTGAGCTCTGTGACCCACGTACTGCCACCAGCCCCATTTTATAGATGAGGAAACTGAGACTCAGGGAGGACAGGTTGGAATCTGATCAGGGGTCGGCCTCTGGAGCAAGCTTGCCCAACCCATGGGCCGCAGGCTGCCTGCAGCCCAGGAAGACTTTGAATGCGGCCTAACACAAATTCGTAAACTTTCTTACAAAACTATCATATTTTTTTGAGCCCCCCCCCCTTTTTTTTTAGCTCATCAGCTATCGTGTTAGTATATTTTATGCGTAGCCCAACACAATTCTTCTTTTTCCACTGTGGCTCAGGGAAGCCAAACTATCGGACACCCCTGTGAGCTTGCCCTCTTGCTTCTCCTGAGGACCTGAGAGCCGTGGGTCAGTTTCCGGGGGGGGGTGCGTGGTGGTTTTGTTGGCTCAGCAGGAGTCCTCCCTGCTGCCCCTGACCTTTGTGGGTCCCCGTCTCTGGCTGCAGCTTGGGATCTGAGAGTTTGACGGTCACTGATGCCTCCAGGTAACCTCTGCACCCTTAGTCTCCAGACCCAGCTTGCCCAGTGGGGCCGTGGAAGCTGCAGGTTGCAGATAAGATGGGAGAGGAGGATAAGGCAGAATGGCATGCAAGTCAAAGGAACAGCAAATGGAATTACATTCACGACAGACGCAGACACAAATAATGACGATAACGAGCAGGCATTCTCTGAACTCGGTGCCTTGGCCGGCCTTATGCTGAGTGTGTTTCATGGATCATCTCACTGGATCTGGACAGCAGCCGTACGAGGCGGGTACGCTTATAATCCCCATTTTACAGGTGGGGAAACTGAGGTTTAGGGAGATGAAGAGAAGGGCCTGTTTTCCTCCTGGAACCTTGTGGCCCACAGGAGGGAGAGCCAGAAGTCCTCTGGCTTACAGTCATCCAGCTTCTGAGAGGTCCAGACCCTGGGGACACCTGGCAAGGTCTGCCCGCCCTGGCTGCCTGCCCTGTGCCTTCCCCAGCGCCGGACACCCTAGCTCAAGGCTGGTGCAGACCTGCCTGGTGTCTGCAGAAAAGAGGAGCGAGCAGGTGGACAAATGGACTTGTACCGAGAGGTTGTGATGCTTGGGGACCTGGACGCTGTCTTGCCCTTGTCCTTGGAACCTCTTTTCTCCTCTCTGGGTCTAAGTCTTCCATGTTTTAAAATGTAGAAGTTCATTCTTTCCCTTTTTCCTTCTCTTCCTCCTTCTCTCTCTCCCATCCTTCCCACCCTCTCCCTTTCTCTGCCTCTCCTCCTCCCTCCCTCCTCCCTCCCTCCTCTCCGCTCTACCTGGAGACCTTCTTGAAAGCTCCTAGGTGTTATGCACTATGCTGGGTGCTAAGAGTTAGGTCAGTCTTATGAGGGTCCTAGCCTTCAAGGCACATTTTCATTCATCCACACATTCATTCATTCAACAAATATTTACTCAGCCCTGACCTGGTGTCTGGCGCTGGTAAACAGCAGGACACTGGGAAGACAGGGCCCTTGCCCCCCTGGAGCTCACAGTTCAGTGGGAGACATTAATCAAATCAATCCACCAATGAGGTCATGATTATTAATTGTGTTGAGGGGCTATAAAGAGAAAAAAAAAAAAAGTCTGGGATACAAGGGCGAAGCAAGGAGTCCTATCTGGAGAGGGGGGTCTTGCAGAGGAGGGTACATTTAAGTTGAGTGGAGGTGGGTAGATTGGGGTGAGGATCATCCCAGTAGAAGATGGGTCATGCCAAGGTCTGTGGCGGGATGGCGAAGACTCCAAAAGGGTGCCACGGTGATTCCAGAATTTCCGATGGTGAGGGAGGCTCATTGTTGACCTCCTGGGCTACCTCGGTCTGTCTCTCACCGGTCTGGATCTTGGCCCACCTGAGATTTTACACTTCAGCCATCAGGGCTTCAGTTTTTGGATCTGTACAATGGGTGCACTTCTATTTGGGTGGTCCCTTTCACCTCTGTTATTCTTTAGTTGCTGGGTAGAGCTAAAAGTTTCCTGGCACGTTTGACTCAAAGAGTCAGCAGCAGGAGGAGTTTTGAACCAAGTCTCGGCAGCACATAAGCCCTAGTGTGAATTCTGGCACTGCTGCTCTAGGGCTGGTTGACCAAGCAACTTTACCCCTCCAAGCCTTGGTTCACCCGGTCGGTGAAAGGGTACAGCTTACTGAATGTGAAAGGTCATCCTGAAGAGTAAACCAGAGGACACAACGTTTACCAAGGGGTGGTGTGAATTTCATCAGCAGAAGGGGCGAGGGATGAGCAAACTGTCTGTTTTCATGTATTTGTTCTAGAATGAGCCATATCCTGTCAGTACTTTCATGGATGTTATTGCTTCAGATGACATCGAGGTTAAAAAAATGTCCCCAAAAGCTAAAAAATGGTGGACAAATAGTGGGGGAAGGATTTATTTGAAGGGGCAGAAATGGTGAGAGTGGATGAATGGCCAAAGTATATCAGGAGCTCATGTGAAGTGCTTAGCATCGTCATAAGGGCTCAGCATGGCCTCCAGGGTGGGTGGCTACAAATGATGATGATGGTGATGATGATCATAGTGATGATGGTGATGGTGATGATGATCCTAGTGATGATGGTGATAATGATGACGATGGTGATGATGATCATAGTGATGATGGTGATGATGATGGTGATGATGGTGATGATCATAGTGATGGTGATGATGGTGATAGTGATGATGGTGATGATGATGGTGATGATGATGGTGGTGATGGTGATGATGGTGATGATGGTGATGATGATGATGGTGATGGTGATGATCATAGTGATGATGGTGATGATGATGGTGATGATGGTGATGGTGATGATGGTGATGGTGATGATCATAGTGATGATGGTGATGATGATGATGGTGATGATCATAGTGATGATAGTGATGATGATGGTGATGATGGTGATGGTGATGATGGTGATGATGATGGTGATGGTGATGTTGGTGGTGATGATGGTGGTGATGACGATGGTGATGGTAATGATGGTGATGATGGTGATGGTGATGATGGTGATGGTGATGATGGTGACTTTTTGTTGTTGAGGGGACATCTCCTGTGTTATTGAGGATTGCCAGTTCTTTTGATTAAATTCCTGTGCAACCTCAGGCAAAGTCTTCCCCCTTTCTGGGCTTGGACCACTCACCCACTTGGAGATGTTAGTGGGCTGCAATTTCTTTTTATTTCCCGTGACTCCTAGGCCTGCCTGTTTTGGTGAGGTTCTGAATGGTAAGGCTATGTTGAGGCAACCTCTGTCCTCAAACCCTGGGGGAAACTTCTGGTGTAAATACCAGGCCAGAGCCCCAAAATGGGAACATCTGGTTAAAGCCTGGCAGGGCCCAGCCACTGCTTCCTAGAGGTGAGATGAATATAATAGTTATTTTGCTAGACCCGGTGATTTATGTACCTTTCCTGGAAGCTCTGGTGTTTGCACTTGTTTGACATAGGAGGCAGGAGGGCCAGAAAGGTATCAGGAAGAAGGTGTTTAATGAGTTGGGTAAATATTAGGTGAGCAGTGGTGATGGCCATAGACTGGGAGCTGGGCCAAGGGTATCTCCCTAGCTGGGAGGTCTGAGAGGTCTTGACCGTATCAGGGGCCCTGTGACAGCTGCTGCAATCCTTACCCTTGACTCCAGAGTGTGCAGCTGAGCAACAAACTCACCTGAAAGGGAGATACTGATTCTTAAACTGCATTACTGAATCCAATTCACAGTTTGTTTTTCCTCTCTGGGAGCAGCCTGGAATGGGGAGGAGAAGGCCAGGACTCAGATTAGTCTTGGATTCAAATCCGGCCTCATTGGCTGTGTGATTTTGGGTGCTGTATTTTGCCACTCAACCTCAGTATCTTCCTCTGTAAACAGGAATGAATCGATGCAGCTGAGATTCCTGAAGAAGAGCCACGGTTGGATGGAGGTGGTTGTGCTTGTTACAAATATTGGGTAGCAGAGCAGAGAAGAGAAACCCAAGGCCAGTGTGAGGTTGAAGCCCACCTCATGCCTGGCACACAGTAGGCACCCATCAGTGTCAGTTCATGCTTAGTATTCAGGGTTGAGAGACATCTCTCAGGGAACCTGAAGAAGAGGCCATGATGTATATAGCAGCAAAAAAGGGCATCCCTGGCAGAGGGAACAGCACATGCCAAGGCCCGGAAGTGGGATGGAATCTGGGTTTGTTTAGGAAATCATGACATGTTCTTGGTAACAAGAAGGAGGGTCAGTATTGCAGTTAGTGAGTCCAGGGTGACCGAAGAGAGGGGGTGGGGTAGCACATGGGGAGGTACAATGAGATTAGGGTTTTTTCTGACATTTTTGGGGGGTTTAATTCCTTTATACACTACTCATGTGCTATGGGGTTGAATGTGCCCCCCAAAGTTTGTGTGTTAAAAACTTACTCCTCAGTGTAAGAGTGTTAAGAGGGTTCTCTTCTCATAAATGGATTAATATCATTATCACGGGAATGGCTTCATTATGGTGAGAGTGGATTTGTTATAAAAATAAGTCTGGCTCCTGCCGTCTCTCTCTTGCACATACTTTTTTTTGGCCTCCTGCCTTTCACCATGGGGTGATGGAGCAAGAAGTCCCTGCAGACGTAGCTCCTTGATCTTGGACTGCCCCGCCCCCAGAACCGTGAGCCAAATACATTTCTTTTCTGTATAAATTACCTAGTCTCTGGTATTCTGTTATGGCAATGCAAACGAACTAAGACACCACGTATGTAATTTTATATACCTGCATAAATGTCATGTCACTTATGTGTTTCTTCAGTGCTGACAGTTTTGCTTCCTTTTTTTCTTTCTCTTTGGCTTCCTCCACGTCTTCCTCCCATTGCAGACCACCCCTAAAGCCAGGTCAGCCAAGTTAACTCCCTAGTCTGAATTCTCCCATAATTGTCATAATTCTCCCCATAGTCATGTCATCACATGTGTGAAGCTTCGTGATTGATGTTCCTTTCACAACAATGGGATCACATTGCACAGGATTTCTTCATAGTGCTTTCCCATGTTAGACATCTCCAGGTAATCTCTTAAGCTGAGCGGTACAGCTCTATTCCCTCCTGTCCTGGGCTGTGTAGTGCTTCACGGCATGGGTGTGCCCTGATGCTTTCACTATTCCCTGACTGAAGGCATCTGTTGGGCTTTGCCTTTCCTCTTCTTTTGCTTCTACGAATGATGCTTCAGGAAACATTCTTGAGCACATGACTTTAAGTGCTGTGCGTTTGTTTCTGTGGGAGAGATCCCCAAAAGGGGGATTGCTAGGGCATAAGGTAGATTTTACATTTTCAGAGGTGTAGCAGTATTGCTTTTCTAAAAGGCTATAACACTTTACAACTCCAGTAGTGATGATGGAGAGTGTATTTTCTTCCCAGTCTAGTGGTGGTGGAGGGGGGGAGGTCATTGTTTCCAGGCTAATGGGAACCAGAGATTTGGGTTTTCCAAGGCTCGCTCTGCCTTCAGAGCGGGGAATAAGTTAGAAGATGAGATGCGTTTATTCAGCTGACTCTTCAGTTGATATCTGTGCTGCGAATTCCACAAGAGCAGAGTCGTGTCTATCTAGTCCACTCCTTTATCCTCCAGTACCAGGCACATGGTCTGTCGCAGAGAAGGTGCTCAATAAATATCAGTGAAATGGACGAAGAAATGGATAGATGGGTGTGTGGGTGGGTGAATGGGTGAGGGAAAGGTTGGTGGGAGAAAGGGTGGGTAGATGGGAGAGTGGGTGGATGGATGGGCGGAAGACTAGAGGGGTGGATGAATTCTGAGAGTGAGCCATGATTTCCGAGGACTTCTATCTTCCTCCAATCCTGGGTGTGAACAAATCCAAAATTAGTAAACTATCAGCTCCTCCTTTCACACTAAGGAAATATCACAGGACAGGTAGTTGGCAGAACGCTGGGAAAAATATGTCCCTGAGAGAAGAATTAATGAGCAGTCACGAAGATTAGAGTGAGTTGGTTTACCTTGCCCTGCTGGCGCTGGCTTAAGACTCTTGGGGTGCAGCAACAGGCAGCCACATCCTCGACACACCCCTACCCAAATGCACCCCGTGGTAGAGGGAGGGCTGCTGAAGGTTGAAGACAAGGCTCCCCTTAGAGGACCCAGTTTGTGATGAGAGGCTGGAGAGGTGCCACTTCTTGAGATCTGATAAGAATAACCAACGTTGGCCGGGGATGGTGGTTCATGCCTGTAATCCCAGCACTTTGGGAGGCCAAGGTGGGTGGATCACCTGAGGTCAGGAGTTTGAGACCAGCCTGGCCAACATGGTGAAACCCTGTCTTTACTAAAAATACAAAAATTAGCTGGGCACGGTGGTGCATGCCTGTAATCCCAACTACTTGAGAGGCTGAGGCAGGAGAATGACTTGAACTTGGGAGGTGGAGGTTGCAGTGGGTGAGATCAGACCACTGCACTCCAGCCTGGTGACAGAGTCAGACTCTGTCTCAAAAAAAACAGGGCTGGGTGCGGTGGCTCAAGCCTGTAATCCCAGCACTTTGGGAGGCCGAGGTGGGCGGATCACGAGGTCAAGAGATCGAGACCATCCTGGCCAACATGGTGAAACCCCGTCTCTACTAAAAATACAAAAATTAGCTGGGCGTGGTGATGTGTGCCTGTAGTCCCAGCTACTCGGGAGGCTGAGGCAGGAGAATTGCTTGAACCTGGGAGGTGGAGGTTGCAGTGAGCCGAGATTGTGCCATTGCACTCCAGCCTAGCGCCTAGCGACAGAATGAGACTCTGTCTCCAAAAAAAAAAACCAAAAATGAAAAAAAAAGAAAAAGAGTAACCAACATTTTTTGAGCACTGGCTGTGTGCAAGGGGCTGTGACTTACATATATCTCACTGTGTCCGCAACAACCCCATGGGCAGCTATTCTTATGATTGGCATTTTGCAGATGAGAAAAGGGGGCCTCCGAGAGGCTTGTTTACTTATCAGGTTACACAGCAAGAAAGGAGCAGGTGACTCAGCTCCGGCCACTGCTTTCATCCACTGCTCTTGGTTGCTTCTGTAAGGCTGCCCAGTGGCGTCCTACCTGTGCAGGAGGGAGCTCAAACTTTCCCCTTACATTCTGGCCTCAGCCTCCCGACTTGGCAGCCCCAGGTGATCTTTGCCAAAGGGCCAGGGTGCTTCCAGTATCTTCCTGCCTCCTCTGCCCTCTGGAGGAGTATGGTGGAGAGGAGGGGAGGGAAACGTGGCGTGAAGGAAGGAGACCCGTGTTCTAGTTCTGCCTTTGCGGCTTCCTGGCCTCAGCATCCTCATCTGCAAACCGGGTTTCTATCTGCCCTCGAAAAATGCTGTGAGGGACCACAAGGTTGCTGTATTTTTGGGAGAGAGATTATGATCCCTGATCCTGCAGGGTCTTTCTCGCTCACCTTGCAGGGCCATGCGTCTGGCTGCATGAAGGTCTTAGGATTATCTCTACGACGGCCCCCTGAGGGCATAACAAGAGACCCTGACTTCTCACTTTCTTCGAAGCCTTGGTCCTGGACCGCACACGCAGCCCTCCTGGCCTCTGCCTGCCTCCATGGGTCTTCCCTCTCACCTGGTCCTTGTCTTACCTCGGCACGGACACCTAGGTATCCATTCTCTCTGTGTCTTTGTTTGCCCTGGGTAAATTACTCTTTGCTGAACCAGTCTAGCCTGGGCACTTTAGCTGAAACACCTAAATACCTAAGGAGGAATGCTGTCTGTCTGTTCACCCCAACCTCACTCATTCATTTATTCATTCATTCAGGAAATATGCATTGCGAATCTATTCTACCACGAGCCAGGCACTGTTCTGGGAAGTAGGCAAGAGTGTCCCGGTGAAAACACCCATCCAATTCTCATGGCATTTGTGTTTTTTTCAGTGAAGGCATAGATAAATAGAAAACAGTATAAATGGGACTTGGGATTTTTTCAGGCTTTGGTCAGTGGGGTCCAAGGAGTGGAAGAATGAGTGGAAAGCTGATTAAGCTCCATGGAAAGACAGCACATTAGTCTGGACCTAAAATGGGGAGTGAGCTCTCCGTCCTCGGAAGTGTGCAAGCAGATCCTAGACAACTCCTTGACAGGGCCCCTGGCGTCAGTGACAGGGTTGGCCTGGGAGACTTTCAAAGCCCCTCCCAGCTCCAGGTGTCCATGACTATGGGCTGGCTGCTGTCCAGGTCCCCTGCTATGGAATTGCCCCAAGCCCGATGGCCGTGAGCCCGTTTGCCTTCGGCCTTTCTCGCTCCCACCTCACATCACACTGATTTCTGGCTCCTCGAGCTTGTCTGGTTCTGCCGAGCCCCCCTGGATCCTGGGGCTGGCTGGGAGGGGCCCTTCCCTGGCTGCCTCCTCCTGGGCCCCTCCTGTTTATGAGGCTGTTGTCCAGGGTTGCTGGGGCGACGCTGGATCCACGCCCCGCCTCGGAGCCCACCGACTCTTGGCCCTGTTCATGCTTTTTGAACACAGCAGCTGCTCCTGTCTCCTGTCTAAGCGGGTCTCTTGGCTGAAAACCCATCGATGAGGGTGTTTCCAAGCACCCTGGGCTCACAAGAGCTCCTGTTTTTTCCTTCTGGCTTTAGCTCTGAGACCCTCTTCCCAGCCACGTAGGGTGGAGTTCAAACTCAGGCTCTGTGGCTGGGCTGTATAAATTCAAATCCTGCCCAAGCCTTAATCCTCCTGTGGACATGCTTAGCTAGAGTGTCTACAACCTTGCTGTGTCTATTTTAATGATGACGAGGCTTAGTCTCTCCCAGGGAACCTGGACAGGCTTGAGTGGGGAGGAAGCCTTCTTGGGATGAGGAAACAGATCCCAGAGCGCCCACCCTGATAGATATTCCCACCCTCGTGGATTTCTCTTTGACTCCATGCGGAAGGCTGGGTGACCACGATGACCGATGGGCGTGCTTGTCGGGTCCCAAAACTCCCTGGACATCCCCGTCATTTCTCTCCCATCTCTCACCTGACCCTAGGCCAGGAGGGGGGCCTGTGTCCAGGATGCCTTGTCCTTCTGAAGTCCCTGTCCCTCCTGGGCCTTGTAGAACCCAGAGCTCCTTCCACCCCCATCCGAGGGCCAGACACCATTGGCTCAGCAGATGGGGGACCTGAATGCCACCCTACTTTATCAACATCCACTGTTTACCTTTCGGCAGGTCACATCTCCTTTCTGGGTCTTGGTTTCCTGTCCAGAGTTTGGGTTAAGTCGGATCAGGGATTTTAGAGACTTTATCTTACTCCTCAACGTTTTTTTTTTTTTTTTTTTTTTTTTTGGCAGCAACATCTTTCCTTTGAATAAAATCTCAGGTGAAACGGCGTGAACAAGAAGGGGGCAGACCAAGACACAGGTGGGGATCTAGAAACTTCTCCCTTGGAGACAAAGGCAGCATTAGGGACTGTCAAGAAAAGAGGCTGGACAGATAAAACGTAGAATCACCCGCTGGCCCCTTCCCTGTCATAACATGTCCGTCCCACTTCCCATTCTCACCTGTTCCCGTCCTCTGTTTAGACCCAACTGTGTACAGACGGTCCCTGGCTGAACCTATACATTTTTGGTTTTAAGATGGTTCGAGGCTGGGTGTGATGGCTCACACCTGCAGTCCGAGAACTGTGGGAGGTTGAGGTGGGAGGATTGCTTGAGCCCAGGAATTTACAATCAGCCTGGGCAACATAGTGAGACCCTGTCTATACAAAAAAAAATGAAAACCAAAAGCTGGTCACGCTGGTCCATACCCGCAGTCCCAGCTACTCTGAAAGCTGAGGTGGGAGGATCACCTGAGCCCAGGAGTTGGAGTTGTGATTGCAGCACTGTACCCCGGCCTGGGCAACAGAGTGAGACCCTGTCTCAGTAAGTAAGTACATACATAGAATAAAGATGGTTTGAAAGTGATATGTATTCAAGAGAAACGGTACCTCGAGTACCCGTACGATCATTCTGGCTTTCACTTTCAGTACAGTGTTCAGTAAGTTACATGAGATACTCAACACTTGGCTGTGAAATAGACTTTGTGCTAGATGATGTGGCCCAGCTGCAGGCTAATGTAAGTGTTCTGGGCATGCTGGAGGTAGGCTAGGCTAGGCTAGGCCGTGCTCTTTGGTAGGTTAGGTGTGTTAAATGCATTTTCAACTTAAAGTATTTTCAATTTACCATGGGTTTATCGGGACGCAGTCCCAACGTAAGTCAAGGAGCATTTGTAATTGGTTCTACCAGGATGAATGAGTTCGTGTTTTAACAGGGGCTTCCCAGAGCCTTTTAGCTGGAGACGACCCTAAGAGGGGACGGCAGGAGGGTGGGAGGCCCGGGTGAGCTCTTGGGAGCAGGTGGACGGTTGGCGGAGATGTGAGCAGTTCCTTCCCAGCACCGAGCAGTACATTTTGTTTATACTGGGAGGGTTTCTGACTTCACAGCGAGAGTATTTTGGGAGAAACTGTCTCTCCCACATCTGGATTGGGGCAGAGACCAGCTGTTACTTCCATCTCTGTGTTCACACTGTTGTCACGTGCGGGAAAGCACTGCCAAGTGCCGGGAGGGGACCGGAGCCTTCCGAATCCTCTCCCTCCTGCGCTCCCCCTGCTGCTCTGGTCCTGGTGGAAGACTCTGACTGAGGCAGTGGGTCCCAGAGGGCTCAGGCCCAAGGGTCCGGGTTTGGACTCTGACTCCCACCTGCCCACTGCGGGGCTGTGTGCAAGACTTCCCTTCCCCAGGCCCTCGTCCGTGAGTGACTAGTAAGACCCACGTCTTCTAGAGGAGGGGAGAGGAAATGAGACGACGCACCCAGACACTCAGGCCACAGCAGCTGTGGACACCATTTCTTCTCCACACTGGAGGCTCTGCAGAGATGGAACCGGGAAACCCACCCGAGGGACAGGGCCCTTCCTGGACTCGAGCCGGTGCCTTCCATTCTGGGACATCTTCCCCGAATACACACGCCCGCGCCCTCAGACACACAGGGTACGGACACACATCCCTTCAGAGATGGACACAGACAGACGCATGCAGACACACCAGCACAGGAGTGCACATGCCAGCCCTCCACACGTGGGCACACGCACACACACACCTGTGTGCTCATGCACACATGTGTGTACACTCAATACGATGTAGCCAGATGAGTGTATCGCCAGCAGGTCCTGTTAGGCACCGCTTGCTCACGTTGAGAATGGCAGAGGAAGTCCGCATCCACAGGGAATGTCCTGTCTAATGGGGGAGGCAAACTCCCAGTGAGCCCAAAACAAACCACACAGGACAAAATCATCTAGGCTGGGGAGGAGCTAGATGATTTTGGAAATGGAAATAACCTGGGGTATGATAGTAAGCGTCTTCGGGATTACAAGAGGGGCATCAAAGAGACATCTTCCCACCTCCCCCGCCCCATATTGAAGGCCATATTGAAATAGTGAAGGATGAGAAGGAGTCGGTTATGGGAAGATCTGGGGGTAGAACGTTCCAGAAGAGGGACGAGGCCTTGAGGAGTGGCAGGAAGACAGGATGGAGCGGGTGGAGATGAGGTCAGTGACGAGGGTAGTGGTAAGGCAGCGCGTTCAGGGTCCCGCGGTTCTGGCGTGGAGTTAGTTTGGATTCTTCCATGTGTGACTGTGAGCGTAGGGATTGTTCTAAGACCTCTGCATCCGCCACATGACGCCTGCACACAAGCATGCGGGACGCCCTCAGGCACACACGCGTGACCTCGTCTCACCTGTGCACAGCCACGTGTGGCTGACGTTGTGACATGCATGTGAGTGAGCTCTCAGGCACACGTGCGGTACACACGGAGGGGCACCCTTGTGTGGTGCCCGCTTGGCACACACATGGCGTCGCCCCCTTCCTGCTGGTGTTTGGATTTAGCAGAAGTGGCCAGGAGGTGGTAACCTGCCGACCTGCCTCAGTGCCCCCATCTGGAGCCACCAGGGCTGAGGCCAGAGCAAGACTCAGGGTTCCTGGCTGGAGAAGTCAAGGGGCGCCTTGGCTCAGGCCGATTTCAGTGAGCGGCTGCTTGCTTTATGTTGTTCTTTAGAGAGGTGGGGAGGCAGAGCCCAGAGAAGAAGACAGGTGGAGAGAGCCACACTCACCCCATTTTCCATTGTTGGGCCTCAGTTTCCTCATCTGTAAGATGAGCAGGGCCATTGTGTGCCACCAAATGCTGCCACGACCTGAAGATGAGGCAGTGGAATGACCTGTGATTTTGTTGTAAGCCCTGCAGTAGATTCAAGGCAGGAGAAATCAGCCTGACAAAGAGGCAGTCAAGGAAGCCTTCCTGGAAGAGGAGCACTTGTGCCAGACTGCTTGGCCCACTGCTGCTGAAACAGAACCCAGAACTGAGCCGCCGTTCATGGAGGCTGCATGGGAAAGCAGCAGCAGGACCCTGGGCCTCTTTTGTGCTGCTGCTTGGGATGCGTACCCTGCGTGCAGTTCCACACACGTGCAGGGTTGATAGGGTCATCCCCATTTTACAGCTGGCAAAGCTGAGGTTCAGGTTTTATGGCCCATGTCGTAGAGTTGGGAAGTGAGAGTCTAGGTAAGAAAACCAAGCCTGCTGCCCAATTTGCAGGAGCCGTACGGTGTCCATACCTCCTGTGGTTGCCCTCTCATCCTTCCTCACACCCAGCCCTGTCTCATTCAACCCTTAGTGGTCCGTAAGTGACAAAGCCACTCCTTTGGAAGGACGGTACCCGGAGCCAAAATTAAGGTCCAGGACCCTTAGGAATGAGTTGGAACCTCCAGCGTGTCAAGTTCAGCATCGGTGGTTCACTGACCCGCCCTTGGGGTGGCTCTGTCCCATGGCGATCCCCCTTGCGTGGGCAAGGGGTGACAGTCATCCCATCTCTCTGTTTGCAGATGATGGTGGTTGGGGCTATCTCAGCCTCCTGGACACTCGTGTCCTCTGGCGGGGCCAAGGGAGGGAGGATTGGAGTTGAGAGTAACTGTCGGCTCCCGTGTTTGCCTCGGAGGCACCTCCAGTCTCCTTCACAGCTGCCTGCGTGTGAAGATGCTCTGACCATACCCAGGGCCGAGGAGCTCCTGAGGGAAGGGCCCGGATACTTGAATGGGACAGACTCAGGCTGGCATCTACCCTCTGCCTCGCTCGAGCGTCTCATCTCATCCCCAAGCCCTCTCAGTGGTAAAATAGCCCTTGTATCACTGAGGCCTTCCCAGGCAGGGATTCTCCTGGCTTCTTTACCCTGGAATCGTCCCTGTCTTGAATCAAGTAAATGCTCCATAGACATCTGTTGGAAGCGTGAACTATTGAGCTGTTTGTGTGAACCACGGAGCTATTAAACGAGATAAAATGTGGTGAGGGCCTGTTACGCAATCGGTGCCTCATAAATGATCACAGCTGTCTTCATGTAAAGTGCTTGGAACAGTGTCTGGAAAATAATAATACAATTAATAGTAATTCAGGATGTGATGATTAATTCTTTCGGCTTATGACACAAATTCTGCAACAACACTCACTCCTCTGGGCGTCTGTCATTTACCAGGCATCTCGTCAGGTGCTTTGCAAGCCATCTTCCCGTTAGAGCTTCCTCACGGCCTTGGGGGCAGTCGCATTACCGCCGTTTCACTGATTAGGAAACTGAGGTTCAGAGATGCTGTGACTTACCCGTAATTTTATTTTTTTGTTTTTCGTTTTTCTGGAGACAAGAGTCCAGCTCTGTAGTTCAGGCTGGAGTGCAGTGGTGCAATCCTCGCTCACTGCAGCCTCCAACCTCTCGTGTCTAGTGATCCTCCTGCCTCAGCCTCCTAGGTAGCTGAGACCTGAGGCACACATCATCCCACCTGGCTATTTAAAAACATTTTTGTAGGGATGCGGCCTCACTATGTTGCCCAGGCGAGTCTCAAATTCCCGGCCTCAAGTGATCCTCCTGCCTTGGCCTCCCGAAGTGCATGAGCCACCGTGCCAGGCCCTTACTCATAATATCAAATCCAAGAAGGAGAGAAGCCAGGCTTTGAGACCACCTTCTCCGTGGAATATCCCCCAGCCTCGCTCTTTCATTACCACTTAGTTTTTGCCCCAGTATTCACCCAGCACCATTCCTTAGATCCACTTTACACGAACTCAATTAAAAAAGATTTTAGCCTCAGCCTTAGCAACGATATCCATGACATCCCAAATTGGAAGTGATGATGATATTTTTAATACACATTAAAATAAATATTTGAGAATAAAAAATATGTTTTATGCCTGTGTAGCACCTACCATCCCCCAGCCATGGGGTGTTTAAAACTCTTTTTGGGGACTTCCTGATCCAGTTCAACCATCATATTTCATGGGTGGGGATGTGGGAATGCCGCACACAGAAGTTCAGTGATTTGCCTAAAGCCACACAGCAAACCCAGCTGAGACCTCCGGACTCCCAAGCCTGGAGCATTCCCTGCCCCTCAAGCACGTGTGTATTTCAGGAGAGGCAGAGCTCACCCAGGGGTGGAGACCCGGCCCCGCTTCACAGACACCATCTCTGTTAACCCTCAGAGGCACCTCTTCTGGTTCCCATTTTAAAGTTGAAAGGACTGAGGTTCAGAGAGGTAGACCAAGTCTTCAGAGGACACACAGTGAGTCAGGGGTGGAGCTGGGATTTGAACCCCCCGATCTGGCAGCTGTGCATTGAAGAATGTGGCTAAGAACGCATGGACTTGGCGGAAGGAACGCGGCTGCGGAGGACACGGGCCGGCTGGGAGCCTTCAGGGCTGGGACCGAATGACCTTGTTTGCCTCTTAGCTTGAAACGTCAATGCTGCTGTACCTGTCTGCTTTCTGGAATAGATGGAGGTTGCAGAGAGAAGCCTTTGCTGCAGCTGACGTGCTGCGTATTTTTAACTTGGAGAAGAATGTCCTGGGCTTTCTGAGCCTCCCGCCAGCAGTACCTCCTTGGGACCAGGACTGCCGCCTGCTTCCTGCCTTCGGTAGCCTCTTGCTTTCTCCCCAGCCCAGCAGCCCTGTCTTCTCAAGGCGAGACGGCTAAAGGTCTTGGGAATTTTCGTAAGACTCTTAAACCTGGCTGCGAGCCAGAGGGAAACAGCTCGGAGAAGGCTGACGCTGTCTGGGAGATGATGGAAATCCGGCATTCCTGCGGCAGGCGGTCCCTGAATTTCCGGGGGGCGGCACGCGGGCCAGTCAACAAGCGGCGGGCTCCGATGGCTGGATCTTTGCAGCACCCAGAGGTGCTGGCAGGAAAAAGCAGAGGACTAATCACAGGACTAGTCACAGCCGGCGATGCGGCTTTTGCTGTGTTTGGGGGCCGGGGTTCATTGGTCTTCGTGGGTTAGCTCCACAAAGCCTCATGAGCTAGATGGGGTGGGTGCTATTGTTATTGACCCAGAGAGGTATACCAACCGGTCCAGGGTCACACAGCCAGGAAGTGTTGGGGCTGGAATTGGAGCCCAGTCTTTACTGCTAATATATAGCATACCCTGTTACATACATATGCACACCCACCTGCCATGTGTGTACCCACAAGCAAGCACAGACACAGTACACGTGTGCACACAAACACACGAACACAACACACACACACACACACACGCAGACATAGGGACGCAGCACAAGAACACATGCCTACACAACAGGCATGCACATACAACCCACGCTGGACGCAGTGCTCACACAAACACACGTACACACACGTGCACCATGTGCGTGTATGCCCGGACTCAGACACGTTCCAAACCTGCAGCCGAAGCACTTACCTGGCTCTCTGGAGTGGGGCCAGGACTCTGTCCCTCGGACCCTGGGACCACCGGCTTCGTTCCTCCTGTCCTTCCCTTCCCACAGGTGTTTGCTGTGGTCCCGGCCAACTAGCCAGAAGTGCTCCCCAGCCCAGGGTGTCTCAGAGACCCAGAGCCTGAGCGGAGCTGCCAGACTCCCCCCAGATGTCTCCCTGACACCCTCCGGCCCCAGGCTGAGAGGAGCCAGATTCTTGAAAGGGACCCATTGCTCTGAAGGTTGCTGGGCTCTCACGGTGCAGGGGGCAGTTAGCCACAGGAGCAGAATTTTGAGGTCCAAGCAGGCACTCTAAGGCTGAGTCCAGCTTGAAGCCACCATGAGACCAGGGGCTAGCCCTCTGCCCTTCCAGAGCCTTGGTTTTCACATCATGTAATGGGGACAACAGGGACAGGTTGGCCTCTCAAGGGTGTCCTGGGGAATGAACACATTTAAAATGAAAAGGATTTTTTTTTAAGATGGAGGTTTGCTCTGTCACCAGGCTGGAGTGCAGGGGCACGATCTCAGCTCACCGCAACATCCACCTCCCGGGTTCAAGCGATTCTCCTGCCTCAGCCTCCTGAGTAGCTGGGATTACAAGCGCATGCCAGCACACCCGGCTAATTTTTGTATTTTTAGCAGAGACGGGGTTTCACCATGTTGGCCTCGATCTCTTGACCTTGTGATCTGCCCGCCTCAGCCTCCCAAAGTGCTGGGATTATAGGCGTGAGCCACCGCGCCCGGCTGGAAAGAAATCTTAAAGGCCTCTTTAGTTCTCAGTTTGCTGACGGGGAAATCGAGGCCCATATCGCTCTGAGAGTCAGTGGCAAAATTGGGCTTGGAAGCTGGCTTCTACAGATCTTGGCTGGAAACGTCTCATGTTGAACTTAACCGGCTTCTTCATCGGCAACACGTAGCAGAACACGGGAGTGAAAGATTGCCCCGTCGTCTTGCTAGCAGGCCTGTTCTCACATTTCCTTTTTGCCCCAAGACATTTTTCTCTGGGGTTACTGATGAACAAAATGGAATTTTTCTGAGACGCATCCAATTGGTCCAAATACCAGTGCCCTCAAATACAACATTTACTTCTCCCCAAACCCCGGGCTAGGCTCTGTTTCACCTCACACTCCCCGGTCCAGTTTTGGGATTTCAGAGGCTTGGAGTCAATGGCAAGGACAGGGCATGATAGTGTCCTGTACTGACGCAGCTGTAGGCTAGGTGTGGACTGTCTCTCTTTTCTCAGGGAGGTGGCAAGGAGGGAGGATGTCAGTGTCGGGAATGTGGGCTTCTGAGCGAGGCAGATGTGAGCTCAAATCCCAGCCAGGCCTGTCATCAGCTGGGTGACCTTAGACACGTTTCTTGACCTCTCTGAGCCTCAGTTTTCTCATCTGTAAAATGGGGATGAATATACATCATGAGGCTTAAATAAGGTAACAGATGTACAGTGCTCAGCAGGGCTGGCATGGGAATTGCTTGGTGAAGCTTGTTTTCCAGAGAGACAAAGGGCTGAATCCCAGGTAGGCCACCTTTAGAAGGTGAGCACTGGGCCGAGCCTGGGGCCAGCGGAGCCCACAGCTTGGCTCCGGCTGTAGGCCAGCCCCCAGGTGATGTGTGACTTCGTTTTTCCACGCTTCCCCTCTGGGAAAGACCTCAGCTTCTCTGCAGACACCATGCGCGCCTCTCCTAATTTCTCTTCACAGACAAAGATCCTGTAACTCGTGCCTGCACTACCCGCCCAGTCTCAGACCTATAAAAAGCTGACCGGGACTGTTATTTTAAGGGCTGTCACTGCATTTCCCTTCGAGGGTTTCTGCTGGAACTGTCCTGCTGTTCCCATGGCTGGTGGCAGATCTCAGAGCTGGCTTTCAAGGACAAGGAATAGACAGTGGTGGCCACTGCCTGGGGGTGGGGCTCAATTCATGCTCTGAGGAAGGCCAGGCCCGCCACCTCCAGCCCTTCCCTCCTTTCTCTCTTCTTTTTCAGCAGCCTGAGTACCTCCTCTGTGCTCCAAGGACCTTTTGGGAAATCTTTTTGCAGATGGGGAAGCCATGGCTCAGAGAGAGACAGCGCTTTCTCCAAGGACACACAGCAGGAAAGCGCGTGGTCCTCCTGGACTCCCACCTCTGAACCTTTTTCCTGGCTGCCTCTTTTCTTCGCCCGCTGCCTCTTCTCCCCTCACTGAACACTTCCTCCTCTTCCCCTTCCCGTATTCTTTTCCTTCCTTCTCTTCCCTGTCTCCTTCCTCTTCCTCTTCTTCCTCTCTCAGCTCCAGTTTCCCTTCCCTCCTCTCTTCCAGGTCTTTCTCCAGAAGTCAGAAGTCTTCTTACCACTCCTGCTTTTGCTGTCGCCATCATTATCATGTTAACATTGGCAACACACCAGGAGAGGGAGATGAGGTTCAGCAGCATGTCTGAGTTCTCCCCCGCCCGAGCCCTGTACCCAGTCCATCCTGTGCGTAGCCCTAGGAGTTGGGTACCGTATTGCACCATTTTACAGGCAAGGACAGGACAGGGGAACCCGGAGGAGGAAGCCCCCTGCCAAGGTCACCCATGAAGCTGGGGCTTGGGCTGGGGTCTCAGTTTAGAGACACTCTGTGTCTCTGTAATAGACACTCAGGCTTTAAAAATGAGAGTGGCCAGGCGTTGTGTCTCATGCCTGAAATCCCAGCACTTTGGGAGGCCGAGGCAGGTGGATCACAAGGTCAGGAGTTCGAGACCAGTCTGACCAAGGTGGTGAAACCTCATCTTTACTAAAAACACAAAAATTCACCAGGCGTGGGGGCAGGTGTCTCTAATCTCAGCTACCTGGGAGGCTGAGGAAGGAGAATCGTTTGAACCTGGGAGGCGGAGGTTGCAGTGAGGCAAGATTGCGCCACTGCACTCTAGCCTGGGAGACAGCGAGACTCCATCTCAAAAAAAAGTTAACTTACAAACTCTCAAGTATAGAGTTTAAGAGAGCAGCTCAATGCATTTTTACCTGTATGTATCACCCATGACAAAATAGCACATTTTCAGCACCCAGAAAACTTCCATAGTACCAGCCTCCCAGTTGACATCCAGAGTCCCCGGTCTTAACTCAAAACTTCAGCTCTAGCCATATCTGGGCTGAAATCCCTATTACGTGACACCGATCAAGTTGATTTACCTCTCTGTGCCTCAGTTTCCTGATCTGTAAAACAGGGCTATAATCCTCTCTCTCGTAGGACAGCTGCAGAAAAACCGTGTCTTAGGTTACACAGCAGGCATAGTCGAGAGAGGTGGGCCTGTGGTTAAAGTTATGAATTGCCAGAGCCTGCCCCTGCCCCCCTGCTCCCAGGAGTCATGGAGGCTGCTGTCCCCCATCAGGCCCCCTGCCCATCTCTGAGTCCCAAGGCCCCAGCCTGAGAAGACCCCAGGAGCCAGGCCTGCTTCTCCGGAGAAGTGAGACACGGTGGCCCCTGACCCCAGCCATTCGCCCAACCCCCAGACCACAGCCTGCAAGAGGCTAACCTGCCCCCCCAACACTGCCCGTGACCCCCCTCCCCCGCGTTGGCGAGGCTGCGCCCGCCCGCACCCATTCATGTATTTTGTATTATAAAATGACTGCTGTCTCCATGGCAACATAAAAGGAGCCGATCTCATTACTGGGGCCCGGACACATTATTTTCTCCAAGGAATTTCTTCTTTTCATTATTTCCCTCCAAAGGTCAGTTATCCTCTCAGGCGGGGCCGGGGGGGGGCGGCAGCAGGAGGGGGGGGTCTTCGAAAGGTGAGCCGGATTCATGGCAGAATTCCCCTGGCAGAATTTACAATCATTTTGCCTTTTTCCCCTGCTCTAACACCGTTGGAGAGATTTCCTTGCAGCCAGGCGGTTCTCTTTAACCCCTGCAGCCCCGGCAGGCAGCAGACAGGCTGTTCCTGTGGCGCTGCCCTGGAAATCCCCACCCAGGGATTCTGTGCCTCCTTCCTCCTCCTCAGAGTCACCTGCAGCTGCCTGACTTCGGGTCCTGAGAGTCGGGGAGGTCTGGAGTTTGTCTGATTAAACATGGAGGATTGACCAGCTCAAAGGCAATTTGCTTTTTCTCTTAAGTCCTCCCGCTGGGAAAAGCACACCTTTAAAAGTTAATGCTAGTGATAATAACAATTTATATGGATATCTGGAATGCGGTGTTAGTGTAGTAATTCAGAATTGTGGTTCTAGAGTCAGAGGGACCTGGGTTCAAATCCTGCCTCTGCCAATTTTAGGCTGTGTGACCTTGGGTGGGTTGCTGCATCTCTCTGAGCCTCCGTTTCCTTATCTGTAAAACAAGCCTCATACAGGCATCTGTCTCACAGTGTGGGGTAAGGATGGAATGAGATATGTATGTAAATTATTGAGCACAGTACCTGTCACACAAGAAATAATCAATATTGGTAATAATTTATCTTTGGGTATATATCTGTCAGTTACTGAATATGTCAGTTGTCTATTGCTGTGAAACCAATCAATCCTAAGACTTAGTAGCTTAAAAGCATTTATTATTGCTCATAGTTTCTGTGTATTGGGCATTTGGGAGCAGCCTGGTTGAATGGATTTGGCTCAGAATTTCTCTTGCTGCTGTAGTCAGGTGTCTGGGGCTACAGTTAACCTGAAGTCCTGACCAGGGCTGAAAACTCTAATTCCAAGGTGGCTCACTCATGGCTGGCTTTTGATCAGGGGTGTCAGTTCTTCTGGGTCTCCACATGATCTGTCCTCAGGGCTGCTTGAGCATCCTCACAACATGGTGGCTGGCTTTCCCCAGAATGCATGATCCAAGAGAGCAGGATGGAAACTGTGATGACTTTTATGATCTTCTTGAATCTTCCCAAGGAAGATTCAAGGCTGATTTTCATTGAGGCCCAGAGAAGGAAAGCTATTTGTCCAATCATTGAATTCCAAATCTGAGTTCTTTCTCCCGCCCCTGCTTTTCATGGACGCAATAACTGTGGTGGCTGGATTCTGCTGCTCCAAAGGGAGGGAGGCTTGCTGGGAAGAGAAACTTCGGGCAGCCAGAGTCTGTATTGCAGCTGGTTGGGGCAGACCAGTGCACAGACACTCAACAAGTGAAGCCAGTCAAAACACTCCCCCCTGCCGATGAAGCCAGTAGAAGCAGCGTGTTTCTAAAACTGACGGCGTTTTTGTTGACAGGCAAATGTCTATATTACATGGCAACAAATGGCTGGAAGATGCAAAAATGCAGTCAATCATCAGGGATTTTTTTTTTTCTCTTTAGAAAAGAAAAGCTCTCCCACCACCAAACAGGATGAGTGATGTTTGCTTTGTGTTTGCAGATCATTCTCTGATTTAGCAGGTTCCTGGGGTGCAGCTGTGGAGACCCAGGGGCAGCCCAAGTCCTTTTGAACCAAGCAGGGAAGGGTTTTCGGGGTCTTTTCAGTGACCCAAGGGAGGAAGGGCTGCGCTGAGACATGCCACTCTCAGGGACAGAGAGGGAGCAAGCTCTGGGGGTGAAGTGAACTAGACCTCCGGATCGGGAGTCATCAGCTTGCTTCTTGGCACAGTTCTGGCTCTGGTTTTCTGGCTGACTTTTTTTTTTTTTTTTTTTTGAGACGGAGTTTTGCTCTTGGTGTTACCCAGGCTGGAGTGCAATGGCGCGATCTCGGCTCACCGCAACCTCCGCCTCCTGGGTTCAGGCAATTCTCCTGCCTCAGCCTCCTGAGTAGCTGGGATTACAGGCATGTGCCACCATGCCCAGCTAATTTTTTCTATTTTTAGAGATGGGGTTTCACCATGTTGACCAGGATGGTCTCGATCTCTCGACCTTGTGATCCACCTGCCTTGGCCTCCCAAAGTGCTGGGATTACAGGCTTGAGCCACCGCACCCGGCTTCTGGCTGACTTTTAGAGCTGCAGTGTTCCTCAGACTCTGCTGTGCTCAGAGCCTCCTAGGACAGCTGGTGAGAATGCAGATGCCCAGGCCCCAACCCTGGAGATTCTAATTCATAAGGCTCGGGAAGGTGGCCTAGGCACCTGCATTTTTTAAAATACCCATCTTCCCCTTCACAGAGATACTAATGCACGTGGTCCTTAATACTCTTAAAAACTCTCTTAAAAAAAAACACTCTTAAAAAAACATGGGATGTGGAAGAGAGACCCTGTGGCTTCTGTTCCCTTGGCCCAGCACAGTCCTGGTCATGTCAGGGCCCAGGTGGGCTGTGTCTCTAGGAGGTCATCCATGATCCCCTCTTTCACACAATAGGTCACACTTGTAATGACCCTGCTGCATCTACCCCGCTCATTTCTTCTGGCTCAGTTTCTCAGAACTACACGAGGGGAGCCTGAGGTCTGTCAGTTCTTCAAATGTAGAAGCCACTAGTCCATTCATTCATTCATTCATTCATTCGTTCTTCATTTGCCAAGTCTGTATTGAGCACCTGCTGCATGCCAGGCATGGAGGGCAGAGCAGTGACTGAGAAAGATCTGGTAACCGTTGCCCCCACAAAGTCCAAGGTCTAATGGGGGAGCGAGCTTAAGCCAAGACACAACTCTATAAAATATCTGTAAGTTGGAAGTTTCCCAAGGGAATAAACATCGATGGAGATCTGACGGGCAGCTACTTACCACTACAGGGCTGGACAGAGAAGGACTATGTGAGGCTGGGACTTTTGGGTTGAGATCCAGAGGTAGGAGGAGGCTGATTACTTGAGAAGTGGGGGAATGCCGTTCCAGGCAGGAGGAACAGTATGGGTGAAGGTCCAGGGGAAGACAAGACCAGAAGCGTTCGAGGCTGAAGAAGAAGGCCAGTGTGGCCGGAGCGGAGTGGGTAAGGGGAAGAGCATCGTGAGATGGGCAGACCACACGCAGGCTGCAGCACTGTCTGGATTTTATTCCGAATCAGACAAGCCGTTGTTGGAGAGTGTTACAAGTTTAGACGTGAAAAGGCTAACAGGACACCATTCTTTGGGCCAGATCCCTATCCTTTGGCAAGTAAAGTGTTAGTGTTTTATCCATTTCCTGGGCAGCTTGCAGTAAATGTGGCCATCACTACTGTTATGAATTAGACCTTAGATGCCACCTCCTCCAGGAAGCCCTCCTTGCTTCTGCTCTGACAGCTTCATATTCACCACCACCAAAGCATTCGTGATGGATACATGAATACGCACGACATACCAGTATATCTGCAGAATCGCAGCCAGTGCCCATTTTGCTGAATGGCAGACTCCAAGAGGACTCAGCCTCATCTTTCATCTGTGTCGTCCAAACACCAAGTGTGGCCTGGCGCAGAGCAGTGCGTGTGTGCGTGTGTAGCGCGGTGGGCAATGGTGAAGTCAGACTGAGTTCAAATCCTGATCTACCACTGGCTGGCTGGGAGTCCTTGGAAGGCTCCTTAATGTCTGTGCCTCAGTTTCCCCTTTATGGGGAGTCTTTGCCAAGGTGTGTGTGGTGATGAATAGACAGCACGTGCCTACAAACTGCACACCACGGCGTTTGGCGCATGGCGAGTGCTGATGGCTGTTGGCTGTGCTTGTCATGCTGTGCCCAGAAGATACGTGTTGAATAGAGTTTTGGGGGCGGCCCCACTGCTCTCACTGCTCCCACCGCCCTGGCCCTGCCCGCTCCCATCCTCCCTTGGACAGGAGTTTGGCTCATCAAATCCTTGAGCACTGGATGGGGATGTGTCAGGTTTGATATCTGGTGCAGCTTCCAGTTTCTTGGATTTCATGTTTGGCAGGACCGACGGTCCTCAGATGCTTTGGAGATCTGCATGAGGATCTGCGGTGACCTGACAGCCAGAAGGAGCGGGAGAGGGCCGGGGGCTGGGGAGCACAGGCCCCGACCCCCAGGGCTGATTCCCTGGTTAAATTTCAGGAGGGAGGAGGCTTTCCCTGGGAGGGGGTGGGGGCTGTAGGGCATTGTCCCTTGGAGGGGGTGTCTGGAGCTCGGGTCACTCCATATCCATCTGTCCGTCCATCTGTCCATCCGTTAGTTATTCACTGAGCACTGCCTGTGTCTGCCTCTGAGGACCCAGCAGAGAACAAGGCAGATGCCATCTCTGGCATCATGGAATTGGTGTTCCCTACAGATGGGAAATAGGCCAGTGTTTCGTGAGCACCTGATGAGCGCTGGGCATTTCTCCGATGTGATTTTTTGGGCTTACCACCACTCCAGGTTGGCTTTGTTGCCCTGCCTTCCAGACACCAACCCTCGAGGCTCAGAGAGGTGATGTCAGTTGCCCAGGGTCACAGGCTCGAGGATGGTCATGCTGGAATTTGGACCCAGCCTGTCTGGCTCCCCCGTCTCCCATCTTTCTGCAAAAGGGAGCTGACCTTCAGCTTGGAGGTTGCCATTGTGACCCACCTCTGTAGTGGGCGGATTCCTGCCTGAGGGCAATGTCTGTGTTTTCTCCATCCTGGTTCCCCACAGACTTCAGCATGTTGCCAAACTGGTAGCAAGGGTGAGACATCAGGGCACCAGACAGAACCCATTCCAGCGTCCATCCCCTTTTGGGCCCTGGTGAACCCACCTCTTACATGAAGCCTGCCCTGATTGTCCCAACTGTGGGGACCTTACTTTCCTGTCTCTAACCCTGAGAAGCCCGGACACCTTGAGGCATCACTAGTGCCACCATTCTCCTCCTCCTTCTATTTGCTCCTGCTCCTCTAAGTGGCAATTATTAATTCAGCACCTCCTGGGGTGAAGTGTGCAGTGGGTAAGGGCATAATCTATGGGTTCAGAGTGGCTGGGCTTGAACTCAAGCTGTTGGGTTCCTCCCTCCCTCCCTGCCTCCCTCCCTCCTTTCTTTCTTTTTTTCTTTCATTTTTTTCTTCTTTCTTTCTTTCTTTCTTTCTTTCTTTCTTTCTTTCTTTCTTTCTTTCTTTCTTTCTTTTCTTCCTTCCTTCCTTCCTTCTTTCTCTTCTTTCCTCCTTCTCTCTCCCTTCCCTTCCCTTCCCCGCTTCCCCCCTCCCCTCCCCTCCCCTCCCCTCCCCTCCCCTTCCCTTTTTTGAGACAAAGTCTCGATCTGTCACCCAGGCTGGAATACGGTGGCGTGATCTCTGCTCACTGCAGCCTTTGCCTCCTGGGTTCAGCAGTTCAAGAGATTCTCCTGCCTCAGCCTCCCTAGTAATTGGGACTACAGGTATGCAGTACCACGCCAGGCTGATTTTTGTATTTTTAGTAGAGACGGGGTTTCACCATGTTGGCCAGGCTGGTCTGCAACTCCTCAAGTAATCCGCCCGCCTCTGCCTCCTAAAGAGCTGGGATTACAGGTGTGAGCCACCACACCTGGCCAGAAGTTTCTTTTACTGTAACTATTAGTGGAGTGAATCTGGGACACTTTAGAGCTCACCAGCTTTATAGCCAGGAAGAAAACCGCTCTCCCAAGAACTCCTGATGACTTGCTAAGAGCAGCTAAAGAGCTGTGAGCGGTGACTCACTCCTCTTATTTTAACTGCTCACATCAAGCCATCAGAGAAGCTTTGGAAGAATGCCTATTACATATTTACTACTGGGAAGGGATGAAGACACACGAATAGACAATTCTGTGAAGTGCACATCTGTACCTTCTCTCCTGAGCGGAGGTGTTTCCCTCCCCAAGGGCTCCAAAACATTCTTCAGCTTGGAGCACAAACCCGCGGTTCCTATGAACTTTCACCGGAAGGATCTTGTTAACACCCCCTGCTTATTAGTATTTCTGCCAGGCATGACCCTCTAAGAAGCTTCATTCATTAGGCAGATGTATCAACAATCCAGATATATCTTTCAGGCATTTTTTTTTTAAAGGGATAAGCATTTATTCTCTTTAAGACCCTGGAAAACACGGGCTTTGGGGCTGCAGCATTCAGCTGACGCAAAACCTGGTGAGTGCGAAAATTTGCTTCTTTTTGATTTAGTCTCTTGCTAGCTTGAAGGACTGGATTTTATAACAGGTCAATTTCAGACCATTTGATATTGATATATGAAGATCCTTAGGGATTATTGAATGCATTTTTCATCCAGCTGCGATAGTATCATATAAGGAAAATGGGATTGACTGTTAAGTACAAATTGAAAAAGACATGGTCATTTAAGATAACTCCTTATCTGTATACAAGGAAATGGTATCAGGGAAATAGACCACCAGTTGACAGAAATAAATTTCACCTTGGGTTCCTCCTCCACGCACCCCCTCGACTGCTGTTCACACTCATCTGGGATTATTCAATTATTCTGGGAGCCCTTTCCTGGGGCCCCTGTGAGAGGATGCATCTGGAAAGAGAAGAAAGTTCTCTGCTGTTTTATTCTAGAAGGAAGGATTGGATAGGAAAGAGCTGGAACCGTTCGTGGGATAACCCTTCGGGACTTTGCAGTGGGGCAGCTTTATCCCAGAATATGGCAGGTCTTCCCAGCAGAACCTCTGAGGCTTGCTGTAATAGAACAGGCAGAGAGCCGAGAACAATGACTCCACACCTTTTTTTCATCCACCAGGCTCACTCACGTGGCCTCTGTTGCTCACACTGGGGACACTCAGCCTGTGTCCTGGGTGACGAGATGAGAATTTCTATTCTCACGCAGTAGAATGCTTTTCATAACTCACATCTCTTTGACACATGACAGCTCACACAATCTTTTGGAGTGGCAGATAACTCTCCGTGAGCCAACCCAAGTTCTTCCTGACTCCTAAGACCATACGCTTTCCTGCACCGTGCACAAGAATTGTGGATTCGAAGTGCAGTTGGGAAATTCCCCAAGCCCCCAAATATTCCCTTTGCTGATGGCTGGGATGGCAGGAAACTTTTCCGGTCCCCTAGAGTGGTAGAGCACTGGCCTCTTTCTGTTCTTGCGGTGGCCCCTGCTCCAGTTCTCGGGGTGGTGGAGGAAAAGGGCTGTTGCTTTTACAGGTGCTACTTGTGGAGAGGTCAGCTGGGCAGTGCATGCTCTGGGTCCTCCAGAGGACAAGATGGGGTGGTGTCGGCCGTGACCTTGAGGGAAGCGGAGTGCACGCCCCAGCTTGGCTCCTCTCACCTTATGGGGGAGTCAGCATCAGAAATTATCTCCCATTTCATAGAGGAAAGAGCTTTCACAGACCTAAGCAGAATCAGGTGGTCTGAGGTGTAAAAGTCAGCCCCCTTAAGCTGATAAAGGCGACCTCATTATTCCTGAAGACTTACTGTGTGCTAGATTTACCACTTCCAGGAGACTCTGAGACGGGTATGGTGAAATTGGACCGGTCTCTTTATCTGCACCATGTTGTCAGAGATCCCAGCACCTTCACTCCCATTGTATGGATAAGC
Source organism: Saimiri boliviensis (assembly GCF_048565385.1). Taxonomy (NCBI): domain Eukaryota; kingdom Metazoa; phylum Chordata; class Mammalia; order Primates; family Cebidae; genus Saimiri; species Saimiri boliviensis. Next base: position 30,005,120 of record NC_133469.1, on the reverse strand, counting down.
ACCATCAGCTGGGCGATATGACCCCATTTTCCAACCGAGGAAACTCAGGCTCAGAGGTGGGAAGTGACTCGAACAAGTCACACAGATGTTAGTGGGAAATAATTTGAATCTATTAAAATAACTCATCCATTCACGCATCCACTCATTTTGGCATTCATGCATTCCCTTACCCTCTAACCCATTCATCTTTCCACCCGTCTGTTCTCCCTTCCTTCCTTCCTTCTGTTCATCCATACACCCACCCACTCACGCTTCCGTCCGTCCATCCATTTATTTTTCCTTCCACCCGTCCCTTCATCTATCCATCGATTTTTCCTTACTTCTGTCCATCCATCCACCCATCCATCCATTCATTCATTCATCCATCCCCGCATCTATCCATCCATTCATTTTTTCCTTCCTTTTATCCATCCATCATATAGCCATCCATCCATCCATCCACGAATCATCCATTCATCCATCCAATGTCAATCAAGCACGTGCTGGACAATAACCTTTCTTAATCACTATGAGTGATTTCTTGGGGGATCCGAGGGGACCCCAGGACTGTCCCCAGAACTACCAGATTCTGGGGCTGACCAGAAGCCATCATGACAGGACACTTGGACCATGTTGGAGGCCTTCGTCTAAGCTTTGCTAGGAAGAAGAGGAGGCAGCAAGCCGCAGGGCGTCTCCCACCTGGGATGGGGATTGGAGCACTTGGAAGATGGTGCGTGTGGGGGGTGGGGAGAGTGGCTGGCATAAGCAGTTCACTTCCCTCCCAGAAACCCACAGACAAACTCTCTCCACCAGCCATAATTCCAGCTTACCTGTCAGTAGGCGCGGGGCACGGAGCCAATTCTTTCTGAGTCTCATGAATCACATCACTCAATTCTTTGGTACTAATAAAACGCAGTTGCTCTCAAAGACTTGCCTGAATGAACCACAAGTCCATCGAGATACTCAGGTCTCCTCTCTCTCTTTCTCCCCCTCTCTCTCTGACTCCTCCTTCAGGCAGGGCCTTAAATGCTGGCTGAAAAGATGTTGTGCCCTTGGGGGCTGCGGGTCTGATTGGCAGGAGCTGTGGGTAGGGTCCAGGGCTCTGGGTTCAAGACCTAACACCCTCTGGTCCTGACCTAAGGAGGTTGTTCCTAGGGTTTCTGAAGTCTCTTCCAGCCTGGCCCAGCAGGGGCTGACTCTCTAATGCAGAGTGGTTAGGGCGGTCTGTAGGCTCCCAAACATTCACAGTCTAGAGGGAAAGAGATGTGTCAGCAGCTGTAATTCACAACTATAGTGAGGCAGGAATGTTAAGTGAACCAAAAACTGTTCTTAGTTTCCCATTAAGAGGTCCTGATTACAGGTCCTGCCTGTGGGGAGGCCAGCTAGGAAGTGCATGCTCTGGGTCCTCTAGAGGACACTGCTTGGGGTGGTGTCAGCCACGACCTTGAGGGAAGCAGAGTGCACGCCCCAGCTTGGCTCCTCTCACTCTACAAGGGGAGTCCACATCAGAAATTCTCTCCGACCTCACAGGGGAACGGGCTTTCACAGTTGCTGCTGTAAAAAATGACCACAAGCCTAGTGACTTAAAAATAACACAAAATAATTTTTTTCCAGTTCTGGAGGCCTGAAGAGCAGAATCAAGATGCTGGAAGAGTTGTGTTTTGTCCAGAGGGCTCAGGGAGGATGCTTTCTGGCCTGTGCCAGCTTCAATGGCTCCAGGCATTCCTTGGCTTGTGGCCACATCACTCTAGTGCTGCCTCCGTCTTTGTGTGGCTTTCTCACAGGGAGCTTCCCTGATCCTGCACCCAGGATTAGGCACTTCGTTCGTCATCCCCAGGAATCACCGAAGACAGCCGTGAGCCAGGTGGTGCGGTGCCCATTGCACACGGGAGGGAGCAAGGCCCATCTCCTGTCCCCATGGGGTGCTCAGCTGCAGCCATAGCGAGGCATGGGCACTGTATGTGTGGCAGGGCCTGTCTGGGAAGACACTGAAGGAGGCTCCAGTGAGTCAGGTTATCGCCAAAGAGGAGTCAGAGATGAGCTCTGGGTGGAGGGTGTGAACCCGAGTGACCCTCCTCATTTTACAGATGGGGAAACTGAGCTTCAGAGAGAAGAACGATGTGGTCAGGTTCCCACAGCGAGGGTGTCGGGGGTGGAACCAGCATGGGACTCAGACCTGCCTGACTCCAGTGCTTCTGGGACTAGGACTCCCTCTGCGTACCTCTGTCTCTCGCCGAGGCACGGCCCTTCCGTGATCACGAGCGAGCGCCGACATTTGCCAAGTGGCTGCTCTGTGCCTGCCGTGGAGCTGCAAGGTCTAGACGAGACTCCAGCAGCGGCCTTGATCACAGATGCCGCGCGGAGGGCAGAGAGTGGGGAAGCCCCAGGGGACCCTGCAGCAGCCAGAGTGAGTGTCAGCGGAGAGCCCTTTAAAACCACTCCCAGGGGCGAGGGACAGAGGCTGGAGAGGCCGCATGGAGAGGCCCCTGGCCACCCAGGCTGGAGCTGCCATTGTCACTCATCTGGATTATTGCAGCAGCCTCCTTGCAGGCGCTCCTACCTCCATCTCTGCCTCCCAGTAGCCCAGCTTCAGCTCCAGCAGCCGGACGGACCGTAAGGCCTGAGCCCGCACATGGCCCCATCTGCCGCATGCCTTCCCAGAGCTCCGTCTCACCCACAGTCAGCGCCAACCTGTTGGGACACCCACACTTCTCTGCCTTCACCCATCTCCGGGGTCCCACCCCAACACCTCTGCTTCCTCCTGGTGGCTCCCCAGCACCCTCTGCCTCAGGCCTGGCATCTGCTCTTCCCCCTGCCATGGCGGCTCCAGGTTCAGACATCCACAGGGCCGCCTTCCTCTCCTTCCCCGTGTGATTCCGCTGCCGGCTTCTCCACGCGGTCCCCTTGGCCACCCTCTTAAGTTGCTCTCTTGGCCCCAGGACTTCCCATCGCCCTTCCCTGCTTTATTCCCTGCTCGATAGCACTTTTCACCTTCCGATGTATCACCTACTTACTTATTATCTTCCTCCCCTCAACCAGAATATAAATTTCATGGAGGCAGAGAGTTCTCTCTGCGGCGTTCACTGCTCAGCATCCAGGGAGCTTGGCACGAGGCGTCTGGTGGACCTCAGTCCGTCTTCTATGAATGAACAATGGGTGTCAATCATAATTTCGGGGGTTTTGGTTAATGTTCAAGGAGCCAGGTAGGCGAGCGGCTACAGGGACAGACTCAGGGTCAGGTAGACATTAGATCAAATGCCAATGGTGTCACGTGCCAGCTGTGTGACCTGAAGCAAGTGACTCAGGTTCCCTGTGCCTTGATGTTCTCACCTGTTCAATGAGGATATGAGCCTCCCCTGCCTGGGGAGGAGCTTGTGAAGACGCCAGTGTAGGCAAGGCACACAGCATGAGGGGCATACAGTAGGCGCTCGCTTAATGACAGACCTTCCTACCACAGGTGAATTGGAGATTCTTGGGATTTCAGCAAAGGGGCTTGGAAGATCATCTGCTCTTTCTTTCCCTTGCAGGTGGGGAAGCCGAAGCGTATTTCAGAGCCTGGGGCGGGTCAGAGCTTTGCTTTTCTTTCTAAGTTCAAAGCCCGAACCCCCAGGATTCTCTAGGGTGAAGTCGGAGCTTGCAGCCAAGCCTCACGTCGGGGGCAGAATTCTCTGCCTTGGGCTGTGAAGCAAACCCAACAGGGCCAGAAAGGCAGCTGTATTCATCAGGCTTCTCCGGAAGCACCAAATCGATAGAAGAGAAAAGCATCATGTATGAATAAAGACCGAGATTTTTAGATAAAATATATATTTAAAAGATTTATAGAAAGAGATTTGTATATAAACACATCTGAAGAGATTGATTGTAAGGTTTTGGCTCATGCGATTGTGGAGGCTGAGGAGCCCCAGGGGGATCTGCCGTCTGCAAGCTGGAGACGGAGGAGGGTTGGTGGTGTAGACTGAAGGTCTGAGAGCTGATGGAATGGACTGTCGGAGTCCCAGGATCTGAGAACGTGGAGCCTGAGAGCGAGAAAAAGACCAATGTCCCAGCCCGAGCCACCAGGCCAAGGGAATTCAACCGTCCCCCACCCTGTGGTTCTATCCAGCCCTCCCCATCCGCGTGGGGCAGGACCATCTTCCTCACTCAGCCCACCCATTTCGATGGCAGTCTTGCAGAAACGCCTCGCAGACACACTCAGAAGCAATGTGTGAAAGATGTGCCCTAATTCCACCCAGCGGCTGGCACATCTGGACTGAGACCACTGGGGCTGACACCCCTGGGGCTGCTGTCATGACTGTGTCCTTGAGACACTGCGGAGGTTCGAGCCACCGGCAGCAGCTGCGTCGGACCAACACGCTGGCGAGCTGGGGCCGGTGAGAGGCTGACAAGAGGTCATGTGAACGAACAACACTTTGCAGTTTCTGGGATCCACAAAACCTCACCCGCGAGGTCCCAGGTAACCCGGGAAGGTTTCCCTACTCTGGTCACGTCTTCCTGCTTACCACTGCAGACAGTGAGTAATCCTTTTAAAGCACACGGAAGATCAGCTCCTGCCATGCCTTCTCCCTCTCCGGAGAAGGAAAACTAACCTCCTCCCCACGCTTGGCCCCCCAGGCCCCTCAGGATCAGGCCCTTTCCTCCTGTGGGACCCAGGGTCCTGCAACTCTGTCCTCTCCCCCTCCCTTCCAGCGACACCAGCCTCGCTTCTGTGCCACAAGCACGCTGAGCTTGTCTGACCCCAGGGCCTTTGCACATACTCTCCTCCTCCGGGAAACCTCTTCTCCCAGACCTTGATGTCGATGCAATCAAGATACAAAACGTTTGCATCCCTCATGTGGCTTTTTTATAGTAGCCACGCCCACTTGCTTCCTGTCGCTACCACCTCGGTGACTCCTGGCAACCACTCATCCATTCTCTGTGTCTGTAATTTTGTCATTTTCACAATGGAGTGTAAATGGAATCACGCAATGTGTAACTTCTTGGGGTTTCGCTTTTTGGACGGGAGTTAATTTTTTATCGATCCATCCAGGTTGTCGTGTGTATCAGTGAAGAGTGAAGAGGTCTGCCTCCTCCTCAAACCTCCGTCTCCAGAGAAGCCCCTGACACCCCTCCCGCTTCGTCACGTTCTTTGTGTTGTGAAATTCCCTGGTTTATGGGGTGACTGGTTTAACATCCAACGCCCCTAGCGGAGAGTGAACTGAGCCTCCTGTATCCACGGGGCCCCTCGGCATGGGTAAAAATGTCCCACCCAGAAGCAGTGCTCAAGAAACAGTTTCTTTGCTGAGCGCGTGCTTAGTTGCAGATGTGGATACAGAATCTCAAAGAGGAGAAGAGCTGTGCCTTGTACTCCGCTGGGTGAACGAGTGGGCGGTAGCGTCTGGAGGAGGAGACAGCTGTGCCCGATTTCCCACGTGCCGGGGCGCTTCTCCTGTGCCCTGTTCTGGGATTTCCCATAACTCTCTGCCAGTCTCATTGCAGCCCACCGGGAGGTGGGGCAGCTGGGCTGGAGAGGTGAGGATGGGACTGTGGGCTGAGGTGTGGGAGCAGGGCGGTGCTTGATAGATAGCCACCGAAGGGTTTGGCGTGAGTATGGACGTGGTGTGGCCCACCCATGAGAAAAGGCTACACAGACCTCAGCACTCCGGGGACCATGCTGTCCCCTCTGCCTTGGCCTGGCACGCCTTGTTCACTCCCTTGCAGCCTGCAACCCCCACGGGGCCCGGGTGGTGAGTAGCCACACCAGCTGAAAGTGCCAAGAGTTTCTGGCCGTCTGGAGACAGTACCAAGGCCGGCACGCCCACCAGTGACACTTCTGGAAGCTGCAGATTTCGGAGCTGGGGTATACCCTGGAGACCCTGGATCCGGTGGGTCACCGAACTGCAGGTGCCCCTGGAAGTCAGAGTGGGGCTGCGGGCCAGGGATTCGGTCCAACAGGAGCGTGTTCGTGTACACCCGGCACACAGGTGGGCCGCATGATGCTCTATTTGTAAAATGGGCTCTGTGGCTTTTATTTTTATTTTTAAATAAACCTTTTTGTTTTGAGATAATCGTAGATTTGCATGCTGCTGTAAGAAACAATACAGCGACACCACGTATCCTTTACCTGGTTTTCCCTAGTGATAACATCTTGCAAAAATTAGAGTCTCATGCTCCACCCTGGATATTGACGTTGATACTGTCCAGATAGGAAACACTTCCACCCCCCACGTGGCCCTTCTCCAGTGGCCACGCCCACTTCTCTCCTGCCCTCACCACCTCCTTAACTCCTGGCAACGGCGAATCCGTTCTCTCTGTCTGTAATTTTGTCATTTTCGCAACGGAATGTCAACGGAATCACGGAGCATGTAACTTCTCTGGGTTTTGTTTCTTTGGATCGGACATAATTTCCTTTCGATCCATCCCGCTTGTCGCGGGTATCAGTAGTCGTTCCTTATTACCGCTGAGTCGTACCCCACGATGGAGCTGTGTCACTGTTTGCTAACCCACTCACCTGTTGAAGGACACCTGGGTGGCTTCCAGTTTTGGGCTATTACGAGTAAAACTGCTATAAACGTTCATGTACAGGTTTTTATGTGAACATAAGTCTTCATTTCTCTGGGATCAATGCCCAGGAGTGCAATTGCTGGGTTGTGTGGTGGAATATTTACTTTTTAAAGAAACTGCCAACTGATCTTACTGCGCAGTGGGAGAGGGAGCCAGTCTCCCTGCATCCTCACTGGCATTTGGTGTTGCCAGTAATTTTTTATTTCAGCCGTTCTGACGGGGGCGTGGTGGTAGCTCATTGTGGTTTAAATGTGCATTTCTCTAATGGGTCTTTTTTTTTTTTTTTTTAATGTTTTAAATCACAGTTGGGTCCCACTGGCCCATTGCACAGATGAGAGAAACTGAGGCCCAGAGATTGCAATAAATGGGCCGAGCTGCGGCTGCATCTCTTGGTTTTCACCCTGGTCTTGGGTCGTTCGGAGAAGAGAGAGATTTTAAAAAAGCTCTTCAAAAGCATGCGTTCGTTTACATGGAGATGTGGAAAGCATCATTTTGATACTTTAACGGAGGGGGGTGTGCTTTCTGTGATGTCCTATCACTCTGTATTCTTGTCTACTCGGAGAGTGGCTTCAAGCTGTCTCCGAGGGATGTATTGTCACCACACAATATTGCTGGATGACCATCAGCCCGTACCATGGGGACACCTCTCTTTATAGATCTAGAGCCTCGTGAGCCGCTGTGAGTGCGATAGTGGCGTCCGGCCAGCGAGCAGGACCTGCCTGACACTGACCCCCACCAAGTGGACAGAGGCGCGCTGCCTCCTGATGCTCAAGGGGAGTCACTCATCTCCGCCCAGAGAGGGACATGGCCACCCGTGAGGCTGGAGGCTATAGCCGGCCTGGGAGCCACAGGTCAGGGTTTAAGCCCCACAGCTGTGCCCTTCTCCCTCCGCGGGGCCCCTTGCCCTCTGTCCCCCACGCTGCCACTATCCATTCCGCACAGAGCATCGTCTCTCCGCCTTGGCCTTAGATCTGTTGTGTTGTCTTATTTCAGCTCATTTCATTTTTGGAGAAAGGCGAGTTCGTGAGACCCGGGGCAGGGTGTGGGGGGGGGGGGGGGGGACACAGCATCTGTGAAGGAAGGGCGTCTAGAAAAAGACGACCGACACACACACACACACACACACACACACACACACAATTTTTAAAAGCATGGTAATAAATGCTATTCAAAAAAAAAAAGAAAAAAATAGAGAAAAACCCACCCCGCAATCTCTGAAAAACACAGCCCATTGAAATGACAAGCCGAAAATCATTTGCTAAGCGCCAAAACCGTTCCCTTTGTCACCCAAATCCTTCTGTTGACAGTTACCTTTCAATCCCGCAATTGTGTGGCAAGGGCTGATTTTTATTCAACGTTCTATTCACCCTGCGTATTAATGAAAAGGGGGGAGGGAAAAAACCTTGTAAGAATGGTGTTTAATAGGCTGATGGACAAGCCGTCTGGACTCCCCAGCCAGCCCCCTCTTATCAGTGGCTCACAGTGGGGCTGACGCTGTCTCTCTGTCCTGGCTCAACTTGGTGCACCCGCTCCGTCTCGGCCCCTGCAATAGAAACTCTGGGATGGAAGGATTGAATTTGTTTATATATATTTATATGGCTTGATGATCTTTTCTTCTTACTAGGGAGGAAGGGACAGACATAGGTCAAGACTTGATCCCATGATTCAGACACATACCCAACAACGTTTATGGAGTGCCTACTGTGTGCCAAGGGTCTCTGCTGGGCACTGGGGTAGAGCATTAAACTTTGAACCAGCAGATAGATCAGCAAGCCAGGTTGGTCCAGGTGTCAGGAGAGGCCTTCATGGGCCCCGCTGATGTGGGAGACTGTGGACCCCAAATCATGTCCTGAGACAGAGGGGTCCGGAAAGGGTCTGGGCAATCTGTGCACAGATGGGTTGTATTTCAGCATCAAAGGAGGAGGCTGCCCTGGGTTTGGTACTCGTCTGCCTTTGTGCCTGGTGGGAGGCAGGGGGCTGGACGACATCAACTCCCCAGTCAGTTCTGTTCAGAGACCATATGGGATCTTGAGGCTGGAATCTCACCTCTGCCGTTTCCTTCCTGGGGAGCTTGGGTGAGCTGGTTCCCCTCTCTGAACCATAGCCCCTTGGCTGTCCTGCGGGGTGGTGACCTCACTGTGGTAGCGCAGCAGGGAGGAAAGAGCGAGATTCTGCCAGCTGAGGTCCCTGGCCCCGTCTCTTTCTCTCCCTCTTTTACCTTCTCTCTGTTTTCTCTCATGGATTCCAGAACTCCGTAAGGGTGCAGTGCTGGGGCTGGGTGGAGGGAGAGAGCTCAGGGAAGCAGAGAGGAGCGCAGCCTAGAAGATGTGTTTGTGATGGTGAAACTGGCTCTCTGGCTGGGTGATGAGCTCCCCGCCATCTGAGGGCTATAAGTGGAAGCCAAAGCCAAGGCCAGTCTGGTGGGGATGTTCCAGACATGCCATGTGGGCTGAGGAACCCCTACCAGCTGGGCAGCCAGCCCGCTCCGGCCCTGCGTTGTCCCCTACACAGCCTGCTCCGTCCCCAGACCCGAGGGCAGCTGGCCTCGTTTAGCTTCCGTCCCACGGGCCCCACACCTGGGAGGCATCCTTGAATCTTCTCCGACCCTCCACCCCACACTCGGCTTCGGCATACGTCGTCTCTAAGCATCTCCGACGGCGCAGTGACGCGTGCCTGTAATCCCCGCACTTGGGAGGCCTGGGCGGGCAGATCCCTTGAGGTTGGGAGTTTGAGATCAGGCTGGCCAACATGGGGAAAGCCCATCTCTACTGCAAATATGAAATCAGCTGGGCGTGGTGGTGGGTACCTGCGATCACAGCTACTCGGGAGGCGGAGGCAGGAGAATCGCTTGAACCCGGGAGGTGGATGTTGCAGTGAGCCAAAGGTCGCACCATTGGACTCCAGCCTGGGCGACAAGAGTGGGACTCCGACTCAAAACAAAAAAACAACAAACAAAACACACACACACACACACACCACATTTCAAGGCCACAGCTCTCACCGGCTCCCTGCGTCTCTTACGCGGCCTCTCGCTGGCTGCCTGCCTCTCTCCTGGGTCCTTCGGTTCTTCCTCTTCACAAAGCAGAGGGAAGCCTGGAATCCACGTGTTGGATCTCCCCCGTCTGCTCAGAACTTTCCATTGACCCTTATCCCGATGCCCTCATAACCCAGCCCCTGTTACCCCAGCTGCTGCCCGTTTCCCTCCTGCTTGCTCCGTTCACACCTCCTGGAACTTTTGCTGTCCCTTGAATATGCCAACTGTGTTCCCTTTGTCCTGGCTGTTCCCTCTGCCAGGAATGCCCTTCCCCCAGGTCGTCACAGGGCTGCCCCCTTCATTCAGGTTTCTGCTTTAAATACCACCTCTGAGAAGTCTTCCCTGATTGCCCATCTGTCACTACCTAACCGGCTTTTCAGCCTTATCTTCCTTCTCTGCACGAATCACGGCTTTATACTACATCAAGTGTTTGTTAATGGATCGCTGTCTGCCCCTCACGCTGGCCCGTGAGCTCCTGAAATCAGGCATCGTGTCCCCAGGTGCATAAATGAGTTCGTGCCTGACTTCCAGGCCTGCGATGGGGCCGTCCCTGCATCTCATCCTGGGGCTCGTGTCCACCGACCTGCTGATTCAGAGCCTTGGGGTGATCCCATTATTGCCCCCCACCTAAAAAACAACATGAGCTGGGCAGCATTGATGAGTCACGGCCACCTCTCAGGTGGACCGCTCATTCAGTCACTCAGCAAACATTTATTGTCCTATGCCAGGCAAGGTGTGAGTGTTTGGGACCCAGCTTTGGGATAAAATGGGCACAGAGCTGACATTTTAAGTGGGGAGATCGAGGTTAAAAGTAAAAAATATACATGATGGTGTCTGTTTATGAAGAAATATAGGACGGGGTAAGGGAATGGGAGTGATACCGTTGTCAAGGGGGCAGTCAGGGAGGACTTTCTGAAGGAAGCAACCGGGGCAGTCTTGAATGTAGTGCTGCTGAGGGAGGCAGGTTGGTGGGGTGTCTGTCAGTTAGAAAAGGGCCCCACAGGCCCAGGGAGGATGGTAGGCTTGGTCGTCGGTGCTGCAGGGGCACGTGTGGAGGAAAGGAGGTCGCACAGTGACACGTTTGAGTGGGTGCTGAGTGAATGAATGACTGAATGAGTGAATTGTGAGTGAGCACCCTACCCACACTGTGACCTGCTGGAGTTCGATGCCCGCCCTCTTTAATCCCGTTCCTCCGACATCAGCCCCACCTGGCAGGTGTCCGTTTTTCAAAACACCACCTGCAGCGTCCCGGCCCCTCAGGCTTCTCGTGGTGCCTCAGCTCCGCAGCCAGGATGAGCTCAGCCTTAACCGGGAGCGTTTTTAGTGAGCAAAGCAAGAAACCGCCCCCCGCCCCCCACCACCAACCACCAGGCGCACAGTGAGGCTCCCGGCCCCGGCCTCCTTCCTCGGGAGGGAGCGGCCATCCGGACAGCCGTTTGTGTTCCGGGTTCTGCTCGGCCCCCTCCTCTCCCGCCCTCCGCTGTGATTGCTGACGACGCAGATTTTAATATATTCACACTGGCAGAGCTATTTGCATTCAGATACAATTATGAGGCAAGAAACGGCTTCCTCAGAGTGAGCCCCAGAAACGGGGAGAGGATTTGCTCCACCCTTACGGGATGGCGGCTCTGAGGCTGGGCAGTGGTCCTAACTGGGCTGGGCCCTGTACCCTGCTTTCCAGAGGAAATATTCCAACGGGTCCAGCACCCTTCCCACCCCAACCTTGAGCTTGCTTGGATCTGGCTTATTCTGGCTTATTCTTGGGGTAGGAAGAAGCGTTTGTGTGGGTAGAGGTGGGGGCAGGGCAGTGTTTTCTAAACTTCTACTGTCAGGCACTGTGCTTGTCTCTCTGGGCCCTCAGGATCCACACACCGGAACGAGTTAACTACTAAATAAACAAGATAATGGCACATTGGGGCTGGGCACGGTGGCTCTTGCCTGTAATCTCAGCACTTTGGGAGGCCGAGGCAGGTGGATCACTTGAGGTCAGGAGTTCGAGACCATCCTGGCCAACATGGTGAAACCCCGACTCTACTAAAAATACAAAAATTAGCTGAGCGTGGTGGCAGGTGGCTGTACTCTCAGCTAGTTGGGAGGCTGAGGCAGGAGAATCACTTGAACTGGGTCGGGGGCGGATGTTGCAGTGAGCAGAGATCGCGCCACTGCACCCCAGCCTGGGTGACAGAGCAAGGCTCTGTCTCACACACACACACACACAAAGATAATGACACATTGGAACAAATGCAAGGAGGGAAATCAAATAGGAAAGCGACTTTCTGAGGATATTTCTTAGATAAAGTGGTCAGGGAAGGCCGACTGCAAAAATGCCCTGAACCTTTCATTTTTCCCGGTAGCCTCTGCCCTTTGCCACATGACTCTGCCACCTAGAAGGGGAATCTATTCCTCCCACTTGAACCTGTGCTTGGCCATGTCCCCTGCTTCGGCTGTAGGATGTGGTGTAAGTGATACAGGTCCAGCTCCAGCTGAGGCCGCAGAGGCCTTGCACATTTCTTTCTTTCATTGTTTTTTTTAGGGACAGAGTCTTGCTCTGTCACCCAGGCTGGAGTGGAGTGGCGTGATCACAGTTCACAGCAGCCCCAAACTCCTGGGCTCAGGCCATCCTTCCACCTCAGCCTCTCAGGTAACTGGAACTGCAGGCACCTGCCACCATACCTGGCTAATTTTTTTTTTAATTTCTTTTTTTTTTGTAGTGATGGGATCTCACTACTTTGCCCAGACTGATCTTGAACTCCCAGCCTCAAGCGATCCTCCTGTCTCAGCCTCCTAAAGTGCTCAGATTACGGGGGTGGGACCCTGTGCTGGCCTGATCTTGCACATTTCTGCTCACTCACTTGGAATTCTCCCGCCACCTTGAGAAGTAAGCCTGGGCTCTCCTGCTGGAGGATGAGAAGCACATATAGCAGAGACGAGCTGTCCCAGTGGAAGCCAGCCTACATCAACCAGAATCTGGCTGATCTGCTAGCTAGCCTCAAAGGCAGAGCAATCATTTGATGAGCCCAGATCAATAGAACTGCCCATGCAGTAGAACTGCAGCCACATAAGCCCTGCAGCCATACAAATGCCTGTTCTTTGTAAGCCACAGAGTTTTGAGCTGTTTTGTTACACAGCAGTAGCTAACTGATACAAAACACCAGTCTGAACAGCTGACATTTCAAAGAATCAAAGTGGTAGTGGTGAGAAGAGCTTCAGGAAGAGAATTCCAGGAAGAGGGGATGGCAAGCATGGAGGCTCTGAGGTGGAAAATACAGAGGCTTGTTTTGGGGACAGAAAGGAGGCTGATGCGGCTTGGGTGTGGTGAGTAAGGAGGGTGGCGTGGGACGTGGGTGAAAGATGGAGGGTGGCTAAATCATATGCAACCCTGAAGATGATCCTGTGTTTGAGGAGGAGCGGTCATGGGCCTGGGTTCTCATCCTACCATGTAGCGGTAGGAGTGTGAATGAAGGTGCTGCTGCTGCTGCTGATTTTAACAGTGTACATGGTAGGATGAAGAGGTGACAGTTCCTAAAAATAGCATCTTGTCCTAAATGGGCCCAGGGAACCAGTGTCTGGGGTGTGTGTGTGTGTGTGTGTGTGTGTGCAGAAGGTGATTGTATTAGTCTGTTCTCCCACTGCTATAAAGAAATACCCAGGACAGGGTAATTTGTAAAGAAAAGAGATTTAATGGGCTCAGGGTTCTTCAGTCTGCACAGGAAGCATGGCAGCGTCTGCTTCTGAGGGGGCCCCAGGGAGCTTTTCCTTGTGGTGGGAGGCAAACCAGGAGCAGGTGCCTTACCTGGCAGGGGTGGGACTGGGAGAGATGGGGAGGGAGGTGCCACACGCTTTCAAAACAACCAGATCTCGCAAGAGAATCCACTATGGTGAGAACAGCGCCACGGGGACGGTGCTAACCCCTTCATGAAGGATCTGCCCCAGTGATCCAATCATGTCCTCTGGCCCTACCTCCAACACGGGGGATTGCCTTTCCCCAGGAGACGGGGGCGGAGACACAGACGGAAAGCGAAGCAGGGATGCACGAGAAGGTGCCTCCGTGGTGAGTGGCGGGAGCACAGCCCCATTGACGTGGCGGGCCTACTGCGGTGGGAGGGTGTGTCACAGGGCCACCGAACAGCCCAGTCAGAGTGCTTAAACAACACAAATGTTCCACCCGCCTCAGCCTCCCAAAGTGCTGGGATTACAGGCTTGAGCCATGGATCACGAGGTCAGGAGATCGAGACCATCCTGGTCAACATGGTGAAACCCCGTCTCTACTAAAAATACAAAACATTAGCTGGGCATGGTGGCGCGTGCCTGTAATCCCAGCTACTCAGGAGGCTGAGGCAGGAGAATTGCCTGAACCCAGGAGGCGGAGGTTGCGGTGAGCCGAGATCGCGCCATTGCACTCCAGCCTGGGTAACAAGAGCGAAACTCCGTCTCAAAACGACAACACCAACAAAACAAAACAAAACAAAAACACAAATGCGTTCTGGCAGACTCGGAGGCTGGAAGTCTAAGACCAAAGTGTCGGCAGGTTTGGAGGTGACTGCATTCTCGCTGCGTCCCCAAGCCGTCTTTGCTCTGTTTGACACGGGTCTGGTGTCTCTGTTGCCTCGTCTTCTCCTAGAAGGGCTGTTATATCGGATTAAAGCCCACCCTATTGACCCCATTTCTTCTGAATTATCTCCAAATACAGTCCCATTCGGAGGCACTGGGGGTTAGGACCTCATCATGAGAATTGACGGTTAGCCCACCCTGGAGGGCGCTTCGCTCACTGCCCCTCCGCTCGGGCCACACACCTTTCTTGCATCCGGTTTTGAAGCTTTCCTTCATTGGGGTGATTTCTCCCCAATGGTTGTTCCCCACCCTCCCCAGTTGAGACGGGGGAACTTGGGGCACAGAGGTTGGAGGTGGCATGGGGCATGAAAGGAAGGCTGGAAGAGGAGGTGGCCTGCCCAGGGAAGCAGCTGCTTCCTGTGTCCCGTGTCACGGGCCCTTGGCCCCCACTCTGATTTTGGAGCAGCTGTGGGGCATGGTGCTGGCTCCCCCGCTGAGCCCTGGCACAGCACTGCTGTCTGTCTTCGGTCTTGAAGGAGCCCCTCAGCCTGCCGGGGTGAAGCCTGGCTCTGTAGGGTGCCACTCATGGATGAGGAACTGGGATCCTGGATAAATGTCCCAGCCTCCTGTCCTTTGGAGGAGGCTGTCCTGAAGCATGTTGCATTTGGTTTCTAGGAAGGTGCCCAGAGGAACAGAGCCCCGGGTGCCCACAGACTCATCCCCCAAATCACCCCTTTCCTGGCTATCCCTCCTTCCCTGTCGCTCTCTGTTCCCTTTGCTTTTTTTCTGGAATCCCATCCCCAAGTCCTCAGGTCCTTGTCTCAGGGACTGCTTTCTTGTGCAAAAGCAGGGGCTTCACCCTCTGCTGGGTCAGGTGGAAACTTGGCTGGGATACCCAGAGGGAAGTCATCCTAAGCTGCAGGGGGTGTCCCATGGTGGGTGTGGAGAAGCGGCTGATCAGGAGAAAGTGACACCCCCCAACATGGCTCCTGTGGGAAGGTGAGTAGACACAGGGAGCAAAGAGCTTTACAGTTTATAAAACCCTGTTCCTGCCGTTGGTCCTGGGCTGTCACAACAACCCAGCGACCTCAGGCAAGAGGCACGGTGGACCTCATCATTGCATGAGCCCAGTGAGGCTCAGAGTGAACAGCCTGCTCAGAGACACACGAATTGCCCGGGACCGATACCCCCACCTCCCAGCAAAGTATTTTCTCTTGAGGGATCCTGGGTGAATGAAAGACCAACTATCAGACAGACCAGTTTCTAATCCCAGCTCTGTGACCTTGAGCAAGTGGCTTCCCCTCTCTGTGCCTTGATGTCCTCATCTTTAAAATGAACCTGTTATCATGAGGGATTAAATGCAATGAGTGTGTCCTTCCCGCTGGCCCTCACCCATGCTGTTCCCTTGACAGCAGCCTCCCACTGGCCTCCCTGCCTCTTCTGGCCTTCCCCAAATGCCTTACCTAGAGTAATTTTTCCAAACAGCAAGTCTGGCTGCCTCTCCTGTGTGTAAAACCCTCCAGTGGCCCGTAGGATCTTCGAGACAGGGGCAGACTCGAGCACAGCTAGCCAGCACGGAGCGCGGTGAGCCAGGCCACCCTCTCCTACCTCACCTCTACCCTCCCAGTCATTCTCTTTGCAGATTCTCTCTCACCCCAGAAAGTGAATTCAGCCTTTGCACGTGCTGTTCCTTCTGCCTGGGACTGTAAGCTGTCTTCCCGATAGCCTGGTCAGCCTTTTGGATTTTGTGTATTTTTAAAAACTCAGTTTTGAATCAGCAGCACATTCAGATGCATCGGAATTCACAAGGTACAGAAATGTGTACGCCGAAAACGGAAACTGAATCTCTCTCCCATTCCTGTTCTCCGTCCCTCAAGGCCCCTCCTCACAGGCAAACCATGTGTTCAACTTGTAGAAATCCTTTCAGAGACATTTTATGCAAATATAAGCAAATCTTAAAAAGATGATCCACCTGCTGCCTTTTACACAACATGTACAATACTCGCGGCATCTTTTCCCACTCACTATACTTTGGAGCTCTTCCAGATCGGCGAATAAACTGCCTCCTCATTCATTTTGCAGAGCTGCATGGTACTCTGCTGTGTGGACACAGCCTCATTTATTGACGGAGACCACTGTTGATGCGTTTCTAGACTGTTTCTGGTGTTTTACCATTGAATAACATTGTACTTATACCTGCATCCGGGGGAGAAAATGTAACATTCTTTCCTAGACCTGAAATTGTCAATTTATTACGTGGATAGAGTGTATCTAATTATCCCCCGTAGAGGATACCAGTGGACACTTCTCCCAGCCGTGGCCTGACTGATCCTTCAGTGTTTTTGAATACGGTAAACCGTGGTCACCTCCCGCAGGAAGCCTTCCAAGATCTTCAAGCTGGCTCAGGAGCCTTGCCTCGGACGCAATTCCAGTGCCATGCATGTGGCACTCTGTGTTATAGTGGACAATTTCCTTTTCTGTCCTTGTCATCGGACTGGCAGCCCCCCGAGGTTTGAGACCGGCGACCTTGCTAATTGGGGAGTCTTCTCAGCGCAGAGCTGAGGGCTGAGTTAATATCAGCTCCCTTGCAGCAAGCTCCCAGGGCCGGGGGCCCTAGGCTGGGCAGGTTCTACCTACACCTCGATCCCTCCGCCCTGGCACCTGCAGGCTGTCCGTGTGTGTGGTGTTCCAGGACCGAACCCCCTCTCCCAGCCTCTGGGGCCTCCACCTTCTCCCTTGAACAAATAATAATTGTTAGAAAAAGGCCTGTGGATAAATTATTATCGTGACCCTCATTCCAGTGCAAAAAACTTTTCCTAGCTGCCAAGTGAAAAGTCAAAATTTGCATTTAAATAGAAAACGTTAGGCGGGCTGAACAGGGAGGCCAAGGACCTCAGAGGCCTTTCCTGGTTGGGGAACAGCCGCCCCCGAAACTCCACAGGATCCTAGCAGCGGAGGAAACCTTCAGAGCCTGAGTTGAACCTGGTCCTTTCTGGGGTTCATGGTCTTCCTGGGACCTATAAGTTCTGGTTTCTGCCACGGTTTCCTAAAGGTCCTGCAGTCCCGCCAGAGAGACCTCTTCGGTGTGCTTCCTCCGTCAGCCCTTGAACTTGACTTCTCCTTTCCCATCCCTCAGTGCGAAGATAACCGCACACATCAAGAGCAGATAGAAGCCACAGATCACGTTCGCAGCACGGTTTTAGAGTTAGACAGATTGATGGCTCAGGGCTGGCTATCTGCTGTATCACTTAGCCTCTTCAAGCCTCAGTTTCCCTACTTGTAAATGAAAACAATTTTTTTTTTTTTTTTGAAATGGAATTTCACTCTTGTTGCTCAGGCTGGAGGGCAGTAGCGCTATCTCGGCTGACTGTACCCTCTGCCTCCTGGGTTCAAATGATTCTCCTGCCTCAGCCTCCCAAGTAGCTGGGATTACAGGCATGAGCCACCACACATGGCTAGTGTTTTGTATTTTTAGTAGAGATGGGGTTCCACCATGTTAGCTAGGCTGGTCTTGATCTCCTGACCTCAGGTGGTCCACCTGTCTCTGCCTCCCAAAGTGCTGAGATTACAGGCATGAGCCACTGTGCCCGCCAACACCTTCTTATAACTTATGTATATATATATATATATATATATATATATATAAATGACGTATAATCATGTTACTTCATATTTATTACATAACACTCATTATTAATTATAATTTACTATAGTTAATAAATGTGGTTATTTCCGTTTGTTAGTTCAATTCATAATGCTGGATTTCACTCTAGCATCTTTGCCAAGGGCTTGGGTACTCCCCCTGATGGGGTGCTCACTTTCACATGGGTTTTCCATTTGTTGGCACCTCTGTCTTCTGCGACTCCACAAAGCCCTCCCTTGCTTTCTGCATAGCTGCAGTTGAGGCCACCTCCTCTGTGAGGCCTCCGGGATTACCCTGCACAGGTTGACTCCTCCCTTTTCCAGATGGCCACGTCACTGTGGGCAGACCTAGGTGCTGTCTCATTGGAGGCTCTGACCCCCTTTTAATCAAGAGCACTTCAAACTTCTCTTTGAGAGCTCACCCAACTGTCCAGGAACTTCTCTCCCCTGGGCAGCCAGAAAGCTGCCCCAATATAAACTCCCCAATATAAAATAAACTCCCCAATATAAAAATAAAAGTCTTAAGAAAGAGTTGCAAATGCCTACACTCAGAGGGACATTGCGCTTCTTTCTTTTTTTTGTTTTTTGAGACGGAGTCTCACTCTGTCACCCAGGCTGGAGTGCAGTGGTGCGATCTCGGCTCACTGCAACTTCCGCCTCCTGGGTTCAAGTGATTCTCCTGCCTCGGCCTCCTGCGTGGCTGGAACTACAGGCGCCCGCCACCACACCTGGCTAATTTTTGTATTTTTAGTAGAGACAGGGTTTTTTTTTTTTTTTTAACCATGTTGGCCAGGCTGTTCTTGAACTCCTGACCTCAAGTGATCCGGCCGACTCGGCCTCCCAAAGTGCTGGGATTACAGGCATAAGTCACTGTACCCGGCCTGGGTTTCATTTCTACCTGGGTCACCCTGGACACACCAGCTTCTCTGAGCTTCAGCCTCCTCCCTGCACAATGGGAAGGCTGGTGAGGATCTCAGCACGTCCAGAGTCTGGCTCGGTGGTGTGCACCTGTGCTCAGTGAACACTCGTGACCGGCTTACAGCCATTTGAGTCTCATATGCACAAGGTGAAGACAAAGACTTCGTATTCAATTCAGCGGGTGTATCCTGAGTGCTAACTCTGTGCCCATTGCTGGTATGCAGCCTTCTTTCTCAGATGTGATGAAAAGCATCTCTGGGAGGGCAGTGACCCTGTCTGCATTGCAACCATCCCACCCTGATGCGGGTCAGCTGTGTCCCCACCCAAATCTCATCTTGAATTGTAGTTCCCATAATGCCCATGCGCTGTGGGAGAGACCAGATGGGGATAGTTGAATCAGGACCGGGTTCCCCCATCCTGTTCTCGCGACAGTGCGTGAGTTCTCACGAGATCTGATGGTTTTAGAAGGGGCATTTCCCCTTTGCCCTGCACTTCCTGCTGCTGCCCAGTGGAGAAGGACGTGTTTGCTTCCTCTTCCATCGGGACTGTAAGCTACCTGAAGCCTCCCCAGCCGTGCGGAACTGTGAGTCAGTTAAACCTCTTTCCTTTAAAAGTCACCCACTCTCGGGTATGTCTTATTTATTTATTTATTTATTTGAGACGGAGTTTCGCTCTTGTTACCCAGGCTGGAGTGCAATGGCGCCATCTTGGCTCACCGCAACCTCCGCCTCCTGGGTTCAGGCAATTCTCCTGTCTCAGCCTCCTGAGTAGCTGGGATTACAGGCACGCGCCACCATGCCCAGCTAATTTTTTGTATTTTTAGCAGAGACGGGGTTTCACTATGTTGACCAGGATGGTCTCGATCTCTTGACCTCGTGATCCACCCGCCTCGGCCTCCCAAAGTGCTGGGATTACAGGCTTGAGCCACCACGCCTGGCCGGATATGTCTTTATTAGCAGCGTGAGAACAGACTAATGTATACCCACACTGCCCAGCACGTAGTAAGTGCTTAATAAATGTTTGTGTCTAGTTGAGTGGATAAAAGTTGCTCTTTCTTCAGCCTCCAGGACAATGCGTGGCAAATACTAGGTGCTCGATAACAGTTGGCTGGAGGAGGGAATGTAGGTACAGAGAAAATACATGGCCAGAGTTCTGCGCAGCTTGATCAGAATAGGCATTTGGCACTGCATGGATCTCACATGGGACCTTTATTCTCTGTTGACATATTTTGGCAATTTCCCTACGATGTGGTCACTCTGCTGGTCTCCCAACAAAAGTCTGGGCTGAACTTCTCTAGGTGAGAGGGAACAGCAGAGGCCTCTGTACTCAGGGGTTATAGTGCTGGGGGAAAACAGGATCTGAGTGGGAGAACGTGTACCTGACAAGGGTGGCCAGTGTCTTCGCTGGACATGTGGGTTCTACAGATGGCGAATGGGGGGCTGAGTGCTGGAGAGATCACGAGCATCTTTCTGAAGGAAGGGAGCTCGGCGATGGGCTGGCTCAGGGTCATGAGCGAGGTCAAAGGCAACCATTTATCCAGTGAATTGGGGGTCCGGGGCGGATGCCAAAACTAGGTGGCAATACCGACAGGGGGGGCTGCCAGGGACTGGGGCCCCTGAACGCTGCACACAGCATCAGTCCCTTGTGAAGAAGCTGACACGGGCTGCACAGAATTCTAACACGCAGAAATGTTCATCAGACTGCCCCTCCTGCCCTGCTGCTATCTGCCAGACTTTCCAGGACCGTCTCCTCTCTCAGACGGCACAGTGTCGGGGAGATGGCGCTGTCATTATCATGCCTTCTAAACGCTGGGGACTGAGCTACTCATTTTCCACAAGGGACGATTATAGCAAGCAGGTCCCCAAACTATAGCTGTGGTTTATCGCACGTCCCCTGAGCCCCAGGTTCGCACAGTCATTCCATTTTAACCCCCATGATTGAACCAACCAGGTGTTCTTACTCCCATGTTACAGCCGAGGAAATGGATTCTCAGACGGGTCAAGAAATCAGCTCAGCACCACACAGCCAGGAAACAGCGGACTGGGGCCTCAAGCCCGGTGTCTGTCAGATTTTTGAGCCTGTATTTTTAGGGGAAACATGTCTGTAATTTTTAATGCAATTAAAATGAAAAGAGTCAAATAAGCAGTGATACATATTGTGGAGAAATGTGGAGTTAAGCAATCGGTCGAAGTGTGTAAAGTAGCAGCTGCCTCAGGGAGGCAGCATGGGAAGGGAGTGGGGGCGGGGTGGGGACCCCTTATTTAGGTGACAAGCCTTTCGGTGCCAATAGATTTCGTTTTAAACTGTGAGCCTGCATTCTTCCCCGCAACCCCCCGAGCTGGAGTTTCACTCTTGTTGCCTAGGCTGGAGTGCAATGATGCGATCTTGGCTCACTGTAACCTTCGCCTCCTGGTGAAGCGATTCTCCTGCCTCAGCCTCCCAAGTAGCTGAGATTACAGGCGTGAGCCACCACGCCTAGCTAATTTTTGTATTTTTAGTAGAGATGGGGTGTTGCCATGTTAACCAGGCTGGTCTTGAACTCCTAACCTCATATGACCCACCTGCCTTGGCCTCCCAAAGTGCTGGGATTACAGGCATGAGTCCGGCTGCCTGCATTCCTTTTACAGAAAATAAAAAATTACAAAAGGTGACAACTTCCCATAATAAACTATCTAAACCGTCTTTAGTGTCCTTAAGTGGAAAGGGAGCTCCTAGCAGCTCTGGTCCCACTCTGGCCCATGGAGGTCAGACTTCTATTTTTTTCTTTTTGAGATGGAGTTTCGCTCTTGTTGCCCAGACTCGAGTGCAATGGCACGATCTCGGCTCACCGCAACCTCCGCCTCCTGGGTTCAAGTAATTCTCCTGCCTCAGCCCCCCGAGTAGCTGTGATTACAGGCATGCGCCACCACGTCTGGCTAATTTTTTGTAGTTTCAGAAGAGACAGGGTTTCTTCATGTTGGTCAGGCTGGTCTCGAACTCCTGACCTCAGGTGATCTACCTGCCTTGGCCTCCCAAAATGCTGGGATTACAGGTGTGAGCCACTGTGCCCGGCCCAGACTTCTAATTTTTAAGGTTGCATGGCATCCCTCCAGCCTGGCCACATCTTGGCCCAAAGAGTGACTCCCCCGATAATAGACATGGTGGTCATTTCCACATTTGCAAGAAGCAGTCAGGCTGAGAGCCAGCAGGGACTCAGCCTCCCTGGTGCCGACTCTGGGCTCATCTGACCTACACTTGATGGGAGCCCCTGAGGGCAGAGGCTGGGCCCCGCCAGCTCTCTATTCCCGGTACCCAGCGTCTGCCTCATCATGGTGACCTTCCTCCACAGCGGAACTGACCAGGCAGACCAGAGCCTGTCCTCTGTCTCCCTCGCTGAATTCAAGGAGACAGGGAATTGCCTAGATAAACTTCCCTAATTACAGACAGTAATCGGTCCTCTGAAGGAGGTCGCCTGTGCTGAGAGTTGGTGACAGGGAGGGCTTCCTGGAGTAAGTGATATTTGTGTTGACCTTGAGGGCAAGGAGGGGCATGGAGCCAGCAGAAGTGCTGGGAACAGCTGTCTAAGTCAAGGGAACAGCATGGGTGAGGGCTATAAGAAGAGAAAGAGGTTGGTTGTCCAAGGGATCGTCTTGACAGCCGTGTGTCTGGGTGCGTGGGAGGCTGGGAGCAGGGGGGACGCGAGCAGCGGGGAGGAGAGCAGGGGGAAGAGAGCGGGGGGACGGGAGCAGGGAGGAAAAAGGGAGGGGGGAAGAAAAGGCAGGGAGGGGAGGAGGCAGGGAAGAAGAGAGGAAGGGAGGAAGGAGGAGAGGTGGGGGGGAAGGAGGAGAGGTGGGGGGGAAGGAGGAGGGAAATAGGGAAGAGGGAGACAGGAGGGAGGACCAGGCCAGGAGTCCCCAAGGGACTTAGGAGGATGAGATGAGAGCTCAGGGCAGCCCGGAGGCCTTGGTCCTGGGACACCGTACCTGGGAGAGGAGCTGGAAGCTCTGAGGGCTGGAGTCCTCACGGTGGGGAAGAGAGGTGCTCCCCAGGCTGGACAGGCCTAAAAGAGACACATGAATGAGCTAAGCCCCACGGAAGGGTTAATGAGGTCCCTCACTAGAGTCACTTCACACATTTACAACGTACCAGTCAAACCAATTAGCCGGAAAAGTGTTGTAGGGCCTGCATTTTATTGGATTCTGCTCAACTCAGAATTGGTTAAATCATGTCTGCTAAGAAAAAAGCATCATGTGAGACCTTCCAGGTGGGGGTCCCTGGAGGCCCGTGGTGCAGCCAGGGAAACGGGCTGGAGCTGGGCTGCCAAGGGCTGGGCTCGACTCCACTGAGGATATCTCTGCCCGAAAACGTGGGGGCAGATGGTCCTCATAGATGTCTTTGCCCCCAGCGAGCCCCAACTATCAGGTCATTTGAATCCCTGGGGAGCTTTTGAAATTGACAGCATGGATGCCTGGGGCGCGCCCCAGAGTGGTGGCACCTGGAGCTGTGGGGCAGAGCACCACTCACCCCTCGGAGTTCTCCCAGGGAGGCTGCCGTGCGGCTGGGGCTGCCGGCCACGGCTCTACTCCAGCGTCTCCACTGGAGGTGATGTTGTCTCTGTCCTCGGAGGAGGTCTGGCAATGTCTAGAGACTTTGGTTGTCACCCCTGGAGGGGGCGCCTGCTGGGATGCCGAGGGTAGAGGCCAGAGATGCAGCTTAACGTCTTGCGATGGACGGGACGGGTCCCCGGCAGGAACCATCTACGCTCAAGCAGTAGTAGTGCTGAGACTGAGAGAGCTTGAGCTGGTCTAGTCTACCTATTTGACAGATGAGGAAACTGAGGTTCAGACCAGGCAGTGGGGTGTGTCTGGGGTCACATAGGGCCTGGCAAGCGGGGCTCACGAGCCTCCATCCCTGGGTGATGTATCAGACTTTGCAAAATGCTCAGGGTTAGAGATCATTCTGTCAGTTTCTGCAGGTCAATGTCATCAAGTGACTTTTGGGGACGTAGCCCGACCCAGGCTGGGGCTAGTCTGAGGTTCTGAGGACTGTACCACTTCTGTAAGTTGCTCTTCTTCCCCTGTGAAAACTCCACAGAGCCCATTCCTCTAGCAGCCTTGACCCCAGAAAATGTTTTTGGAGAAGGCAAGAGAGGCCCGTTTTGAGGTTGCAGAGGACGCGGACATGGAGAGGTTTCGGCCCCACGCCGCTGGTCACGGACTGCCCGGGCACCGTCCGTTTGGCCATTTGTGCATCCTGTGGGGGTAATCCGAGCCGTGTGCGGGGCTGGGGGACCAGGCTAATTGCAGGCTTGGAGAAAGCCACATTGAGCAGTGACGGCGGGCAGGCGTCTGGGGCCGGGATGGTACCTGATTAGCTAAAGTGCCAGCACCTGCTTGCTTTTATTGCGAACATAAACACGGCTGTGCAGGCCGTCGCCGGCGAGCCTAATGTTTTCCGAGTTTGCCACATCTGCAAGGTCCAGGGTCGGGCAGGGGGAGGCTCGGGCCTCAGCAGAACGGGAAGACAGAGAGAAGTGGGCGAAAAGGCGCTGCATTAAGGGCTGGAGGAAGGAATTCTCACTTGGTGAGAGGACTCCTCCGGGGCAGGCTCGGCTCGAGACCCTTCTGTCCCCATGCAAAGCCATCCGACCCTCAAAGCCTTCCTGCGAAAATAGTATCACTTTTCTTTTTGGGACTCAGAAAAGTTAAGAGATGTCCTCTGCGTGATGTAGCCAGGAAGCAGCCGCTACAGAATGCGTATTCGGGTCTTTCCATCTCCAAAGCCTCTTTTCTTTTGACTAACGGGAAGTATGGAGGTTAGTAACCCCTGGGGGTTCCTGTTGTGACTTATTTAACGTTGCATCTGCAGCCCTGAGCAGTGAGCCAGTGATTGCCTGTGTGTGCAGGAAAAGAAACGCGATTTCTAGTCTTCTTCATAATTTGCCAGGTGAACCGCACATTTGCCGTTTCCTCTTTCTGTGCCTCAGTTTCTAGATCTGTACAGTGATCATCCAGTTGCCTATCTTTTGCTCTTGAACCTGGGACAAGGAGGGTGGCGTGGGGGAGCTTAGCCTGAGAAGGTGTCTGAGGTCAAGTCTAGCACTGGCCGCCGTCATCACCCACTGAGGCTCCTCCGTGCTTCATGAGACAGTGTTGGCTGTCACCTCGGTCGCCTGAGGCCAGGATGAGTCCGAGGCCTGCAGGACCCCACGACCGCTCAGGCAGCGTTGGCCTCGGCCATCTCCCAGCAACTGGCCGACAAGACAGACAGCCGAGGAAACCATTTCAAATTAACTCCGTCTCCATTACAGGCGCTTTTATTAAGATAAACTATTTGGAGAGTGTTTATGGGAGAGAGCCCTGCGGAGCCGGCCAGAAGGTCAGAGGGAAAGTCGGCTTGGACTGCGCGACTGTCATTTGCAGACGAGCGTCACTTCTCTCATATTCAGATTCAGATGTGTGTCTCTCCCAGTCAGTGACAGATGCTTCGAGCCTGTGACATGCTTTGTCAGAATTTCATTTGTCCGAGCAAGCTTCAGCCCCATTCTCGGCAGAGGACGACGATAGGGGAGCGTGTCCGTCTCAATTCCCTTCTGCAGTCCTTGGAAATGAAGCGGGGATGTGTCTCCGTCAGCGCAGAGGAAATCGCCAGATGTGCTCTAGAGGTCAGGAGAAGGGCGAATTATCATTCATTCATTCATTCATTCATCCGCTCATCCATTCGTCCATCTCTCCCCTTGCTGATTATTAAATGGCTCTTGTTGTCTTAGTCATTTCTCTGATCACTTTGGGTTTGGACTTTGAATCTTGACTTCTCGTGTGTCCTTAGGTAGGTCAGAGCCTCAGTTTCTGCACCTGGGAAATGGGAATGATGATAGTTTAGGATTACACTGGGCTAAACACTTGGTGACTCCCTGGCACTCAGCAAACACCCACAGGACGGGGCTGGTGCGGTGGGGGCCGGAGTCGTGGAAATGAACTCCACCCTGAAGAGCTTAGGTTGCTGCTCGTGGCCACGGGGTGGTGTGTGGACAGAGTGGGCGGAGCCCAAGGATCCGGTTCTGGAGCCTTCGTTCCTTGCTTTGGATCTGCTCCTCCGCACGTGTTTCCTGGCTCTGGTGACTCAGCCCTGCACTGTCTGCCCCACGGTCACATGGCATTTGCAGAGCACAGACCCAAACTCAGATTCTTATGTCACCTCCTGGACATCTCCAGGGTGAGGCCATCTCCTTTAGAATTCCCCAGTGGCCAGTGCAGGCCATGAGGGGTGTCCACTGCCATCTTTTCCAGAAAGCAACATTAGGCAAAGGCCCTCCTGGAGCCAAAGAACTTTCTCTTGAACCCTGGGCTGGCCATTCTCTTCTCTCCAGGCCTCAGCTTTCTCCTCTACACAGTGGGGTAGACCAACCTGGGCGAGGGGTCATCTCGGCCTCTTTTGGACTCTGAAATGACATCACCTTTTAAGTGGAGAGGATGGGTGTCCCCACAATCCAAGGAATTGCTGTTTGCGGTGCTTGGACACAGTTGACAATTCATCCATGCTTGGAAACTCCTTCCCCGGTGAATTCCTGTCCTCAGGTACCTTCTTTCTATGGAGGCCTGGATCCCTGCAAACACCCATTCCACCCCCGAGGGACGCTCAGCACCTGGAGATTCCCTATAGCTTCTCTTTTGCTTCCTCAAACAAGTTCCCCAGGAAACACCGAAGATTCTCCTTTTGGAGTTCTCCGAGGATGACACACACCCGGTTTCTCCTGTATCAAATCCCTTTTCTCAGCTCAGGGAACCTTGTCAAGCTGGACCATGTCCCCTGTACTGTGGGTGACATGTCACAACCGGGTCTGGGCACAAGGGGCAGGTGAGCATGTGATACAGATGATGTGGCAGCACAGGTGAAATGGGTGTGTGTGCTGGGAGAGCGGGGTGTGGCTGGCAGGCCGAGGGGGAGAGGTGTTACCTGGCCGAGTAGAGGGTAGGTTTCCCTTGGCTTTGCCAGAGCTATTTTATTTCATTTTGCCTTGTTTTTTTTTTTTTTGAGATGGGGGTCTCACTATGCTGCCCTGGCTGGTCTCAAACTCCCAGGCTCAAGAAATCCTCCCACCTCAGCCTCCCAAGTAGCTGGGACCACAGGTGTGTGCTAACACGCCCAGCTAATCTTTGAATTTTTTTGTAGAGACACAGTTCCACTTTGTTGCCCAGGCTGGTCTTGAACTCCTGGGCTCAAGCAATCTTCCTGCTTTGGCAGGAATCCCAAAGTGCTGGGATTACAGGTATGAACCAAGGCACCCAGCCAGCTTTGTCAGAGGTTTGCCCTCTAACTTAGAGCCCAGACAGGTGGAGAATTCATAGGGTCATCTGGGGGATGGCTACAGCAAAGTCAATGGCAAAGGAAAGAAAAGAACATTCCATGATATATATTTCGGAGGCTGGGAGATGGGAAAAGGAAATCAGGTTAGAGCCTCAGAGTCCGCAGCCTAAGCAGGTCTCCGAGGCCCCCGAGAGAGGTTGTGGGATCCAGATGTGGACAGGGAAGGCAGAATGGGGAGGGGAGGCAGGCCGGGGGAGGGGGAGGTCTGTTCACAATTAGCCTTGATTTTGTGTGATGACATTCAAATTGTGGGCAAACATGAAAGCAGAGTGGCGAGGACACGTCTGTCCAGGCAGCCGGAGGATTAATCCGACGTGAAGGACGCTGGCCGAGGGCTGGCACCACATGGAAGCGTTTTGTGCGGGGTTTTGATGTCCCGCCAGCTGAGGGGCCTTCGCGGCATGGGCTGAACGGGCCCTCCACCCCCACCGCCGCTCCCTCACGACTGGCTGACTCTGGGTGAGAGAGGTTAAGTCCCGAGCATCAAGCATCGGGAGTTTCGACCTCCTACGGAACTGCCCTCTGGCCTGCCCAGAACTGAAACCGGCATGGTGGCCCTGGACGTCCCCACAAAGTCAGGCACTGGGGGGTAACCTGCTGGCTCCGAAAGTGATGGTGGTGGGGGAGTGTCTGTGAGCCATTTTCAATATTTCTGCTATTAACAAAGGCTGGGATAGCCCACGTGCTGGGGGTTGGCGGGCAACTGCCTTCTCATAAGGCTCTGTCGGAAGAGGCCTTGGTTGGGAATCTTTGAATTTTAGAGTTGAGGCCATTTGGGAGCCCCAGGGTCACCTAGCAAGGGTCCTGGCTCAGGACGAGCCTTCTCATTAAACGGAATCCAGGAAGAAGCATCATTTTGATGTCTCCTTACTGAGCTGAATGTTGGGACAGGAGAGAAAGATGTAGGCTAAGCTACAACTCCAGACTTTCCCCCTGACCAGGTAAGTGCCCCTGACGGGAGCCAAACTCCCTGCAGCCTCAGTTTCCTCGTCTGTACAAGGGGAGAATCCTCCGTCCTTCTTTGCAGGAGAGATGTGAGGACTGGATGCTCTAGTGTTTATAAAACGTGCGTTCCTAAGAAGCCACCCAGTCTGTGGCTGTCACCATTTCCAGCCCTCCTGGAGATAGTGAGCTGGGCAATTATGATGATCGGCGGGCGTTATAACTGACAAAGGCTGTTTATCGTTATTATGAAAGGGTTTTGTTAAAGACGCAGAGTGCCACAACATCTGTCTGTGGCGAAACTTAGGGCAAGGATTCCTTTCCGTCAATTCAGGCAGTGGCGATCCCCTCCAGACGTTCAGCTATAGCCCCTCCAGGCCCACTGTTCGTGACCTGGGGCCCCATCACGTGCCGGTGGGCCGCCTGCCAGGCATCTAAGACCGTCTGGAAGCCCGGAGCCCCTCGGATCGGAGTGGAGGAGCGCGCAGTCCCTGTGACCCCGGGAGGTCCCTGGGGAGGCAGGAAGGAAGGGGCTCTGTTTTGGTGGAGGAGGGGTTGGGAGAGGCTCTTTGGAGGAGAAAAGGAGTTGATGAAATTTCAGGATGTACTGAGGTCAGCTTCCAGCCGGCTTGTCTAGCTTGGAGAAAAGTGATCGCCACCCCAAACACGCTTCTTAATGAAGCGCAGCCTGGCCTTGCAAGCCATCCCTTCCTGCCTTTTCCCTCTAGGAAGAAATTTGAAATCTTGACCACAAATGGCCACAGAATTCTATTTACATATATTTATATTTTATATTCACACATATTTAGGGAGCTGGAAGCAGAGGGAAAAAAAAGGCTAAGGTTTATTCTGGACGGTAGTGATGTTTCATACGAGCGAATGAAGAGAGGCGATTGGTGGTTGAGATTGCGTTGGTGTTTGGGCTTTAAGCACAGAACCAAGTCTGTCCCTCTGAGGAGCAGAATTAAATTGTTCCACGCAGTAAAGGGGACAAGGTCTTCAAGGGCATGCGGGTGGGAAGAGTGGGAGAGGAAGGTGAACTTTGCATGGCTGTTGATGAGGGCTGGCCCAGCTGGGTCCGGGCATGAGGTCTAAGGGCTGACGGTCCAGCTGAGTCAGATGCAGAAGCTTGCCTTGCTCTCGCCTGCTGCAGAAGAGAGAGAAAGTCAACAAGATCTGTACCCCTGCGGGCAAATCAGAGAAGAGAGGGAAACAGGGAAGCTTGGCCATTCCACGGAGGAGAAGGCCCTGCCGTTGGCAAACCTGGAGCAGTCACTGCCCCAAATCTAAGCAACTTGGGGTGACTCCTTCTTCTCGGTGGGAGACATAGCTGGCGAAGGTGTTCTTGAGAGAGGGTAAGCACACGCCTGGAGCCGTGTTAGACGTGCGTCTGTAACCCTAGCACCTTGGGAGGCCCAGGTGGGAGGATCACCTGAGCTTAGGAGTTTGAGACTAGCTTGGGCTACATGGGGAAGTCCTGTCTCTACAATTTTTTTTTTTTTTTTTTTTTAATTAGCTGGGCATGGTGGTGTGTGCCTGTAGTCCCAGCTACTTGGGAGGCTGAGGCAGGAGGATGGTTAGGAATTTAAGGCTGCAGTGAGCCATGATTGGGCCACTGAACCCCAGGCTGGGCAACAGAGTTAGACCCTGTCAAAAATATTAATAATAATAAAAGAGAGAGAGAGTAGAGTTCATATCCATTTTCCCAGTAGAAAACTTCAGGGGCATGGGTGGGCAGTGCCCCCACAGGGCCACACAGTTGGGCAAAGATGCCACTGCAGGCCTTACTCCAAGTCCCTGCAGGAAAAGGGAGGCCCAGATACCTACAAGGGGCTGAGAGGTTATTTTTCCAGGAAGGCCTGCCCAGTAGGTTCCGCACAGAGGACCCCAAAGCCCAGAGGTGACTCGGCCAAAGTCACTTGGCTGCAAGGCAGCAAAGCCAGCACTTG
Organism: Saimiri boliviensis; assembly: GCF_048565385.1. Taxonomy (NCBI): domain Eukaryota; kingdom Metazoa; phylum Chordata; class Mammalia; order Primates; family Cebidae; genus Saimiri; species Saimiri boliviensis. Next base: position 29,975,219 of record NC_133469.1, on the reverse strand, counting down.
ATCCAGGACTTTCTGACCCCGAAGACCAAACCCTTTTTAAAACTTATTTTTATGGAGATATGTTATTCAAACAAAATGAAATCTATAAGGTAGGCGTAAGGGACAAGGAAAACCAACTAACAGCAGGCTCCTGCCACTGGGCGTGAGAAGTGCAATGCCGCCCTTACGGCCCAGCCCTGTGGGCTCCATCCCACCTGCTGCCTGTCTCCACCGCCCAGGCGAACCCCGCCTCCGGGTTCCGGCTTGGTTCTTTGCTAGGGACTCATTACATGCAGAAGATTCCCGGATAGCATAGCGCAGAGGTTGTCTGTTTTTGAACTCAGTATAGATGGAATCACAAACATGATCTGGACTGTGCGTTTTCTTCTTTATCTTTCCTCATTCTGTTTTTGAGATTCCTTTACATTGTTGCAGGTGCTGGAATTATTAATTAATCAGTTTCATTTCACTTTTTTTTTTTTTGAGATCATTTAAGGCTCACACAAAGTTGAAAGAATAATACAGAGAGACCCTGTGAACCCTTCACCCAGCTTCCCCCAATGATAATACCTTTCAAGGCATGGTAAAAATAATCAACACAGGAAGTTGACACGATAGTACAATTGCTACAGTACTGTTAACTCAGGGGCGGGCCTTATTCAGATGTCCTCTATTTTTTTTTTTTTTTACCTGCATCTTTTATTTCTTCCCCCACCCCCAGATGTACAGTCCTTGAAAATTTGTGTAGGTCTGAGTAACTGTCGCGACGAGATACAGAGCTATTCCACCAGGACATAATTCCCTGGTATTGTTTCATAGTGGTGTGGTTGATTTCTTTTCAGGCTGTGTGGGAGTGTGGCAATCCCCAGGGAGCGAGGTGGGAGCATGTCACGTAGTGGTGTGGTTGATTTCTTTTTAGTCCGTGTGGAAGTCCATCGCCTGGCTGTCCCACAGTTGATTCGTGCCATCTCCTAACCATGGCACTGAGGTGTTTTCTTGCCCAGAGCCCCCTTGAACACTCCACTGTGAGCATCCAGGTGTGAATCTTGAGCACATCAGCCAGAATTCTTTTTGGGTGTCTTTTTAGGGGTGAAATTGCTGAGTCAGAGGGTATGTACGTCTTCCACATGATACTACATTGCCATATTATTTTCCAAGTGGTTGCTGTGATTCCCAGTCTACCAGCAGTGTAGTATACTGTTTCCCGAGAGGCTCCGACCAGGCCACAAAACCAGCATCCACGCAGCGCTGCTCATGAAACCCATGAACACTCCTTACAGGTTAACCCTCACAGCCTCCTGTGACATAGGCGTGAGTGATCACCTCATGTCTGTTCAGATAAAGCAGCCAGAGCTGAAGTGGCCCGCCCAAGTTCACACAGTGTGCAAAATCCAGGTCACAGAGTCCAGACCTTGTGATCTTTCCAGTAAACATCGAACGCCAGGCATGGTGGCTCACACCTGCAATCCCAGAGCTTTAGGGGACCGAGAAGGGGCTATCACTTGAGCCCAAGAGCTCTATAATTCTGGGATCATTATTATTGAGCCACCAGAATTCTGCCTTGAGACCAGCCTGGAAAACATAGTGAGATGCACCTCTACACAAAATTTAAATTTTGTCTCTACACAAAAATTCAAAAATCAGCTGGGCATGGTGGTGCACACCTGTAGTCCCAGCTTCTATGGAAGCTGGGGAGGGAGGATCACTCGAGCCCAGGAGTTTGAGGCTGCAGTGAGCTATGCTTGCACCACTGCCCTCCAGCCTGGGCAACAGATTTTAAATAAATAAAACCCAGTGCTTGTGGAATACTTACCAAGGGCCAGGCTCTGTTTTAAAGGATTTCCTTCCCATGCATTAACTCAGTTTAATCCTCGTAATGATCTTGAGATGTAGGTATTCATTATGATACTCATTTTACTTATGGAGAAAGAGAGGCACGGATGAAGAGGTTAAGTAACTTGCTCAAGGTCATTGAACCAGGAGCTACCAGTGCTGGTCCTTAAGATGATCCCCTTGGTATCTTCTCTGTGGAACTCTCTACTTGAGGGGACACCCCCACCCTCCTGGGTGCATGACTTAGGTCTCACACTGCCATCCCTCTCAGGTACCCGGGAGCAAGGTACAATGCTAAGAGCAGAGCTTGGCTGGGTAGGGGGAGGCACCGGCCTTCTCTGGGACTGGGCTGGGTGCTGGCTGGGCATCTAGAACTTGGAGCCCAGCCCCCTGCCCCAGGGAGCCGAAGGGGTGTGGGGAGCATGCGGAAGTCCCAATCCGATTATGCGATTAGTTTGGGTGTTCTGGGGTTGTGCTCTGTGTCCACTTGACAAAACACAGCCCCGGAGCGCAGCCCTGATCGCTTTAACCAGGCGGAATTGAGCTCACACTTCAAGCGGCTTCTCCGTTATTACTGGCTTAGTGCTGCCGAAGAACCGACAGCAATAAATACGCCACCAATTTGCTCTCTGAATGTTCTTATTTGCAGCACGCCATGCAGAAAAAATATTAACAAAAAACAAACTCCTCGCTCATAACAGGCTGACGAGAGCCTCTTTCGAGTGGCAGTGTTTGCCTCGATCGCTTATCCCATTTTCTTTCTTTCTAAAGCAGCTATAATTTGAGTTAAGCGGCTGCTGGTAAGGCTCTTCTGGTTGTGAGAGAATCTTGGCCCACAGGAAGGACAATGGATGGAGAATCCCACTCCAGGAGCTGCAAACTGAAGGGATGGGGGCGGCCTGCGAACTGAATGGGAAGATCCAGAGATTGGCTGTCAGGGGTGATGAAGGATGCTGGGGTCTTGGAGTCCTGAACGCTAGGAGAACCCACATCCTATTTTCTGGGCCTTGACTTCCACATCTATAAAATGGGCTGATTTGAGGACCTCTTTTGGTTCCAGCACTCTGTATCTGCCAATGTATTTTTTGTTCTTTCTAACATTCTGGGTTCTGATTCAGCAAGAATTTGTGGGAGTGGGTACCGTTCTGTAATCCTGGGATCGTCAAGATCCTTGAGACACCAGAATTCTGTCCCATCGTTGTTTGATTTGAAGACTCCAGGGGACTATGAGTATACAGTGTAATAAGCATAATGGCAGCTAACATCACTCCCGTGTAGCCAGGGCCAGCCTCACGGAGGGCCCTGGGCTTGGTTTAATGCTCTGCTACTGCCAACTTGAAATTCATCATCATTATTATTTTTTCAAATCCCCTATTCCAAGAAACAATCATCGTTATTTTTTAACAAGGGGCCCGGCATTTCATTTTTTTACTGGGTCCCACAAATGACACAGCCAGTCCTGAGTGTCACAGTTAGAAGATTTTAGAGGCAAAAGGACTTGGTTCAAATCCTGGCTCAGGCCTTCCCACCTGCGGGACTCTGGGCAAGTCCCAGCCCCTCCCTGAGCCTCAGTGGCCTCATCTGTAAAATGGAGCTACGGTCTCACTGAGGTTGCTACTTTGGAGACTCAGAGGGGGATGATTTAGCTCGGATGAGCCAAGGCACAGCCCCAGATCTGTGGGACCCAGAGTTCATGCACGTAACCACTGGACTGCACTGCCTTTCTGCTGATTTAATTTTTCACTGTGGAAAACCTCATATGTGTAAAAGCAAATTGAATAATAGCATAAAGAACTCCCAGGTAGGCTGGGCGTGGTGGCTCATGCCTGTAATCCCAGCACTTTGGAAGGACGAGGCAGGCGGATCACTTTGAGACCAGCCTGGCCAACACGGTGAAACCCTGTCTTTACAAAAAATGCAAAACTTAGCCGGGCGTGGTGGCGGGCGCCTGTAGTTCCAGCTACTCAGGAGGCTGAGGCAGGAGAATCGCTGCAGTGGAGGCTGCAGTGAGCCGAGATCGTGTCACTGCACTCCAGCCTGAGAGGCAGACAAGACTCTCTCTCAAAAAACCAAAACCCAGGTACCTGTCACTTGCCTAAACTTTCATCAACACATTCCTAATTGTGTTCATTTATGTCTCTATCACCCAAGCTAGCTTCTCCAGAAACAAATTGGTTATCAGGACAAACATGCCGGTTATCAAAGTCTGCAGAGGTCTGGAACTTCACGACCCCTTAACTTCGGAGTGGATGCCTGGAGCATTCTGATATTCAGAGACTCCATGTGGAAAAGTTACTGCCAGAGAGATCTTTTTTCTCTCAGCTGCAGTCAGGTGCCCGGGCTCAGCACTGTGTCTGCAGGCTGGAAGCAAATGCCACCTGTGTGAGCCTGAGGTCCTGGCTGCAGAGTGCAAAGCTGCCACAGTCCGTTTCCAGCAGAGCAAGGCTGCACTGGTTAGTTAAGGTGACCTCAAGCAGGAATGCTCTCCTCTTGTGAATTTGTTTAAAAAAAAAAATTACATGAGGTCCCATTTCTAAGCCAATTGTAAGAAGAATGTATTTTCATGTTCAACCACATCTGAGCTCCCAGGGACAGTTTTAAGAACTCCCCTTTTCTCCCCACTCCCAGCTCCGAATGGTTTTCTTACTTCTCTTTCTTAATTATTTTTTTTAGAGACAAGGTCTTGCTCCGTCACCCAGGCTGGAGTGTGATGGTGCCATCGTAGCTCACTGCAATTTCAAACTGTGAGCTCAAGTGATCTTCCTGCCCAAGCCCTCCTAAATAGCTGGGACTGCAGGTGCGCGCCACCATGGCTGCCTAATTTTTAAAGCTTTTTGTTTTTTAAAATAAAATGGGGTCCTGCTATGTTGCCCAGGCTGGTCTTGAGCCTGGCCTCAAATGATCCTTCTTGTTTGGACTCCAGAGCGCTGAGATTACAGGTGTAAGCCACCATAGTTGGCCATTTTATCTTGGTAAAAAATCTTCCTTGACTGAAACTATGGAACACTAACTGGGTTGTGAATGAGTCACGCTGGGACTCTGGCTATTGCCGTCTATGGCTGTGTTTTGTTTTCTACTGCTGTGTAACATACTACTACTAATTTCTTGGCTTAAAATAATTTACATTTATGATCTCACATTTTCTGTGGATCAGGTGTGGATGGGTCTTCTGCTTAGAGTCTCACAAGACTGTGATCAAGGTGTCAGCTGGGGCCATGGTCTCATCTTAGCCTCAGCTGGAGAGGGATCCGCTTCCAAGATCATGCAGATGATTGACAGGAGTTAGATCCTTGTGGGTGTAGGACTGAGAGGACTTCAGCTTTTTCTTGGCTATTGATTAAAGGCCACCTTCGGCTCCTAGAATCCCCCCACATTTCCTCGCCACATGGGCCTCCCAACATGGGTAACCTACACATTGGTAGCTTGCTGCTTTCAAAGCTGTCAGGAAGTGAGAGGTTCCAGGAAGATGGGTGCTATAATCTTAAATATGTAATCACACACGTCTTGTCAATTCGCTGTGTTTTATGGATTCAAAGCAGGTCACAGGCTCTGCCCACATGCCAGGAGAAGGGACTGGCTACACAAGGCATAGACATTAGGAGCAGAGTCTGCCTGCCGCAATAGCTCATTTGTTCATTCAACTAGTGTTATTTTTTTAATTTTTACTTTTATTTTTCGTAGACATAGGGTCTTGCTCTGTGGCCCAAGCTGGAGTGCAGTGGTGCGATCATAGCTTGCTGGAGCCTTGACCTCCTGGACTCAAGTGATCCTCCTGCTTCAGCCTCCGGAGAAGCTGAGATTACAGGTATGAACCACTGCCCCATCTCAACTAGTACTATTGATAGTTAGCAAGATAGATGTGGCTCTGTGCTCAGGAGACTTCGATGGGGCAATCCATGAATCCTGTGTGTGGGGTTGAGACAGTCCCAGCTCTGATCTTGCCGTGAGTTCTGTTGACTTGATGTTGGCTCTCTGGGCCTCCCTTGACCTATCTGTCCAGTGGAATGAATACCACAGAGCCCTCCCAGGCTCAATGGTGGTGTGAGGCACAATCATCACGGACCTGCCATCATTTATCCAGTGGGTGTGGTATGCCAACGACTAAGCCAGTGCTTTACCAGTGCTGTGCCACCCTTATCACAGACCACATGCAGGGGCTTTAACCTTGCTGTTGGCTGTGACCCTCATTCTGCCACTCACAAGGAAATACATGCAAATGGCCTCAGGAAGGAGTCAGAGGAGTGACTGTTGGATGCCCTGTATGTGTAAAAAGGAAGTGGGGCAGAGAAGGGGTTAAAAGGGCAGGTGCTGTGACAGAGACCTGCTGTGAGGCCTGACTCCTGCTTTTTGAGGCCTTGGCCCCGAACGGAAACATCTCCAAGTATCAGTCGGACAGGCATCTCCATTACAAAGAGGATGCTGATTCCGACCTCCAGGATTACTATGATGGTAAACTATGTTCATGAATAGCAAGCCTCAGGGCCATGAGAATGTGGTGGCTTCTCAAATAATGGTGGCTTTTGTCATGAAGCACCTACCGTGCACTGACCCCCCTGCTGGGATGTTTTATACTGAGCCTGCTGGCCTTCAAGGAGGGGGGCTGCTCTGGGGTGGACAGCAGTGCTAAAATCTGGCTGTGAGCTCTCCTGGGATGACTTTTTGGTAAGGACAGAGCCTTCTGGTGGCAGCCAGGGAATGTTCTAGGTACCTGACCCCAAACAAAGCTCTTGCCAGTGAGGCCCCTGCTCCTGGCACTCAGGCCAAACCTAATTCATGAATGGACCCTTCGCCAGCACCTCATCAAATGTGGCCAAAAAAGACCCGATGGGACTTGCTGCTTGGGGCAGAGGACTCTGGTCTTCCTACGAGCTGGTCAGGCTTCTTCCAGGTTGAGAACCATCCATGGCTCCCTAGTGCCCTTGAGAAGTGTAGAATCCTGCTGGCGGCTTGCAAGGCCCCATGGGAACCAGCCCCTCTGGCCTCTGTGGCCTCGTCCTCCGGCTAGGTCCCTCTGGTTTTCTCTGCTCCAGCAGTTCTAGACATCCTTCCTACAGCCGCAATCACCCCGACTCAGGGTCCTGTGTGCGCTTCCCTCTTCCTTCCCCTACTTGGCTCTTGTTTACCCAAAGTGCCACTTCCACGTGGAAGCCTCCCCTGACCTCTGCTGTAAGCCTCATGCTTTTGATCCCAGAACGCTCTGCCTTCTCCTCTGTAGCATGTTGCAAACCTGGACTCATAGAGGCGATCATCTGGGATCACTGAAGCAATGCGTGGTGTGCGTGGTTGTTATTCATGGCATCCCCAGGTTTGGCACACCATAGGTGTACAGCGATCATCTGTGATGGAGTGACTGGGTTTAGCTGATGGCCAGAAGCCATCCCAGTCACCCTGTGAAGAAGTGGGGTGATTACCATGCCCATTTTATAGGTGAGGAAGCTGAGGCTCAGAGTGCAGTGCTGCTTGCAGGAAGTGAATGGAGCTGTGAATTCAACATGACTGGGGCCCCCGTGGAGGCCCAGCTAGAGCCTGCTGCCTGCCCACAGGGCTGGGGGAGTGGATGCATGGCCAGGGGTGGGTGCACATCCTCCCTCCCAGGACACAGGCAGTGGCAAGCTATGTGTCCCTAGAGCTGTCTCCCTGCTTTCCCTTCTGAGCCTGGAGCATGAAAAACCTCAAATTTCTAACAGCTGTTGAGAGAACAAACTGTCTCTAAGGAGGAAGGCTTTGCTGCTCCCCATCCCCTTCCCCAGCATCCACCCGCCTGCGTCCACCAGGCCCTCCCACCCACAGCCTCTCCAGCAGGCGCTTGCCAAGTCCTGAACAATTACAGTTGCTTTGGCAGCAGCCTCTGTGAGATCATGGGCTGGTCCTGTGCATGCGTGCGGGGCGGCGTCGGGGCCGGAGGACTGCTGAGCAGCTCCTGGGTATGTTCCTTGGACACTCCTGAGGGCACATCTGAGGCAGGTGGCTGTGGCAGTGGCGGTGGGGGTGACATTTTCCCTTTGCTGTACCCTGAGATTTGGGAGATGTTGCAGGTTGCTCCTGCCCACCTCACCAGCTGGAGTGGAGCAGGAAGACCCCTACGTCCCAGCCCTAGTAAGTTGCTGTGTGATCGTAGACAAGGCACCCCTCATCGGGCCTCAGTTTCCTCTTGATAAGAGGGGAGCATTTCTGTCCTCTCCTACTGTTGCTGAGAAGAGTGTGGAGGAAAACCCAGACAGCACAGGATCAATAAATCAGTAGCTTCCTCTCATTGCCTTCTGCCTGCTGACCATGAATCGGAGTCATTTCTCTGGAAAGCAAAAGGCCAGAGCCCCCACCTGCTGAACGTCTTGGCTCCAATATTACCTTCCCCTGGAGACCTCCCTGGGCCACTCTATTTAAACCCTAAGCCATCATACCAACCCCTACCCCGGTTCAGCTGCAGCTACTGCTAATCTAGTCTCTGTCTGTATAGATTTACCTGTTTGAGACACTCCCTAGAAATGTGTCATACGATATGTGGCCTTCTGGGATGGGCTTCTTTCTCTTAGCACGATGCTTTCAGGGTTCACCCTTGAGACACCCATGCTGTAGCACAGATCAGAACTTTCCTTGACATGGCTAAATAATAGTCCACTGCACATAGAGACCACAGCTTGTTTATCCACTCCTCTGTTGATAGACGTTTGGGGTGTTTCCACTCTTCGGCTAGAATGAAGAATGCAACTGTGAGCACTCGTGGGCAAGTTTTTGTGTGGACAAGGGTTTTCACTTCTCTTGGATAAATACCTGAAGTGAAACTGCTGGGGCATGTGGTAACTCTATCTTGCACCTTTTGAGGAACGATCAGACTGGTAGTGGGCATATTCGGTTAAGAGGTCTGGGGGAGAGAGGAGGAAGCTAAATTTCCGACCATTCTCCCCTTGCATTACAGAATAAAGAATACCCTCCTTGTCTGACTTAGACCTCCTTCCATGACACAACCCTAAGCTGCTATTCTGGCTTCTATTCGCTGTGGCCATTTGCTATTTCCTGAACAGAACGTTCGTGGTCTCACCTCTGCACCTTCATTCACAACTATTTCTCCTGCTTGGAATGCCTTATCTCTCTGTTACCTCCCTTCCAAAACCTTTTTATTTTTTATTTTTGAGATGGGGTCTCGCTCTGTTGCCCAGGCTGGAGTGCAGTGGCACAATCTTGGCTCACTGCAACCTCCACCTTCCGGGTTCAAGTGATTCTCCTGGCTCAGCCTCCTGAGTAGCTGGGACTACAGGTGCCCACCACCACACCCGGCTAATTTTTTGTATTTTTAGTGAGATGGCTTTTCACCGTGTTAGCCAGGATGGTCTTGATCTCCTGACCTCGTCATTCTCCTGCCTCGGCCTCCCAAAGTGCTGGGATTACAGGCGTGAGCCACTGCGCCCGGCAAATGCCAGTATTTTAAGGTATACCTTCCCGGTCTACAACTTACAAAATCACGTTTTCCTGCCTTTTTTGCCCAGCTGGTTCCTGCTTCATCTTTACAAACCTTCCTAAAATGCTTAAGAATAGGATACCAGGGTGCAGTGACTCACACCTGTAATCCCAGGACTTTGGGAGGCCGAGGCATGTGGATCACCTGAAGTCAGGAATGAGAGACCAGCCTGGCCAACATGGTGAAACCCCATCTCTGCTAAAAATATAAAAATTAGCTGGGCATGGTGGTGCGTGCCTGTAATCCCAGCTACTCAGGAGGCTGAGGCAGGAGAACCGCTTGAGCCCAGGAGGCGGAGGTTGCGGTGAGCCGAGATGGCGCCACTTCTCTCTAGCCTGGGCGACAGAGTGAGACTTTGTCTCCAGAAAAATAAGAGGGCACAGGCTGGGGTGAGAAGGGGAGGGTGACGGGGCTGGGTAGGGGCCCGCGAGAGCCGGGCCGGGGCAGGTCAGATTCTTCAGGGGTTGTATTTCTGCTGAGATCGGCTTCGTGAGGTGGCGTTCTACTTAAAGAAAACAGACTGAAATTCAGCACAGGTGGCCTCATCGGTCTTCTCACTTGGGTCATGCTGCTCCCTGGAAAGACAGCTCTATATGGGGAGCTGGGGTTCACCCCTGTGACTCCCATTGTGGTTCTGGACTATCAACTGTGGCCTCAGCATAGGGTGCAGCCAGGAGATGTGGGCGCAGGGCTGGCTTGATGGCCTTGGGACCTTTGCGATTGAACAGGGCCCTGAACTCAGAAGGGTGCCATGTTTGTTGAATGCTCTGCTGTTACCGTCTTAACATTCTTATTTTTTGGAGACAGAGTCTTGCTCTGTCGCCCAGGCTGGAGTGCAGTGATCTTAGCTCACTGCAACCTCCGCTTCCTGAGTTCAGGCGATTCTCCTGCCACAGCCTCCCAAGCAGCTGGGACTACAGGTGCCCGCCACCACATCTACCTAAATTTTGTATTTTTAGTAGAGACAGGGTTTTACCATGTTGGCCAGGCTAGTCTTGAACTCCTGACCTTGTGATCCATGCACCTCGGTCTCCCAAAGTGCTGGGATTACAGACATGAGCCACCATGCCCAGCTACACACATCATTTTAAAAATACTTTTCTGAATAAGGAAATGCATGACTTTGGCCCCTGGGTTACCTGGGTGAGCTGTTCTGGGTACCCACAGGTCACCCCTTCCCTGGTCCCCAGTATGGAGTAGAAGCTTCTCTGACTCCTAAAAAGGATTTTTTTTTTCCTTCTTGGGCAAGGGATGAATGCCAAGTTTGGTAGAGAGAATGTAAATTTCTTTCCCATCTTGGAAGAGAAATGCCACTGGACACCTCAGTTCCCTCATCTGTAAAATGGAGACAGTGCTACCCTCCTTTCAGGATTGACATGTAGATTAAATAGAACCGTTCCCACCCTCAGCCTAGTTCAGGTGAGAGGAAGGTGTGTGTGGGAAGGGTTTGGAGAGGGATATGGCAAAAGTTAGGAAGCATCTAGACCCTTGGTTCATTTATCAACAAGTATGAGCCAAAGCGTGTGCGTGTGTGTGGGGGGGTGCTGGGAACCAGGAGAACACTGCCTCATGATGCTGCCACTCTTCCTTCCCCTTCAGGTTCCAGCACTGTGTGACTTTGGACAGGTTGCTTTGTCTCTCTCTGCCTCAGTTTCCCTGGATCTAAAATGAGGAGACTGGACTCCAACTTCAGAGTCCTTCCAGCTCTTTATTTAGTTGTCACTTCCTCCTGGCGGGTAGAGCTTGTGCCTATTTAATCCTCATGGCCGCCGTGTTGAGCTGGCCCTGGGATCCTTGGACTGCCGTACTTGGCTGGCTGTTGACTTCTCGGTGTCCACTTAGTACCGATGGTAGAGCATGTTCAATTTGACCTTTGATTATTTCCACTTCACACACTTAGAGACACAAAAAGATCACATGTCCCCCAAGCTTCTGCAAAGTTGCCGATTGGAGCAAGATTGGATTGACTGGTAGGGCCAAGAATCTGTAGGAGGATGACCATTAAGGAGGGTCTTGCAGAAATCCAGGAGAGAGAAATTGGTGACTTAGAGTCCAGTGGTGGTGGGAAAGGAGAGGAGATAAACAAAAAGGTTCAGAGATATTTGGAAGGTGGAATCGAATTAATAGGTTAGGGCAAGGGATGTGTCTAAGGCCCTTAGCGTGTCTTGGTCTCACTTTGCCCTTGGGGAAACTGAGGCTCAGAGTGGAGAGAACTTCGTTAGGGCCCAGTCATCTATTGACAAAACGATGCTGTGCTAACAAACCATCCCAAAATGTCATGGTGTCAATTCACAGGCATTTATTTCACTTACAATATGCAGGTTGACGATTTAGACTGGGTTTGGCTGGATGCTTCTTCCTCCCTTGGCTGGGCCAGCTTACATTTCCAGGGGCTGGCCTGGCTGGTAGTTGATCTGGGATGGCTACAGCTGGGGACAACCCATCTGAGCCCCCTTGTCAATCATCTTCCAAAAGGCTTCCCAGGGCAGTGTTCTCATGGTAGTCCTGGCAGAGCAGGAAAGCACAAGTGAAATACGCAAGCATCATGCCTGTTAACATCTCATTGGCCAAAGCAAGTCATGTGGTTGAACCATGTGACAAGACTCTAAGATCAGTGTGTGAGGGCACTGTAGGTCACGTGGCCAAGGGCATGGATGCTGGGGTACATGCTGGAGAATTAAGGCCATTACTGCTGTCTGCTGTAATGGCAGAGGATGAGGGAGACGAAGGTACATCCACAAACAGAGTCACACCACAATTTTATTGTACTGTCCTACAATAGTATTTTTCCACTTAATAACGCATTAGAGATTTGATTCGTTATCAGTTTGTGCAGACCCACTTTACTTTTTTCTAGCCGCCTGGTAATGTCACAGCCAGCTCTTATTATCTCCATAGTACACAAAGACAGACTGAAGTGCAGAGAGGTAAGGTAACTTGCCCAAAGCCACACAGCTATAATTGAGAGGCAGACATTAGATCTATTCTTTTCCAAAGCTTGTCCTCTTTGGTACTGTCACACTCACGTTTCTTCCTCAGGAGTCATCCTGGGGCCAGCTGGAGCGATTCCAAAGGTCAATCGCCAGTAGTAGTTACCTAAGTTTCAGAACCTATAAGAGGAGTTTTCAGACTCAAGTTCTTCCCACCTCCTGATCTAAAAAATATGGAGCAAAGTTTTCCTTGCCTCTGAAAACAACTTGGTGTCTTCTGTTTGGAAGGAGCAGAGACGGGCTCAATCCGAAAGAATCATGCGGTCTTGCAGAAAGAATGATTTATTGGGAATCACGTGCCCTGGGCTCCAATTTTGTGCCTCTTGCTTGTGGCTGGGTGGCTCTGGGCAAGTCCATCAAACCCTCTGGACTTGGGTTTCCCCACTCATCAGCTATAGCCTCTCATTCAAAGGAAACATAGAAAACACGCTGTGGAGTGTTGAAACTTGGAAGCAAGTCTAACTTGCTTGCTTAGGGAAGTGTCCAGGAATGTTGGATCTGGACTGCCAGTGCAAGTCTCCCTGGATCTCTCTGGCCTCACTTTCCTCCTCTGCAAATTGGGGGAAAAGTATCCACTCCCACGAGGGCTGGTGAGCTAATGGAGGGAGGGGCCCTGACGCAGACCTGGCACCCTGCAGGTGTCCAGGGAATTGCAGCAGTCAGCTCAATGCTATTCTCCAGCTGGCTGTCCAGCTGTGAAAGCTGGAAGGCCCTTAGAGTGTCTTGGTCTCACTTTGCCCTTGGGGAAACTGAGGCTCAGAGTGGAGAGAACTTTGTTAGGGCCCAGATAACTCATGACATTGCTGGGTGCCGTCGGGGGATGTTGAGGAAGATGGGAACTGGCGTTTACACAATGCCGTTTGCACTGCATGCTATGCTGAGCTCCGTCATGCAAGATTGCATTTAATTCTGACAACATTCTGTGAGGCAGGTGCTATCATTTTCACCATTTTATCGGGAAGGAAACTGAGGCTTGGAGACCTCGAGTGGTTGGACATGCAATTCCTGCAGAAGGCCACCTGGAAATCTCTGGCTTTCTCTGCAATGGTCAAAACCCATCGGAAGGTGACTGAGTGAGGATGATGTCATTAGAATCCACACTAAATGAAATGAAAAAGAAACTAAGTCATTCCCAAATGTCAGTACTTGAACTGTTATTGGCAACCAACGTCTTGGAACATAGTTCACAGCCAAGGGTATCAAGGTGGGCCTTGGTCACCATCTGTTTAAATCAGAAATGATACTGACATCCCCAGGGCCTGAGTCACACAAGGGGCTTAGGTCAGGTCACTGTGGGTGGAGGTTTTGTGGCAAGAACGAGGGTCTACGGACGGCAGTGCAGGCTCTGAGACGGGCTTGCTCTGTGATCTCAGGGGAGTCACTTGACTTCCCTGGGTCTCAGTCTCCTCATTTGTGAAATAAAAGGGCTTGGACCAGAAAATATATAAGGTCCCTTCTGCTCCATCACCTAAGACAGGGTACCTTATATGCTGGTTAAGAGAGTAGGCATTGGAATCTGGAAGACCTGGTATTAAATCCTGATGAAAAAAAAAAAACAACAAAAAAACAACCTAGGCCCTAAGAGGCTTAAGAAAAAACAAACCAAAACAAAAATCAACACACGCAAAGGAATGGGGAGTAAGGGGGTAATAATATATTGGCCAAAGTGGTTGCTATTAGTTTCAGGAATGGATTGATCCAGATGCTTACACAGAACTCCCATGAGAGTGTCTTTTGGTTTCACTGGCTCTGAATGAACTATGGTATCTCCCAGAGCCAATCACTATGACTGAGAATTGTAGAAGCAACTAACCTCAGCCAATCATGACCCACGCATTCTGTGGGGGTGAGAGTAGGGCAGGTCTTTCTGAAGGGATGTAATGATACCCTCGGCTGAACAAGAGCTGGATGGATGCTAGGGAGGTAAAAACGTTCACTGCAGCAAGTCATGGTCGGCCTGAGACTTCATTTTCCCATATGTAAAGCAGGGATCATTCTTACATTTGCCTTTTTATGGCTCACTTGAAATCAGCTTGCTCCTTCCAATTTTCCTGTCTTCTTGTAATTAGGCGGGGCATGTGACTTCCTAGCAAAGGGTGGCGCATGCATGATCAGGTGTGAGTTCTTTGTGCGTTCTCTTCCCTCTGTAGTGAACAGGTTGCAGATATAGTATTGAGACAGTAGAGCCACAGATGGACTCAGACTGGATCACTGAGTCACAACGTGACTGACCTTGGAGACTGACCAGGCTTCCATCACACTTTGTGTGAGCAAGAAATGAACCGTTTTGTACTAAGCCACTGAGGTGTTCAGACGTACTTGTGTTTTGTTTTGTTTTGTTTTTGAGATGGAGCCTTGCCCTGTCACCCAGGTTAAGTGCAGTGGCACAATCTCGGCTCACTGCAACCTCCGCCTCCCGGGTTCAAGTGATTCTCCTACCTCAGTCTCATGAGTAGCTGGGATTACAGGTGCCCACTACCACTCCTGGCTAACTTTTGTATTTTTAGTAGAGATGGGGTTTCAGCTTGTTGGTCAGGCTGGTCTCAAACTCCTGACCTCATGGGCTGCCTGCCTCAGCCTCCCAAAGTGCTGGGATTACAGGTGTGAGCCGCTGAGCTCGGCCCAGACACCCTCGTTTAAGCTCTCCCAGCTAAACCTTTATGTGACTTTGTTCGTGGATGTCTTTCTATGCCCTGACATGCAGACCTAGCTCATTCTTTTACATATTTGCATAATATTCCATATTGCAGTGACACCTTGACTTATTTAACCAGTTCCCTTTAGATCATTCTTGCATTATTGCCAAATTTCATCGAAACAAACAATGGCATATAAACAATACCACTGCGTTCTTACACGTCCTCGTAAGTCTTTGTGCCTTGGTGCCAGTGGCATTGCTTGGTTAGGAGCATGCACATTTCATGTGGGTTTTGACTCCCACTAACAGTTTTTGAGAGAGCCTGTTTGCTCTACCTTTGTGAAGGAGGAATATTATTGATGTTTCCAATTTTGTCAGTGTGATAGACAGAACAGGGTGTCTTATGTTAACTTGGGTTTCGTAGCCAGTTTTTGGATTTTTCAGACATCCTGCCAGCTTCACCCTACTTGTTTGAGAGGAAAATATTGGGCTAACGCTGCAAAGAGAAACAGAGACACACACACACAGGTGACAAGGTGAGGAGGCAGGGACTGGGGGAGAGAGAAAGCAGAAGAGAAAGGAACGTACCCGGTCTCCTGCCTCTCTCTAGATTCACAGACCAGTCCCCCGTCAGTCTTACTCAAACAGGGCTCGGATCCCAAAGTAGGACCCCGATCACCTCTGTGGCCAATAGCTGGAGGGCCAGCCAGCATCTGGGTTTGGACTGGAGCAGGGGAGGCTTGTTGGCTCAGCTGCTCTTGGCCTAAAGCCACGAGCCTAGCTTGTTTGTACAGTTCTTCGGTCTTCTTCCCCATTATCTTGGTGTTTTTGGCTCTAAGCTAGCTCCCTCCCAGCCAAGGAGGAGATAATTCCACTCGATCTGGGCCTCTGGGGCACTGGGAAGGACGTCAGGAAATAGCAGGAGCATTACACACCTCTCCACCCTCCGCCGTCCAATCTCATTTTCATAATCTGTGGAAAAGGAACGGGGTTGCTGCGGGAGGCTCGAACACTTGGAGCTGCTTCCTGTTTTCTCTTGAATCGACCCTTTTTCCTAAGACGCCGTTGCTGGGCCCGTGGAATCCTGCCTTCTGGTGGGCGTGCGTGTCACACGTGTGCACAGGTCCACGCGAGTGTGTGTGTGTGTGCACATGCAGGCTACGTACTCAATGAGCCAGTCAACAGACAGACCTAGGAGAACCCTGGAGGGGGACTCCCTTCTTCCTTGAACATGCCCTTTACTCTTGTAACCTCCCAAGAAAGAAAAAGAGGGGTTAGCTTAGATGCCTCTTCTTCCAAAGGTCCGTCACCAATAGTAGTTACCTAAGTGGTCTAGGTAAATCCTTCTCAGATGCCACAGGGACCTTCTTTGTCACCTTCACATCTATACCTTCCATGTTGAGTCTAAGACTCAGCACGTAGTAGGCGACAATCAATGAATCGGGGCTAACACTTTAATTAATTACAGAACTGAGAGCAATATGGTCCAGAGAGGGCAGGGGGCTTGCCGCAAATCGAGCAGTATGTCCACTACTAGGTGAAAAAGTGGAACCCAGCGATCCCGACGCTTAGTAGCTTCATTGTATGTCATCGTGCAAGATCCTCAAAGAAGCTGACTGTTACTGATCCGTGACTTTATAGTTTTAACTTCTTTGGAACAATCTACAAAAGAGGAGTGTTTCCCATGTGACTGATGTGGCTGATGGAGAGACAGGTTCAGGGAGGTTAGAGCTGGCCCCAGGCAGAGGACCTAGAATCTGTCTTGAAGTGGCTTCTTCCAAAGCTTGATGTCTTTGTTTGGCAGCACACAGAGGGCTGGTGGGGGCAGAGCCTTACCCAGCCTGGATCAGAACCTCTGAGTAGGACTCTCTCACTCTTTAGGGTCTTTTAGAGAAAGAGATCAATGGCATCCAACTGAGCCAGACTTAAAATCTACTCCTTTGAGAACTTTTTTCTTATTTTTTGAGACAGAGTCTCACTCTGTTGCCAGGTACCGGGCTGGAGTGCAGTGCGATCTCAGCTCACTGCAACTTCCGCCTCCCGGGTTCAAGCACTTCTCCTGCTTCAGCCTCCTGAGTAGCTGGGACTCCAGGTGCATGCCACCACACCCAGCTAATTTTTGTATTTTAGTAGAGACGGGGTTTCACTATGTCAGGATCATCTCCATCTCTTGACCTTGTGATCCCCGCACCTCAGCCTCCCAAAGTGCTTGGATTACAGGTGAGAGCCACCACGCCTGGCTGCGAACTCTTTTTCTTAAGCACAGAGTACTTTCTTCCAGAGCTCACAGAAAGTCCTTGTGCTGATCCTGGGAGAGCAACCAGCCCATGGGGGTCTGGAAAGTGAAAGGCCCTTTCTGTCTAGGTATCAACAACAATTTCCAGTGGAGCCCTGGTGGGGCTGATGTGGCCCATTGTTGGAAAACAGGGGAAATGTGGAGAGGATTCCAGAGTTACTGGTGGCCTGAGGGGTGGGGCTCCCATCGCAGCCACCTTGATGACCACACAGCCTGCTCTGAGTCCCCCATTGTCCCGTCCTTCCCGTGTGACACTCACATCCATGTGGGCACACACACAGCCACTCACACCCACATGCACTCTCCCACACCTGTGCACACGTGTGAATATGCACACACACCCCCAGTTCCTACAGGAGACTGGAAGACTTTGCAAACTGAAACCTTGTCTTCCTCTCTCTCTGGGGTTGCTTGGTGACCTCGCCAATACCCAGTTGCTTCCGTCTGTAAAAGGGGGTAACTTCCAGGGATGAGTTGAGGACGCAATGTCATATGCCCACCTGCTCCTTAGTATTTGCTGAAGTCATTATGTGACCGTGTTGCTCTGGGCTGCTGCCCCAACTCCCTCACCTTCCTACCCCATCCCTTCCTCTTAGGACACTTGCTTAAAGCACATCCCTCCAGGTGGCATGTGATTGGTTCAGTTCATCCTTTTCACCCATGAGTCCCTGGCCCATGAGTGGCTTGCAGTAGGGCACACACCATTGCTTTGTCCGATCAGTGTGTTGAGGGTCAAGACACATGATCCCCCCCCCAGACAAAGGCTACTTAGGGAAGTAGGGGTGGTGGGTAGTCTGGGTCCTGGAAACAAGCCTGGAGCAGCCAGTGAGAGGTGGAGTTTCAAACCCTGCTCTGCCTCCTGCTAGCTGGGTGCCTCTGGACAAGTCCCCGGCATGAAGCTCTTTTGTCATGGGCAAGGTAGGGTGATAATAAGGGCAGCACTGTTTTCCAGCACCACTGGGCACATCCAGCTGCATCATTGAATCCAGACTGCTGGCACTGGGCTGGGCACCAGATGAATTATCAGTCCACGTGGATCTCCTTCATCTCCTGAGTTCAGGCTTTGAGGATTTTGAGCTTCCTCCTCTCAGTCCTTTACCCAAGACCACCACCCGACATGGACAACAGTTTGAACTGAGAGGGTTCATCTAATTTTAAGCCGTAGTGTGTCACTGATTTATTTTGGTCCATGAACTATTGCTCACACCTGTTGGCATCTTGGAATGCAAACTCCTTCTAATTTTAAGCACCAGCAGGGGCAAGTCTAATTTTAGGTGGCTCTTGTGCTGGGGGCTCCCAGGGGAATTCAAGCTCTGTCATTTGGAGCACCTGAAGTGAGTGCCTTCCAGGACATATCAGGGTTGTGATATGTTCAAGAGGGACCCACACAGTTTGTATCCACACAACGTTAACTGCAACTTTTTTTTTTTCAGGACTTTGATTGTGGCAGGTCTTGTTCCAAGTCAAGTGTTTTTCATGTATTATGGGATTACTTTTACTTTGGAGTGTAAGTCAGCCAACGCGGAGTGCTTACTATGTGCTGGGAGCTGGAGATGTAAAAATGAATCTTACACAGTCCCACCCACAGAGAACTCATGGGCTAGTGCTCACAGGCAAGTCAAAAATAGTCATAGTGCAGTGTGATCAGCGATCTGCCCAGTACCTGGCGCCTGGCTGCCTTTGAGGGAACGTCCAGTAAATGCATAGAAGCAACATTTGTGAGAGAGACAAGATAAAGTTGCTGCAGGAAAGCAAATCCCCATTCTCCTTGGGAGATTAGCAGAAGGTTTCACAGAGGAAATTATACTCTGAGCTGAGTGTTGAAGAAGATAAAGTGTTTCTCCAGGTGGAGAAGGAAGGAGGATGCAGCTTGTATTTCTGTGCTCCACCCACATTGTTCTTAGCACAAAACATTTCTACATGCACCTGGCTCATTCTAATGGCCAACACCAAATGCTCTTTGTCTGAGGGTCTTTCTCATCACCGGAGTTTGCTTTGTCCTTGTGAGTGGCAGGCAGAGAGATGCTGGGAATTAACATTCCCAGGAAGCCCTCAACTGCTCACAGATGGGAGTTGGTGTATCAATACCCTGCCTCCCTCCCACTCAGGTGCAATAACATTGATTGTGTATTCTGCAGAATCTCCCAATGGTCCCCAGTGGGATTGAGCTCTAGTTGCCCATGGTGATGACTGCCATTGATAATGCATCCCTATGACTGGCTTCTTCCTCATCTCCTTTTCCCACCCTCCAGCAAAAGCTTTCTTCACGTTCTGTGTAAAACTGCTATTCATCTGGAGGCCAGCTTTGGGAAAATCCAAACCAAGACAGTGAAAGAAGCATGGATCACCAACATGACACATTCCTGAAATGTGATCATCGATCTATTGCCAATGATTAGGCTAGTTATCCATCATCATTGGCCATTCCCATTCTGATCTGGCTTGGACCAGCCCATTGGGGAACATCGTCAATTCTCATTTTGCAGGTAAAGACTCCAGTGCTCAGAGGAATCAAGTGACTAGCTCAGGAACACAGAGCCAGCAGTCATGTGGTGCAGACTAGAAGCCAGGAGCCTGTGATTCGAGGTCTGCAATACCACCATGTCTTGCTGTGTATCTTTCAGGGTTCTGTGACTCAGTTTCTCTGCAGTTTACTGTATATGATTCTCTAGTGTAGGGTGCAAGGTATGTTTCCGTTGTGTGCCTCCCTTGTCCCTCAGCCGCAAGCCACCTTCTTCCCTTGGGGCAGCTGACACATCTCACAGACCCCTGGAACAAGGTGGGGGCAGCCAGGAGGGCTTGTGTGTTGGGAGGGGGTTAGCTTTGTGCCGGCAGCTGGTGCTGCTGTGCAAAGAGCTCCAGCCCTGCTGGATGGGGCCTGGATGTGGCTTCTCTGAGGAGTCAGCCATCCATTGATGAAGTCTGGTTGAATGAACTCAAAATGCTTAGAAAAAGTGGGGCTGGGAGGGGTCTCTATAGCATGATGGTATTTCAAGCAGCCAAAAAGAAGAGTAGGAACTTCCATGAGTAACAGGATGGGAAATTTGCAAGGGAGGCTGTAATGGGCATATGTCTTTTCCCCCCTCCTCTCTGACCAATTTGTTGCTTTGGGGTGCATCACCTCTCTCTTATTTTTAGTCCTGGCATTGGGGTGGTATGGAACTCACTCTCCACTGCAGGGAGTGCCCTGATTGGCTTATACCAATCATCATTTTCCACTGTCAAGTCACAGTGATTGGTTCAAGGCTAGACCATTAGAGCCCATCACAAGCCAAGGAGATGCAAGATGGCATCTGCTGAGATTTCTAGGAAAGAGACAAGACTTCTACTTAACAGTGAGAAGTAAAGATATAATCTGTGAGATAGATATGGTCAAATTGCTACCAGGTCAAGAGACCCTGGAGCTTCTGAGTACCTTATAGGAGGCACCGGAAGCTTGCTGGATGCTTCAGAGGGAAGTGAGAGAGAAACAAGCACCACAGAAGAGTGGAAAAACAGAGAAACGGGGACCTTAGAGACATTGTTTGAGCTGCTAGATCAAGCCTTACTTGAAAGGAGCATACCAAGACTTCAACCCAGAAGTTAATATATTTTTCCTTGTTATTGGATGAAGGTTAGGTTTATTGGGGTATAATCTACTCGTGGCAAAATCCACATTCTTCAGTGTATAGTTGGATGTATTTTGACAAACACATATAGTCATATAACCACTACTACAAAGTGGAATATCAGACAGTTCCATCAACCACTCCCACCCCACCAAATTTTCTTGTATCCCCTCCCTGTCCTGTTTTTTAAAAAAACGATTTTGGCTTAGTCCAATTTGAGTTGGGTTTTCTGTAAGGTGCACACCCAGTGTCTGACTAAGAAAAGTCCCCAAGATCACCGCCTCCCTCCTTTTCTTCTCAGACCCTTTTGGAAAATATTAAATGTTTACTAGACACTGTGCTAGCTCCAGCCCTCAGTTCCACTCCTCTCTCCAGTAATCAGATTGGGTATCCCCATTTAGGTTTGGAGGAGATGGTTGCCACGAGAATAACCCGGTTTGCTGGAGTGGGGCTGCTGGCCAAAATGCTGTCTGTCCCTCTCAGCCCCACTCTGAAGAGCTGCTGGGAGAGTTGGCTGGGTCTTTCGCAAGCCTGGGTAGCAGAAGCTGGGGCACGTTAACAGTGCAGGTTACTAAGATGCTGGAGTCGATGAAAGGCTGGTGTTTCGCAGCCACTTCCTTAGCTGGACAATGAGGAACCCGACCTTTCTGTGCTCAATAAAGCAATCTCCACTAGAAAGCAGGTTCCCTGGTGGCAAGGGACCAAAAGCCAAGTTGCAGATGTCATTTTGGGTGGATGGTGGCAGGGGGAGGGAGAAGGGAGATAGATGTCGGGGCTTGGGAGGCCTGGGTTTTGAGCCTGCACCACTATGTGGCTTGGGGCAGTCACTCCCTGAGCACTTCTGCACTTAGTAGGCACCTGCTGTGTGCCTGGACCCTGTGGACGAATGTCATTTGTTGTCATCCTACAAAAGGACTCAGGGATGCAGAGGAGGAGACTGCAGGACCACTTTGTCCAATCCTCTGGTTGTACAAGGGGGAAACCAAGTCCCAGAGGAAGACTTATACCCTGAAGGCTGTCCAGGGGATGGCCCTTCCACAGTAACCTGGCAGCCCACTCAATGCTTGACAAAGCCCTCTCTGACCCACTCTGGCCACGGTCTCCCCACATCCCGAGGAGACTAGATCTGGAAGCGGATATTTCTTGGATCTGGTCACCTGGCAGAGATCAAACTCTGCTGAGAGGCTGCCTGTGCTTCACCTGCCTCCCTCCCGCTGCAGCGCCGGTTCCAGGGAGCACTCTCCTTCTCCCAGGAGGAGCTCTGCCCTTCTCTACCCCAACACTTTCTTAGAACCCTGAAGGTGGAGGAGCCAGACAGATCTGGGTTTGAGTCTTGACTTTGGCACGGACGGACTGTGGGACTCTGCTCTTTACCTAAAGGTCTCAGTGAGGAATCGGAGATGGTGGATGTGAGGATAAGCCTGAGGAGCCCTGCCTGGCCGTAAGCCACAAATGTGAGGGCTCCGGGTACCATCTCTGGACGTGGCTGAGATGTGACCGGGCTGCCTTCTCATTTCTGGCCTCTGTGCTTCTGGGAGGCCTCTTCTCTCCATGGAGGTCCCCTTCCTGCCCCTGCCCTTCCTTCACCCTTCCAATTCCTATATCCCAGGAGTAAGGCTGGAGAGTGAGTGGAAAGAGGACACCTTTGCTTGGGATCCTTCGGATGCTAGCTGGCATGGGTTTTTGCCTTGGTTTGGAGCTGAGCATCAGTAAGGACTGATCCCCTGCCTGCAGCAGGCAGGTCCTGGGAATGGTGGGGAGGCCCCTCTGTGTAGATGGGTGGGAGTGGCCACGTCTCCCTGCAGGAAGACCCAGTGAAGTCCCATGTGTCCAGTGTTTTCTATGCACCGGGCCTTTCCTCACTCAACCCTGATCCCAAGTTACATGGTTAACACCCTGGACCCCATTTTACAGAGGCAAGCAGAGACTCAACCACATCCCAGGACTGCACACAGAAACCTAGGGAGTGTTGGTCCGTGTGTTGGATACAATGAGTTCTAAATTTCTCTTCAAAGAATCAGTATGTCAGTATGTTCAGTTCTTTCTCCTCTGCTTTAAAGCTTAACTTCCTTGTAGTTTCAGTCAACAACCTTCTGCACCAGTTGTAATTGTAGTTCACATCTGTCTCCCCCGTCCCCTGCCCCATCCTGACTCATCCCAGGCACCTGCTCCAGTCACCTGCCTGGGTCATCTGGTCTGGTCACCTGCTTTGACCTCAGTTACCCCTGGCCACCTGCCGTAACCTGCCGGTTAAGTGTTCTTCCCGCCAAACCACCCATCCTGCCACTCTGGCTCCTAGTCCTACCCTCTTTAACCAATCAGAATTAGTCTAGACTGTGTGGTCTAACCCTAGCCAATAAGGAGACAGCACAGCAGTAGGGGCAGCCTCCGTCAGGAATGAGTGCCCCTTCCCCTCCCTCGCCCAGGTGCGTGCTCACCGTTGTTCCTTCTGTGAGCTGCACCCTTCTGTAGAAGTCGATTGCCTTGCTGAGGAAATTTATATTTGAGTGCTCCTCCTTTTGCAGCACAGGAAATTTATATGTAAACACCTGGGTCCAATGTCGTGGCGGTTTCTGCTGAGTCACCTGGGCAAGCCACGCCCCCTTCTCTGGAGCCTCGGTAACCCAGATGTACAAACGGAGGCTGGGAGTGAACTGGTTAGTGGTTCTCAAGCTTGGGTGTACATCAGAATGTCCTGGAGGGCTCACCGCCAGCAATGAATTACCGATTCATTAGGTCAGGCATGGGGCCCGAGAGGGTGTGTTTCTGACAAGTTCCAGGGAGATGCTGATACTGATGGTCTGGAGACCACACTTTTCAGAACCACTGGTGGGATTATTAAACTCAGATTCTTTTTTTTTTTTTTTTTTTTTTTTTTTTGAGACAGAGTCCTGCTCTGTCGCCCAGGCTAGAGTGCAATGGTGCAATCCCAGCTCACTGCAACCTCCAGCTCCTGGGTTTAAGCAATTCTCTTGCCTCAGCCTCCCAAGCAGCTGAGATTACACCATGCCCAGCTAATTTTTTTGTATTTTTAGTAGAGACAAGGCAGGGGTTTCTCCATGTTGGCCAGGCTGGTCTCGAACTCCTGACCTCAGATGATCCTTCGGCCTCGGCCTCCCAAAGTGCTGGGATTACAGGTGTTAGCCATCACACCTGGCCTCAGATTCTTTTGAGTAGTGACATTGAACGGTTTCTTCCAAGTACTGCTGAGTCCACTGGCTTCCCCTGTGATCCACGACTCACTCCCCCAATGGCCCCGCTCACATGGGTCCCGACAGACATGATGTCTTGCAAATTTTCTGGCAAACTCAGAGGAGAGGTCCAGAGAGTGGAACCACGGGCTCTGCAGCAATGGAGTTGGCTTTCAGCAAACTCCAAAACAGCACAGATGAGACGATGACAGTTTCAGGAATCAATATTCTTGCTCAGCTTTGGAGAACAGGGCTGGGGGGTGGCCAGGGGGGTCGAGGTGACAGCTCCCCAGAAGCCCCCACCACTCCACCACCCCATCAGGATTTACACTTCATCTGCCAGGCTGCTCTGATATATCAGCCCTCTCCTGGGAGCTTCCCAACTTGTCGTTGGTAAACAAAACCTTTATTTCCCAGGCCGATGGGGAAAAATTTCAGGTCTTTATAATTAAGTGTCCCGGTGAAGGGCAGCTGCCGAATTCTGGCACTGGGTGCCCGTCGGGCTGGTGATGGATGGCACCAACACATCATCCCAGCGGCAGCCTGGCTGCGAGCTATGGGGCTCATATATCACAGCAGGCCTGGCTGGTCTTCACTATACACGGTGGAGGCCGGGGTCGGCAGGCAGCTCGGGCTCTGGATGGGGATGGGGGTGAAGAGGGGCCTGGGCTAGTCCGGGGTGGGAGAGCTTCCCTGTCTTCTCATGGTTTAGATGAGGAAGCTAGGGGCCAGAGTGGGCTGAGGTCAGCCCCACACCTGTTTTCTCCCGCCTCCAATGCCCGCACCATCCATCCCCTGGCTCTGGAAGACATTGAGAAGCCTGGCTTGCGTCTACCCTTTTCCCTGCTTCTTTCATCCAACCCATCCTCAGCATTCCTGTTGCTTCTGCCCCCTAAATGGCTCCGTAATTAGGCGGCTTTTCTCCTTATCATGATCACCATCCTTGTCCAAGCCGCCACCGGTCCCACTCTTTGCTGTGCTCTCCTACTCTGGATGGGATGGAATTGCCTGCTCCTGAAGGTGGTGATGTGACTTTGTCACTAGAATAAAGCAGAAGTGTCAATATGTCAGTTCCAGTCTAGACCTCCAGTGGCCTTGGGGCTTCTACTCTTTTCGATTCTGCCATCACTATGAGAACAACATGCCCGGGCTAGCTTTCAGTCCCAGGAGAGGGTGAGACAACTGGGGGCAAATTTGCTCCAGCTAAAATTCTCCAGCCAAGCCCAACATAGAGAAGAATACTCCCCAAACCAACTACTGACCCCTAGAAGTGTGAGCTGTAATAATAGATGATAGCTCTTACACACCATCAAGTTTGGGGTTTGTTTGTTATGCAGCAAAAACTAACTGATACATGTTGTCTGTAAGCCCTTGTGTGATTTGGGCCCTTCTGACCTCTCCAGCATCGTCTTCTGTCCTTCTTCTCTGTAACTTGCTCTGCCCTCTCTCTGCCCATACAGCGCTGTCCATCTGGACAGCTTTTTCCATGCTTTTCTTCCTGCCCTTTAGATCTCAGTATAAAGTCACCTCCTTAGACCTTCCTTGACCATCCTATCAAAAGTAATTTTCCCAGTCTATCACATTCTCTGTTTCAGTCTCTCGTTTATGTGCCTCATGAAAGTTAAAATGTAAGCAAGAACAGTCTGGGCACGGTGGCTCATGTCTTTTAATCCCAGCACTTTGGGAGGCTGAGGCAGGCAGATCACCTGAGGTCAGGAGTTCAAAACCAGCCTGGCCAACATGGGGAAACCCCATCCCTACTAAAAATACAAAAAAATTAGCTGGGCGTGGTGTAATCTCAGCTACTTGGGAAGCTGAGGCAGGAGAATCTCTTGAACCTGGGAGGTGGAGGTTGCAGTGAGCCAAAATTGTGCCATTGCACTCCAGCCTGGGTGACAAGAGTAAGACTGTGTCTCAACAAACAAACCGACAAGAACATCTTAATTATTTTATGTTTCGGTTCTTGCCGTTTCTTATTTTGTTCCTTCTCTGTTCTCAGCTGCAGGTTCCCCGATGGTCAGGGCCAGCTCTTGCAGTCTCTCCCCCTCTGGCCCTTGTCCCTAGCACTGCCCTCAGTGCGTGGACATAGAAGCTGCCCGGTAGATACAGGATGACTGACTGTCAACTGGATGTCTCAGTGTGTGTTCAGGACAGAGCCAGGACGGAGCCCAGCGCTTCTGGGAGGAAACACCAGTGCCTGCTTTGGGCTGACAGGGCCTCTGTGTGTGCATTAATGCTGTGTGATGGGAAGGCTAGAGCTGGGGTGAGAGCAGATCTAGACAGAGGGGCCATGAGATGTGGTCTCTGCAAGGCAGGGCCGGGGACATACACCTGTCGGGCCATCACTGTGTCCCTGTGTTCACACCATGCCTGGCCTCGACACGAGCTCCATAACTATTGTCGGATCAGCAGATGGAGGATGCAGGCTCCTAACTCAGGGCTCAGGTGGGCCTCAAGGGGCCCATGACCCTTTGAAATGGTGAGCACACTGAAGAGATCACAGCTCTCTGAGGGGCTCTATCACAGGACAGGTTCTGTGGAGCACTAATGACCTCTGGGCTTCACAGAAGTCATCAGATCTCTTTCTTACAGACCTTTTCAGAGCCTTTAATATGCTAATGACTCTGGGATTCCCAGAGTGGGTTAAGAATGTGGAGTCGTCCAGCGATCTCATGACCCGGGAGGCTTTTATCAGAGACTATTTCGTGAAATTCTTGGTCTGCAGGACACACTGACTCAGAATAGGGTCACAAAGGACTGTCTCTCAGGTCAAATCCAGCCCTCAAATATTTTTCACTAGGCTCTTGTAGGGCTTCAAAGGCGGTAACTCTGATTTAAACATCTTTAAAAACGAAATTTGCAGTTTCTCTCCAAGAAATAAGAGGTGGGCATTCTGGGCCCACATTCCTGCCTGGCAACAAGGGCAGAGCAGGCAGGGCCCGTGCATTTGCCACAGTCCCCACCACACCCTACTGCCTTGCCCTCTGTTCACTTACATAGTTACCTTCCTTGTCTGGCCCTTAGCCTTCTCGGTTTGCTACCAGTGAGGCAGAATGTCCCCTGCCATCCCGGCAAACTGAGCTTTGCCCTGGAGGGGAGTTTGAATGTCTGAATCTCCTGACTGGCTTGCACATTCTCTAGGGAAAGAAGGGACCCCGAGGACGCTCCAGGAAAGGGTGTCTGGGCTTGCCTGGGGAAACAGCTCCGATGACAGCCCCACCCTGGGCAGGATAAAGGGAAGGGAGAGAAAGGGCAGCTCAGATTTCCTTGTAGAGGTCTTTGTGCTGTGTGGGGAGCAGGGGAGTGAAGGGGAAGGTTGGGGGTAGGGAGGCAGGTGGGAGGGAGTTGAGCCTGAGGCTGGCTCGTATCTCCCCAGAAGCTAATTGTTTGGCCTCCTTCTGTCTGAGAGGTCAGGGCTGGGCACACTACAGGGTAGGGGGGAAGAAATCTTGAGGAACTCAGGGGCTGCAGCTGCTGACCCCAGGCTGTGACCACCTGGCTGGGGGACTGTGGGGGGCATAAAACTGGGCACAGGGTCTGGGTCACAATTCAGGAGCTGCATGGCCAGACGTTCTGAGTGAAGTAGGAATATGATTGCCATTGTTTTTAAATAGTGTGCCCAGAGCTGTAATTCTCAGGGCTTACTGTATGCTAGGTGCGTTAAGCCTTTAACAAGTTCTTATTTAATTTATTATTATTTTTTTGAGATAGGGCCTTGTTCTGTAGCCTGGGCTGGAGGGCAGTGGCGGGGTCATTACAGCCGACTGCAGCCTTGAACGCCTGGGCTCAGGCATCAATCTGTCCTCCCGCCTCGGCCTTCCAAGGAGCTGGGACGACAAGCACACACCACTATACCTGGCTAATTGGTTTATTTTTCTTTTTTATTTTTTGCAGATACAGAATCTCACTATATTGCCCAGGCTGCTCTCAAACTCTTGGGCTCAAATGAGCCTTCCTGCTTGGCCTTCTAAGTGCTGGGATTACAGGTGTGAGCCCGCCGTGCCTGGCCACGTCAAGCCTTTTGCGCGCAGTACACAGCGGTTCTCAAAGTGCGGCCCCGGGCCCTGCAGCGTTCATGTTAACTAGGAGTTCTTAGTAACGCAGACTCTGCATGATACTTCTGAAGGTGGGGTCCGGCAGCCTGCGTTTGGGGGAGCCCCAGAGGTGGTTCCTGTCCAGTTCATTTCACCCTCCCCACCGTGAGACAGACAGTGCTGCAGGCTTCATTTTACGGGTGCAGAAACCGAGGCAGAAGCAGGCAAAGGGACTCGCTTGAGGACTGGAGGCCAGGCTGGTCTCAATCCAGAGCCCCAGTCCGGGACCCAGGAAGAAAACAAATCCCATTATTGGCAAAGCACCTTCTGATTTCCCATCCTAGGGACCATCAGGAGCACAGACGTGATGATATGGGGCAGGGAGTAGCCCGTTTTAGAGATGAGCAAACCAAGGGCCAGAGAGGCACGAGGAGCTGCTCAGCGGGGCAGGCCTAGAACCGGGCCGCCTATCCCCACTCAGTGCGGCCGAGAGGGAGACCCAGGGCTGAAGGAGGGCAGGCCGCCCACTCGGGGACGCTGCCTAAGTCAGGCACAGTGTACCTCGTCTGTGACCCACTGACTGTACCCATTTTGCAGATGAGGGCACTGAGGCAAGACAAATTGCCACTCTGAGACGTCGCCGAAGGTCTCCTAGAGGGCAAGGGCTGGCGCAGGGGTTTACCCCCAGGAGATCTGGGCCTGAGGCTGCTGCTCACAGCACTACCCTACAGCTTTGCTTCCGGAGGGGGCTGTGGCTGTCGCTGCAGGGAAGCTCTTCCCCTCGCAATCAGAGACACCGTGTGATGCTCCGGGCGTGCGCCGGCCCCCTAAGGCCCCACACCGCCAGGGCTCTGCGCACGTGGCCCCCTCCACCCGGAGTCCCCCCTTATTTGCGTAATGAGGCAAACGGCCCCTTATCCTTCGAGGGCCAGTTCCAGTGTTGGGTTTGCTCTGCAGCCTTCCGTGGTCCTCCCTGAAGCTGGGGAGGCTCTTCCTGGACAGACTCCTAAATGGCCTTGGGCCTTGTGCTCTCCAAGAAGCCTTCGCGAGCCCCGGCTCCTCCTTGCTGCTTGATCACCGGTGGCTCACACCCCGTTGAGACACATTTCCTCCTGGCCCATGAGCTCTGGGGGAGGGGGGAGGGGGCCCCGGCCACATTTGGTTTCTCTTGTCCCCTCCCACCCCAGGTGTCCTCCCTCCATGCCTGGCACCCACGTGGAGGAGCCTCGAGGTGAATGGCAGAGCAGGAGGCGGCCGGGGTGCACACCCCACCGGGGCTGGGGCCGGGCCGGGGGCGGCCGTGTGAATGGCCGTCCTGTTTGAGCTGCCCGCCCGGGCCATGTGCTCACGTCCTGTGTGGGGCTTAGGTAATGGGGCAGCAGGTGACGGAGCGGAGACCCCAGCGAGGCTGGCCCAGCCCCACTGCAGGATGAGCCGACTTTTCCAGGCCCCGCTGAGCACTGGTTCCTCCCACCGTCTGGCCCAGCTGCCAACACAAACTCGGGGCTCTTCCCCTCAGGGCTCTGGCTGTGGCAACCAGGGTCAGAACACAGCACGCAGGGCTCCCTTCACCTTGCTGTGGGGACTAACCCTGTGCACCCTGCTCTGGCCTTAGGTCGGGGACACTGCAGACGGGCAGTTGAAGGCAGGTGACTCGGTTGTCCCCAGGGCTTCCCTGGGGCTTTGGGGAGGTCGAAGTGCTCTGTGCTTCTCAGGACATCGCTGGTTCAACCTTTTCACCTGGCAGATGAGGAAGCCGAGACCTAGGAAAGAGGTGGTCTCCTGCAGCGACTCTGTGGGCCCCCAGTTTGTACCGGCTTCTCGTCTGTACATTGAGTATGGAAGCAGGAATTCTGGACACACTGAACTGTCAGAGACCCTCAGACCAAGATCATTGTGCCTATGGGGAAACTGAGGCTCAGACAGGAAAAGGAACTCATGCAAGGTCCCATTGCTGGTTGGCTTTGGGGCTAGGACGCTGACGACGATAATGATGATGAAGAATAAAAACGGGCAGTTCTCCTGTTCCTCACGCACTGGGGCCTGTTCTAAGGCTTTATGTTCGTCAGCTCGTTTACTCCTTGCAATAGCCCCAGGAGGTAGGAATTTATTAGAATCTACATTTGACAGATGAAGGAACTGAGGCACAGACATGTTAAGCCACTTGCTGAAGGTCACACAGCTCATCTGTGGAGGGTCCACGATTTGTTCCCCCACAGCCGGGCCCTGGAGTCAGGGCTTCCATCGGTCGCTTCTGTCTCCCGTCCAGTGACCCTTCCAGCGTAGTCCTCCTGGTCCTCTCTGCCCTCAGGGTCCTCATCTGTGCAGTGGGGATAAGAATCCCTGTCGTCCCTGCCTTTTGAGACTACTCAGAGGAGCCAGGGCGCTGCTGGGAAGGAGAAGCATATTGCAGACTCTGAAGGGCTGCGCGCCAGGCGAGGGTGGGCTTTGCCTCTCTGCGTGTGCAGGTGAGGATGATTTCAGGGTGTCACCTTTACACTGTCCCTTGGTGCCTTGTCACCATTAGCATCTTCCGGGGGAAGGACCTAGTGGTGCAGTCAAAGTGGAGGAAACTGAGGCTCAGAGAAGTGAGGACATCTGTCCAAGATCACCCAGCCCCGGATGGCCAAACCAGGACTCGTTCCAGAGCACCCCGTCCAGGCCGCCGGCTCCCCTCTCGCACATAGAACATCGCCCAGCTTTTGCTCATTACTCATCACTTGCCCCTGCAGTTTCCGATTTGGGGGCAAAATGCAACCACCCAAACCAATCACAAAATAAATGAATAATAAATAACCGTCTGAGCAAAGCCTCGCTGCTTTCTGTTCCTCCCAGAAGACCTGAGGATTCTTTTTCCATCTATCTGCAGGGGGTCGGGGCCCAGCGAGGGAGGGCGGTTTGCTCCCCGGCTCTTTGTGGCCGGCTGCCTCGTAGGCCCCGGTGCCCCCTGCTGTAGCCCCCTCCTCTTCTCCAGGTCTCCTGGCAGGGCCCAGGGGGGCCTGGGCTCTCGTCAATGCATCTTAGCAATCGGAATGTGCCCTCTGACCCCGCCTTCGCCGCCCCGTGAGTTTCAGAGAAGGGTCTTTTTTCGAAGCCCCTGCCCCTCGGCCTTCTGGAAACAAATGGAGCTTGATTCTGTCTGTGGGTGGCTCACAAAGCCGCTGTTTGGGGGGTTCCTTTGAAAAAAAAACACGTCTTCTGAACCTCTGCAGTGTTCGAAGAAGGACTTTTATTTTTGGCTGGGGGAATCCAACTGGTGTTTGGAATGCAAGGTCTTCAGCTGTGAGCGGAAAAGAAATCCTGGCCGTCTCAGAGAGAAGGAGGCACTGGGCTAAGCCCCCACCTGATAGCCCAGATTGGGTTTCTCGCTGACCTTTCATTTGATTCCCGAAGTCCATGCAAGAGGGGCTCCCGTGGGGGCTGGAGGTCCCTGATGACTTAGAAAGGCAGGGGCCACATTCTCTAGAACGTGCCAGAGCCCTGGAAGGAACCCTTGAGCTGGAGAGAAAGGAGCAGGGTGGGAGAGTTGCCTGAAAGCCGGTCCAGCAAGACGTCAGAGCGGCCACATCCCTGGCTCTTCATCTTTGCTGGATGAGAACTTCCTCTGAGTTGGGCAAAGAGCCTTCCTCAGTCTCCCTTGCCTTCCCATCAAAGTGCGCCTCAGGGAGTCCCAGCCTGGCAGTATATTTCTCCTTGAGGGCTCCATCAGCTGAATGAGTGAGGGACAGAGTCTCGAGACCTCTGTTCTTGTCCCTGCCCTGCCACCTCTATTCACTGTCCCTGCCTCAGCCACGGGGTGCCCCCTCGGGCAGCACTCTCCTCATTTCCATAACGAAGAGCCAGGACCCACTGTCTCTGTTCCAGGTCAGGGCTTGGCAGACTTTTCCTCTCAAACTGTTCTCCAAGGGCCTTACACAGTACGTATTTTTGGGTATGCAGCCATTGCAGTTGGAACTACTCAACTCTGTCACCATTCCACGAAAGGTATCACAGACACTCTGGAACCGAATGAGTGTGGCTGAGTTCCGATAAAACTTTACAGGGCTGGGCACAGTGGCTCATGCCTGTAATCCCAGCACTGTGGGAGGCCGAGGCGGGTGGATCACAAGGTCGAGGTCAAGAGATGGAGACCATCCTGGTCAGCATGGTGAAACCCTGTCTCTATTAAAAATACAAAAATTAGCTGGGCATGGCGGCACATGCCTGTAATGCCAGCTCCTGGGAGGCTGAGGCAGGAGAATTGCCTGAACCTGGGAGATAGAGGTTGCAGTGAGCCGAGATTGCGCCACTGTACTCCAGCTGGCGACAGAGCGAGACTCTGTCTCAAGAAAAAACAGCAGCAGCAACAACAACAACAATAACAACAAACCTTTATTTTCAAAAACAGGAGGTGGGCTGGATTTGGCCCATAGCCAAATCTCCTGCTAGATGGCTGCCCAGTCCCACCTAGCAGGAGAGGGCCATCCAGGCTACGCCAGCATGGACCAGGCTGTCCGGGAGCCAGAAACAGCCCCACACAGAACCGGGGTGCATCTCACGTGGGAGGGTCCCCGGAGCTTTTTGAGACCAAAACTCAGGCACAGAGGGGGTGTGTCAACCCAGGCACCCAGCCCATGGGGGTGGATCAGTGAATAAATAGCACCTGGGCAGGCTAGGCTCATGCCTGCAATCCCAGCACCTAGGGATGCTGAAGTTGGAGGATCGCTTGAGGCCAGGAGTTCAAGGTTGCAGTGAGCCAGGATCGTGGCACTGTACCTTAGCCTGAGAGACAGAGGGAGACCGTGTCCCTCCCCACCAAAAATTCAAAGGACCTGGGGCTCTGGGCTCTCCATCCCGTGCTCTACATGCCCTGTTTGTAGCCACCTAGCAGCTGCACCGCGTGGCTACGGGCTTATTTATTTGGACACCTCCTTGTCCTGGCCCATGACCTCAATCAGGATGGCTTCAGGGTGCATGTAAAGTGGGAGGGGCCATTCAGTGCCAAAGCTGTCTCTGGCCACCTGCCCAGATTCCCAAGCAAGGCCATTGATCCTCCCACTGACCCATTGGTGGGTGGCTCCTTTGTGTCAGCCAGGACCTCTCTGAGAGTAGACCAAAGGGCAGATCCTGGACAGAATGAGACCCCATCTCAAAAAAAAAAAAGAAAAAAAGAATTATTATTACTTCCACTATGACCACCCTCCTGCCTTCAGTATTACTCACGTAGGATTATTTTCCAGAATGCGTGTCTTGCTCTGTCTTTCTATGGTAGAGTGGGAAAAAACACGGCTATCAGTATCCCTGGGTATTGAGTCTAGCATAGTTCTCAACTTGCTGTGTGACCCTGGACACATGAATACCCTTCCTGAGCTTTTTAAAAAAAAAAACTTCTAACTTTGCAATTATATCACCGACTCACAGGACTGTGAGAAAAAAGCACAAAGTCCTCCATACTCTCCCTGTGGCTTCCTCCAATGGCAACCGTATTATGGCTGTAGAATGATCCCAACATCAGGAAATTGACATTGGTACACGACTGTCCACTAGAGCATGGACTATATTGTATTTTCATGTTTTCACATGAATTTGGGGTGTGTGTGTGTGTGTGTGCGTGTGTGTGTGTGTAGTTCTGTGCAACTTGATGCCATGTATGGGTTCCTGTGACCGCCCCCACCATCAAGACACAGAACGGCTTCATCACCCTAGAAGAGCACCCTTGCCGCCCCTTTAGAGTTGCGTCCATCTCTCGTCCTGTTCCTATCCCCAGGCAACCACGAATCTGTCCTCCATCTCTGCAGTCTTGTCATTTTGAGAACGGCGCACTGGCGCCTCACAGCAGCGTCACCGTGTGGCTCTTGGCTTGTGTATTTATCCGGACTCCTCCTTGTCCTGGCTCTTGGCTTCCATCAGGGAGGCTCCTGGGCAGATGTGTGCAAGTGGACCTCTCTGAACTTGCTGTCTCCATTTGAGAACGTGTTCTCAAACATCCTCCTTAAGCCACGGTCCTATGTGAGGACAGAGTCCACTGTGCTTTTGTCTGTCTCTATGGCTGTGATGCAGGTGGGGAAACAGGGCCACCCAGCAGGGGAACCCAACTGGTCTCAAGCCACACAGCAAGTGAGCTCATGAGTTCAGCTTGCTCCCAACTCTGTCCCCAAGGATGCCATCAGCCCAGCAAAAACACCAACAAACAGCCTAACCAGGTGACAGAGCTCCAAAGAGCCCCACGGACCTCCCACCCACCTCGTTCCTTGGGCGGCATCTGGCTTCTGGGCACCGCCCCCACCCACCGCCAGCCAGGGGTGGAGTCTGGGTCCCTCCCTGCTCATGACAGTTTTCCCAGATGCGCCCCCTCCTACCCTCTCTGGCCCTCATCAGCACCAATGGAAAAACTGACGGCATAGTGCATTTGGAGAGAGAGAGGCTGCAGGTAGACCCGGCCCCCACCCAGGTGAGCCGGGGCCACCAGCCCCCGCACATAGACAGGCCCCTCAGACTCAGGGCACTGGGCAAGGGAGCAGACGCATGTGTCAATAAACGCCGCGGTTGGAGAGCTGACCCACGCCCTTGCTGGAATTAAGAGCTTATTCATAACTCTCTCACCACCAAAACACTTTGGAGAGGGCCGAAGTAAACGGTGCCATTTAACCTGACCTCCTCGGGGCTCGTGGCTCTGCCCAGGCCCTGCCACTCAGAGGGGAAATTTGGCACCTTTCCCCCCAGACCACTTGGACCACCCCAAAGTCTCCCACTTAGAGAAATAATCAGATCATCTCTGGGGCCCAGCGAGGGGGGAGGTGCGCACTGGGGTAGGGCGGTGATGGATGGAGCTGCAATGGAGGTGGCCGCCTATGATGGAGAGCACGCTGAGGAATCTGGATCCTATTCCAAAAGCAGTGGGACGCCACAGAAAGGATTTCAAGTGGGGGGATGATGTAAAATGATTTATGTTTTTACATAGTGCCCTGACCGCTGTGTGGAGAGCTGACTGCAGGGGCAGGAGTAGATGTTGGAAAGCTACCGGAGACACACAGGTGAGAGGTGGCGGTGGCTCGGGCAGGGTGGCAGCAAAGACAGAAGGAGGCAGTCCAGCCCACCATGGATTTCAACACCCATTCCATCCATCCATGAGGCAGCGATGATGGGGAGGGTGGAGATGGGAAACCAGCGTGGGCACGTTGAGTCAGACGTGAGCGGCGGTCTTCCCGGTGGATCTGACAGGCCATCAGGAGCACATGATTGCAGCTCCAGGAGGCTCCAGCCTGGGGTGGTCATCGAGCATCCTCAACCCGAAGGTGGGATTTGGTCACAGGAGCTGATGGGATCACCCAGGCAGTGAAGCTGGGGCTTCCTATCGGGCAGGAGGGCCACCTGGCATAGGAGACCCTGGATGAGAAGCCTCGAGTCCGCGGAGAGTGACCGAAGAGGGAAGACGTCCATGGTGCCGGATACCCCTGAGGGTCTAGTAGGATGAGGCTGAAAAGGCTCAGTGGCATTCAGCAGTATTGAGGGCACTGGTGACCCAAACTACAGCATATTTACAGGGCGGTAGGGGCAGTACCAAAAGAGCCCAGAAACAGACCTCTGTGCCCACGGAAACTTCACACACGGTGGCGGATGCATTGTCATGTGGTGAGGAAGGGGTGGGCCACCTAAAAACGACGTGCTGGGAGATGGTGGTCAGCACACACACTGCGGTGGGCAGTCTTCGAAGTGACCGCTGCGGTTCCTGCCTCCTGGTATTCATGCCCTCCTATGATCCTCTCCTCTTGAGGGCACGTGGAACCTGTGACCTGCTTCTATCCAACAAAACGTAGCGAAGGGAATGGATGTCACACTCTTGATTATGTTACCTTATTGTAGTCTGTGGTTTTTTTCCTCTCGATCTTTATTTTCTCATTATTGGTTTGAAAGAAACAAACCACCATGAATCTTCTATCTGCAAGGCAATGAACTCTGCGAACATGCTGAGGAGACTGAAAGAGGATCCTTCCCTGGTCAAGCCTCTGATGAGACCCCAGCTCCAGTCAACACCCTGATTGTTGCATTGTGACATCCTAAACAGAGGCTCCAGCTAAGCTGTGCCAGGCTCCTGACCCACAGCAACTGGGACAATAAACGGGACATCCCGGGAGGTCTGTATTTGTCATGGTGGGGGATGTCTCAGAATGCAGATGGGAACGGCAGTAGAGGGGGAAGTTGAAGGTGGAGGAGATGGGGGAAGATGGAGGGCAGGGGGCCCGAGCAGGGAGGGGGCCCCAGAGGCAGACACAGTCCCCTGAGGCCCCGGGGCCCCTACCTGCCATCCCTCTCTGAGTGACTCCCACCCCTCACCCTTCCAGGCTCTGGAGGGAGGAGATAAATAACGCCTGCCACGCCTGTCACCGATATTTGAAAAACATATTAATCACTTTAATAAATATTAGCTCAGAACAGCAATAAACAGTCTCCAGCATCTCTTCTCTTTGGCTGTGTTACAATGAAAAATATGCTAATATGGGTGTCTAATTGATCGTGTTTGAGTAACTTCCTGTATGTCAGTGAGAACAGTAAGTGTTTGAGGCGGCATCAGAGTCAAAGCCGGCATCTCCCAAACTCTGGAACGACTCCCACCTCCTCTCCTGCAGGCTTACCCTTAGGAGGGGAGGGGATCTCTCCAAATAAAGACATGGTAGATCTCTTGGCCACCAACCTGTGGAGACATTTTGGGGACCTAGTGGGGAGCTGCCATGTCGGCTGTGGCTCCTAAGGGCCGGCATCTCCTTTCATCTTTGCAGTCCTACAAGGTTGGGATTATGGTCCCATTTCCAGGAAGGGAAAACCGAGGCTGGGGGTGGGTGGGTAAAGAGACTCACCCAGGACTCCTGAGTGGTGGAGCCAGGATGGCCCTGCAGGCTTGAATCTGAAACCTATGCATGCCCTCTCCGGCTCCAAGCCAGGAGACCACATGACAGAAACTCTGGGAACATTGCTGTGACTATGAATCCCTCATGGACAACTCACAGTTCAGTTCCACAGACAGCCGGGCCAGGTGATCCTCAAATTTCCTGGGTACTTCCCTTCTGGGGCCAAACAGATTCTCACCATGTGGAATCTTCACTCAGCTCATCCGTCACCTCCTGCAATCAAGAATATTGTCTCCTCTCACTTCGGCCCTTGCCTCGGTTAAACGTATCTGCCAGACCTTTGCAGCATGCACGAAGAGACAAGATCATTCCTGCGGCGATGGAGG
The DNA here is from genome assembly GCF_048565385.1 of Saimiri boliviensis. NCBI lineage: Eukaryota > Metazoa > Chordata > Mammalia > Primates > Cebidae > Saimiri > Saimiri boliviensis. The sequence continues at coordinate 29,937,983 of NC_133469.1, read as the reverse complement.
CTCATCAGTGCATAATCCTGGCTCTTGCACCCTCCTCTCCTTGCACTGGAGCACTCATCAGCCACTCCCAGCTGCTGATGTGACCAAGTCTAGCTCAAATCCGCTCTCTTCTCCATCCTCCTGACTCACCTGGAGCATCTCCCTCCTGGGCTCCTGCCGCAGCCTGCTTGGAGGGTCCGGTGGAAGCTCCCGCCCCTGAATGGGACAGCTTCCAGGTTCCTTCTCTACCCTGTGAGACATGATGCTTTAGGTCATGGGTTGGCAAACATTTTTCTGTGAATGGCCAGGAAGTAAATGTTTTCAGCTCTGCAGGCCACGGGGTCTCTCTCGCAGCTTCTCCATTTTGCTACTGCAGCAAGAACTCAGCCGTAGATAATACACAAATGAAGAACATGCCTGTGTTCCAAGCAAATGTTATTTATGGACACTGAAACTTGAATTTGATAAAATGTTTATGTGTCCTGATTTATTCTTTTGATTTTTTTCCCCCGATCATTTCAAAAATGACTATAATTTCGACCCTGTGGGCCACACTTAAAAGGACTACAAAATGGATTTGGGCCATGGGGAGTGGTTTGAGGACCCTTGTTCTTACTGATTTATTTTTCTTTTCAAAAAAATCAAAACATTTGAGTTTGTCAGTTTCCTAGCGTATGCTCTGGGTGGCACTGACATGGCCAATGCAGACGGGGGACATTGGAAGGGGGACTTTAGTGGACAGAAAAGACTGACAAAAGATCTAGGTTATCTTGGGAGGTGAGTGACGAGCAGGCTTCAGGGACTGGGGACCTTTCCGTCTTGATCTGAGTGCTGGTTTTATGGGGGCGTGGACACTGTGAAAACCCAGCGAGCTGGATTCTGATGACAGGTGCGCTTTATTGCATGTACATTTCACTTCCGTGGAAAGCAGAAGGCTGGGTGTGGTGGCTCAGGCCTGCAATCCCAGTACCTTGGGAGGTTGAGGCAGACAGATCACTTGAGGTCAGGAGTTCCAGAAAAGCCTGGCTAACATGCTGAAAGCCCTTCTCTACTAAAAACACAAAAATTAACCGGGCATGGTGGTGCATACCTCTAGTCCCAGCTACCTGGGAGGCTGAGGCTGAAGAATCGCTGGAACTCAGGAGGCGGAGGCTGCAGGTGAGCTGAGATCGCGCCACAGCACTCCAGCCTGGGTGCCAGAGCAAGACTCTGTCTCAAAAAAAAAAAAAAAAAAAAAGTAAAGAAAAATGAAAGCTGATTCTATCCTGTTAGTGAGATAATGAGCACACAAGCAGGCACTCCCAAGCCATGTTGGGGACGTGTAATTGAGATACATAAAACCTTTTTTATTCAATAAATTCTTATTGAACGCTTACGACTATGCACCTACATTTTGTGAGCAAAATACGTTTTGGATTTATTATAATTGCTTTCATGTAAACATACATCAAAAGTGATATGTACAAGGTACAGTGGAATTGTCCTCATGGAAGGCAATTTGCTTGTGTTTGTCACATACAAAAATGAGCACACCTCCCATGACCCAATGATACCACTGGGAAGAATGTACCACAGCACATGCTCACACGCATGTGCAAAGACTTGTGTGCCTGGGGCACCTGGCTGGTGGGGAACCACTGAGGTGCAGAATAGCTGAGAAAAGATGGCGCATCCAGGGACAGAACAGTCCCTGGAACGAGGACTCTGTCACTGTACGGCCATGGAGTAATCTTCCTAGGGCTTTGTGCCGTGAAAGACAGGAGTGGGTACAGAAAGTCACCATTTGGTGACCTCCTGGGACCACATAATTGGCCCTGCTTGGTAGGGTCTCTCCCCTGTCACAGTAAAATCTATTTAAATCTTAAAGAAAAAAGAAAGTCGCCATTTGTATGTGAAAAAGTGGCACACAGGCATATGCGTGCATTTTTATATATAGGCATAAAAACGTTCTGGAAAGACACACCAGGCACGGACACAGTTGCTGGGCTCGGGGTGGGCAGATGAGTGCACACACACATCTTTGGGGCTGTTTCATCCTTCTTACCCGTGTGCCCGGTGACTTTACAACCAAGGACAAAAGACTCCTTTAAGAAGTCTAGGGGATGATTTCCCATACACGGAGTGCCCACTAAGCTCGCAATATTTCCACATCCCCTCTGCCTCTGCCCCAGTGAATCCTCTGGTTGATCCCAGGGGGCCCCCGGAGAACCCGAGCCAGCCCAGCTGCTCTGCAGACCCAGCGTGCCCCGTGCTGGTCTGAGGGGCACAGCAAGGCTGGTGGTGAGTGCAAACAATGGGCAGGACAAAGGACCCTTTGTGCTTTTCCTCCAGCCTCAGCAGAGCCTCAGGACGAGCCTCTCCAGTTACAGCCCCCGAGGGCTTTTCCCATTCAGCAGACGGAGCCTCAGGGTAAATATTCCTCCCAGGATCACCTGTCAGGCGTGGGGGAGGGTCTCCTTGGTGCATCCCAGCCTCCCAAACAGCAGCCCCACCGGGGATGGATGGATGGCCCCAGTGGTGTGACGGGCATCCTGGAACACCAACCAGCCAAATGACCCAGGCAAGCAGCTTCGTGTCTCTGAGCCTCAGTTTCCTCATCGGGAAGATGGGGTGATGGTCGTGCCCAGATATCCCGTGGGTAGAGTGTGGTGAGGATTCAAAGAGATGATGCCCGTGAGTGCCCGGCTCGGTATACGGCACTTTTGAAAAGTAGGGGAGGGTGGGAGGAAAAACGGTACAGCCACTTTGGAAAACAGCAAGGCAGATCCCCAAACCAATAAATATACGGTTGCCGTGTGACCCAGCAATTCCACTCCCAGGTAGCTACCCAAGAGAAATGAGAACACGTGGCCACATAGAAACTTGTACATTACAGCAGCGTTCACAGCAGCGTTATTCATAAGAGCTGAAGTGTGGAAGTAACTCACGTGGTCATCAGTATAAAGGAATAGACGAAGTGCGGTCCACCCTGACGACGGGGTATTACTCAGGCTCAAAAAGGAATGTCGCATGATGCACGCCACCACACAGAGGAACCTTGAAGACTTTATTCCCGGGGAAGGAAGTCAGACGCAAAATATCATGTACTAACTATATGATTCCATTTATATGAAGCATTCAGATCCTTGCAATCCATAGAGGCAGAAGGTGGATTCGTGGTTTTCAGGGGCTGGGGGGTGTGGTGGGAGGGTGGGGGGATAGCTCAGAGGAACTGCGTCTCTTTGCAGGGTGGTGGAACTGTTCTAAAACTGAGAGTAGTGACGGTTGTTCATATTGTGAATAGGCTAAAAACGTTCGCATCGTGTGCTGGAAATGGGCAGATTAAATGGTCTGTGAATTATATCTCAGTGAAACTGTATTTTTTTTTTAAACAAATAAGCTTTTTAAAAGCTGTTAATTTAAAAATAAAAACTTGGGAAGAGCCTCCTGGCAGAGCCGAGACCAGAGGAGCAGAAGCAGAAGGAGGAAGGCGAAAGGTTAGGAGGAGAGGGAGGGGACAGTGAGAGGGCTGGGTGGTCAGGCCCCTTGCACTGTGGGCCCAGCCCCTCTGCCTGTCTCCTGGGGACCGGAGGGGGTCCCAGTGCCGCTGCTGCCAGGGGAGTTCAGTCCTTCCTGCAAGGAGGGAGTCAGGGGGACTCTGTGAGGGCGTCTCCGCCACCTTCGTGGTGTGGACCTCTGGGTAAGGCCCCAAAACACACTCAGCCTCAGCCCCTAACCCGGAAAGGGAGGCTTGTGACCGCTTGAGGAAAGGGAGGCTTGTGACCGCTTGTGGCCACAATGATCCTGAGGCTTGAGAGAGGTGGGGGGTGTCAGTGTGCCCGACATGTAGTAAGTGCTCATTAAATGATGGGGGAGGGAGAGAGAGGCAGAATTGCATTGGCTTAATTTATCTTTTCCCCTACGTTCCACCCAAAGTCTAAAGGAGCGATGAGGAGAAAAGGCTGAGAATTCGGGCCCCCGAGTCCCTGGCTGCCACCTCCCTGCCTTGGGCCTCCGTTTGCCTCCCTGCCGCTGGCTTCCTCCTCCTTCCTCCCCCTCCTCCTCCTCCTCCCCGTGGTCCGTCAGGCCATGCACCTGGCAGTCAATGGCAGGTTCTCGCCCTGCACTCTGCCTTCCTGGACGTTGCTGCAGGTGTGTCACAGGAGCTTGGACGTAGTGATATGAGGTCCTGGACTCAGGGCAGGAGGACCTCCCCAGTCCGTGAGACACCTGGCCTCTGAGCAGCGCCTCTTCCACTTGGCACCTGGCAGGGGCTGGGATCATCCCGTCCCAGAAAATCCACCCATCCTCTAGGCAGAGCTCCCCAAGTAGAGGAGTCCCCGTCACCTTTCTTTCTGGACCCCCTGATAAAGCTGCCAAAAAAACAAAAAAACAAAAAAATCAAATCCCAAAGCCATCCAAATCAAACCAAACCAAAATAACCCAACACCAAAGAAACAAAAACAAAAACAAAACCCAAAAAAACCACACCGTGACTGTGGCTTTGAAAGCTGCCACCGTGCTGTGCACTTTGAAGCCACGTCTCAAGCGCTGGCTTCTTCTCTGCTGCAGCCACGTTCCAGCTGGGGACACTCCATCCGTCCCCTGTTGATCTGAATGAGGAGCCTTCGACCTTGCTTGTGAGGTTAAAAGTCGTCCCTGCTCACAGGCGAGAGACGGCACAGAGAGGCAGAGGAAGCACTTTGAGGATCAGGTGAAGGAGAAAGGGACTCCTGACATTCAGTTCAACCCCAGGGGTGGGTGGTTGAGTTTACAAAAAAGTTCCTTCCCAGGACTCTTTTTTTTTTTTTAAATTGTACCTTAGGTTCTGGGATACATGTGCAGATCGTTCAGGATTGTTGCATAGGTACATACATGGCAATGTGGTTTGCCACATCCCCCTGTCACCTCTATCTGGCATTTCTCCCCATGTTATGCCACCCCCACCTCCCCACCCCCACTGTCCCTCCTCTAGCCCCCCTCAACAGACCCCAGTGTGTGATGCTCCCCTCCCTGTGTCCATGTGTTCTCATTGTTCAACACCCACCTATGAGTGAGAACATGCAGTGTTTGATTTTCTGCTCTTGTGTCAGTTTGCTGAGAATGATGGTTTCCAGGTTTACCCATGTCCCTACAAAGGACACGAACTCATCGTTTTTGATGGCTGCATAGTATTCCATGGTGTATATGTGCCACATTTTCCCTGTCCAGTCTATCATCGATGGGCATTTGGGTTGGTTCCAGGTCTTTGTTATTGTAAATAGTGCTGCAATGAGCATATGTGTGCATGTGTCTTTATAACAGAAAGATTTATCATCCTTTGGGTATATACCCAGCACTCTTTAGCTACATTTTCACCTGGTGGACTCAGAGCCGGGCCCTTTGAGTTGTTCCCAGCTGCTGCTGGGTCTCAGAGCTTCCTCCAGAGGGGTATTGTCTGCTGATGGAAGGAATGCGTGGTGCCCAGGTTAGCGGTTAGCCGTCATGGAGCTGAGGGTGGTGGACAGGCCTGAGGGCCACAGTCACAGGTCTGAGGGGCGGCAGGGGTGGGGCCCGCAGGGGGAGCTTTGGATGTGGGGACAGCCTGGGCTGGATGGCAAAGACTGGTGGGTCCAGAAGTCACACACTGGAGGTCCTGGGACGGCAAGACTCAGCCCCAGCCTCCCATTCCGAGGCCGTCCTTGGCTCCCCTGGTTGCGTCTCCAGTCCCCTTCCCCCAGCCCCGATTCCCCTGCCCCAGGTCAGCCATGATCTCTGCTCATCTCTGTTTTCCATTTCTTTTTTTTTTTTTTTTTTTTTTTGACACGGAGTCTCACTCTATCACCTAGGTTATAGGGCCCCATCTCAGCTCCCTGCAACCTCCGCCTCCTGAGTAGCTGGGATTACAGGTGCCCGCCACCACGCCCAGCTAATTTTTGTAGTTTTAGTACAGACAAGGTTTCATCATGTTGGCTAGGCTGGTCTTGAACTCCTGGCCTCAAGTGATCCACCTGCCTTGGCCTCCCAAACTGCTGGGATTACAGGCGTGAGCCACCACTTTGTTTTAGGAGGTGGCATTCTAAGTGACCCTCCTCAGGCAGCTTCAGCCTTGCATCCACACGGCAGTGGAGGAAGTTTCTGGAACCTGATCCCGCCACCTCTAGCTTCCAGCCCTCCATACCGCGTCTGCTGCCCCTGCGCCTGTCCGCTGTCTCTGACCTTCCCACGGGACGGGACAACTCCCTGGGGCCTCACCCCACTTCCCGTCTCAGGTGACTCACTGCCGACTTGCACGTGGCGGGCCTGACTCACATGCAGCCACAACCCTGGAACATCCAGGGGCTCTGAAGATATTCATTGAATTCAACAGAGGACTGGCCCAAAGTCCCAGAGGGACTTGATGGCAGAAGGAGGCTGAGAAGAGGGCGGGAGGGGAAAGTGTGCGAGGCCCGGCCCACAACACGTGTGCACGCATGGGCTTGTATCTTCACATCAGCCTTGCGAGGGGGGGTGATCCTGTCCCCACTTTGCAGAGGAAAAAACTGAGGCTAAAAGGAAGTGAAATCTACAGCTCAGAAAAATATAGCTGAGAGGACGCAGGCCGAAATGTGGACCCTGGGCCTGAGCTCACGCAGGGCTGCTGCTTTTAGAAATAGATGCCAAAGACCTGGATCTCTGACCCTCTCTGTGTTTGATCGGTAAGGCAAGGCCTCAGCTGCCTCGTCTGTGATACAGGGGCAGTAGTGGTGATGGCGTGCCACACTGCTAGCATATACGAGCATATGCACTACCCCCATACGTAAATGAGAATATTTATACCCCCATGTTACAACTGTGAATGTAGCAGAGGCTGTTGGTGCCCACCTGTTCCTCCTGGGCTCTCACCATCCCCACGTGGGCCCGCTCCATGGCTTCCGACACAATGAAGTGCAGGGAGCCAATGCCCGGGGCAGCACCCCTCAGCCCATGGCACAGCCCATGGGGGTTGGAGGATGGATACCCTAGCTCTGGTGCTCCTTGGGTGAGACAAATCCCAGGCATGCTCCATTGGCTCCCAGTGGGACAGAGCCCCAGCTGCCCACAGCCGAACCTTGATTGCTAATGAAGCTTCCCTCCTGGCTTCGCTCCCCACCCCCCACCCCCACCCCGCCCACACTGCAGTTCTTTCTGCAGGATGCGCTTTGGGGCAACCCACACTCCAGTCAGGAAGGGAATTCTCCCTTCATGAAGCAAAGTTGTTCCTAGAGCCTTTCTAGAACTCTCCTCCTTCCCCACATTAGGGCAGGGAGAAAACAGTTTACATTTATCACCTCAAGGAGGGAATGATAAACTTCAAAAACCAGAACCCTGGATATAAACAACAGGTGGGGGAGAACTGGGGATGAGTGACCCCTCTCCCACCTCCGAAGCAGACAGAGACTTCCCAGGTGGGGCAGGCAGAGGAAGGCACAGAAGGAGGCTGCACGCCACAGACCCTCCAAGACACAAGGTGAGCGGCAGGTGGGATCAGAACTTAGCTAGTGAGGCTAGGCAATGCAAGTTCAGTTACAGGAAACTAACGTCCCTGTCCTGCATACTTGAGTTCAGGCCAAGAGATTCTTGGTATTATTCTTGGTATTCAGGCTGATTCTTGGTATTATTCGGAGAGAGGCTTGTTTTTCTGACTCATTTACAAAGAACTCCCTCCATCTGCGCCCCCAGCCTCCTTCTCCCTGAGCTTCTTCCACCTGGCCATGAGTCATCTCATTCCTTCCAGCCTGAAGCCCCCAGGCTATTCCCCCCCATCCCCCTCCCCAGGAGCCCAGCCCACTTAGGGAAGAGACACCTGAAGGAGCACCTGGCTTGGGAGGCGGGTGTTGTCTGCAGACAGGAAGAGGCACCCTGTGTTGGGACTGGCCCCAGCTGAAGAGAGCAGGGAGGGGGCTGGGCAGGTGGAGCAGGCTCTGATGACTGGGAGTTAGAGTCAGGCTTCAGTCCCATCAAACCCTGCTGTGTGACCCTGGCAGACTCACACAGCCTTTCTGGGCTTCATCTCTGCAGAGCGACGTGCTTGAAGCTGGTCTTCTGTCTCCCATTTTGAACACACTTTGATGCTGGTGTAGCCAGGCTTTTCGGCGTCATCAAGAGACTTGGTGGTATTTCAGCTGGGCACGGCGGCTCACACCTGTAATCCCAGCACTTTGGGAGGCTGAGGTGGGTGGATCACCTGAGGTCAGGAGTTTGAGACCAGCCTGACCAACATGGTAAAACCCTGTCTCTACTAACAATACAAAATTAGCTGGGTGTGGTGGCGCACATCTGAAGTCCCAGCTACTCAGGAGGCTGAGACAGGAGAATCGCTTGAACCCGGGAGGCAGAGGCTGCAGTGAGCAGAGATCACACCAGTGCACTCCAGCCTGGGTGAGACAGAGTGAGTATCCGTCTCAAAAAAAAAAAAGACTTGTGGTTTTTCTCTGTCTCTCCTTTCCTCTGCCTGTTCCCCCTCCTGCTGTTCATTCATTCCTTCCTTCCCACTCCATGTCTGGCCTTGCACAGTATACTGCGGACCCATTGATGACCAAACCCATCTCTGCCTTAGAAGCCTAGTCTGGCAGAAGACAGACGTCTCGCAGCCAGTTATGACAGAAGGCAGTGACGGGCACGTTATTCATAGCTGGCATCTCTCTGGAGCCCCACCTTTCTGCCAGGTCCCGAGCATTCCTGACTCCACTCAATTCCTGGAAATTTCCAAGGCCCAGTTTCCTTGGTCTTCTTCATTTTCCAGGTGAATAAACTGCGAAATGGGAGGTGAGGGACCACAGCTAGGAAGAAATAACTGGGTTCGGGATTTGAACCTCGCCCGCCAGACTGAAGGCCCAGGCTTAGAATCACTCACTTCTCAGAACAGGAGCAAGCAAAAGGGAATTTGAGGAGCTGAGAAAGAGGGCGTGTAGCCCAGCCTTGCTGGGGAAGGCAAGATCAATCTTTCCAGGGATCCCACATCTCTCCTAGTTCCATCATTTCACCCTCTCTCTCCCAAGACTGGCTGTGGGTGGGGGGTGGAGGTAACATTTGTCGCAATAATGGAGAAGTAACACTAGCTAATATTCATCGATGATTACTCTCTTTAGTTGTGATTGGTGGGTTTCATGTCAAGGGCTTGATTCTGACCAATCATTGCAGCCAGAGGAATGGACTCATAGCTGACTGGCCAGTGGTAGGAGCTGTGCCTAAGTCCTTGAGCTGGTGGGCCATCCCGTGCCAACCAATCCACATTGAGAGCCAGGGAGGGCAGTGCCATTGGAAGTGCTCTTAGCAGAGGAGGTAAGAATAGCAGATAGCCTCCTGTATGTCTTCTTTTGTAAAGTGTCTGTTCATGTCCTTCGCCCACTTTTGAATGGGCTTGTTTGTTTTTTTCTTGTAGATCTGTTTTAGTTCTTTGTACATTCTGGATATCAGCCCCTTGTCAGATGGGTAGACTGCAAAAATTTTTTCCCATTCTGTTGGTTGCCGATTCACTCTACTGACTGTTTCTTTTGCCGTGCAGAAGCTGTGGAGTTTGATTAGGTCCCATTTGTCTATTTTGGCTTTTGTTGCCAATGCTGTTGGTGTTTTGGTCATGAAGTCCTTTGTTTACAATAGCAAAGACCTGGGACCAACCCAAATGCCCATCAATGATAGACTGAACAGGAAAAATGTGGCATGTATACACCATGGAATATTATGCAGCCATCAAAAACGATGAGTTCATGTCCTTTGTAGGGACATGGATGAACCTGGAAACCATCATTCTCAGCTAACTGACACAAGAACAGAAAATCAAACACCGCATGTTCTCACTCATAGGCAGGTGTTGAACAATGAGAACACGTGGACACAGGGAGGGGAGCACTACACACTGGGGTCTGTTGGGGGGAAATAGGGGAGGGACAGCGGGGGGTGGGGAGTTGGGGAGAGATAGCATGGGGAGAAATGCCAGATATAGGTGATGGGGAGGAAGGCAGCAAACCACACTGCCATGTGTGTACCTATGCAACAATCTTGCATGTTCTTCACATGTACCCCAAAACCTAAAATGCAATTAAAAAAAAAAAAAAAAAGAATAGCAGATATCCCTTAATCCAGCATTTTAGGCAAAGTAACCCATGAATCCTCCCAGCAACCCTGAGGCACAGAGAAGCTAAGAGACTCACCCAAAGTCACACGGTTGTGAACCTCAGTGCCGAACCCTGGAAGTCTGGCTTCTGAGTCTGTGGTTTTTATCTGCAGTGCTACAGTGCCTCTTAGAATAACGCCTGAAGATGAAATCGATAGACGGTGTTTGGAGTTGAAATGAGGGAGGAAGGGAGAGGAAGAGGAGGTGATGATGTTTTACATTCGTGTAAATTGACTTGTGATTTAGACAGCTCCTCCCCCACCTGGTGATTTAGACACAAAGCCGGCCAGGCCAGGCTGACACCTGCAGCTTGACCTTGTGTCTGTAGTTACCAGTGGTGATGTCACCACGGAGTCCGCAGAAACAGCGGCATCGCACCAGCTCCAGCCCCAGCTGCCTCTTGTCAGTTCCACACGGGGGACCCATTTTGGGCAATGTCTGTGGCAAGTTCAAGTGCCTTCTTTTTAAAATTAATTATTTTTATTTATAATTGACACTTTCAAGTGTCTCCTTGAGGACGCTTCTTAGAGGAGGCCCTTGGAGTCAACAGCGCAGGCTTCTTGGCGAGGCCCGTGTGTGGGCGCGGTGTGGGGATGGTGGGAATCTGCCATCGTTACCACTGTGTGTTCTCCTGAAAAGATTTCTCTCTAATGTTTCTAATTTCACTGTTGCTCAAACATCCAGTACGATGTCTTTGCACTAACACTTTTAAATCAAAATATTCTTTTGATGGCCTTGGTTAGGCACATTCTGGAAATAAATCCCGAGCCAAGCTTTGTTGTTTCCTCTTCTTCCTGCGTTTCTTCTCTTCCCTCTCCTTCCTTGAACGAATCTGTATTGTACATTTAACTTTTGTCAGGCCCCATGGTAACATCCCAGGGAAACCGAATGAATAGGACTTACCTTTGCCTTCAAGAAGCTGTTTGTCCAAGTCCCTACAAAGGACACGAACTCATTGTTTTTCATGGCTGCATAGTATTCCATGATGTGTATGTACCACGTTTTCTTTGTCCAGTCTATCATTGATGGGCATTTGGGTTGGTTCCAGGTCTTTGCTATTGTACACAGGGCTGCAATGAACATAGTGTGCATGTGTCTTTATAGTAGAACGATTTATAGTTCTTTGGGTATATACCCAGTAGTGGGATTGCTGGGTCTGGAAACCATCATTCTCAGCAAACTGACCCAAGAACAGAAAGCCAAGCACCATATGCTCTCACTCATAGGTGGGTGTTGAACAACGAGACCACGTGAACTCAGGGAGAAGAGCATCACACACAGGGGACAGTTGTTGGGGGGGGGAGTAGGGGAGAGACAATGGGGGGGGAGGGATAACATGGGGAGAAATGATGCCAGATGTACTATGCACCTAAGGTAAATAAATTACATTATTTAAAAAGAAGAAGCTGCTTTTTTTTTTTTAAAAGACATGTCTTGCTCTGTCATCTCTGTCAGTGAGGTGGCACAGTCATAGTTCACTGCAGCTTCAACCTCCCAGGTTCAAATGATCCTCCTGCCTCAGCCTCCCAAGTAGCTGTGACCACAGGCATGCACCACCATGCCCAGCTAATTTCTTCATTTTTTAAAATAGAGATGGGGTCTCACTGTGTTACCCGGCTGGTCTTGAACTCCTGGGCTCAAGCGATCCTCCCACTTCAGCCTCCCAAAGTGGCTCATTACAAGCATGAGCCACTGCATCTGGCTGAAGCGTCCCATCTTTTAGGGGTTATAGATGAACACTTATCATGTAGTGGGGGCCATAAAGGGCAGGAGAAGGAGGAGGATGTCATCCCTGCTTAGGGAAGTTTTCCAGGCAGATGCTGGAGGTAGAGAGAGGGAAGAGAAAGCACCCTAGACAGAGGGCACAGCATAGGCAAAGGCAGAGAGGCAGGGAGTAGTGTAAGTTCATGAACGATTGTGGTTTGGCTGTGCATATGGGGAGTTGCAGAGGATGAGACACGAGACGTAACCAGGGCACAGTCAGACCACTGAGAGCTTTGTCATGGTAGAGGAAGGGCACATGAACGGTCCAGGGCCAAGAGAGCACTGAACTAGGAGTTCCTAGACAAGATCCAGGCTCTTTCATTGTTTTGAAGTTGACTCGATGAGTCGTGGTTCCTCTCTGAGTCTTGGTCTTTTCATCCGTAAAAGCAGAGCCCTGTTCTCTTGTTGATCGACGTGCTTTCTGACTCACACATCGATGCATTTCTGGGATGTTTTTTCTTGTCCTTCCTAGAATCTCTCCCCAGATCTAAAATCCTGCAGTGATCTTGACCACCCAACCCCACAGACGTCATCTGAGTCAGAGCTAAATGGATCTTTCTGTTCCTGGTGGGTCTATTTGTCACAGCTTTGAGGGGGTGCTCCCGGGGTGTCACTGCACACCACCTAATTGATTTTGATTTTATTTTCACAGCCTTGGTGTAATTATGAAAGCCTGCTGTAATTATCAAAACACAACTCCAAGTATTTCATTATTAAAATACCCCTATAGTCTATTATTAATTCATTAGCTAAATTTGGATTATATCACTCAATAATTAATGTGCAGACATGAATCCGGGGAGCCTGGCCACTGTGAGTCACATGGCAACTGCGGGAAGCAATGGGAGGCTGAGAGATTAGGAGGCGAAGGTGGAGAGAATGGAGAGAAAGAGAGGGAAAGCAGGTGCTCATGGAGGATGGCTCACTGTCCTGCTCTGCGACATGCATTTAACCATTGATTCAATAAACATTTACTGCTGGCCTACTACATGCTAGGAACTTTGAGTACCTTAACATCCAAATACTAACTCTTGCAAGGTGGTTCCTGGGGTTTTCTTTTATTTATATGTACATTCTTCATTCATCACCCATCTGTCTACCCATCCATATAGCCATACAGCCACCTACCTACCCATCCACCCATTCATCCATCCATCTAAAAAGCCATTCATTCATCTGTCATCCACTCAATTTATCCATTCATCCACTCAGTTTATCCATTCATCCACCCGCCCATCTACTTACCTACCCACCCATCTACACGTTCACCCGTCAATCTCTCCATGCATCCACCCAACCATTCATTCGCTCATTCATCCATCATATATTCATCCACCCATTTATATATCCATCCTTCTAGCTATTAACTCATTCACCCATCCATCCATTTATCTATTGATCCCTCTAATTATTAATGTATCCATCTACCCATCCATTCACACACCTATTGCTCTATCCACCTATCTATCTACCCACCCATCCTTCCACCCATTCATCCATCCATCCGCCATCCCATCAATCCATTCATCTACTCATCCGTCTGGCCTCCATTCATCCATCATCTCAATTTATCCATCCATCCATCCATCCATCCACTCATCTATCTACTTGTCTACCTACCCATCCATCTATCCATCCATCCATTCACCCACCCATCCACCTACTCATCCATTCATCCATGATCCCTGTTATTCATCCATGCATCCACCCATCCATCCATCCATCCACTCATCTATCTACTTGTCTACCTACCTATCCATCTATCCATCCATCCATTCACCCACCCATCCACCTACTCATCCATTCATCCATGATCCCTGTTATTCATCTATCCACCCGCCCATGTATCCATCCATGCGTCCATCCACCCATCCATCCACCCAACCATCCAGTCATCTATCCACTCATCTATCTACTCTTCATCTATTATTTATCCATCCACCCGTTCATTAATTTATTCATCCATCCATTCATCCACCCACCCATCCATCCACTCACCCATTCACCTATTGCTTATCCATCCACCATCCAGCATGCATCCATCTATCTGTTTATTGAGCACTTTCTATGTTCCAAGCATGGACAGCACCTTGAGGAACAGACTATGGCCTCTGCTCACAGGAAGCTCAGCCTCCATGTGGAGGACAGGGAGCAGCCATGCAGACCAGTGCTTGCGATCGTGTGATATGTTTTTATGGGGAGGACAGGGGAATATAGGAGCCCAGGAGGAGCCTGAGTTTGGTGAGGTAAGGAACTGTGGTCAGGGAAAGCTTCCTGGAAGAAGAGCTATTTAGCTGAGGCAGAAGGGGGAGGGCAACAAGCCAGGAAGAAGGATTCACGGGGACCCAGATGTCTGAGGTGGTCCAGCCTCATGTGGGGTGTCTGGGGGTGTGGGGACATGGCCAGTGAGGTCAGCAGAGCTTGGATGTGGTGGCTGTGTTTCCTTTTTAGATTCGTTTTGAGAATGATGGGTGTTCAGCAGAGACTGAAGTGGTTAGAAATGATTTGTTTTAAAAATATTTCTCCAGCTGCAGTTTGGAGAATTGACCTGCAGGGGCTTGAGTGGAGGTGGAGAAGCTGGGGTGAAGGTAGTATAGGCATTTGTGTGAACAGTTGTGGTGGCTCTTGATAGAGGGCTGGCAGGGGATAGCAAAGGATCCATCTTGGAGGGACGTGGAGGGGTTAGCATCCTGGCTATGGGGCAAAGGGGCTCCAACTGAACAGGTTACTTAAGTCCAGCAACCTATCCAATTCTTTCCGAGAATACCCATGTGCCAGCCACCATTTAGGGAACCAGAGGTTCCTAACCTGGCAATTCAAGAAGCAGCCTTGTTTGTGCAGAGATCTCACTGCAGACAGCCTGGAGAGCAAGAGCACCAAGTGCCAGGGGTTCAGCAGGCACTGAGACTGCAGAGGCCTGCTGAGGTTATATCACTGAGGGTCTCAGTGGTCAGGCTAAGATACTTAGATACTTCTTGAGAGCACTGGGATCCATGGGAGGATTCGCAGCCAGAAAATGGCATGACAGGAGGTCAGGAAAATGCAAATGGATGGTTCTTGCCACCGTGTCATGAATGGGCTGGAAGGAGTAAGCCTGGAGGCTGAGGTCTGTTGAGAAAGCTGCTGCTGGCATCTAGGCTAAGATCCAACGGGCCTCTCTGGAAAGCATGGCTCCTTCACTTGGTTGCTGTGTGACCTTGAACAAATTACCCAACCTCTCTGTGCCTTTGGAAAACAAGGATCACAGTATTTCCCATCTCATGAGGATTAGTTGAAGTGACACAGAAGTGCCTGAAACAAAGCGAAGAGCAGAGCAGCTTGTCTTGCCACCGTGGGCATGGTGAGGGTCTTTGACTTCTTGGGACTCAGGTCCTCATCTGTAAAATGAAGATCACAGCCATGCCTGCCTTAAAGGATCGTCCAGGACTAAATGACTTAAAGCACACAGTGCACGAGAGCCTGGGCAGCATCTGCAGAATTTGTGGGGCCAGTTGCAAAATGAACACTCAGGGAGTCTTGTTCAAAAACAATGAAGAATTTCAAGACGGCAGTGGCCGAGCGTTAAACCAAGTGCGGGCCCCTTCATGTCAGCTTGACAGGTTGACAAAAGCGGAAATTCCAGGCAAGGGGAACAGCTTGTTCGAAGGCTTACAAGGAGCCTGGAACAGAAAATTTGAAACACGGGTTGTCTCCGAAAATCCAAACGTGGCTGCTGTGACCCCCGGAGCATCTGGAGGCTGCCTGAGGCGCGGACTCCTGCCTTGAAGAATCCCGGCCACCCCTTCTCCATTTCCAATTTTGGGTGGGGCTTATTTGGATGAAAATCTGTCCCTCTCTGGGCCAGAGGCCTCTGCTGACTTTTCTAAGGATGCATAACCTTTTAGGGACAGGGACTGATCGCAAGCCGGTGTTCAGAGCTCTCCACCAAGGAGTCTACCGACTCCCCAGATGACGAGCAGCAGAAATACTTTGAAAAGTTTTTCTTTTTTTTTTTTTTAAACGACCAAGCTGACCAGTCATTTTTGTCACTGTCATGCTTCAGAAAGTAACTATTGGGGGCGATTAGAGGAGAGTGAGTCTGTAAAATGTGGCATTTCCCTGTTAGCTTTAAAAAGTTTTGCAAACATATTTTATGTGTGTTTATAGAAAAAAACATCCCCGACCCAAATTGATTGAAAAAATGTGTTGTTATTGAAAGGGCCAAGCTGAACTCTTTACAGAGCGCGGTGCTCAGCAAGACTTGGAAGGCGAAAATTTCATATAAATAGTTGTGCCGAGTTGTTATGGCAACTGAAATTCGAAAAGTAAATAGGTTTGGGGGAAATATTTTTCCTCGTCTTTGGAAGGATTTTCTGTTGGGGATCAGTTGCAAAAAAAAAAAGAAGAGCTAATCCAAAGCCCAGTGGGCTTGGCGTGCGTGCTGGAGGGGCCGAATGGGGTCCCGGTGCTCAAGATCTCGACGTCAGCGGAACACGTTCTTTCCTTTCTCTGAATAAGGGTGAAGAACAGGATGGCGTGGGCTGGCTCCTGAATGCTGTGTGGCCGTAGGCCAAGGGCCTGCCCTCTCTGGGCCTCAGCTATTCTGCCTATAGAGTGGTTCGATTGAAATTAATCATCATGCAGTGTTGTCTTGGGGACAGGTGTCTGCTTGTGGATTTGAGTCTCACAACAGCCCACTGAGGTTGGCCTGCGTGTGTCCGTTGGAGAGATGGGGAAACTGAGGCTCAGGGTAGAATGGAGGCTTGCTGGAGATAACACAGGCGTGGATGGTAACGTGAGAGGTCCGCTTGAGTTTCTGATGCAGAGCGTAATCCCCTGCTGCGTTCTTCATGCTGTTGCTCATGTGTGCTGGCAGCCATCCTGTGCAGTGAAACCCACTGGCCACCGACCCCTCAGCTCTCCATGAGAAATCAAGGACCCAGGAGCCAGAGGCTGGGGCCAGTCACCTGCAGGAGGTGGGCTGGAGACTGTCCCCAGGCCTCACTCCAGCATGCCAGGCTACGGCGCTCTCTCTATAAGCAGAAAGGCCACTGTGGCTGCATCTGTCCCCTGCTCCTCCCCTCCCCGAGGCAGGAACACCGTGTACCTGACAAGGAAGGACCCCTGGCTTTGGTGGAGGCCATAATGAAGAAGAATTACTCTCTTGTGTCCCGCCTCTCGGGGGAAGAGCTGTACACGCCCAATGGCATTTAAGCCTCCTAGCGTCATACACCAGCATATATGTCCCCATTTCCAGATGAGGAGACCAGATCTTGGAGGGGGACACTATGTGCTCACATCTAATACTTGGCAAAGCTTAGATTCGAATCCAGGTCTGACTGATTCTTGAACCTGACCGCTTCCCTACCTGCTCTCTTGAAGCCAGCCAAAGCGTTACCAGGACAAACTGGCCACATTCATTGTGGCTGTGTGTATATGTGTGTATGTGTGTATATGTGTGTCATGTGTTTGTGTACATGCCTGTGTACATGTATGTATGTGTGTATATGTGTCATGTCCATGCACGTCTGTGTGCACATGCGTATATGTGTGTCATGTTTGTGTACATGCTTGTGTGTACACGTGTGTTTGTGTATATATGTGTGTCATATGTCCATGTACATGCCTTGTGTGCATGTGTGTTTGCATGTATCTGTGTGTCATATGCCCATGCACATCTGTGTGTACATGTGCATATGTGTGTCATATGTTCGTGTACATGCCTATGTGTACATGTGTATCTGCATGTATCTCTGTGTGTCCAGGCACATGCCTGTGTGTACTTGTGTGTTTGCATGTATCTGTGTGTCACATGCCCATGCACATGCCTGTGTGTACATGTGTGTTTGCATGTATCTGTGTGTCACATGCCCATGCACACGCCTGTGTGTACATGTGTGTTTGCATGTATCTGTGTGTCCATGCACGTGCCTGTGTGTACATGTGTGTATGCGTGTATGTGCTTGCACGTGTCCATGCATGGCCTTGGTGCCTATGTGTGCGTCTGTGTGCCAGCTCTCCTCTCCTACCACTTCTGTCTGCAGCATTTGGACTTTTGCTGGAATCTCAGGTCACTATGGATTTAGGACCCAGCAGCTCCCCAAGATGGGACTGGAATGGGACCGTGAGGACACTGACCTCCGAAGGTCCTGGTTCAAACCCTGGCTTCACTACTTTCTGCCAGGAAGGCTGAGGCTCGAGCGTGGAGGCCCCTCAGCCTCAATTTCTCCTTGGTGAAATGGGGCCATCTCAGCACGCGTCTGCCTGGCGATTACAGAGGTGTGGTGATGTCTGTCTGCAGGGGCCACCCACCCCCTCTCCACGCTGGGGTCTTAAAGATATGTGCTTCCATGGGTCCTGATAGAGGAAGTGCCAAACTCCCTAGCTGCGGGGAATGTACCAGGTGGTCAGGGCAGTTTGAGACATGCTCCTCAAAGCCCAGAGATATCTGGCTCCCTGGACCTCCTAGCAGAGGCCCCTGTGTGATGCCAAGCTCCCCAGACCCATCTCCCCATTTATATGAGAGTGGCAGGGACAGGGAAAGACACCATGGGTGGGAACCCTAGCAGCGAAGGAGGAGGCAGGGGCGCCCGGGTTTATCAGGAGCACCTTATTTGAGAACGGATGGGCCTTGGCAAATTGAACTTCAAAATTTTGTTGGGGGTAAGGGGGAAAGCAGGGAGACAGAGAGGAAGATAGAGAGACAGATGCACACACATATGCATGCACACACACGTCTGTCTGTCTGTGTATATCCATCCATCTATCTGTCAAGAGAAAGAGAGAGACAGAGAAACAGAAAGGAAATGAACATATTCCCAACAGCTCAAGGCAAGCTATGTTGAAAAGTGGCTGGAGCGTGGCCTTCTGGGAGCCGCCCTGTCCCTGGCAGTGGGGTGATCTTGGAGGGGCTCTCTCCTTCTCTGCACCTAGGACCCCTCGTTATCATCTCCTGCCTTCCAGCACAGTCTGAGGATAAAGGGATGGGAGTGCACCTGGCATGCTGCAAAGTGCCACCTGAATGCCTGTGGTGGGTTCCTCTCTGCTGGGCCTGGGTCCCTTCAAAAAGAATTCTCCACTAGGTGGGTCCTAGTCTGCTTTGGAAGACCACCCTGCAAGTGATAAGGGAAGCAGAGACTGGGTTACCTACCTCAAATCTGTTTTCTTCTTCCTGGTGTTAGAGTTCTCAACCTTCCTTGCAGCTTAGTGTGGCCAGGTGACTTATAATTTTGGTCAGTGAGGTGCAGGAAGAGTGATAAAGAACAGCTTCAAGGAAACCTCTTTGAAGCACAGTTGGTGGCCACCCCTTTGCCTCTGCTTCCTTGCCTCTTTCCTGCTGGCTGGGATGTGAATGGGATGGCTGGTTTTCAAGCAGCCATGTTGCACCATGAGGAAAGAAGCTTCTTCATCCAGAGGGTGGATGGCCTGTCTCTGGAATTCTGTTACAGGAGTGAGAAATAACCTTCTATCTTATTGAAGCCATTGGTATTTAGCTTTTCTCTAAGCTAACCTGCATCCTAATGGGTAAAACAGGGAGAAGGTATTTCTGTGCCTGGTCTTTCCTTCTAGAAGAAGGAAATTCAAGCTGCTTAGAGTTGGCAGACACACAGAGGAAGTCTAGATTTCTTGAAGTGGTTGGCCTGGCAGAAAAATACTATCAGTAGAAATAAGATCACTGTCCTGATAGTAAGGACAGTCACAGCAGCTCTGAACTCTGGCAACTTTGGCACCTATCTGCCTCCCCTACCAGAGTCTGTGCTCATTAAGGGTGACCAGAAGCTCCTGTTTATGTTTATTTCCAGCTCAGTGGCTGGCACCCTCCACAGTCCCCTAGACAGGAGAAGTCACAAGCCCAGCAGGAAGTGGGGACACAGGGAAGGCGGGGTGTTCTCCCTGCACAGAGACAGATAGACACCACGGTCTATATGGGACACCACTTCGCTATATGGGAGGGAGGCTGAGAACAGCCTCAGTCCCGGAAAATCCTGTCTCTTGCAAGGCCTGTCTGTATTCCTCGGGTTCTCTGTGGATTTCAGAGAGACTGGTGTCCCTCTTTTACACGTCTCCTTCAATTCCTGTAGAACATGGTGATCAAGAGTGTGGACTCTGATCTTGGGCACACATCTCGGCTCTGCTGCTTCTGGCCCATGACCTTGGGCAACTGACCTCTCTATGAGCCTCAGTTTTCTCATTTGCCAGACGGACACGGTGCCTTATATGCAAAAGACAGCAAGCTTTCCATTTACACAGACCAGGACTTCTCAGGTAATCACGTAGGCCAATTGCTGGGGAATTTGTTTTTTTTTTTTTTTTTTAATTGCATTTTAGGTTTTGGGGTACATGTGAAGAACATGCAAGATTGTTGCATAGGTACACACGTGGCAGTGTGATTTGCTGTCTTCCTCCCCTTCACCTATATCTGGCATTTCTCCCCATGCTCTCTCTCCCCAATTCCCTGCCCCCCATCCCTCCCCCATTTCCCCTCAACAGACCCCAGTGTGTGATGCTCCCCTCCCTGTGTCCATGTGTTCTCATTGTTCAACATCCGTCTATGAGTGAGAACATGCGGTGTCTGATTTTCTGCTCTTGTGTCAGTTTGCTGAGAATGAATCTGGAGACAACAGATGCTGGAGAGGGTGTGGAGAAATAGGAACACTTTTACACAGTTGGTGGGAGTGTAAATTAGTTCAACCACTGTGGAAGACAGTGTGGCGATTCCTTAAGGACCTAGAAATAGAAATTCCATGTGACCCAGCAATCCCATTACTGAGTATATATCCAAAGGATTATAAATCGTTCTACTATAAGGACACGTGCACACGAATGCTCATTGCAGCACTGTTTACAATAGCAAAGACCTGGAACCAACCCAAATGCCCATCGATGATAGACTGGACGGGGAAAATGGGAAGTTGTTAAATGCTGGCTCTGACGCAACGGGACTGGGGAAGTGCCTGGGGTTCTGCATTTCTAACAGGCTCCTGGACACAGCGATGCTCCAAGCTCAGGGACTGCATCTGGAGTAGCTGAGGCTTAGCCTAGATCAGGGGTCTGTAAACTTTGGCCCATGGGCCTGCATTCTTCTTTTGTACATCAGGTTCCATTGAAACATGACCACACGTTTATTTACATACGGTCTACAACGTTTTTCCTGCTACGGTGAGAGAGCTGGGCAGTTGCGGCAGAGGCTGTGTGGCCTGCAAAGTCAAACATATTTCCTATCGGGCCCTTTACAGCATGAGTTGGCCAACCCCTGAAGCTACGTTGAAAGAATGAAACGAGAAGATGGATTCGAGACCACTTGGCCCAGACAGAAAAAGGGCTGGGTTCACAGCACGGTCCGCGGCCCCGGCTCCGCAGGCATCTGCGTCCTCCTCCTCACCCAGGAAGGTTCCTCGGCTAAAACTGAGCACGGGAGACGGAGGACAGGCTGGGGAAGAAGCCACAGAAAGAAAAGGCTGCAAGAGAAGGTCGCTCTGGAAATCCCTCCCCTCCGTGGGTCTTCACCCTCGCCGCCTCGGCCTCTGCTGTATGTGCCTGGTGAAACTGGGGGCTCTGGGTTCCCCAAGGAGTTGGCACAGCATGGGCTTCTTGCAGCTCCCCCAGCTTCCCTGGAAACCCCTCAGCCTCTCACAACGAGGCTCAGCGTCGCCCTTGCCGTCCCTGCTCACCGAGGCTCATCAGAGGGGCACCACCGGGGCGGGGTGCACCCAGTTCCGCCGGCTCCTCATCGAAATGAGAAATCTGCCGTCCAGGCAGGCTCGGAGCGCTGGTAACACTCTTGCAGGTGAACCTCCTCACTTCTCACTGCCGGGGTCACCTCTGTCTCCAAACACTTGTTTTCCTAAAAAAAAAAAAAAAAAAAAAAAACACCTGGGATGTGTGATGGGTTTGGCTGTGATAAAAAAAAAGAAAAGCAAGAGGAACATTTTATTCTTCCGTTGCTGGAGTTCCGAACCCCCGCCTCTCTTCGCCCTCTTGCCGAGGGGCTGCCCGTGTCGCTTTCTCCCCAGCTCCTGCCTGCCAAGACCAGGAACCAGGCGGAGGAGGGGGAAACGTGGCGTCATTAGATCGGGTTTTCTCCCCACATGGAAACAGTCGCCACATAAAAGAGATCCTGGCCCAGACTCGGCCTGGGTTTGTTTGGCCAACAAATCTGGTGTGTGTTGAGGAATCAATAGCGAGGGTGGTGAGATGGAACAGGGACGAGGGTGTCCACACGCCCGGTCCCCTGTCCCCTGCCCCCCTGGCCAGACTGTCCTCCGGATCCTCTAGCCTCTGAGCCCAGCTCGTCTCTCTCACAGTCTGGGTTTTTTGCCGCTGTCTCCCTGTCTCTCTCTCTCCCCCCCACTCTTTCTGTTTCTGTCCTTTGTCCCTGTGCACGGCTCTCTCCATCTGTCCCCTCTACACCCTTCCTCTTTCCAGCTCTGCCTCTCCCTCTGCCATCTGTGGGTTCTCACCTGTGTCTCTCTCTTTCCCTCTTTCTCCTTGTCTGTCCCTGTCTCTCCTGTGACGTTTGTCTCTTCCGTCTGCGTCTCCGTCTTTCTCAACATTTCCGTCCTGTGTCGGTTCCTGTGTGTGTCTCCTTCAACGTGTCTCCTTTTCCCCACCTTCTGCCCCTGCATCTCTGCCTCGACCTCCCCACTCAATTAGAAGAAACCATCTCCGCCTTCAGCCTCTGGGCCCTGTACACACCGGTGTGAACTTTCTGGGTCCCAGCTTGCGTCCTGAAGGGTCAGAGGGATGGCTTAGTGTTTCAGAGCTGCTCACATCACGGCACGCCTCCCCCATTTCCTCCAAGGACTCTGCTGGAGGAAGGGGCAGGTGCGACAAATGGGACCAGAAGCCCTGGGAATAAGCGTGGGTCCTAGGGCTTGGAGGAGAGACTCAGAGTTAAGCAATGCCTGAAACATGGTAGGCATCCCAGCCTCGTTCTTCAGGGGCTCCCAGTCCCACAGTATCCCCATCCCCAAATGTCAACCACCCAGGCAAGGTGGCCAGGACCCGATGGCTTAGGCAGACCAGTTTTAAGCCAGACTTGAGTCAGAGCAGGGTTCAAATACTGTTTGTGCCACTTACTAACTCGGTGACCCTGGGCAAGTCACTTAACCTCTCTGAGTCTTGATGTCCTCATCTGCAAATAGAGGTAATTATTTAAATTATTTAAATTAGTAATGCACTTAGAACAATGCTTGGCAGATAGTAGGAATGCCAGTAATATTAGCTTGTATTATAATTATGAGACTCATAGACGAGTGAGCTACTATTCTAATTTGTACCTTGGTTTAGGGGGAAAGGATATTTTCGTGGGGGTTTTGAGGAATGAGTAGGAGTTTGCCAAGCTTACAGAGGACCTTTCTTCTAAGGTTGGTGGTACAACATGAGTCAATGGCATTTTATAGATGAGAAAATAGAAGTCCAGAGAGGGGAAGTAGACCTAAAGTCATAACTGCAAATCCCAAAGAAAAGTGTGGCAGGCCTATAGGTTTCTGTCAATGGTCACTCTGATCCTGGCCCCAAGACCTCAGCAACAAAAGGGTTAATGGGTTGTTTCATCCTCCCGTGAACACAATGGTCTCTGCTTCTCCTGCTTCTGTTCAATCTGTCCCTGTTCCCTATGCTGTGAGCACGCAGTCAGCCACCCCAAAGCCTGGGATGGGGATGGGCCTGGAGCTGCGGGGGTGGCCAGCCACTGGCAGGGCCAACTGGAGGATTCCTGGCCTGAAGCAGCCTGCAGATGCTGGAAGAAATGAGGAGAATGTTCCTCGGATCAGCTGCTTGGTATCCGGAGCTCTCCAGATCCAGAAGTCGCAGCCTCTTGGCAGCCCAAGTGACTCCAAGACGCGGCCAGTTTGCTTGGTCTTCGGGGCTGCGGGGAAGAGCTGGGAGTTCTCTGTTCTCTTGCTTTCTTTTTTTTTGCTTTCCTTTTTCAGTCTTTGAGGCTGCTTGAAAAAGTTGGTAGCTTCCCCCCCCTGCTCTCTCTCTATATATTTATATATATGTATATTTTAAATCCTCTCTTCTTTCCTTTACATCATTTCTGTGCAACGAGGAAAGCTCAGGTAGGAGGAAATGGCCTTTTCTTTCTCTTTCAGCTTAGGGTACCCCACTCAGCCCTTGAGGTCTATCCACTGCAGAGATAGAGGCCGTCACTGCAGAGAGACTCTGTGGCATTGAGAGAGACCGCGCTGCCTGGGTTCGGACGCTTCGTACTGATCATGGCAGGTGGACTCTGACGTGGCCCTCCATGGTCCCACCTTCTGGCATTCAAAACATCAGATTTCCTCCCTTTAAGTGTGAGCTGGACCTAGTGAGTTGCTCCTAAAAAGTAGTGATTCTTGTGCCTCAGCCTCCCAAGTAGGTGGGACCACAGGCACGTGTCACCACACCCAGCTATTTGTGTGTGTGTGTGTGTGTGTGTGTGTGTGTATTTTTAGTAGAGAAGGGGTTTCACCATGTTGGCCAAGATGGTCTCGATCTCCTGACCTCGTGATCCGCCTACCTCAGCCTCCCAATGTGCTGAGATTACAGGCGTGAGCCATCACACCCGGTCCCTTTCCCCACTTTGTTGTGTCCTTCATCTTTTGAAAATCACTACCAGCTTGGTGACCTTTGTGATCTCAGTCTTTCTCACAAACGCCTTTTACCCCACCTTCTTACAGCTGCTGTGCCCCGTGGTTGGGGCAGACGTCACCAGCTTCAGCTCCCTGTGCCATCCACCATAAGCACCAGGGCACACCCCGTTGAGCCTGAGACATACGTGATGTCACCAAGTGGCAGTGTGAAGGTGACGTTTTCTTCACCCAGCCACTACTCGTGCGGCCAGCCCATCCATCACTCCCCAGTGCACCCAATCCACCCAATTTAAATAAACAAATCCCCCAAACAGGACCCAGTAATGGAAACGCTGACAGACCCTTATCTACGGCATCGCTGGGTGTGGACGGGTCTATCATGATTTGGGCCTCACTGAGGCAGAGGACTTATTGCAATTGTGCCGCACCTGTGACAGTTTAATCAGATCTTGAAAATCAGGGGCATTACATCGTGCACCTGCTCATGAGGAAAAAAGGGAAAAAAATGGCTGGTAGTTTTCTGTCATGGGCACTTTTTTTAAAAAAAGTACCTGAGTAGGACCTCCAGACTATATAATTCATTGCATGTGTGTGGGGGAGGGCAGGCAGTGGGGAGCATGGGAACTAGAATGATACTGAGTGGTGATAAGACAAGGCTGAGGGAAGATGTCCACAAAGCGGCTTATTTTGTCTACACAGGCTGCATCGTGGAGGACGTGAGCATGTCTGGGCAGTGGAGGAAAACAGACCTAGGTTCAAGACATGCATCCTTCGCTCCCTTCCCTTCCTTCCCTCCCTTCTTCCCATGAATATTTGTTAATTTCCAACTTTATCTCTGGCCCACTGCTAGGCACCAGGAGACTGTAATAACCCCAGTGTGTCCGGGTTCTGCCCTCTAGGAGCCAGGATATATGATTAGGGAGAAACAGTGGGCTCACAGAATGTCTTTGTTTTTGCCTCCTCAAAAGCTCGAGACCAGGGACCAGGACCTCAGATATGCAACAGACTTGGAGGCAGGGAGTGTATTTGGAGGTGATCCCAGGTGGCAGGGCTGGGGAGCAGGGGGAGAGACAGGGAAGAGAAGAAAATTCCCGTGACGGGCATGTGACTGATCTGGTTATCACTGTGGGTAACTGGGGCTTGTCACTGCTAGAGACATTCTGAGGAACAGTGTACAATGGGCCACAGCTTTGAAAACCCTGAGGCAGGAAAGCAGGGAGACACCCACTTATGGGACGCTGGCCACAGGCAAGGTCATGTTTACCATTGATGGGCTGGAATCAGTGGATCAAGAGGGTGTGGCCGGTAGCACCATGGACAGCTCCCACGTTGGTACCCTGGGGAGCTGGGGTCAGCTGGGTGATCAGGGTGGGCTTTCTGGAGGAAGTTGAAATTGAGAAAAAGTTAAATAGGGCAGGATATGGAGGAAAGCGCATTCTAGGAAGGTGAATAGCATATGCAAAAAGGGCTCAGAGGCAGGAGTGTTGGTACTTTTGAGGACTGACAGGGACCCGGTGGTAGGAGCAAAGAGAATGAGGTGAAAAGAAACAGCGCAGGGGACAGGAGAGAGCTGAATTCAACTCAGACCATTTGGGACTCAAGGCCTTTGGTGGGAAGAGGGAGATGTCAAAGAACCCGGGACAAGGATATCAGATATGCAAAAGTAAAAGCTCATCCTGGCCAGGCGCGGTGGCTCACGCCTGTAATCCCAGCACTTTGGGAGGCCGAGGCGGGTGGATCACGAGGTTAGGAGTTCAAGACCAGCCTGCCCAACATGGTGAAACCCTGTCTCTACTAAAAATACAAAAATTAGCTGGGTGTGGTGGTGGGTGCCTGTAATCCCAGCTACTCGGAAGACAGGCAGGGAATTGCTTGAACCTGGGAGGCGGAGGTTGCGGTGAGCCAAGGTCATGCCACTGCACTCCAGCCTGGCAACTCCATCTCACAAAAAGAAAAAGAAAAAGAAAAAGAAAAGTTCATCCTGGCTTCTGTGTAGAGAATGGGTGTGCATGTGGTGCGAGTCTGCACAAAGCAGGGATCATGCTGCTGAGGCTGTCCAGGTGGGGTGGGAGATGAGGCTGGGCTGGCACCATCAACTCTCTGTGTCACCTGGATCAAGTAACGTTCCTTTCCAGACCTCAGTTTCCTCACAGCCTATTGAGTTCAGGGTCAACATACCCCCCATCCCCAAGAGCCATTATGAGGAATAAAGATGGTTGCCTCGGCAGTGGTGGCTAGCACAGAGACTTATGCATGGCAGGCACTCGGAAACCCTCTATTTCTTCCTTCTCCTCTGTTTCTACCTTCTGACTTCAGAGGTCTGTCCTGCTGAGTCCAAGTGAAGAAACGGGCTTCATGCATGTATTAGTGATTAATTTATTGGTGGTATTAGAAAGAGGACGGTTACCTGGCCTTGGCCTCGGGACAATCCCTTCTCTACAGCATGAGATGTAGGTTTCTGCCCAGGGACACTGTGCAAACTGCTGAGTCCTCTGCACAGGAGAATGAGCTGAAGACATCTGTGCCGAACGTGATATACTCCAGACTCTCTTGTGCCAGGCTCTTTGCAAAGGGGACTTTCCAGGCTCTCTCCCCCATCGTGACACCCCCACTGAGATCTTGTCTCAAGATTTTTCTTGATTAGGCTTTTGAGTCAGAAACCAAAGAAGCCCTGAGGTTAAGCGTCTTTTACTTGCAATGGAAAGCACCCCAGGGGTTAGAAGTAGTTACTCACTCACACTTCGGCGTGAATTGGGTTGAAAGACTGTGCGTGTGCTAAATGCTAAGGGCAAGTGGCCAAGTTAGTGGGTCCTGATCAGCCTCAGGAGCTGGGCCACCTTCCTGCTAGTCTCTGCTAGGCTGGAGGGCAGAGAAGATGGGACACCCAGAGACCACATTTCCTTCTTCTCTCTGGCAATCCCTTTTCCAATTTGTATAATTGACAAGTTGAGTTATGGGTCCCTAAGGCCTTGGCATTTTGGGGTGCCAAATGGAATTTTTATGACATTCGGAATATAGCAGCCACCAAGTAAACGTCAAAAAAGTGGATGGCTGGATGGATGAACAGATGAATGGACAGACGGATGAACGAATGGGTGTTGACTGAGTGAAGGAGCCGGTGGTTGGATAAGCAGTTGCACCTGAGCATCACTGAGCAGACTTTTGTGAAGCCTCTTAGGGCTAGTGGTTTGCATTCTAAAACTCAGGGCTGGCTGTTTGTGTTTGAAGACTCTTTCCCAAGAGGAACTCTCAGCTCCAAATTCTGACGAACACCTCATTTTGCCTCTGACTTGCCTGGGAGTATCCCAGTCAGATGGTCCTCTACTCCAGGCCACCGGGTGTTAAGTGGCGGTGACATGTATGTTCAGGATCTGTGTCCTCAGGCACAGGGGATGTCACAGGAACGTCCTGTCCTGTGGGGTAGTGGAGATGATGTAAAAAAAAAAAAACAAGCGATAAACCAGGCTTATTCACTGAAAAACTTTTTTAGAGACAATTTCACTCTGTCACCCAGCCTGGAGTACAGTCATGCAAGCATCGCTTGCTGCAGCCTGAAATTCCTGGGCTCCAGCAATCCTCCCACCTTAACCTCCTGAGTACCTGGGATTACAGGCATGTAGCATCATGCCCGGCTAATTTTTTTAAAATGTATGGAGATGGAGGGGGGCGGTCTTACTTTGTTGTCCAGGCTGGTCTCAAACTCCTGGACTCAAGTGATCTTCCTGCATTGGCCTCCCAAAGTGCTGGGACTGCAGGTGTAAGCCACCATGTTTGACCCTTATTCACTCTGACGCCATCTGTGGAATTCCCCCAGAGCAGTGCCCAGGCTCTGAAGACGGTGTTCGGAGGTACCTGGAGAGAAGATGCAGAAGTTGTCTGCCGCCAGCACATCTTGGGGTTTTATTTCTTTGCTGTTTCCTTGTTTGACATCTCTTCTAACCATTCACCCACTCAGCTATTTAGTTTGTACTTACCTATCATCTAGCCAACTATTTATTCAACTCTCCACCCACTCATTCTCCTAACTCCCCTCAACCATCTGTCTACTCACCCATCTACTGCTCATTCATCAGCCTATCCATCTATCAATCCACCCATCAATTCACCCACCTACCCACTCATCTATCCATCATCCATCCGTCCATCCATCCATCCTTCCATCCATGCATTCACCCACTTATCCATCCACCCATACATCTATCCTTTCACTCCTCCATCTATCCATCCATCCATCCACCCATCTATCCATCTACCCATCCACCCATCTATTTATCCACCTATCCATCCATTCACCCATGCATTCACTCCTCATTCATCCATACACCCACCCAGCCATCTACTCATCGATCTATCCATCCATCCATCTATCCATCCAGTTACTTATCTGTCCACCCATCCACCCATCTATTCACTCCTCCACCCACCCATCCATCCATTTATCCATCCATCCATCCATCCACCTATCCACCCAACTATTCACTCCTCCATCCACCCATCCACCCATCCACCCATCCACCCATCCACCCATCCATCCACCCATCCATACATCCACCCACCCACCCACCCACCCATCCATCCACCCACCCATCCATCCATCCACCCACCCATCCATCCACCCATCCACCCATCTACCCATCTATTCACTCCTCCACCCACCCATCCATCCATTTATCCATCCATCCATCCATCCATCCACCCACCCATCCATCCATCCACCCACCCACCCATCCACCCATCCATCCACCCACCCACCCACCCAACCATCCATCCACCCATCCATCCATCCATCCATCCATCCATTCATCCATCCATCTATCCATCCATCCATCCCAAGCACTCATGCCCCCACTAACCTAACTAGTCTACTATCTAGTCTGTGCCAGGATTTGTTCCATACATTGGGCACAGCGATGAGGGTGTGATAGGGCCAGTGCATTAACAGAGTCTCCAGTAATGGAGATGTTCATAATACAGGCAATTATAACCCAGAGGGATCAGCAGTGTAATCAGAGCAGCACAAGAGGACTCTGGGAGACCAGAGGAGGACCATGCTGCCTCAGTTTCCTGGGAGCCTTCACAGATGGTGTTCCTCCGCCTGGAACACCCTTCCTTCCCCTTGTCATCTGGATCACTCCCACTTGTCACTTAAGTCGCAGCCTAGTGCACCTCATGAGAGAGCTGTCTCTAATTGTCCTTCCTCTTTTCTCTGGATTGCAATTTTCCACCAACTTTTGGAGCTGGGTCTATGTCTTGTTCCTTCCTCGCCCGGCCAATCGTAGGTGTGCTGCAAATGTTTGAGGAACAGATGAATGTAGATGACTAGACCGAGAAGAGGGAGAAAAATGACAGAGTACATGAGAGTGGCAGGGATGTCCAGGCCAGGCCCTGAGTCAAGATTAGGGGCCATGCAGCTAGACAGTGATGAACATGAGACTCTGAAACCAGGTGACCCCAAATCCCAGGCCCAACACATTAAGAGAACTCTTCCCCTGAAGCTCAGTATCCTCTGGAGAACAGTCACTGCCCTCTGAGTTTCTGTACAGCATTAAAATGTGCATTTAGTTCATGTCATCTGTATGAGTTTTCTATTGCTGCTATAACATATTACCACCATCTTAGTGACTTAAAACCATACAAATGTATTGTTTTTCGTTCTGGAGATGAGAAGTCCAAATGCATCTTACAGGCTAAGATTGAGGTATCAGCAGAGGTGCATTGCTCTGTTTCTTCCCTAAGAGAAA
The DNA here is from genome assembly GCF_048565385.1 of Saimiri boliviensis. Classification (NCBI taxonomy): domain Eukaryota; kingdom Metazoa; phylum Chordata; class Mammalia; order Primates; family Cebidae; genus Saimiri; species Saimiri boliviensis. The sequence continues at coordinate 29,907,852 of NC_133469.1, read as the reverse complement.
ATATGTTTCTGGTTTTTTCTTGCACCTTGAGATCACTTGCATTCTTTGGTTCACGGTCCCTTCCATCACCTTTAAAGGCCATCATTCCAACTTGTGCTTCTGTTATCAAAACTCCTCTCTCTTGTCTTGATCCTCCTGCCTCCCCTTTATCAGGACTCTCTTGATTCGATCTGCCTTCATCATCCAGGGTAATCTCCGTATAATGAAATCCTTAACTGCATATTTGCAAAGTCCCTTCTGCCATGAAAGGTATTACAGTCACAGGTTCCAGGGATTAGGGTGTAGACATCTTTGGGGGACCCCCTAATATGTTAAACACATCGTCTCAGAAACAGAGAGTAAGATGGGAATAGCAAGAGGAGGGCACTGAAGGAGGAGGTGGAGATGGCTGTCAGGCAGTGATGCTGGTCTGACTCCTGTGCCAGGAGAGGGGGAAGGAAAGAGAGGAAGTGAAGGAAGAGTCTCAGGTGGCCACACAATTCTAAGAAAAAGTTTCAGCCAGACCACTGGGGACTCCTTAAACCAAAGTCACACGACAGAGGAATCTGTGTCTTGCAAAATTGGGCCTGCCTCAGTATACCCATCAGACTCATTCCCTGACTGGGAGTAGCTCAAGGGAAACCTGGCCTTGGTACAAGTATCTCTTGCATGGAAATGCTCACAGCTGACAATCTCCACCTCTTCAGTTCACAGACATGGGAACTGAGGATCAGAAGGGAATGCACTTTGCTCAAGATCACCCAACAAACCCATGGCAGGGCGGGGATTCCCAGGCCCGGAGCTCCTAACCTGCTTCTCCTGCTTTGTCACCATCAGAAACATCTGTGAAATGGGTACAATCAGAAGTGGCTATCTGTGAACAAAGTCATCACCCCCTGTCCAACAGAAGGAGATACGTTTCTTTAATAATGAATTAAAAGCCAGACCCTAGCATGAAGGGGTGAAAATGAATATTCATCCAGCTCCTACTGTACGCCGGGATGGTTCTCATGTCAATTTAATATTAACTTGTTCTTCTGTATGTTCCCCAAATTTTACAAGGCGGGGATGACCTTTTCATTTCACCGATGGGGCTGCAGAGGCAGAGAGGTGAATGGAGTCTGCACTGTGGGGAGCGGCAGAGCTGGCGGTGAGCCTGAACCTGTCCTGATCTGAGGACCTCCTCTTGCGGTCGCTCCTTTCTGCCCCATGCTAACCGGGCACATTTAGCGTTCCTTCAAACCCTGCTCAGTCTGCCGATGATGTGCATTATTAATACAGTTGACCCGTAAGCAATGCAGGGGTTAAGGGCTCTGAGCCCCCCGCTGTGCAGACACAAATCTTCGTATAACTTTCTACTCCCCAAAACTTAACAGCCAACAGCCTAATGTTGACCAGAAGCATTACTGAGAACATACACTGTGAGATAACACATATTTTGGAATATATATGTACATACGTGTACATATATATTATGTACCATATTCTTACAATAAAAAGCTAGGAAAAAAATGTGTGTATATATATTATATACCATATATTATATAATACATGCACACATATATATAATATATATATATTTATTGTAAGAATATGGTATATAATATATATACACATATGTAAAAATATATATTTATATATACATATGTAAATATACATATACATGTATGGTATATAATATATATGTGTACATATATGTATATATAAAAATATATATTTGTATGTAATATATATGTGTATATATGTATATATAAAATATATGTATTTGTATGTAATATATATTGTATATCATATTCTTAAATAAATATTTTATATATATGTGTATATATATTCTATACCATATTCTATATTCTATACCATATTCTATACCATATTCTATATATATATATTCTATATATATATTCTATACCATATTCTATACCATAATATATGGTATATAATATATATACACATATATATATTTCCCTAGCTTTTTATTGTAAGAATATAGTATATAATATATATATATATGCACATATACATATGTATATATTCCAAAATGTGTGTTATCCCACAGTTTATGTATGGTATTATGGTGTATATATATGCTTTATATACCATATTCTTATAATAAAAAGCTAGGGAAAAGAGGATATTATTAAGAACATTATAAGGAAGAGGAAATATGTTTACTATTGATTAAATGAAGTGGATCGTTGTAAAGGTCATGAATCTGGTCACCTTCAAGTTGAGTAGGCTGAAGGTGAAGAGGAGGGGCTGGCTTTGCGGTCTCAGGGCTGGCAGAGACGGAAGAAAATCCACAGAGTTCAAACCCACCTCCTGTTTCCTGAGCAGTGACTGCCTACCTGGCCCTTCCGGAGCTACTGCACTCACCCTTACTGTGACCTCCATTTTACAGATGAGGAAACTGAGGCTCGGAGAGGAATGGCCACACGGAGAAGAGAATCATAGCCAGGATCTGAATGTGCTCTCCTGAGCCTGGAGTGTGTCCTGGTCAGGGTCAATGGAGGATGCCTCGTCTTGGCCTGGACGGTCCAGGCTCCCCACGGCCGGGAAAGAACAGCACCTGCCTTGTCCCTGACCCCTCCCTTACATCCGTGGCATCTGGGTGGGCCATGGGGGAGACAGCTGGAGATCGGTGCGGCTCCTAGACGGATGAGGGCCATTATTGTCTCTTCACGGTGCTAATAGCCGTGCAGGCACGTGGAGCAGGCCCGGAAGATGGATAGTGTCTCTGACCTCCCCACCACGCCCACCTCTGTCTCCTGCCTTCTTCCTCAGGGAATGTGGCCTTTGCCGAGAGGCCACCTTTGGCTCCTCTTTCACATCGGGAGAGGGCACGGAGGGAGGCGCTCAGGCACACCGACCTCGGCCAAAGCATTCTCCCTATTCCGCCGTGGAGGAAACTGAGTCCAGCCTGACTAGAGATAAGAACTAGCTCAGAGACACCTTTCTATCTCAACAGTCAGATCAGCGCAGGGACCGGCACTTAGAAAACAACGGTGATAACAGAAATTCTAGTAATGATTATGACCTTCACTGTTAACCCAGAGCCCTGAACACTAACAGTCCAAGCCTTATCAGGCGATCTTATATGTATTTATTCATTTAGAGACAGTCACACTCTGTCGCCCAGGCTGGAGTGCGGTGGCATGATTTCGGCTTCCTGCAACCTCAGTCTCTGGGGCTCCAGCAATCCTCCCATCTCAGCCTCCTGAGTAAATGGGACTGCAGGCACCTGCTGCTAGAGGCACGGATCATTTTTGTGGTTTTAGTAGAGATGGGGTTTTTCCATGTTGCCCAGGCTGGAGTCGACCTCCCAGGCCCATGCCATCCTGCCTCAGCATCCCAAAGTGCTGAGATGACAGGCATGAGCCCCTGAGCCCGGCTAGCAGGCACTCTTATGACGGAGGTACCAACCGCATCTTATAGATGAGAAAGTCAGGTCTCAGTCCTGCATGTCATATACCTGAGGACACCAGATTTCGACAGGCAGAAGCAGGATCTGAACCCAGGACCAGCAGCGCTCAAGCCCTGTGCTTTCATTTCCCAAGCCACGCTGCCTCTCGTGTCACAGTTTGATCTCCAGTACCGCGTTTTTCATGAACCTTGGGCTGCGTGCCAGACGCGGAGCTTGGAGCATGCGTGGTTGGGTGCATGCAGGGAGTATCTCTAAGTAAAAATAGTAATTTTGGCAATGACCATTTACCATTCAGCTATCAGCATGGTCTGAATCTATGGGTAGGGTCTTTTGGTCCCCAAATTACAAAATGGGGAACGGAGGCTCCCTGAGACGAGGTGACCCCTCGCCCCCACACCGAGGCCACATCGCTAGTGACAGGGTCAGCCCCACCAAAAAAACGCACGCATGATTTTTCCGGTGTTCACTTCTATTTTCTTCCTCTCTGCGAGAGCAGATCCTGGCCGGGAGCCTCCTGGGGAAGTCGAGACGGAGGCGTTCTCAAGAGGCCCCCCTCCCCACGGCCTGTCTGTAGCTCCGGAAGCCAGCAGCCAGATGCTTAGTGTCCGAAGAGCAGGCTCCAGCTGCGGCCCTGGACGTCCAGGATCTCCTTGGCTGACCCCATGGGGCTGAGAGGGACGCGCTTAGCTGCGGGGTTCAGCGCAAGGTCGGGCGTGGGCTGGGGAAGCACCTTTTCAGGTGTGAGGGCTTGCAGGAACCTTCTGGATCCATCCCTCTGGGCTGGGGAGGTCCCCCTCACCCTGCTCTTCAGTGCCTCTCACCCTAACACCTGTAAATGTTAGGGTCACCTTAGGACTGGCTTCTGTAGGTCAAGTGGGAGGTTCCAAATGACTGGCTGTGCAACCTGGGCAGGTCACTCACCCTCTCTGGGCCTTATTCTCCTCAACTGTAGGAAGGAGTGAGACTAGCCAGATCATCTCCCATAGTTTCTCTGGCCTCAAGGAACCCAGATACCACCCCAAGAAGACACCCTGCCTGCTGATAGGACTTTTACAAGTGGTTTTCCCTCTGGGCTCCAAGGTGTCCTTATCTGTAAAATGCCGTTATAATGCCTACTCCATGGGTAATGTGATGATCTTAATGGGGGCTCTACCCAGGGTCCACACTGGGGTGGGTCTCAGAGCCAGCTGGCTCTCTCTCCTTGGGGAGGGAGGGTGGGAGGCCTCTGTTGGCTCCGTTGTGATTTCTGGGTGATGATAACCCTGGCTGGCCCTCTTCGTCAGGGCTGGTATGTGGGATTCTAAATCAGTTGCTTCCCAAACATCCATGGGCCCTGGGAATCACTCAGAGCTCCTGTTAAAATACAGATTCGGATTCAGCGGCTCTGGGCATCCAATTTGCAGGGCCCAGTGCCAAATGACAATGCAGGCCCCTTGTTAACAAATGGTTGGAAGGAATTTCGAGGTGATCACAGCAGAGCGTGAAGTCAAGCGTGGGGCCCTTCTCGCTCAGGGCTGAGTGTGCATGTGACTTTGCAGGTGGAGTGTCTGTGAAGCCGGCCTAAGACTCTGCATTTTAATAAGTTCCAGGTGAAACCGATGTTGCTGGTCCCGGCCAAGCTTTGAGGAGCTGGGGTTTAAATGGTAGCCAGGAAAGCATTACATGGTCAGCTGGTGTCAGGAGACTCGGGTTCTAGCCTTGTGAACTTGGACAACGACCTTGGCCTTCCTGGGACTCAGTCTCCCCAAATGGAAGGTGAGAGGGTCAGCCGCAATGGCCTCTCAGCCACCTCCCCTCTGGCACCCTGTCTTCCCATGTAACTCTCAACCTGTGGCCTCTAAACTGCCAGCCGGGATCAAATCGCCAAAGTCACCTCCGCCATCCAGTGCGGCCGGGAATGATTTTTGAACAAAGCCCACGTTCCTGGTTGAGCCTATTGATTTCCGGGTTCCCAAGCCCACCACCAGGCTACAGTGTCCTTGCCAAGCCAGCACTGACGAATAAACAAACAGGAAAACTCCAGCAAGCAAATAAATAAACAAATCATCACTGCAACCCACCCCGTCCCCCTTGGCCATGGCGGCGTCTTTTCAAAAACAAGTGTCCTGGTGACGATGTCCAGACCTCAGGGGCCCTGCCGGGTAAGAGGGTAGGGCTGGGGCGCTGGAGACGACAATTGGAATAAAATGGGGGTCAGACCCCCGAGAAGGACCAGCTGACTTTAATCCCATAATGGAAGTCTTGTGGGGGCTGGATTTTGCCTTCGAAGGCTCCCAATGGACCCTTGTGAAGACAGCAAGCGCTGTACGGGGATAAAGTGGCTTTTAGAACTATTAGAAAGTGGGTGTGCTGGGAATGGGGGGACAGAGGGGGGGCCAGGACGGGAACATTAACATTCTGCTCCTGCCCAGGGTTTCTGGGCTCCGGCTCGCCATGCGAGCATCGATCTGTTCCAGCATTTGACTTTCAACCATGACAAAACTGTGGGCAAATTAATTGTTCTCCAGGATATTAAACATCAGACTCCATTAATCCTTTCTGAGCGAGATGCTTGCTGCATACTAATAGGGCGGGTTCCAGGCTGCCACGGGGTGTTTATCCTACCACGGAGACCCCACTGGGTCCCACCCCTCCTGTCTCCCTTGGGTGGGGGTGCCGAGGGCTGAGCACCCTTCGCCACACCCTGTGCTACCTCTGTTTCCCTTTGTGGCCGGGGACAGAGGGGAAACAGGTGGACCCAACCTGAAACCTTCCCCACCCCCACCCGGGCGTCTTCTTCCCAGGAAGCCGGGGGACTGGTAGCAGGACTGTTTTATGCAAATTCCAATATCTGTATGCAGGCACGGCCGTGAGGATGAACACGAGAAATAATTGCCAAATTATGCACGTTGAGTTGGTTTTCCTGAATCTCGAGCCCTTAAAAGAAAGACAAGAAACACGCAGGGCGACGCGAGTGTCTAAAACAGACAAACAACCTCCTGGCTCTGGTCGCCAGGGTGGATGGGCCACCGCGCGGGCTGAGAACAGACGCAACAGAATCTCTGTGGGTTTGGAGGGGGATGGCGTGGTGGGCCCTGCATAGGAGTCGGGGGGTCTGAGCTCCAGGCTGCCACCAGGTTGCAAGGTGTCTTTGGGCAAGTCACGTCCCTTCTCGCGGCCTCAGTTTCCCATCTACAGAAGGGGAAGAGAGCAAAAGCCCGACGATGGTGTCATTTGAAATGTGGATGGGGTGTAGCGAGGGAGCTGAGCTCAACTCAGAACTGACCAGATGGGCACAGCAAGGGTCCGGGGGCTTCCGCTCGCTCCGGAAGTCACCCTTGTCTCTTTTTCTATGGCCACAATTCTTTTATTTCCATCGGGTCTCGGTGTCATCGACTCCTGTCAGGGAGGCTGGTTGAGATCATGAACCCATTTCACAGAGTGCGGCTCAGAGCAGCACAGGACCAAGCAAAACTATGCCCTGCAGGAGGCAGAACAGGGAGTAGAGCCCCTGTGTGGACTGTCATCGGGGACAATTCTATCCTCCTCCCCCCGCAGGCTACCTCTCCTGGTTAGGCGTTGACGCCTGCTTCCTTCCCATATGGGGAGCTCAGTACGGCACAGAAAAGAATGCGGTTCTTGCTTCCGACGATCCCAAAGTATCCTGCACACAGCCCCCATCTGGGCTCTCACCCCGATTTAACAAAATCCAGGTCTATCACAGAAGGATGCCTAAACGACCCCTCCACCGTGACCCCCCATCATCCCACACGTTACAAAGCGCTTTGCACTAAGCCCTTTTCCATGCCTGGACCCACTGACTGCTCACAACCACTTTTTAAGGGAAGGGTTCTCTTAGGATTCTGGCTTTCTGAGGCTCAGAGAGGCCAAGCTACTTGCCCAAGATCACACAGTAAGCGACTGTGCTGGGATTCAAGCTTGCATCTGTCCGGTCAAAGCGCACTGGCTCCACTGGACAGGTATCTAATCTTCAGTTCCTCTTTCCTCCTGGTCTGGGGGCAGCGGAGGCTTCCGCACTCTTTGCTATTTCTACCACTTCCCATTTCTTCCAGCCTACCTTTTAGGGACTGCAGTGGGCAGAGAGGAAACACCGCCAGCAAGTCACTAACTGCGGGGATATTTATGTCTCTGCAAACAGCACACAAGCCTTTTGCATGATTTGGGGCTAAATGCAGTGTTACTTAATTAATGCACATGTAACACTCGATAATATTACACCTATTAGAACTCACGGACAATTAACACTTGCAGGCGGCTGCCACCACCGTGTCCCGAAGACAAAGGCTCCAGAGGCGCCTCGGTGCTGAATCAATTGCCCGGGAAAATGCCCCCTCCCACTCGCACTTTGTCTAATTTTGCCACCTCGACCTCAGGGTCTTCCTCTTCCTCTTTCATTTGTAACTTTTCTGTATTCCATCTTTTAGCTTAAACAGTTTAGCATCTTGACATATTAAAATGATTACGTATAAACATCATGTTCTACATTATATTACATATAAAACGTTTCTGCTTTAGGGGTGTTCAGTGCAAAAAAATTCTCTAAGCTCTGGGCTCCCAGGGCTACTGGGTCATCAAATATTTTTAACTTCCTGATTTCCCAAAGGGACTGATTTTCCTTCTCATTTTAATGTTTATAGTAGGAAAAGAAGAGTCACCTCTTCTAGGAAGTATCCCGATTGCTCCTGTCCTTTCTCTTTTTTTTTCTTTCTTTTATTATTATTATTATTTTTGAGACAGACTTTCACTCTCGTTGCCCAGGCTGGAGTGCAATGGCACGATCTTGGCTCACCGCAACCTCCACCTCCAGGGTTCAATTGATTCTCCTGCCTTAGCCTCCCAAGTAGCTGGGATTACAGGCGTGTGCCACCTCGCCTGGCTAATTTTGTAGTTTCAGTAGAGAGAGCGTTTCTCCACGTTGGCCAGGCTGGTCTCGAACTCCCGACCTCAGGTGATCTGCCTACCTCAGCCTTCCAAAGTGCGCTCCAGCCCTTTCTCATACTTCTCTCTACGGATACCTCCAGCACTCAAGACATCATTGACTCTATGAGGCCAGGATCCCCGCTGTCTCCCCACCTGGTGGGGGCACATCTCAGAGGGCCCCAATTCTCACAGCTGTGAAATGAAACCCAGAAAACGCTTCCATTTGCTCTCTGGGGCTGCAGGGAGAAGGGGGTAAGATTTGGTGCCATGCAAACCCGCAGCTGCGTTTGCTGCAGCATCTTCTCCGTACACTCACTTTTCCAATCTGTCAAATGGGCATGCTGGTCCCATCCTCGAAAGCCTGGCTGCGTGTTAAAGGACGCTCACCACGTGTAAGGAGCCCAGCCTACTGCCAAGCCTCCTGTGGGAAGCGACGCAGCACCCCGACTACATAAGTCAGGTGTTCCCACCCCCATTCCAAAAACAGTTTTTGAATGCCTACTGCGTGCAAGGGCCGCCATGCAGATTAAGACACACATGACTCCCTGCTTCAGGAGGCTTCCAGTTTAGTGGGAGTGAGAGGCAGTAAACCCACAAACAAGTAAGTAAACGGATAATCCTGGCACATGCTATATGTTAGGAGAAAAATATCTGAATGACAAGATGGTCATGGGTAAGGTCTTTCCTGGGGTGGTCAGGGAGGGCTTCCTGGAGGAGGTGCCTTTTGAGAGGCCTGAAGAAAGATGGCTGCTTAGGGAGATGGCTGCTTGTCCCCAGTGTAGAAGGAAAAGGAGTATAGGGAATAAATGTCCCTTCCTGGAGGGCACCAGCCCTCCACCAATGACAGATGGGAGCTGGAGTATAAATACCCCAGCTTCCTTGCTCCTTGAGTGGATGACTCTCAGATGAGTGTTCTTGCGAAAAGTCCCCAGCACACCTGAGCCCCAGTCACCCACAGCAAAACCTGCTGCTTCATGGCAGCCAGACTTGACCACCTCCCCTCCTTGCCTCATGCCCTCATCCTCTGTTGATATATCCTGGGATTCCCCTCCCAGATAAACTAGCCCTGCAGTGCTTATCTTGGAGTCTTGCTGCTGACACTCCCAAGCAGACACCTCAGGGGTCAGTGGGTGTCAGATCGCCCTGGGCTCCCAGCTTGAGGTTCCTCTAGAATCCTCCCAAGACACCCCCCCGCTCAGTCCGCGCCCCCAGGCCTCACCCGCCCAGGCCTGGCCTTCAGATCCGTCCCCAGACGCTGTTTCCAAAAAGGATTAAGTAAATACGTCCAGCGGGAGGGGGAGCTCCGGCTTGCAGGGCCCGCTGGCGGGAAATTAAATAATGTTCGTTTCTGCCGCTGTGAGCCGGAACGGGGCAGGGCCGGGCGGCGGCCGCGACTGGCAGCCTGTGGCAAGCCCTAAATCAAAGGAGCCGATGAAATTTCTAATAGCAGGAGCGCAACTGGCATCGGCGTATAAATAAAGTTCTGCTCTTGAAAGACAGCTTATTCCAGCCTCACCGCCAAGGATATGAAGCCTGGAGGGCCGGTGGCTGCGGCCAGGCTGGACCCCAGCCCGAAGCCAGCTGGGCCGGGAGGCTTGAGTCCTTTCCCAGCTGCTGCCCTGGCTGCCCCTGAAACGGCCCCCAGGGTTCAGCCCCTGGGCATGCCCGGCCCCTAGCTGGGCGGAGGTGTGTGGGTGTGTGTTTGCAGGGCAGATTTTACCATTCCCATTGCCCAGGTGCGCACACCAAGGCTCCGGGGATTTGTGTTCGGCCAGAGGCCACACAGAATGTCCATGGTTCCTTTCTAGGTGAAGGGCAGGGAGGGGAGGTTCAGGGTCGTGTCTGATTCCACATCTCGCAGCGGTCAAATGGGCACAAACTGCCCCCTGGAGAACCCGGAGTCACTCCTCAGGCTGGCCAGCCCCTGCCTCTCTGTTCTGCATTTCAGGCTGCTCGAAGAAATGAGCCCGCCCCGGAGCTTACTCCCAGGTACCCGCTGTCCCAGGCGGGCAGAAGGAAACCTGTCCCAAAGCAACCTTCATGATCTGCTCCTGTGGGCTCCGATCCGGGCCAGTGCCTGGGCCCATACGCTCTGGAGCCAGACTACCTGGGACTGAATTTCGTCCTCAGTGTCCTGGCTGTTTGGCCTTGCACAAGGTACCTTAACCCCTCTGGGCCTCAGCTTCTGCATCTGTGAAGTGGGGATCATAACAGCGCCTGCTTTCCGCTGTTGATACGGGAATGAAATAAGATGATTTATGTAGAGGACTTAGCTCAGACGTATGCCAGTAGGTGTCTTGTAAGCCTGTGCTTTCATTTATGACCATTCATTCAGTGCTGTGACTGCAGGGCCGGACACATGACTGGCACTCTATAAACATTTAAATCTTATAATAATAGTTCTTATATATTTATATAATAATAATTAATCTTTTATTATGATGATGATGATTAGAGATAGGACCTGGCTCTGTCACCCAGGCTGGAGTGCAATCATGACTCACTGAAGCCTCGTCCTCCTGGGCTCAAGGGGTCCTACTGCCTCAGCCTCCATAGTAACCAGGACTGCAGGCATGCACCACACCTGGCTATTTTTATTTTTGTAGAGATGGAGGTTTCACTATGTTGCTCAGGCTGGTCTTGAACTCCTGGCTTCCAGAGATCCTCCTATCTCAGCCTCCCAAAGTGGATTGCCTGTGATTAGACAGGCAGAGGTCGTGCCAGGTGCTGCGGGCTGCAGCAGGTTCGGGCCTGCCACATGGAGTTTATGGTCCAAAAAGCCTCAGGAAGATATTGAAAGAGGCTTTCTAGAAATAAGTGTCCCTAAAACGGATGTCCAGGGCCGCATGAATGAAATCCCACCTTCTGGGGTCGGAGAGGGCCTTTCTAGGAGGGCCTGTCTCCCCAGGGGCCTTTGGGTCAGAGGAAGAGTGTCCCAGGTAGGGGATGGGTACTGGCAGAGGCCATGAAACAGGGACAGAGGAGCAGTGGCACCCTGTCCCATGCTCCTGCCTGTGAGTCAGGCTCTAGGGCAGATCAGGAAACTAGGCGGTCACGGCAGGGCTCAAGGTCTTGCCTGCCCATTTTGCAGATGGGTAAACTGAGCCTGAGATCACCCACCAGGCAGAGCCAGAATGCGTCGGGGTTTGCTCCTTTCTGCTCCAGCGCTCTTCTTGAGGGAGGACACACTCACGCCAGCTGAGGAAGGTTCAAGCCATGAGCTGACCAGTGTGCGAGTCTCAGCTCAGCAAATTTCTCTGCAGCCCCAGGAACAGCAGGCCCATTTAACAGAGGCGGAGACTGAGACTTGATAAGTTCTATCACCGCAGTCATCAAAGGAGCTTGGATTGCAACGCAGAGCCAAAGGCTGGCACTGGGGCTCATACTCCTGGGCTGTCTGTCCTGTGCTGGGAGGAGGGATGGCGGGGCTGAACCAGGCCAGACAGAGGTTTCTTTTCCGTCCTTCGTGAGTATCTCCCATGCTGGGGACAGATGAGGGGTCTTTCTCCCTCCCTCTTTCTTCCTACTTCCATTGTCTCCAGCTTCTGGTTCCATTTCAGAATCTGACTTCACAGGGTCTGACCCTTTTGTGCAAACTCCAAAGCCCGTTTCTTTGTGATTATAATTTTTTTTTTTTTTTTTTTTTTTTGGAATCCAACATCTCTTGACAGGAAAATCGGTGCTTGAGGTGGGAGCAGTTTGCTGTGTTCTCCATGTGAAAGCCATTACCGGGCGGTCCGGGACGGAGCCCACGCCTGTGTGCACACACACGGTCTGCCTGCCTGCCTCGTACCCTGGAAAAGTGCGTCCAGCTGTCAGCCTGGAGCCCGGCCGCCCGGACGTAATGCAAACCAGGCTGCTGGGAAGAAGTGTGTACTTTAATCAGGGCTCACGTCTGCCCGGCACCAACCCCGCTGCCATCAGGTGCCTGCTCGCTCACTCTGGGTTGTTGGGGTGGAGGCAGGGAGGGCTCCTCTGTGGCTGCAAATACAGCTGGGGCTGGGGGCTGGTGGTCCCGGGTGGAGGTTTCCTGGCTGGTGTGTGCCACTCTGAGCTGGCATGTCCTTTGGAGCTAAGGGTGAGGGGTCTGGCAAGGGTGACGCTGGTGGAGGCAGGGAGGCAGAGGGCAGCCCCCAAAGGAGGTGAGTGTGCGAAGCGGGTGAGTAGGTCTGTAAGGAAGATTCGGGGGAGAGGGGACGGGCTTCAGGAGCAAAGGGTAGGCAACGAGACAGATGACGGGAGGGAGAAAGAATGGTGGGGAGGGCATGGGAGGGGAAAGGAAGTAGAGAAATGAAGAAAGAGAAAGTGAGCCACTGAGAGAGAGAGAGAGAGAGTCTTAGGAGGAGGGGCAAGGAGAGGAAGGACTAAACAGGGATTTTTTTTTTTTTTTTTTTTTTGAGACAGAGTCTCGCTCTGTTGCCCGGGCTGGAGTGCAGTGGCGTGATCTCTGCTCGCTGCGTCCTCTGCCTCCCGGATTCAAGCAATTCTCTGCCTCAGCCTTCTGAGTAGATGGGATTACAGGTGCCCACCCCATGCCCCGCTCATTTTTGTATTTTTAGTAGAGACGGGATCTCCCCGTCTTGGCCAGGCTGGTCTAGAACTCCTGGCCTCATGATCCACCTGCCTCGGCCTCCCAAAATGCTGGGATTATAAGCACGAGCCTTTGCGCTCGGCCAAGAGAGACTTTTTTTAAATGGAGAGAGACAAACAGAGAAGAGCAAGTAAGGATGAGGAAAATAAGGAAAACCAGAAAGGATCCTGAGATGATTTCCCAGAATTCTAACAGGAGGCGGGAATCCCCGGGCTGGCCTCAGGCAGGCCTGAGTTCCATTCACTTTCTGGCCCCATGTGACCCTGGGCAAGTTCTCCCACGCCACAGACCCGGGCCTCAGTTTCCCTGTCTGTAAAATGAGCTCGCCAGGGACTGGATGGTCTCTGAGGCTTCTCCAGGGATGCCAAGGAGAGTGAGAAACTCGAATGAGTGTGAAGGGACTCCCTGCAGGAGCGCACTGGGCTTGCGAAAGAAATCCCATTATTTTGTCTTGGACTCCGCATCTTTCACAACCCGTGAAATGGAAGGATTTCTCCGCCCCGCAGGAACGTGTTGCAAATGCTTTTGAGAGAAATTTGATTTCTCTGTTGACTTTGGTCCTGGTCCTGACGTCTAGTGGCTAGAGACTGGCTGCTTCCAAGGTCAACATGATTGTGTGCATGTGTGCATGCCTGTGTGTGTGCGTGTGTGTGTGCGTGTGTGCGTGTGTGTGCATGTGTGCGTGTGTGCATGCACGGGTGTGCGCATGTGTGCGTGTGTGCTTGTGTGTGCATGTGTGCCTGTGTGTGTGTGCGTGTGTGCTTGTGTGTGTGCATGTGTGCCTGTGTGTGCATGCACGTGTGTGCGCATGTGTGCTTGTATGTGCGTGTGTGCGCGCATGTGTGTGCACGTGTGTGTGTGCTTGTGTGTGTGCATGCGTGTGTGTGTGCATGTGTGTGTGTGCACCTGTGTGTGCATTGCATGCCTGTGCACCCACACCCCGCTATAAGTGACACCCCCATCCCAAGACTCCACAGCATCCAGAGCCCCCCTGGTATCCAGGGAGGCTGTATTTTGGCCCCTGTCTGGGGAGCCCCTCTCAAAGCCCTCAAGGTCACAGGTGACTGGTGGGTGCTCATGGCTTGCTGTGACCAGCCCGGCCTCTACATCTCCCAAAGGAACACGCAAAGGCAGACTCAGCCTTCAGGACTTGAGAATCCAGTCTAGGAAGGTCCTGAGCGTGAGGAGGGCAGCGAGTCGGTGGAAAAGGAAGTCCAGGGTGCGAACCCCACTCTCCATCTCGGCGCTGGGCTCCTTCTCCCCATCCATGAAGCAGGCACAGCAAGGACTGTGTCTTCCTCACTGCCCTGTCCCGCCTGTGCTTTTGTGTCCTACCGAACGACTGTGGCTGCGAGCTCTGAAAGGGTGGGGGCCACACCTGTCCCACATAGCTTCTAATCCAGACACCAGCACATGGTAGGTGCCAACAAACACGAGTGCCTTCCGTCCCTGCCACTCCCCACCCTCCCCATTAGAGGACTGTGCTGAGGTGGAGACACTGGGCTAGGGTTTTACCAGCCCCTCCGTGGTCTCTCTGCAAGACCGTGGGCGTGGCAGGGCAACCCTCAGGGCCTCACTTGCTCTGCCTGTGAAACAGGCCCAGGTGTGGCGATGTTACCCACTGCTCCGAGTTGTAGAGAGGATAAACAAACCCATTGCCGGCCCAGTGCTCTGGGAAAGGAAGAACTCCATCTGAGGTCAGGTGGGGTTTATTCTAGCCGCTTAGAAGAGCACTGGATCAGGAGTCCTGTGCCCACGCTGGTCACCGAGAGTCAGTGGGATGCGGGACAAGCCTCAGGTTTCCCATCTGTGACTCAGAGTCTCTCCCAGCTCCCAGGGGTGCCCTGGGCTCCTGACTCTTGTCCCACCACCCCAGCTTGCTTGAATGTTCTTATCTCCTCCCTCTGCCCCGCAACCTCACCTCTGCCTCTCCCCAACCCCATTCATCTGTTGGCAGAGGTCGTGGCTGGGGGAGGAGCTCTCCTGCCTGCCTGGCTGAGCTTTATCTGTAATCTAATGCTGGCCCCTGGGAGAGGGGTCAGGGCCACTGCTGGAACGAAACAGGAGGAGATCGAACGGGTCTTGGGAGGGGAGAGAGTGGGGTGGGGGAAGGGAAGACGGTGGTGGGAAACCTCTGAGACCGCTCAGCCCTGGGGTTGCACCTCCAGCGCCAGGCCTGCCAGCACCAAAGTTGCATGGCCTTGGGCATGTCATTCGGCCTCTTGAAGCCTCAGGGTTGTCCTTTGCACAGTGGGGTCGGGATGACCCCGTGAGACCTCATGCTCCCTGCATGAGTCTATGCGTCCTTGGCTCTTATACTCCACCAGGGACTTGGGACTGCTAAGCACCCTGAGGCCCAGAGAGCTGAAGTCCCAGCCAGGGAGAGGACCAGTGGGGATTTAAAACCAGCCCAAGCTGTCTCCAATCGCTGCGTGCATCCCACAGCCGGCTGGTGGAGGTCAAAGCTCAAAGCCTCACGCCAAGCTTTCCATCAGTTGCAGGAAGGAGGCGAATGATGTCCCATAGACAAAAAATTCTTACCTGGGCTGCTGCGCCTCGTCCTTAGAGCAGTTTGCAATTTCCTGAAGAAGGTGGTACTGCAGCTGTTCATGAAGGAGTTTAATAGAAACGACCCAGAGGGGCCAAGCGAAGCGGCTCACATCTGGAATTCCAGTGCTTTGGGAGGCCGAGGTGGGAGGATCACTTCAGGTCAGCAGTTCAAGACCAGCCCGGACAATAGAGCGAGACCCCTATCTCTACAGAAATCTTTAAAATTAGCCAGATGTGGTGGTGCATGCCTGTAGTACTGGCTATTCAGGAGGCTGAAGTGGGAAGATCGCTTGATCCCTGGAGTTGGAGGCCACAGTGAGCTATGATGGTGCCACTGCACTGCAGTTTAGGTGACAGAGAGAGACTCTATCTCTTTAAAACAAACAAACAAAAAACAACAACAATGAAAAAAAGAGAAAAGAAATTGTCAAGATAGAAGAAGCAGGGAAGAGCATCTTTGGTGGTGGGAACAGCAAATGCAAAGGCACAGAGTAATGAAACAGGATGATGTTTGCAGAAAAGGGTGTGGTAGTTCCATGCGCTGGAGTGAACGACATCCAAAGAAATAAAACATGAGTAGACATTTGGGGAGGTGAGCCAGGATGGAGTGCATTTCTGGCTGGTGGTGGATGTCCTAGGCAGATATACTGTTAGAAAATTCTTTCTAGGGGCTGGGCTGGTAAGAAGTTGGCAGGGACTGTACTAGATGGGGGGAGACTAGTTCAGAGGTGGTGGCTGTGGCAGTAATCCAGGCACAAGAGCCTGACTGGTGGCCAGGTGCGAAGCGTCCAAATTCAGAGATGCACTGGGGTGAAATTTATGGCAGAGCATCTGGTGCCTTGTGGGAAGAGTGATGGTGTCTCAATGGGTAGTTTGGGGGCAAAGAAAGTGAGTCTAACTGGGCGTATATCAAGTCTGAGGAGCTGGCAAGTGTATCAGTTATCTATGACCGCAATAATGCTGCATAACAAACAGCATGAAAACTCAGTGGATTTCAACCTTGGACATATATTTAGCTCATGTATTCATGAAGTTCAGTTGCTCTGCCAGGCTTGTGGGGGTGGGCAGCTCTGGGCTGGGCTTGGCTGATCTTGGCTGGGTTTACAAGTCCTGGTCTTGGCTGGCTGCTGGCTGATCTAGGCTGGCTTCATCTGGCATGGCTGGGATGACTGGGCTCAGCCTCATATGTCCTATCCTCCAGAAGGCTAGCCCAAGTCTGTCCTCACGACCTTGGCAGAGGTACAAAAGCGAGCGTGAACCCAATCACACAGTGCTTTGATGCTTCTACTTGCACTGTGTTTGCAGACCTCCTGTTGAGCAAAGCAGGTCACTTGGCTGGTCCTGGAGTTGGAGAGGAAGGGCACTGGGTGGTTACATGGTCAAGGTCAGGCATACAGAAAAGGGAAAGAATAGACGCCCATGAGGGGTGGACAAACCAGCAAGTGGAGAAATGTGTAACACTCACGGATTTCAAATTGTTGACCAGGGATGGTCTCTGGAGCAATGGGAGAAAAGGCCACTGACCACCAGGCCAGAGGCCAAAAAGGACGTTGGATACCTGGGGGACCCTCTTCGTTCCCCTTTACCTCCCGGCCCTCCTCTGCCTTCTAGTGGGAGAGAAAACTTCAGAGCTCAGGGTGCCAGCCGAGGCCCCATCTGGCATAAACATAGTATGTACTCACAGAAATACAAGATGCAAGAACACAGCCAGTCAGGTTGGAAGGTTAACCCTTTATGGGTCAGTAGGCAAATCCTGGCACTAGTGTGCACTGTGTGTGGTTGTAGGAGCTGGCACGGCCCACAGGGCCTCTCCCCTCCAGGGAAAGCTCTGTGGATTTCAATAACGGCCATGCTGATGTTGATGTCACAGGCCCTGCTTTGAACAAACCTGGTGGTACATTTTCATTCCAGAGTAGCATTTGACCTGAATGAGCTCTCTTCTTATCTCCAAGGTTCCAGAGCCTTCTGGTCCGTCTCATTCCATCCACCCAACAGCCCCCTGCCCAGAGGATGAAGAGCTGGTCCCTCATTTTAAAATTGAAGAGCTTGGAGGTGCAGCAATGCCCAAGGTCACACACCAGTGAACGGGCGTAGCTCAGAGTCCAGTCGAAGATTCTGAGACTTCAGCTCTTGCCCACGCAGCCTCCAGTCCCACTCTGGGTGGGTTTCGTTCTTTGTTGTATGGCACGACATCCGTGATTCAGCGGGAGAGTGTTTAGTCAGGCGGCTTGCTGGCATGACGACCCCCCACGGAGCCACCCAGCCCTCCTCCTCAGCCAAGACTGATTCCCTTGGAGGGTATTTTTTTTTTTAAAAGGCAAGAAACAGCAGGAAAATCTCTCTCCCGCTGCTTCTTATATTTCCTTTATAGTTTCTTTTGTTCTATATTTAATTTTTTGTTTTAAACCCAGTTGAAGAGAGATGGGCGAATCACCAGTGGGTATTGATTTATTATTTATGGTGAATCACACGTTGCTTTAATTCCATCTTTCGTCCTTTGCCTATTCAACAGAGTTGAAGGACAACCCAAGGAAATCATCCGGGGCATCAGAGACTCTTGGCGACGTTTCTGTTTATTTCCACACTGCAACCTGTTAGAATAAAACTAGAATCACTGCTTCTTGGCGTAGGATGGCTCTGTCTTTTCTTTCTGGACCTGACCCTGCGTCTCAGCTGAGGGAGTCGAATGAGCGGATGTGACCTCTCCTCAGTGATGTGGCGTGGCTCCCAGGGGATGCCCCGGGGTGTCCTGAGGCTGCTTCTTGGCCCCTTTCACTAAATAGCCCCAACCTCTGTGTTCTCTGGTCACACCAGCTTCCTCTCCTTTTACTTCCTACCCGTGCCAGAGCTTGCTTTGAGGAGCAACTCCTGCCTCAGCTCTGGCATCATGCGTTGCGAAATAACAATAATCATACAAAGAATTGCAAGGAACAATAACACGTAAGAGCTCACATTGATGGAGGGCTTTGCTCTAGTCAAATGCTTTCTGGGACTCATCTCATTTAGACTCAGACCCTTGGGTGGATACCCTGGTTATTCCCATTTCATAGGTGAAGATACTGAGTCCAGGTGGGGAAGAGGAACTTGCCCGAAGAAGCAGGGGAGCTAGACCTGAACCTGGGGCCAACCGACTCTCAAGCCCAGGGTCTGATCACTAGTCTATCCTGCCTCCTGGAGGACCCGACCCAGACATTCAGTCTGCATGTTCCTGGTGCTCAGATACTGTGGTGGAAGGGCTCAGGGGGGCATCCTGCTGGCTTCCTGGAGCGTGTGTCTGCCCAGCGCTGGGGTCAGGCTGTTGCACCCAAGGCCCTCTCCAGGAGCGGTGCCCTGTGCCATCACCTCCTGCGCCATCGCCTCGTGCGCCATCACCTCCTGCGCCAGGCACCACACTGCCAGGCAACGCGAGGCTTCCGACGTGGGCAGGGATGGTTCTGGAAGCATGAGTCTCAACATCTGAGTGCATGTGCGCATTCGAGTGTGAACACGTGGGTGTGTATGCAGCTGTGAGTGTGGGATTATATGTGAACGTGTGATCATGTGGCTGAGCATGTGAGTGCACGTGAGCATGTCTGCCTGTGAAGGTGAGTGTGTGAACACAGCATGAAGTGTGTGTGAGTCTGTGTGGAGCGTGCATGTATGGAGGAGTACGTGTGCATGTACACGTGCAGGGATGCATTTTGGGGACGCTACTTTTTCTGTCTTTCTTACTCCCTCCCTGCCACTTATAGTGATTCTGTCTCAGTCCCCCTCAATTCCCCAGGACCCCTTAATTCCGTAATCATGGGGGTGGAGAGCACGGCCCAACAGAACTGAGCTCATCTTCTGCTTGTCACTAGCTACAAACCACATGACCCTGGGCAAGTCACCTCACCTCTCTGGGGCTCGGTTTCCTCATCGGTAACACGGGTTTAACTACAGCACTCACTTCATGGGGTGATTAGGACGTGCCTGGACTTCAGAAGGTGCCCTTTCGGTGGTAGCTGCAGCCATGAACATATTCCTCAGTGCAACGGAAGGAGCTTTCTGTGTAAGGACTCGGGTTCTGTGTTCTGTGTGTCTCCTTGAGTCGGACAGAGCGCATGGCTGCTTGCTGCCTGAACAGACCTTTTTCAAACACCATCCTGGCTCTTGGGGTCGGGGCCAGGGAAGATGGAGAGGCCCTGAAACTCTGAGGGGTCACATGCAGACCAGAGTCTCTTTCTGATTTCACAGGTGCTCACAGTACCTCTGTTCCTGCAGAAAGGAAGCAGTTTTACCCAACTGAGCCCTTTCCAAGTTCCTGAACTCACAATGCTGTGAGTAAGGCCTCCTGCATGGACTTTCCTTCCTGTTGGCCCACCAACAAGCATTTCTGGGGTCCTGGTGCCATGCTGTGTGCTGGGCAGGAGGGGCAATGGCAGGAAATAAGACACCCCCAGTCTTATGGGAGACAGCATTGTAACTGAGTGATGACCCAAATGATTGTGTGATTATAAGCTGTAATTCTCACTGCCAGGGAGAACCACTGGGCTTAGGAGAGAGAATACATAGCAAGGGAACCAACCTGTTAGACAATCAGGGTAGACTTCCAGGAAGAGGTGGTGCTTTGGACAGGAGATCAAAAGTATGAGGAGCAGTTAATCTGGCCAGAGGAGGTAGGCAGAAGAGCATCTTAGGTAGAGAGCATTGTGTGGGCCAAGGCCCTGGGGCAGGAGGGATGGTGGCATGTTTAGGAGGGGAAAGGGGCCGGAAAGACTGGAACACTGACCGATGGGAAGGGAGGGAGTGGGGGCGGAGCAGTCAGAGAGATGAAAGGTACAACCTCAGTTGGGAATTTTGGTGAAGATGTTAGAGAATTAGATGATCAAAGCTGGGTGTGGCGGCAACCTGGTGAGAGTCACATTTTCAGAATCTCAAAACAGCAGGCGTGGTGCAAAGGCCTTCGTAGACATCTGAAATCCGGTTCTCATAAGAATCTGCAGGAAGGTAGGTGGCGGTGGAGGATTCAAAAGGTCTGCCAATTATTTGCGATTCCTACCATCAAGAGTTAGGACCAATACGCTTCTTTTTGAATCTGGGTTGAACTTGCTTTGACCAACGAAAAGTGGCAAAAGCAATGTTCTAGAACTTTTGAGGCTCGATCATCAGAAGCCTTACAGTGTTCACCCAGATTCTGTGTACATTGGCAAAATGGTGATAATTGCACTTCCCTCGATGACTGTAAAATACCTGGTCCACCGTGGTACATCACTGGTGACCGCTGGTGAAAAAGAAAGAGTCCAGGTGCCAACATCTCCTGACCTGGAGTAATGGTCAAAGTTTTGAACACGGGGTCTGTGTCTCCTGAAACAGACAAGGCCATGGGCCCCCTTCACAAGGATTTGTTTACACGTGTGCTGAAGAAAATCGTGTTGAATATGATGATTCCAGGCGGCCAATCAATTAGCCCTTGTTCAGGACTCTGATCGTGGCAGGCAATCGGTGATTGCCAATCTGCATGTTTATTCAGCCTCATTAATTATGCATCACCCAGCGTTCATCCCCATCGTATGCATGTGCACATGCTGTGGAACAAGTCTGCTGGTCCTGTGTGGGGAGATCACGTGCGCGTATGTGTGAGGGGGGCCCCTCACACGGCAGCAGCCCATGACACTGGGCCGGAATGAGTGACGCTTTTGCATTGATCATGGGAGCTGGGACTGAACTGGATCCTTTATTTAAACCTAGAGTTAAAATGGTGGATGGGAGGCCTGATCCAACTTGCCTCTGGGTTTTGTTTGGCCCACGCCAAATGACTCTTTAAAAAAATGGCCATAATGTATTTAGTCTGGGCATGCCAGTGTGCTGCAGTCCCCACCTCTCCTTATTGCCTCCTATACCATCTACTTCCAAAGTTTCCTGCCTGGCCCCTGTGTGCATTTGAATAGGCAACCTATAGATACCTTCACCTATTTTTTTTTCACCTTTTAAAAAAATTATTATTGTCCCCTAAGGAACTCTTTTAGACATTTTTCCCTACTCACTCCCTGACCCCACCAATGAAATGTTAAGAGCACAGATATATTGGATATCTGCTTATGCACCGTGTGTCTCCTGTGACACTTTGTGCCCTCCAAGAGGCAAACATCTCCCCCGTGGGGCGTGCAGGCTCTGGGTTATAAAGTCTCTGCCTGTCTCTGATGGTTCTGATGATGCAGGAGGGATGGGAAGCGGGTTGGCAATGAGGTGATCTGATCTTTCGAATCATTTCTGTCTTATGTTCCCTGGATGAGTGCTCCGTGTTGGCCCTACTACGCTCCTTACTTCTCCTTAAACGGGCTCTAGGCAGTTCAGACTCATCTTGCCATGCTCTTCTTCCCCTGACACCCAACTACTCCAAATCCTCAAGATCCAGGTGTCCCCTCCTCCGGAATCTTTCTGACCAGTTAAAATACTGGTCCATGGCTATTGAAATACAGCAGGGAAAATGTCTTAGGGAGTAACAGTTTCTAAAGTTACACTTTGCAGGTGAGCAGACAGAAGCCCAGAGACGGCAAGAAACTTAACCAAGCCTGCACAGCAAGTCAGGAAGAAGGAAAAACCATGACCAGATTTTAAGGCCAACACTTTCCATCCACCCTACTTGCTCCCTAAGGCAGATTTATTTACCCTTGCCTTACCTGGGCCTAGCTAGCACAGAGGTGGTGCCTGTGGAGAGTCACAATGTACATTGACACCTTAAAGCATTAAAGGCTCTGACAAGTCCTGCAAAACCAAACCATTTTAGTTTTGTGTAATACAGCGTTCTTTGAACTTGTGTGTTACTTCAGAAGCTGTTTGTGACGGAAAAAACCTGTGTGCCAGGTACATGGGCACCAGAATATAAGACTATTTGTAGTTTTACAGGATCTCCAAACTGAAGATGACTCAAACTACATCAACAGTAAAATAGATTTAAAAACTCTGGTATGTTCACACAAAGAACTATTATACAGCAGTGAACATGAATGAAGTATAGCTCTGTGCACCAGCATGGAGAGATCTCACTGTATAATATTGGAAAGAAGAAGCCAGACGCAAAAAAATCATAATGTGGTTAATATAATTACTGTCATTAATCCATTGACATGAAATCCAAAAACAGACAAGGCTAAACCATGCCACTTTTTGGTTTGAAGAAACCACAAGGAAATCACGACCACAAAAGTCAGGAAGGATAGTCATGAAATATTGAGGGGAGGGAGGAAGTAGAATTGAAGAGTGTGGAGAGAGTGCTTCTGGCTGGGTGCAGTGGCTCACCCCCTTAATCCCAGCACTTTGGGAGGCTGAGGTGGTTGGATCACTTGAGGTCAGGAGTTTGAGAACAGCCTGGCTAACATGGTGAAACTCCATCTCTACTCAAAATACAAAAATTAGCTAGGCATGGTGGTGCACACCTGTAATCTCAGCTACTTGGGAGGCTGAGGCAGGAGAATCGCTTGAACCTGGGAGGTGGAGGATGCAGTGGGCTGAGATTCTGCCACTAAACTCCAGCCTGGGTGACAGAGCGAGACTCTGTCTCAAAAAGAAAAAAAGAAAAGAAAAGAAAACAGGGCCAGGCGAGGTGGCTCACACCTGTAATCCCAGGGCTTTGGGAGGCCGAGGTAGGCAAATCACCTAAGGTTGGGAGTTCGAGACCAGCCTGACCAACATGGAGAAACCCTGTCTTTATTAAAAATACAAAATGAGGGCCGGGCACGGTGGCTCACGCCTGTAATCCCAGCACTTTGGGAGGCTGAGGCGGGTGGATCACGAGGTCAAGAGATCGAGACCATCCTGGTCAACATGGTGAAACCCCGTCTCTACTAAAAATACAAAAAATTAGCTGGGCCTGGTGGCGTGTGCCCATAATCCCAGCTACTTGGGAGGCTGAGGCAGGAGAATTGCCTGAACCCAGGAGGTGGAGGTTGCGGTGAGCCGAGATCACGCCATTGCACTCCAGCCTAGGCAATAAGACCAAAACTCCATCTTAAAAAAAAAAAGAAAAGAAAAAGAAAGAAAAAAGAAAGAAAGCGCTTGAGACAGTTTCTGGAGCTGGCTGGTGATTCCACAGGTGTCTGCTTGATAATGAATCACTAAATTGTGCGAGGTCCTATTTTCTGCATTTTGCTACTTTAAAAATGTTTTGCAATTGAGAGAATAATAAGGGTTGTGCCGGGCTTGGCTCAGCGAGTGGCCTCTGGGGGCAGGAGCGGAGGCGGGTGGGGTTTGAGGGAAGGCGACTGCCGTCACCCAGGCACCAATGGTGGCCCGGACTGCGGGGGACCACTGGGCAGGAGGGACAGAGGGGTTCATGCAGGACTTAGCAGATCATTCAGCAACTCCCAGTGTGTTTGCCAATGTGCTTGGGCTCCTGGCTTTGAACCCCCCGCTCCAGGACCTCCCGTCCATAATCCCTGGCATTCAGAACCAGGAGGCCAAATGGGCCTCAGTGGGGTCCCCGCAGGACAGAGGATGTGAAGAGCATCAGAGAATGCCGTGGAAAAGCGGCCAGGAAGAGAGACGGGGGAATTGAGTGCAGAGACAGAGACGTTCCTTCAGAGCTGTCAGCGTGGGGCCCCAGGCGCTCCACAGGCCATGGGCGGTGAGCAGCTTCTTCGGATTGTTTTTTTGGCTCACACGCACAGGTCGGGTGGTGAGCTGGCCAGGATGACCCGTGCAGATGTGGTTGCAGCTGGGGGTGGGGGGTGGGTGCAGCGATCAACCGGTGGATGGAACCCCAGCCCCCAGGAAGCCCCTCTCCAGCTCCCCAGGGCGTGTTTTCTTGTGCCTCCTCTCCCACCTCCCGGGGGGTGGCCGCGGTGTGTTTTCTGTCTGGCCCTCCGTGAACACAGTCCCCTTCAGAAGTGCCCCCCGAGTCCGCCGAGCCATCCAAACCCTGACAAACTCTTGAGGGAAGCGGGCGTCGCAGGCCCAGCTGTGTAAATGTTTTTGGTTTTCCTGCTGAGGCTAGGGGTTGAGTCAGAGCCAAGACAAGCCTCGCTTGAGTTTTCTTTGGCAAGGCGGCCCGGCTCAGGAATGTCAGGAGAACCTTCCAAGTGGGATGGCCTGTCGGTGGGACCTGGGGCTGGAAGCTGAGCCTGGGGTGTACTCTGCCATCATCTAATTACCGCGGCCCCAGTTAGAGTCGAGAAGCTGTGCCCAGGCTGGTCGGATGGGAGCCGTTTTTTTGGCTCGCCCTCCTCTTTCCTGCAGGGATCAGGGCCATTTAGGGGGCTTTCTGTGGGCTTCCCTAGTGGGCACGGGTGGGAAGGTGGCATTCAGCGTCTCGGGAATGGTGGAGCTTTGAAGGGGATGTGCGGACTCCATTCTAGGCCCGGGCTGTGGAGTCGGGAGAACTGGCCGCTTCAGCACTGTGAGGTGTGTGTTTTTCTTCTCCTTCTTTAACTCCACGTGGTTAACTGTGTCTTGGAGATTTCTTGGTGGATCTCACAGAAGAGAAAAACCTAGAGCAGGGCTTCCGGATGGAACATCCTCCAGTGGCAGGCAGACTACCTAAATGAGTGGAGCTGGCCAAGAGGGAGGCAATAGGGAGCGGCGGGGACTCGGGTAGAACAGGAGCTCATGCTCGATCTAAAGGAGTGGGTGCCTGCAATCCCAGCACTTTGGGAGGTTGAGGCAGGAGGATCACTTGAATCCAGGAGTTCAAGACTAGCCTGGGCAACATGGTTAAACCCGTCTCTGCTAAAAATACAAAAACCAGCCAGGCGTGGTGGCACATGCCAGTAATCCCAGCTTCTTGGGAGGCTGAGGCAGGAGCATTGCTTGAACCCAGGAGGTAGAAGTTGCAGGGAGCTGAGATCACGCCACTGCATTCCAGTCTGGGTGACAACAAGACTCTGTCTCAAAAAACGTAAAAATAAATAAATAAATAAATAAATAAAAAGGAGTGGGTGCTTGTCAGCTCCAGCAGAATACAGCTGCTCTGGGTGAATATGATTCTCAGGTGACCCAACCTTGTGACATCCCAAGAGACATCCCAAACTGTATTTTACGTGAAATCTCCCAATCTCTAAATATTGGCAACCAATTTCATGAAAAAAAATCAATGAAGTGCTGTATTGGTCAAACAAAATACATCTGGGGGCTGGACAAGGTCTCCAGATCACGAATGTGTGACCTCTGGTCTCTGACTTCCTGAGCTGTGACTGCCAGCGGAGTGGACAGATAGGGACAATTACATCATCCACAATATAGCAAGAACAAAAACCTTTTGTCTCCACTCTGGTCCGCCCTGGGTGTCATGCGAGCATTTGGTATGCAGAGCTTCTGTGAAATCTCATATCATCCTGAGGGGCGACATCACTATGTTAAGTTTGTAAGGGTTAAATGAAGGGATACAGCAAAGGGCATGGACCAGGCAGGAAATGCTTGGTTTCCTAGTTTATATTATTATTATTATTATTATTATTATTACCAACATGGATCTATTTATAACAGGGTGTGTCCTGCCCAGGCGTAGGGGTGGGATGGGCAAGAAGCTGTAACGTACGAGTCACCTGTAGCTGCTCCTTTTGAAGATGCCCAGCCTCGTAGGTCTGAGTTAGAAGCTTCCGTATAGACCCTGGAATTGATCCGACCATTTCCAATCTGTGGAACAGACCACAGTTTGCCCCCGACCAGAGTGATGGGGCCAAGAAGCTTAGCAGCGTGAACTGGCAAAGCTCTAGAGAGTAAGCTCTTGGTGGCCGCAGGCGGAGCACTGATGCTTGTGAAGGTGCCCAGCTATGAAGGGGGGTGCCAGTGGGCTTGGAAAGGAGTCACCCAGCCCTGCAACATGGGGTAGGTAAAGTCAGGGTGTGAAGGTGCTACTAGCTGAGGCCCTGGGCCTTTCTCTGTAGGATCAGGGGGTCTGGACTAAGGCCCCCAGGCAACTTGTCTGAATCCCAGCACTGGGTTGAAATAAAAAGATTTGCTGCATTCATTCATTCATTCATTTGTTCATGCATGGATTCTTTCATTCATTCATGCATTCATTTGTTCATTCATTCATTCATTCATTCATTCATATATTCAGCAAGTTTGCAAAGCCAGACTGTGAACTCAGCCCTCCCCTGCTCACAAGCATTCACTGGCTCCCTATTGCCTCTTAGGGATCCTGCAATGAAAATGTAAATGAGTGTGTGTGAGTGAGTAAGTAAACACCACTCATACGCAGGCGCCCTCGGGCGTGCTGGGTCCTTCTCAATGCACCTGTCCGTGGCCTCCTTCCCACGTGGAAGGTGTTTTGGACAGAGTTGAGTGGGGAGAGCCCAGAGCTTGGCATTCCCACTGAATTCCAGGAGAAGCTGAGGGACTGGGGACGTCTAGAAGAGACACATGGAAGCTGAGTGCTTACTTCCTGGATGGCTTCCATGCCATTCCTGAGTGAGAATTCCTGCTAGGAGAGAGGGTCCACCCCAGGCCTAAGGTAAATGCCAGTCTTGACATCAACAGCCTCCATCCCTCATGTTTATGCAGCCCTCGCTCTGTGCCGAGCGCAATGCTCTGTACCACACAAGGAATGTCATGGATCCACGGGATGCCCATTCTGCAGAAGGGGAAACTGAGGCCCAGAGAGAACATATCACAAAGCAGATGAATGGAGGGGTTAGAATTTCAATGCAAGCTTGCTTGTGTCCTGACACTGCTTTTAGGAGCACATTCTATTTACACACGTCGTCCTCACTTTACAGGTGAAAGGAGCAGCCCCGAGCACTGGCCCACAGCCGTGGGAGTGAACCAGGAACTCAGGTAGAACTCCCTGCACCAGTACAGCTGTCCATCATCCCACAGTCCTGCCCCTACCATGCCAAGTTCAACCAATGCTTCCCACCCACCCATCAGAGGCAGTTCAGGGCTGATCAGAGGTGAACATCCCCACCAGGAAGGTCTCTCAGGGCTTCCAGAAGCCCCCGGGTGGAGGGTGGGCATGCAGCCCCTCCCCAGCGGTCCCTGCAGAGCTAGGACCCAGCGGAGCCTCCAGAGGAGGGTGATTTGGAATGGAAACACACAGGCTCTTCCCTGTACATAATGAGCAGGGAGTGAGCTGATAGATATGCTAATTTCATTATTCATGTACATAATTACAATCTAGAAGTTGGCAGCTTTCTAGGTAATGACAGGAGGGAAGGGGGAATGTACCTAACTTTTGTAATATATGTGTGGTATTATTTAACTCTTAAATTAAGATCAGGGACCTAATTCATTTCACGAGGTCCAAGGATATAAGGCACCGACACAGAGTTCCACCCCATCCCTCCTTCCTTCAGCAAACATCAACCTCAGGCCAGGCCTTGGGCCAGTTTTGGGGTTGCTATGGTGACGGAAGCTCAGCAGTGTGAGAAGGAAGGGCAAGGTGGAGGAAGAGCAGGCTGCCAGGGGAAGCAACGGAGGAGATGCCCACTCACTCCTGGGTAGGCAGGTGGGAGTCAGAGAGAGCTCCCTGGAGGAGGAGGCACCTGCTCTGGTCCTGAAAGATGATGTGTAAGAGTCATGCATGCTAGGGAGAGAGAAAGGCCTTTCAGAGGGTGGTGGTGGTTGGCAGGAGTGGGGAAGAGCTTGGGCATAGGCCAGGAAGGGAGGCCACGAGGCATTTTGGAGGATGCTGAGCTGGCTGGAGCATGGAGGGGAGGTGCTGGCGTGCGTTTCTGAGAATGGGCCTATCAAGGTTGAGATCTGAAAATCGGACGTGCTCAGCCTCACTGGGAACCCCAGCATGCCAGCCCCATGCCTTGCTCCCCCGACCTGATAAGGCCTGGGAAAGGGCGATAAGGGGAAAGGACCATTTGGTGCTTGCCAGCCCTTGGCTGGGCACCCAGCTGGGGGAAGCAGGACTCAGGCACGTAAGAGCCCCCCTACCCCGTCCCCCACCCTGCCCTGCTGGGGAGCCCTGGCCTCTGAACAGGGAGGGGGTATGCTCCTGGAGCAGCCCCCTGCAGTCCTAGGGAGCCTATTCACAAAGCCAACGCTGAGCTTTCTTCCAGCTGGATGTGGGGGCTTTGCAGAGGGGCCTGGTGGCTGTGAGGGGGTGTGAAATTCTTGATTAGGGCTGACTGTGGCCCGCCCCCTCCCCTGATGTTGCTCTTCCTGCCTCCTCCCCACACTTGAGGGAGAGGGAACAGCTGCACAAACACAGGCCAGGGGGGCCGGAGCGGGCCGGGATGTGAGATGCCCGCGTGGCAGGGGCGGGAGGGTGGGAAGGCTGCCGCGTGAATGTGTTTGTGTTTGTGTGTCTGTTGGCGTGTGTGCATGTGCCAGGCCTGTGTGTTTGGCATATGCGTGTGCTGTGAGTGCGGGATGTGCAACAGGATGTGGGTGTGTCACCTGTGTGTCATGTAAGTGTGTAAATGTGAGTCACTGGGTGTGTGCAGGCGTGCAGGAGCAGGTAAGTCTGTGCACAGGCATATGTGTGCACACACAGGCAATTGTGTGGCCACACACGTTTGAAGCACGCATGAGGGGCGGTGTGGGTCCACATGTGCGATGATAAAGAACGGACATGTGTATGCCCGCCGGTATGATTGTGTTGGTGTGTGTGGGTAAAAGTTACATTATGTGCATGCACGTGTGTGTGTAAGGGATGGGTAGGTGTGTGCGCATGTGTGTGTGTGACTGTTGGTTGTGTCTGTGTGTATATATCACCTATGGTATGTGCAGCGCATGTGTGGATATAAGGATGTGTGTGTGCGTGCGTGTGTGCATGTGTGTGTGAGTGTGCAAGTGAGAAGGGGAAGGGTTGGTTTGTGATGCATCGCAAGTGAAGAGCCAAGTCCGGGCCCAGGCTTGTCCAAGTCCTGAGTGAAAACGACGTGGAAAACAGCCCCCTCCCGGGGTGCCCCTGGTCTGAGGTCCCTCCCCACAGCCTGGCATCTCCCCCAGGGCCCCACTTCCTCCTGCAGGCTGCGTTCCTAGGAGGGAATGGTCTGCTTTCCCTTGAAGTCCAGCCTTCTATAATTGTTTCCATGTATTTCCCTGGATTTGTACTTTACATTCCATCCCCACCCGGAGCAGTCCTCCGCCCAGGGCTCAGCTCAGTACTGGGAACGCACACGGTGTCATTTCTGCTGGCGAAGGGGCAGACGCTAGGTGAAGGCCTACTATGCGCCACGCGCCTGGCAGGGTCAGTTACACTCCTGCAGTTACCCGGCCCTTACAAGTCTTGCTTGAAAGCTAAGACTTGTGTATTAAAAAAGAAGAGCCGGCTGGGTGCAGTGGCTCACGCCTGTAATCCCAGCACTTTGGGAGGCCGAGGTGGGTGGATCACCTGAGGTCTGGAGTTCGAGACCAGCCTGACCAACATGGAGAAACCCCGTCTCTACTAAAAATACAAAATTAGCTGGGCATGGTGGCACGTGCCTGTAATCCCAGCTACTCAGGAGGCTGAGGCAGGAGAATTGCCTGAACCCAGGAGGCGGAGGTTGCGGTGAGCCGAGATCGTGCCATTGCACTCCAGCCTGGGTAACAAGAGCGCAACTCCGTTTCAAAAATAAATAAATAAATAAATAAAAGAATGTCCTGGGATTTGCTATCGCCATGGTAGGCAAGTCGCCTGAAGCTCATGGAACGTGGGATCCTTGCATCAAAATAGAACCACCGGGGACCCGAGCCTGGATCGGAACCCAGATCTGACTCCTGAATCTCAGCCCCGCCTCACCTCCTGGACCCCCTTCATTGCATCCTTCCTGGCCACCATCCCTCAACCAAAACTTCTATTTCAGGAAGGGGAAAAACGTGAGCTAACAGCTGCTATGAGATTTGGAATGAATTTGAAGTTCTCCAGGTTAAAATGGAGACCAAGGGAAAGTCATACGATTCCACCTTCTTCATCTCTCCGGATCCCTCATCGAGCCAGTAATGTATTCCCCCTTCTTGCTAACGCACTTTTTAAAATGTTAATAGACTGTAAATTACTTTTCTTTTTATACTTCTTAAAATAAGCGTTTCCTCTTGTAGATGGCAAGACGACGCCGGGTTACGGGCTTGGTTTTATTACCGCCGAGATGAGATGGACTAGAGAGAGCTCATACAGCTTTTATAGGAACTATTTTATTTATAAGAATTTTCCTAATGGCAGATGGATGTGACATGCCTGGTTTCTTTCTGCCCGCTATTGAGAGAAGAGAGGCATTTAGCATGGCCTGGGTCTGGGTCATATTCCTTTGCCCTGAAAATTCTAGAAACATAGAAGGAATTTTCTTTGGCAGCCTTAAAACGATGGTCTTCCAGTTTCTCCTTGCCTACCTCTGGTGGTGGGGAACTCATTTCCTACCAAGACAGCCAGTCTCAGCTGCAACTCCAATCTCTTCCGTGCCCTAGCTCTGTTCTCTGGAACTAGAGAGGAAATCTAATCTCTCCACCATCAATTTTGGGAACCTCTCGGGGATTAGAAGGCACCTACTATGTTCTGTTGCAGGTTTTTTTTTTCCTGCATAGTCCCCTGATTCTTTAAATCCTTCTCCATCACTTCATCATCTTCCCCACCCTCC
Organism: Saimiri boliviensis; assembly: GCF_048565385.1. NCBI lineage: Eukaryota > Metazoa > Chordata > Mammalia > Primates > Cebidae > Saimiri > Saimiri boliviensis. The sequence continues at coordinate 29,876,924 of NC_133469.1, read as the reverse complement.
AAAATGTATTCAGAATTCTTTTCTCCAAGGTCAGAAGGACTGTTTCAACATCTCTTCGTTAACAAGACCAGTATTTCTCATGGTCACTTCTGAAAAACAAATCCCAATTCGAGTCATGTTTGTAAGGATTTTATGTTCAGATGAATTTTGGACAGCATGCATGTTTCTTTGCAGCAGGACTTATCAGAGCCTTAGATGATCCATACCCACTAGGACTCTCAAAGGATTCATGGGTTTCCAAAGGGCATCCCGGAGGGCATGCATCACCTAAAACCAACTCCAAAATGCTGTTTTGCTGTGGCTCTGGAGTGGCAAATGTCAAACAAAAGGATAATGCCCATTTGCCCAGAGAATACCCGCCTATGGGTTCTGTTACAGCATCTCCTCATGGTGGCTTCTGTATATTGTGGGTGCCTCAAGATGGCACGTGTGACGGCCAATGCGAGGATGCATGTATACGTGATTCTCAGCACGGGGGTGTATACTTCATCCCCTCTCCCCCCACCCTGCCACTCCCCGCCAAATCCTAGCTCAATTCCCATTACGAGCAATGAACAAGGTGAATCTATCAGCCTTTCAAGGTGACTTCTAGCTCTGAACTACTGGCAACCTGGGGCCTGGGATGGGTGGGTGGGTTTGGGTTCAAGAGAGTCACGTTAAAGGAGGAACCGTTGGATGTTGGGGAGCGGCGAACAAAAAGGAAGAGAAGGAACAGGTCTGGAAACAGGTCCCAGCCTGCCGTGTTTCCCCGACGGGACTTTGGCAATGATGTCACCTCTCTGACGTTTGGATTTCTCATCTGGAATGTGTAAGAGATTCATTCCGGCACCTTCCTCACAGGGCAGATGAAACACAAGAGCAGGCACAGAAGAAACACTGGATCCATGTGAGTGGCTCATTCATGGAGCTCTTGGAAGAGCCTTGGAAGAGCTGCGTTCCTCCTGAGCACCTGCTCTCCAGCCAGACAGAGCTTCCTGCATGGCCTCACATGTGCCAAGCCTCCCGTTGCCCCAGGGCCTTTGCACATGCTGCCTGTCCAGCCCAGAACCCACTCTCCAGCCGTATCCCCATGATGCACAGTGGGGCTTCACAACCAGTGCCTGAACTGTTGTGAGATGAAGGTCCTTGCGTGTCCCAGAGAGGCCACCCAGCTCATGCTCACAGTCTAGCAAGGCCTGACTTGCTAGACTATCTGGAGGGAAAGAGAACAAGCAGCTCCTTCCGTGCATGCGCCGGTAAGTCTCCATCACAGCAGTTTCCAGCAGCCTCCCCGGGACAGGAACGAGGTTGGCTGGTGAATTGCAGTTCTATACCCTGCCCACCCAACCCAGCCCATATCCCTTGGACGAGGTCACCTCTGCAAAGTGCAGACACTGTATTCAGGGCAGACTGGTGATGTCCCCTTCCTAGGTTCCCCGTATTGGCCACCAACTTCATCAATCTTGAACAATTGGCCACAGGCTTGTTTTCTTAAAAGTGATGTTACCTCTAATTACCTCCGACAGGACACGGTGCGCGCTCCTTTTCAGCTCATCAGAGCACGTGTGAGCACCACGGCTGAGATAATTGAATATCTTCTTTAAACCAACAGGCGGTCTGTGCTCCCCTGCGCTGGGCAGGCATCTTAATGCGGTTCCGTGATGCCAGTCTGGGGGTCTGGACCGAGAGCAGTAGACGGTCTGCCTACGCCACTGAAAGACTCCACTCACCCAAAACGCCTCCTGTCGTGGCTCTGTCACGTGCCTGGTACTCCACCCTCTGTTGAGTCTTTGGGTTGAGGAGCATTGGGGTCGAGACCCAGGTGGCTGGGTTTACCTCCCAGACGTGCTGACCTTGAGCTGTGTGATCCTAGGGAAATTGCGTAACCTCGCTGTGCCTTGGTTGCCTCATGTAAATTGGAGGTACTAGTATCTCATGGGGTTTTTGTATGTGGAACAGCGCTTGGCACGTAGTAAGTTCTGTGTCTGTGTGGCCGCTGTCACTGCCGCTGTTACTATTATTTTTTGGGCAGTTGTGGGCGCAGTGAGAAAGGGGACTTCATAGAGCATCAATGTGGATTCTTCTTTGCTATTTATTTATTTTTGAGAGAGAGGGTCTGGCTCTGTTGCCCAGGCTGGAATACAGTGATGCTATCACAGCTCACTGCAATCCCTGCCTCCCAGGCTCAAGTGATCCTCCCACCTGCACCTCCCGAGTAGCTGGGATTACAGGCCTGCACCACCACAGCTGGCTGATTATTTTGTATTTTTAGTAGAGATGGGGTTGACTGTGTGGTCCATGCTGGTCTGGAACTTGTGAGCTTAAAGTGATCCACCTGCCTTGGCTTTCCAAAGTGCTGGAATTACAAAGTGTGAGCCACCGTGTCGGGCCTGCTGTCTACATTTTTAAGCTCACCTTTTAATCCTTGGGGCTGATCTTCTGGAAATGGGTGAAGCCAATTGCGGAGGCCGAGAAATTCCCGAAGTTCGAGTGACAGAATTTCCAGCTGGAAACGGTAAAGCCGAAAGATCCCAGAAGAGGATTTAGGTCCACCCCCTTTGCTTTTCAGATGAAGATACTGAGGCTGAGAGCTGGATCAGAACGTGTGCGAAGTCACGTGAGGCAATGGCGAACTCAGCGGAAACTCTAGGCTTCACGAGGATCGCAATAACGAAGACGCATTTATTGAGCGCTTATTCTGTGCCAAGCATGCCCCGTGCACTGTTTTGTTTAACCTCGTGGGAAGCAGAAAAGTTCCTTTTTAAGGTTTCCTTTCTTGTTAAAGATGAAGTGTGCTAATAACTCCGTTAAGCCCCATCCTGGGTAGCTGTTCGACGTGCCCTGCTTACAGGCCTGTAGTATATTCTCTGTCCTCGTACTTTCACCAAGATGTCTGTGCTGGACTCAGCAGGCCGGCGGAGCCTCACCTGATCGTGCTTCGGTGCCCATCGTCCCCTCCTCCAGCTCCTTGGTCCACACCCTTTCCTCCCATCGCCAGATGCCTGCTCTAGGCGCACACTGGCCCCTCTGCGAATCCCAGGTTGGCCGATGAATGGTTTTCAGTCATTAAACTGCTACTGGTTTATTGAGCAGGTAGAAGCTTTGATGTCAGGAGCAGAACTTTGTGGAAGGAAAGCACGACATTTCCTGCGTAAGTGTTGCTCAGTTGCTATGAGGGTTTTTTTTTTTTTTTTTTAGATGGTGTTGTGCTTTTGTTGCCCAGGCTGGAGTGCAATGGCGCGATCTCGGCTCACTGCAATCTCCGCCTCCTGGGTTCAAGCGATTCTCCTGCCTCAGCCTCCTGAGTAGCTGGGATTACAGGCACGTGCCACCACGCCCAGCTAATTTTTATATTTTTAGTAGAGACGGGGTTTCACCATGTTGACCAGTCTGGTCTTGAACTTCTGACTTCAGATGATCCACCTGCCTCAGCCTCCCAAAGTGCTGGGATTACAGGTGTGAGCCACCATGCCTGGCTGGCTATGAGGCTTAAACACGTTCTCAGCCTTACCCTCTGTATGCCCACAGGATCTTGGCCTCAGGAGAAGGCAGTGTGGGAGTATCCAGCTTCTGGGATGGAGCAGTCGTGAAGCTCAGAGCACAGGAGCACGAGAATCCTGAGACCTGAAGGAGGGAGACAATAAAAATTATTATATTTATTATATAAAAATTATTATTATTACATAATTATATAATAAAATTATAGCATAATTGTCTAATAATATAATAATAACTTAATTATAACAATATATAATTATATAATAGTATATAATATATAATTATTCATAAAAGTAATAATTATACATTATATAACAATATATAAATATAATATAATAATTATAATAATTATGTAATTATTAAATAATAATACAATTATATATAATAATAAATATAATAATTATTATAGCATACCTCTCTGCTATTGCGTGCTGACCATATGCCCGGGACAGTGGAAGCATCCAGCACCCCCAAACCTTTGAAGAAGATGTCTGCTCTTCCCATTTTGCAGAAGAGGAACTTAGGCTCAGCGGGGAAGTGACCCTATCAGCTCAGAAGCCAATCAGCACCTAGGCCCATCTGGGTCAAATTCCTGGGCCTTCTACTCGGTGGCTGCTGGAGCTCAGCCTAGGTCTGCAGCCGACAATGACTTCTGAATTATCCTGGCTGAGTTGTTTGCCCTTGGCAGTGGCAGTGATGGATCAGACAGCCCCTGCTCCCTTGCGGCGGCTTCTTGTGGGCTTGCGGGGGGCCGTGAGTTTGCTTGTGTGGGGATATATCTCCAGGCCTTTGCACCCTGTGAGCCATGTATCCCTGAGACAGTGGAGCGTGTGCAGTGCGAATGGATGCTCGGATGTGTCTGGATGAGGACCGCAGCCCCAGGGGAAGTCAGCAGATAGGAAGCTCCAGGATGGCCATGGAGGCCCAGTCAATCGGTGACCTTCTCCTGACACCTGCAGGTCTTGACAGAGTCTGGGTGCGGTGGTTCTGCACGAAATGTTTGCTGAATGGCTAAGTGAAAGTCTGTGCAGGTCTGGAGGGGTATGTGTGTGTGTGTGTGTGTGTGTGTGCTCATGGGTCTGTGCAGGCCAGTGTGTGAGCACACAGCCATGTTGCAGAGACTCCCACCCTGGGTTTGAGGTAGTTAGGAACAGGCCGGCCACAGCTGTGTGTGCTCTGGCGAACTCAAATTCTTGCATGAATTTGCACGTGCTTGTTCAAATCTATGCGGCCTTTTCATGAGGCCACTTAGGTGTGTGCTGGGCAGGCGTCACCCAGAGGGTCAGGGGAAAATGTGCGGGGATGGGACGAGGGCCTCTGTGACACACAGAGCTGGGGTGGACTGCCAGCTCTGCCACATACACGCTGTGTGACCCGAGCCCTGTGGCCTTCCTTCTCAGAGCCCCTACTTTCTGTGACAGGCACACAATTTCCACGCCTCCCATGCAGAGAGGTAGGGGCTTCACCAAGACAGTACATGTCAAATACTTTACCCAGTGCCTGGCACGCTGTGGGTTCTCAATTAATATCTTTTTAAAAACTTCCTGTGCACCACTGGAGTTTAGGGACCGGGCTTCTGAGGACTCCAGGTTCGAGGCTAAACATGCAGGTCTGACACCTTCATTTAGCAAGTACTAACTGGAAACCTACATTAAGACCAGCAACGCGTGGCGGCACTGCCAGGTATCCTGTCAGGGGCAGTGATGAGGGAAGCGAGGTACCAGCACTCGCTGCTCTCACAGTCTCATGGAGGAGTCAGGTATAAAGGAAGTTATTGCCTCAATGACAATTCCAGCTACCTAACAGTGTGCTTAACGGAGGGATAAGGTCAGAGATGACAGGAAGGGCGTCCCTGCAGAAACGGTACTTGGCCTGGAGTCTGAAGGATGAATCAGCTGTAAGGAAGTGAGGAGAAAGCAGGAAAAGCATTGTGGCCATTGGGGACAGCGTGTGCAAAGGCCCTGTGGTTTGCAGAAGTGCGGTGATGGGAGGAAGTTCCATTGTGAGTGGAGGCTGGGGAGGAAAAGAGTGTGGGTTAGGGGTGCTGGCAGGGGTTGGGTCTTGTGGCTAGTGGGGAGAAGGAGAGTCTGGCCTTCATCCTAAGAGTCCAGAAGCCATGGAAGGTTTAAAGGAGGATGTGACAGGCTCAGATCTGGGTTTTTGAAAAGTCCATCTGGTTTCTTCAAACCTGGGGTGGGCAGCAGGCTCAGGTTGGGAGAGACGCGTAGCTGATCCTTCCGTGTTAACCTGTCCTGCCAGGGGGCCCCACCCCCGGGGAAGGATGTGGCCAGCACAGCCTGTCGGGAGGGAGGCAGGGTCCCCCCTCGACCCTAAGCTGGTGGGCTCATTTACATGATCCCTGCTTAATTCTCCCAGGGTATGCAAATGTATGCAAACCACAATCCAGGAGAGGCAAAAATAGCAGGGCGCATTAGCATCCCCCACAGGAATATTGTTTTATGCAAACGACGTGCTTGGATCCTGCTGAGCGGGCGAAATGAAAGATGCCTTTCTGGGGGCTCTGGCGAGCCCACCCTCCTGGCCTTTGCCCTCCAGAGCCCTGGCCAGGCCCCTGCTGGGAGGGCGAAGCTCTGGGGGGTAGGCAGGCAGGTGGTGGGTGGAGGATCCTGGCTGCCCAGTGGACAGGGGCCGGGGCAGGGTCCACAGGGTGGGAGGACCCTTGACCCCGCCGCTACCCACGTCATGCCCTGGCCTCCACCCTCTGACTGTCCGGTCTTCCTCCCTCCTCTGCCCTCTCTCTGTTGTCACCTGCCTCTCTGCTTCTCTCTCTCTGATCCTTTTTTCTCTTCTCAGCCTCCTCCGGCCCTTCCTTCTCTGCTGCGTCCCTGCCTGACCTCCAGGTCCGCGCCCTGAGAATTTGCTGTCGTGGCTCCCGGTCTCCGTCCCCTGCCCCTCCTCGCGTCCCGCCCGCCCCCCCCCCACCCCCGTCTCTGTGGCACCCCGCCTCTTTGTCGCTGTCTGCCTCCGCGATTTCCGGGCTCCCAGTCTGTGTCTCTGTATCCCCGTCATCTGTCTGTCTGTCTGCGTCTCTTCACCCCCTTCTTTCTGCCTCTGTCGCTCCGACTCTGTTTCGTTCGGTGTTGATTTGTTTCTCTGTGGTTCTCTTCCCGTCGTTGTCTCTACGCTGCGTCTGCATCGATCTCACGGCCTCTCGGTCGCTTTTGCTCCGTGTCCCCCACCCCACCCTGCGTCGCCCTCCTCCCCTCTCCCCTGCTGCTTCTTCCTGAAAGTCCCCGCAGATCATTCCAGAACTCGCAGCAGTAACCCTGGCTCTCCTCTGGAGCAGGGGCTGTTGGGCCATGTGAGGAGACGCATGGACCCCTTGAGGCCCCCAGATTCCAGACCCCGGACGGCAGCCCGCAGGAAGGAGCCTGGTCTAGACTGGCTGTGGGATGTGAGACGAGGCTGGGCCTTCCCTGATCCCTGGAGGCCTAGGTCTGACCACGCTGGCCCAAGCTTGCCTGAGGCTGCGGCTGGAATGTGGGGGAGAGAATAGATAGGAATTAGGCCTGGTTCCCTCTGGGCAGGGACGTGTCCTGGCTGTGTGATTGCTGCATATGGTTTCATTTTTCTGAGCCTCAGTTTCTATCTCCGTAAAATGGGTCAGTACCGGTGTCCAAGTCTTGGATTTGCTGAGACTGGCCTGACTCGTTGGCATTGTTTACATGTGTGCACCTGATCAATATGAACCGCTACTGTCATTATTGTCGTTGCTCCCATATTTCCACTTAAGCTTTTTCTGCCTCAGTTTCCTCATCTGGAATAGGGAAAGACTATCTCCTACCTTTGGGTTCTTATGGAAACTGGATGATACAGTTGCAAACTTGGCACATAATAGGTGTTCAATAAACTACCTTTTTTAGTCTTCTTTCTCAGACTAGCTGCATGACTTTAGCAAAGGCATGCCTGCCCCTTTCTGGGCCTCAGTTTCCCTCTTGGAAGAAGGTCAGCGCAGAGCCCCCTCTGAGGTCTCCTGGCCAAGCTGCACTGGACTGGGGCTCCTTGGGTGGCCGCCAGTCGATGGTGACTACACAGTGCCACCAAGTGGCCACCCATGTCACCGTGGGGCAAGCTTGGGGGCTGGGGCTGGGGTCAGACCTGCGTCTAACCTCCGGACCCCTGCTGCAACCCCAGACCCAGTACACGGCTGTAAACAGGGCGCAAGGGTCATGAGTAGGGAGGAAAGCCTAGAATTCTGGAGCTGGATCTCACTCAGACTTGCTGGGTGACGTCGGGGCAATGCATTTCCCTCTCTGAGCCATGCTATCCTCACCACGTCAGACTGGCCTGGGGTCTTCCTGCAGCAGCCACATCCTCCACCCCTGTGGCTGGTCCAAGGCTACCTCACCCTGGTAGTTCACAGTTCTATGAAGCGCCTACTCTGTGCTGAATAGAGAATAAACAATACCAACAATAGCAATGATAATAACGGCCGTTGTTCACCAGTAATGAGAGCGTTCTGGGGGTCAGCCATGTGATCAGCAGCAGCTCAATTAATTAACACCAGGTGAAACGTTCCAAGCACTTTATAGCAATTAAGTCATTTCATCCTCACAACGCAGTGAGACTCAGAGAGGAGAATGCATGTTTTTGCCATTAAATGATTTCACTATGTATTTATTGAGCACGTAGTATGTGCTCGGCCCGTGCTCAGCCCTGGGGGTCTGATGGTGGAGGGAACAGAGCTGGTCACGGATCATGTGGACTCACTGTTTAGTGGGGAGAAATACAGGAAAAGAAAACACCCCGGAATGCAATCTTAGGAAGCATTACGAGAGATTGAAAGGAAATGTAGAGGGAACAGTGAGAGGGACGAGGTGGGGAGGCAGGTGATCAGGGAATGACAGCCTGAAGGACGGGGCACTAAAGCTGAGGCCTGGGGGAGGAGTGCGAGCCTGCGAAGTGTGGAGGTGGAAGTACCAGCCCGTGCCAAGGTCTTGCAGTAGGAAGAGGCTGGCCCCATCAAGAAACGGAGAGGGGCTGGGCGCGGTGGCTCACGCCTGTAATCCCAGCATTTTGGGAGGCCGAGGCGGGCGGATGGTTTGAACTCAGGAGTTCAAGAGCAGCCTGGCCAATGCGGCAAAAACCCCATCTCTAAAATATAATTTAAAAAATGCAAAAATTAGCCAGGTGTGTTGGTGTGCACCTGTCATCCCAGCTACCTGGGGGGCTGGGACACGAGAATCCCTTGACTCCAAGGCTCGGGTTTTGATAAACTTTCAATGGCTTAGCATTGTGTAGGGGAGGAGGGTTTGTTTTGAAGATAATATTTATCAGTAATTTTCCCCTTTGTGGCCCCGCCCTACCCAGGGATCACGTGGTCCAGAATGATTCTCTATGCAGAGTCCTGACTGATCTTACAGACCCCATGTCACAGTGGTGCTAGGGAGGTAACCATGGGTGCGGTCTGCACCATCATGACCCCGATAGAGCCTCAGAATGCAACCCCCACCCCGAAAGAAAAGGGTGACCCAAATAGGGCAGCCTTAGGCAGGTTCCTCTGAGCTGTGCCCAGGAAAGTGTCCCTCTGGCCATTGCTGGCCCATCCATGGGAATCTCGATTTGAGAGACTGAGGCCGCGTCTGGGCTGAGTGAGAGCTCTGTGTTGAATTGGTAACGTCTGCTCTGGAGGCAGCTTGGGGGTTTGGAGTTGTCATTTCTGAGAGACTCCAGCTACATTCGGGTTCTGCCTTTTTCTTAGCTCTGTACCCATTCATCGCCCAGCAGGAGGTGATGAAAGTCTCCGTGGCCCTCCTGCCTTTCTTAGCTCCTTTGGCACCGGTGGTCCTTCTTCCTCCATCCTATTTCTCCTATTTCTCTCTCCCTCCCTCCCGGTCTTTATAAGTTTGTCCCTCTCTCTATCTATCTGTGTCCTTGTCTCTCTCCCTCGTATTTGGATCCCAGGGACCCCGAGGAGGGACATTCCTGCCCCCAGGGGGGATCGTCTTTCTTGGAACCATGCTGCTGCTTGGCTCAGGGCCCGGATCCATCTGCTCAGGACACCCGCTTGTGTCACTTCCAGGCCGTCATGGTGCGTCCGAGGAGGAGGCTGGGAAGACGCGCGGTGGCTGTCTTATTGGTTTACCTTACTTAAATTTTAAACAAATTAAGATAAAATTCACATAATGTAGTATTAACCGTTCTAAAGCGGCCTTTTAGCACATTCACCATGTTGTCCAAATACCACCACTGTCTAGTTCTAAAACATTCCCAGCACTCCAAAATAAACCCCTGCACCCATTAGGCACTCACTCCCCATCTCCCTCCTCAGCAATCACTAGTCTTTGCATTCGGTTTTCTTATGAGTTTACCTATTCTGCATATTTTATGTAAATGGAATCATACAGTACACAGCCTTTTGTGACTGGCTTTTTCCTCGTAGCATAATGTCTTCAAGGCTCATCCTTGTAACACGGTTCAGTACTTCATTCTTTTTTTATGGCCAAATAATATTCCATTGTATACATAGACCACCATTTGTCTGTCCATTCATTTGTTGATGGACGTTTGGGTTATTTTCAACTTACGGTTATTATAAATAATGCCACTGAGAACGTTTGTGAACAAGGATTTGTTTGAGTCCCTGTTTTCAGTTCTCTTCGGTAACCTAGGACTGGAATGGCTGGGTCATTGCGTAGTTCTAGGTTTAACTTTTTGAAGAACTGCCAGTTGGCCTCACTGCTTACCATGCAGACTTTGATGATGTGTTTGAGGGGATCACTCTGGCATCCCAAACCTTCTGTTCATCGTCACTGTTTTGTCTATTTGTGTCTGAGGGCAAGAATTTATACTCGTGAATCATGCCGTAGCTATTCGGCAATGAAACACTGGAGGGAATGTGGAAGGAGAGACTAGCACTGTAGTAGACAGGACTGGAAGATCAAGACTCATTCATCCGTCTGCCTCTCCATCCGCCTCTCCATCCACCTCTCCATCCGGCTCTCCATCCATCTCTCCATCCATCCATCCATCCATCCATTCATGCATTCATCCATCCATTCATTCATTGGTAAAATAATATTTACCAAGCACTCCACTGTGTGCCAACCCCCATGCTGGGCAGTGGGAAGAGATGAATGAGATAATGTCTACCCCTTCAAGAGGCTCACAATCTGGGATATAAACCATCAGGAAGGAGTGTGATACATTCCCATAGGGGAGGCTTTTTAAGGTGTTAGAGAAGCGCTGAGGGGGAAGCAGCTGTCGGGCAGGGCCAGGCAAGCCTTCACAGACGGGCACCATTTTGAGCTGGGTATTGAAGGATGAGTAGGAGTTCTTTCTGAAGCAAAGGCAGAGAAGGACAGTCCGGGACCAGGGAACAGCATGAATTGTGTAGCCATGGGCCTTTCTTATGTGTGGCGGAGGCACAGGAAAAACTTGGTGGAAATAAGACTGAAATGGTTAGTAGGTTGTTATACAATAACTCGTGCCTTGAATGCTAAGGAGCCCAAGTTCTAACATGTGGGTGGTCGGGAGCTATCGAGATTTACACTTGGGGGACTGGAGGCAATACATGTAGCCTTCATGTCCTGTCTATGAAATAGAAGAATTGTAGTAGCTTGTATATGTCAGAATAAACGGGACTATGATGCAGTAACAAACAGCCCCCAAATCCCACTGGTACAAAACGACGCGCTTGTTTCGGCCCTCACTGCACGTCCGTTGTGGGGTGGCTGGAGGATGTGCTGCCCATTTCCATTATCCATAGTTTAGAACTTTGAAGGGAAGAGCCGCTACCTTCTGGAGTATGGCTGGTCACTGTCCCAGAAGGAAAAGAGAGCAAAGGACCACCGTCCTGAAGCTTCCACGCACAATATGACATATGGCATCAAGGCCGGTCCCAAGGCCACGCTTCTGTAAGTGGGCAAGGAAGTGGAGTTCTACCGTAAGTCTTGGGGAGGAAGAGGGTGTATGAGGTGAGCCACACGAATGACAACCACGTGGGTCCTCTCTGAGCTCCTTCCTTATTTATGAGAACAAACCTTCTGCTCAGGGATGTTCCCGGCCACGTGGGTTGCAACAGCCTAAAGCCAGAGGCAACGAACCTTTCATCAGTGAGGGGTGAAGGAAATGTCGCTGTAGGCATGCTGTGAAGTATCACACAGCTATTTAGACAAAAATGAGGTCGACTTTTTATTTCTTAAAATGGAAAAAAAAATGACCCAAATATATTGTTAAATTAAAGAAAAAGTCACACCAAGGTATGGGTTAGTGTATCTGGCATGATCTAATTCATTTCCAAAACAAACGTGTGTGTGTGTGTGTGTGTGTGTGTGTGTGTGTGTGTGTGAGAGAGAGAGAGAGAGAGAGAGAGAAACACAGAGAGAGAGAGAGAGAGATTTTCACAGATAATTTCTAGAAAGGTAAAACAAGGAACGGTTAACATTAATTACCTCTGCAGATGGGAACAGGAGCAGAGACTTTGCTGTTTTATTCACTTCTATATCCGCAGAGCTTAATACACAGTAGGTGCTCACTATTGCCCTGTATGTAGTAGGTGCTCAATAAATACTTGGCAGATGGATGGATTACTGTTTCTCAGGAGACAGACTTGACCTTTGAATTTTATCCCCTCCTGCACATTCATCATTTCTTTTCATTGTATGTAAATATAAAACACAGGGAATTTGGTATTTTTTAAAATGCCATAATTCTATCTTCCAATCTTCATCCCTCGTCACTCTGTGAAGGAGACAAAGATTTGGGGGTCACGTTTCTCTCAAGAGGTACAAAGAGCAGGAAGTCAGTGTAGCTTTGAAAAATCAGGGGCAAAACTGCCACGTCAGTCCTATGAAAAGAAAATGCCAAAAAACAAACCAGGGTGTTCCTGCTGCTCGTTGCACGTCCTGCGGAGATATCCGTCTTGTACG